>NC_132915.1:55544525-56169525 GCF_047675955.1 Chlorocebus sabaeus
AGCACTCTGCCAGCACCAGAGCAGCTCGGGCTCTCTCATGATTGCTTCTGGAGAAATTCCCCCAGAAATTCTTTTTTAAAAAAGTGCTATCCCTGTCCATTTAGGAATGTATTAATGTGGAAGTTTTCAGAGATGTATGCATAGAAAGAGGAGGACATCAAGAGAACTAGGAAAAGCATTGGCATTTCCCTTAATGGTGGTAGGATACCTCTTCGTGACCAGCTGTGTCAATCTCAATGTGAACTTGCTCTTTCTAGGCCGTAGGGGATGTTTCCGTGCCCAGTATTGAGACTGCTCCACTAGAAGTTGGCATTGTTCAATGTCCTTTACTTCCTCCTCTATTACTGACTTAGCTGCAGGGTCAACTCAGATTCTAAAAAGACTAAAAGGGTCCTTGTTGAAGAGTAAACATAAAACCTACACCAGCTTTCCAATGCACAAGACTGAGTTGTGGCTAGTTTCTACCCCTAAGCAGGATCAGTTGGCCCTGATAACCACCCTTGAGGAAAGCATTATCATGTGTCTCATGTTTCCAATAAAAAAATTGAGACTCAGGGATGATAAAATTTTTGTTTAAGGTCACACAGTTACTAAGTGGATGGAGCAGAACTTGAATTTGACCTCACTAATGGCAGAGCTATATGACTTGAAGTAAAAATGCTCTCAATTTCCTACTTAATAGGATAAACACTTAAGAAATCCAAATACAAATTGAATAGGCTTTCAAATGACAGCTTTTAACATTTTTTTAACTTACAAGTAGCACAGAAAGGAACTATATAGGATATAAAGGTGTCTTCAGGTCTAGATTTTAGGAAATATTTTTGCTTTGTCAGTTTCTCACTTATTCTAACGATATATTACACTGTTTATTATCTACAAAGAGGATAAATAGGTAGAAAAATGTTTCTGACCCCTCACCAAAAGCAAATATAACCTCTTTTCCAAACCAGAAACCTTAGTCTGGACTTTGAATACTGATTTGGAAACAAGTTTTTTAAAGAATTAGCTCAAAGCAGCAGGTTTGTAGCTCATATGACACGAGATGATCAATGACCACATTAGCTACTAATCTAAGGCATAAAACATGCATGAGGCATTAGCATGGAAATCTAACACGTTCCCACCCCAGGTGGCAGTGGATTTCTAATCTGTTGTCCCATCTAATAGGAATAAACTTAAATAGCTTATTTAGAGCTTCATTTACAAAGTTTATAATTAGAGTGATTTACTCAAAAGGCAAAGGAGGAAGGCAGACAGCTGGGTGGGGTATTGAAATGTGAGGAAGAAAATAAAAGCCATTTTCAAAAAGCCAAACTCAACTTCTTAGTAAAAATGACTTTGCTTGTAATTTTGTCTTGAAGGACATTTACCATTCTTATCGAAGGAAATCTGGGTTAGGAAAAAGCATGAGTTCTAGAAGTGGAGTCTTGTTAGGGACCAATAAATAAATCCAGGACCCTAGGCAAGTTGTTTAATCACCCAAACAAAGGTTTCTACATTTTTACCATTTGAATAATAATTCCTGCTTTGCAAGGAATAAAATTTAACAAAAGCAAAGTGGTTAATACAGTGTCTGACACTTCGGAGGTACTGAATTACTATTGATTTCACCCCTTACAGGATTCACCAGCAAGTTCCAAGATACAAACAAGGTCTCCTCTTTCCAGCTCTGCAATAGCAGGTTCTGATCTAGTCACAGATTTTGAGATATTAGTTTTCTCACCTATATTCAGTGGTGGGACAATAGTTGGATGAATTGTTCGATTTGATGTTATATAAAATACTGGACGAATGAGGTTCAGCTAATTTGAAACAAGCAGAGATACAGTTTTTCACTCTTCTCTCAGGTGACTCAAGTTTCTCTACATACCATTTTTGTGACCTGGCTTTAGGCTTGTCTCTAATTTTTGAAAGGTCCAGGTCAAGAGTCCCAATGAAAATCCATATTCCTAAATATTTGTAATGCATAAAACACCTGACAAAATTTAAATGAATATTATAGGTTATCTCCTGTAATCCAGACAGAAGTACCTTCATAATGACATGGAAGCCTAGATTCAAATTTATAATTGTGAGAGGACTTGGAGTTCTGTGCCAAGACATAGTATCATGGGAAAAGCCAGCTCTTCCTTCTCTTTCCACCCCAGCTCTATCCTACAAAATGAGAGGACTTGCACACACGTGTGTGCTCCAATTAAGACAACTGTCTATGCATGTGGATCACTCATATCCAAGCTCCATCCCCATTGACCACCCCAAAACTATCCATCAAGCCCACTGGTACATCCAAAGACATCATGGTTGGTTCTTTCCCAGAGGAAATTCCTAAGAGGCCTCTGTGAGTTCTAGAACCAGGCTTAGGAATATTGAGGCTAGGAACTCCAGGGTCTTACGTACAAAAACACGTCCAGAAACGAGGGAGGCAGGCACCAGGTGGTCATGAGGACTCCAGGTGGCTCTGAGGACACACTGCCCCATGTAGAAGGATAGGACCAGAGAACCAGATCAGAGCCTGTACTGCATGGAGCCCAAAACAAAGGTCTCTCTTGCCCTGGCTCAGTAAAACCTACTTGCTCAGTTGAGTTTACCTCCACATCATCCCAAGTGCCATCCTGAAGAACAGAGTGTTCACGTATTCATTGCAGGGGAATTCCGTATCATCCATAAACGTGCTGCAAGGCAGATTGTCCTTCTGCAAGATAAAGTATGGATATCATTATTAACCTTTCTAATTTCACTTTTATACACTAAACCAGTCCTGATAATTAACATGTTCCACCTTAAACAACTAGCTGGGCTAGTTTCCTATCAAGAGATAGTAAAAAATAACTTCAATTTTCTTCACAGAAATTCATATATGTCATATATATGTACTTTAGGGATTCTTTTTCACAGAAAGAACTGTTCTAAGGTATTCTCATGCCCATCCTTATCATATAAAAGTATGTTCTGCCTCACATGTCTAATAATATTTGGCAATCTTAGCACTGCTAAAAGATTTTTCTGGGCCACAGAAAGACATTTTACAAGTGGAATTAGGCCATAACACTCACTTTTTGAGGGTTGTGGATACCAGTTATAAGCTACTATTCACAGCTTGTCATTGACTCATGCTGCTGCCCTAACAGGAAACAGCCAGTAGTGAAAGAGCTTCAAGATATCCATGCCCACCAGACTGAAGCTCTGCCAAAAGCCAGAAATTTCATTCATGGACAAGTTGAAGTACCTTTGATTATGATGATATCCCTCCATGAGCTGGTCCTTGCGTACCTCCCCTCTCCCATCTACCATTATACCCTTGCTGTCTCTCAAGGGCTCTCTACCTCTGAGGGTCTCAAACCATATTGTAATCACCTGGAAAGCTTTAAAAATCAGCTTGAGATTCTGATTTAATTGGTGCACCCTGGCCATGGAGTTTTCTTCCAACTCCCCAGGTGACTCTAATGTGCATCCAGGTTTTAGAATCACCTTATCATAGCACCCCCAATCTGCTTGATCTTTTCTGAACACACCCAGTACTCTCACACTCCTAAGCCCTTTCCTTCTGCTTCAAATATCCCTTGCCTACCTGACAAAAACTGCTTCTCATCCTATAAGATTCAGTCAGGTGAAGCCCCAGTCCAGGAAGTCAGTCCTTCCCATTTTGAACTGCAAGAATACCTCATGCATCCCCTTAGTACAACTAACAGAGACTATATAATTCATCATCTAAACCAACACACTGTTGAATGTCAAATTAAACACTATTAATAATTATGCTGAATGACAGGTATCAACTAGGACTATCTCAGGCACACTGGGACATAAGATAACCCTAATTATGGCTCCTATTATATTAATCAGCAATTGTGTACTAGCTTGTTTATCTCCCACTTTAGTCTGTGAAAGCCACTAAAGCAGAGTGTATATATTCATCTCTCTAACCTCAGCGTCCAGCACAAATTAGACGTTGAATAGATGTTTCTAGAAGATGCCCTCTATTTTATAATGGCTAAGTGCATGGACTCTATAACCAAAGCACATGGATTCAAACTCCAGCTCTACCACTTACTAGCTGTGTGACTGGATAATCTGTTGTGTGTCAGAGGCTTCATTTCTGAAATGAAGATAATAATGGCATGTACTTAACAGGTGTTTAAAGGTTCAAATGAGTTTGAACCTAGAACAGTACCTAAACATAGGAATAAGAACATTATGTGTTTATTATAATTTTTAAAAATAAATAAACCAATTGAATATACTCTAAGTGGCTTTTTTTCTATGAAACTCTTTCAAACAATCACGCCCATAGTGAATGCTCACAATAATAATAGCTAACCTTTACTATGATTCACTGTGTACAAGGCATTGTTACATGCTTTGCATACGTTTTCTCATTGACCATCACAACTCCAATCAGGGAAACAGATCTATTACCTGAAGTTTACAAATAAAGAAACTGAGGGCTCAAAAATAAAGGTTTCCACAGTCCCTCTATTTTATCTTTCCCTAAGGGGGGGGAAAAAAAACAAAAAACAACACCTTCCATTCTCTCTCCCTGAGAGGTTCTTGTGATTTCTTTGAGAAATAAAAGGGCTTCTCTGAAGTCTCTGTTATTAGACAACGGACTTAATGGTTGAGGAAATGGAGAGTGAAAAAGCAATGGCAGTGAAATCTGTGCTCTGGAAGGAGCTCTTGTTACTGCTTTTTGAAGTGTTTTAACAATTCATGATCCAATATTATCAAGCAGGTAATATATAGAAAATAGTATTTTGGGTACTGAGAACACCCAAAATTATAAAATCTTCCTCTTACCTCCAAGGAGTTCAAAATTTAGCTGAGAAAAGAGAGAAAATATTAAATACCATTATAAGGTTTAAATTGCAGCCATATAAGGGAGACTCCCAGAGCAACATATGATTAATTCCGAAATAAGTGATAAAGTTTGTACCTGCCACGAGAAGTCAGGAAAGGAAGGACTTTTAAAGAGTAGAGACTGAGAGGGCATGAGATTTGCGTCTTTAAACACTTACTGGTTGAGGGGTTAAGATGGCGGATAGGAGGCAGGACTCGCTTGCAGCTCCCACTCCGACAGACAGAGCAGCGTGTGAAGATTCACATCACGAACTTTTGCTCCAGCGACTACCACAGCAACATACCAGGAAAGCTGAGAAAATCCACACACCCTTTGAAGGAACTAGATCACTGCTGCGGGCTCCCTGAGACGCGGAAAAACTGAATCGGCTTGCTTTCTCAGTGGGGCGGCTTGCGGTCTGAGGCAAATTCTCAGCACCTGGTCACTGGCTTCCTGGAAATTGACTCCGTGTTGCTCACGGTGGTAGTGAGATAGGCCTTTAGGACCGCAGGCTGTGTGGGAGTGGGGTAAAACCCGTGACTGCTGGCTTTCCCTCACTTCCTGGCAACCTGTATGACTCAGCAGAGGGATCTCCCTGGGAATATAACTCCAATGGACTAGGAGCCCCATCCCCATCACCTACAGCAGCTGCAGCAAGCCCCATCCAAGGAGAGGCTGACCTCAGACATGCCTGTCCCTGCCCCAACTTGGTGGTCTGTCTTTAACTGCCCTGGTAGCGGAAGACAAAGGTCATAGTCTCTTGGGAGCTTTATGGTCCTGCCTACCGCCTGAGAAACCAGGACACTTAACCAGGCCACACTAGGGCAAGTTTGCTTCCTCCCTATGGTACCAACATTGTGCTTTTTTTTTTTTTTAGACAGAGTCTCGCTCTGTCACCCAGGCTGGAGTGCAGTGGCACCATCTAGGCTCACTGCAACCTCTGCCTCCCAGGTTCAAGCAATTCTCTGCCTCAGCCTCCCAAGCAGCTGGGATTACAGGCACCTGTCACCATTCCCAGCTAACTTTTGTATTTTTAGTAGAGATGGGTTTCACCATCTTGGCCAAGCTGGTCTTGAATTCCTGGTCTCATGATCCACCCACCTTGGCCTCCTGAAGTGCTGGGATTACAGGCGTGAGCCACTGCACCCTGCCTTTTTGTTTTGTTTTGTTTTTTGTATTTTAATACAGATTTTCACTCTTGTTGCCCAGGCCAGAGTGCAATGGTGCGATCTCCACTCACTGCAACCTCCACCTCCTGGATTCAAGAGATTCTCCTACTTCAGCCTCCCAAGTAGCTGGGATTACAGGGGACTGTGACCATGCCTGGCTAATTTTTTTTGTATTTTTAGTAGAGACGGGGTTTCACCATGTTAGCCAGGCTGGTGTTGAACTCTTACCTTCAGGTGACCCACCTGCCTCGGCCTCCCAAAGCGCTGGGATTATAGGCATGAGCCACTGCGCCTTGCTCTGATGTGCTCTTGAAAGCAACACCTCCTGGTGGGAGACCAAGCAACACCAAACAAGCGTAATAAGCAAAAACACAACAAATGACCCTCACAGAGTCCATTTCACTCCCCTGCTACCCCCACTGGAGCAGGTGCTGGTATCCATGGCTACAAGACCTGAAGATGGATCACATTACAGGACTCTTTGCAGACACTTCCCAGTACCAGCCCAGAGCTTGGTAGCTCTGCTGGGTGGCCAGACCCAGAAGAGCAAAAACAATCACTACAGTTTAGCTCTCAGGAAGCCCCATTCCTCCGGGAAGGGGGAGAACATGACATCAAGAGAGCACCCCGTGGGACAAAAGAATCTGAACAGCAGTTCTTGAATCCCAGATCTTTCTACTGACATAGTCTATCCAATGACAAGAAACCAGAAAAAAAAAATCTGGTAATACAACAAAACAAGGTTATTTAATACCCCCAAAAGATCATAGCAGCTCACCAGCAATGGATGCAAACCAAGAAGAAATCCCTAATTGCCAGAAAAAAAAAATCAGAAGGTGAATTATTAAGCTAATCATGGCGACACCACAGAAAGGTGAAGTTCAACTTAAAAAAAAAAATTAAAAACATAATACAAGATATGAAAGAAAATTCTTCAGTGAAATAGGTACATAAATAAAAACCATCACAACTTCTGGAAATCAAGAAAACAGAGAAATGCAAAATGCACTGGAAAGTCTCGCAATAGAATTGAACTAGCAGAAAAGAGAACTTCAGAGCTCAAAGACAAGGCTTTCAAATTAACCCAATCCATCAAAGACAAAGAAAAAAGGATTTTAAAAAAAGAACAACGCCTCCAAGAAGTGTGGGACTATGTTAAATGACTAAACTTAAGAATAACTGGTGTTCCCAAGGAAAAAGAGAAATCTAAAAGTTTGAAAAACATATTTGAGAGAATACTTAAGGAAAACCCCCCTGGCTTTGCTAGAGATCTAGACATCCAAATACAAGAAGCTCAAAGAATACCTGGGAAATTTCTCACAAAATGATCACCACCTGGGCACATACTCATCAGGTTATCTAAAGTCAAGATGAAGGAAAGAAATGAGGCAAAAACATCAAGTAACCTGTAAAGGAAAACCTATCAGATTAACAGCAGATTTATCAGCAGAAACCCTACAAGCTAGAAGGGATTGGGGTCCTATCTTTAGCCTCCTTAAACAAAATAATTATCAGCCAAAAATTTTGTATCGAGTGAAACTAAGCTTTATAAATGAAGGAATGTTACAGTCTTTTCCAGACAAATGCTGACAGAATTTGCCACTATCAAGCCAGCACTATAAGAGCTGCTAAAATGACCTCTAAATCTTGAAACAAATCCTCAAAACACACCAAAATAGAACCCCCTTAAAGCATAAATCTTACAGGATCTATACAACAATAACACAATGAAAAACAAAAAAAAACGTTATTTAGGCAACAAGATAGGCCATATGACAGGCCACAAAACAAGTCTCAGGAAATTTAAGAAAATCAAAATTATATCAACTACCCTCTCAGACCACAATGAAATAAAATTGGAAATCAACTCCAGAAGGAACCCTCAAAACCATGCAAATACATGGAAATTAAATAACCTGTTCCTGAATAATCATTGGGTCAACAATGAAATCAAAATGGAAATTAAAAAATTATTTGAACTGAATAATGGTGACACAACCTATCAAAACCTCTGAGATACAGCAAAGGTGGTGCTCATACGAAAGTTTATAGCATTAAATGCCTACATCAAAATGTCTGGAAGAGCACAAATAGACAATCTAAGGTCACACCTCATGGAACTGAAGAAACAAGAAAAATCCAAACCCAAACCCAGCAGAAGAAAAGAAATAATGAAGATCAGAGCACAACTAAATAAAATTGAAACTAAAAAAGTACAAAAGATAAATGAAACAAAAACTGGTTCTTTGAAAAGATAAGTAAAATTGAGAGACCATTAGCAAGATTAACCAGGAAAAGAAGACAGAAGATCCAAATGAACTCAATTAGAAATGAAACAGGAGATATTACAACTAATACCACAGAAATACCAAAGATTATTCAAGGCTATTATAAACACCTTTATGTGCATAAACCGGAAAACCTAGAGGAGATAGATAAATTCCTGGAACTATACAAACCTCATAGATTAAACCAGGAAGATATAGAATCTCTGAACAGGCCAATAACAAGCACCAAGATTGAAATGGGAATTTAAAAATTGCCAACAACAACAAAAAAGTCCAGGACCAAATGGACTTACAGCTCAATTCTATCAGACATTCAAAAACGAATTGGTACCAATCCTATCGATACTATTGCAAAAGATAGAGAAAGAGGGAATCTCCCTAAATCATTCTATGAAGCCAGTATAACCCTAATACCAAAACCATGGAATGACATAACCAAAAAAAAAAAAAAAATACTACAAACCAATATCCCTGAAGAACATAGATGCAAAAATCCTCAAAAAAACATTAGCGAACAAATCCAACAACATATCAAAAAGATAATCCACCATGATCAAGTGAGTTTCATACCAGGGATGCAGGGATGGTTTAACATAATAAATGTGATACACCACATAAACAAAATTAAAAAGAAAAAATCACATGATCATTTCAATAGATGCAGAAAAAAACATCTGACAAAAGCAAACATCCGTTTATGATTAAAACCCTCAGCAAAATCGGCATAGAAGGGACATAACTTAAGGTAACAAAAGTCATCTAGGACAAACCCACAGTAAACATTATACTGAATGGGGAAAAGTTGAAAGCTTTCGCTCTGAGAACTGAAACAAGACAAGAATGCCCACTCTCACCACTTCTATTCAACATAGTACTGGAAGTCCTCCCCGGAACAATCAGAAAAAGAGAAAAGGGCATCCAAATTGGTAACAGGATATCAAAGTGTCACTGTTTGCTGATGATATGATCATATACCTAGAAAACTCTAAAGACTCATCCAAAAAGTTCCTAGGACTGGTAAATGAATTCAGCAAAGTTTCAGGAATCAAAATTAATGTACACAAATTAGTAACTCTGGTATACACCAACAGCAACCAAGCTGAGAGTCAAATAAAGAACTCAACCATTTTCACAATAGTTGCAAAAAAAATTAAATACTTAGGAATACACCTAATCAAGGACATGGAAGACCTCAACAAGAATAACTGCAAAACACTGCTGAAAGACATCAGAAATGACACAAACAAATGGAAACACATCCAGTGAACACAGATGGATAGAATCAATATTGTAAAAATGACCATGCTGCCAACAGCAATCTACAAATTCAATGCAATTCCCATCAAAATGCCACCATCATTCTTCAAAGAACTTGATAAAACAATCCTAAAATTCATATGGAACCAAAAAAAGAGCCTGCGTAGCCAAAACAAGACTAAGCAAAAAAAACAAATCTGGAGGCATCACATTACCCGACTTCAGACTATACTATAAGGCCATAGTCACCAAACCAGCATGGTACTGGTATAAAAAACTGGCACATGGACCAATGGAACAGAATAGAGAACCCAGAAATAAAGCCAAATACTTGCATCCAACTGAGGCTTGACAGAGCACACAAAATCATAAAGTGGGCAAAGGACACCCTATTCAACAAATGGTGCTGGGATAATTGGCAAGCCACATGTAGGAGAATGAAACTGGATCCTCATCTCTTATGCAAAAATCAACTCAAGATGATTCAAAGACTTAAACGTAAGACCTGAAACCCTAAAGATTCTAGATAACATCAAAAAAACCCTTCTAGACATTGGCTTAGGCAAAGATTTCATGACCAAGAACCCAAAGCAAATGTAACAAAAGCAAAGGTAAATAAATGGGACTTAAATAAACTAAAAAGTTTCTGCACAGCAAAAGAAATAATCAACAGACTTAACAGACAACCCATAGAGTGGGAGAAAAATCTTCACAATCTATACATCCGACAGAGGACTAATATCCAGAATTTACAAAGAACTCAAACAAATCAGCAAGTGAAAAACAATCGTTTCAAAAAATGGGCTAAGGACATAAACAATTCTGAAAAGAAAATATACAAATGGCCAACAAGTATATGGAAAAATGCTCAACATCACTAATTATCAGGAAAATGCAAATCAAAACCACAATGCAATACCACCTAACTCCTGCAAGAATGGCCACATTTTTTTTTTAAATAGATGTTGGCAGGGATGTGGTGAAAACGGAACACTTTTACACTGTTGGTGAGAATCTAAACTAGTACAACTACTATGGAAAACAGTGTGGAGATTCCTTAAAGAACTAAAAGTAGATCTACCATTTGATCCAGCAATCCCACTACTAGGTATCTGCCCAGGGGAAAAGAAGTTATTATACAAAAAAGATACTTGCATATGCATGTTTATAGCAGCACTATTTGCAATTGCAAAAATATGGAACCAACCCAAATGCCCATTAATCAACAAGTGGATAAAGAAAATGTGATATAGATACAGATATAGATATAGATACACCATGGTATACTACTCATCCATAAAAAGGAATGAAATAATGGCATTCACAGCCACCTGGATGGAACTGGAGACTATTCTAAGTCAAGTAACTCAGGAATGGAAAGTCAAACAGCCTACATTCTCACTCATATATGGGAGCTAAGCTATGAGGACACAAAGGCATAAGAATGACACATCGAACTTTGGGGATTCGGGGGAAGGTTGGGGTGGTAAGGGATAAAAGACTACACATTGGGTACAGTGTACACTGCTCGGGTGATGGGCGCACCAAAATCTCAGAAATCGTAACTAAAGAACTTATTTATATAACAAAACACCACCTGTTCCCCAAAAACCTATTGAAATAAAAAATAAATTTTTAAAAAATGATTTTTAATTCAACAAGCATTTCCCAACACTCATCATGTGTCAGACACTCAGCTGCACACAAATATCACAGAGATTAGAACACACAGCGTAGTGCACTCAAGAAGCTCAGAGACTAGAAGGGATCAGACCTGTGGACAGACAATTCAAATGGTATAAGAATAGCTACAGCAGAGATGTGCATAGGATACTTTGTCTAGAATACCATAAGATCCAGAAAGAGGCATCTACCAACTTACTCTGATAGTAGCAGAACAGTAGGAGGCCCTCTAGGAAAGAGGCTATCCAAGCTGAGTCTTAAAAGGTAAATAAGAGTTATCCAGGATAAAAAGGGAAAAAACGGCTCAAAGAGCATTGTAAAATCACGAGTAAAGGGAAAAATAATAGTTAAATAGCATAAAGAGTGAAAAATTCAAACAAAAAACAATCGAAATTTTAAGAGAGGGAAAAGAAAACTGGGGTCGGCCGGGCGCGGTGGCTCAAGCCTGTAATCCCAGCAATTTGGGAGGCCGAGACGGGCGGATCACAAGGTCAGGAGATCGAGACCATCCTGGCTAACACACTGAAACCCCATCTCTACTAAAAAATGCAAAAAAAAAACTAGCCGGGTGAGGTGGCGGGCGCCTGTAGTCCCAGCTACTCGGGAGGGTGAGGCAGGAGAATGGCGTAAACCCGGGAGGCGGAGCTTGCAGTGAGCTGAGATCCGGCCACTGCACTCCAGCCTGGGTTACAGAGGGAGACTCCGTCCCAAAAAAAAAAAAAAAAAAAAAAACTGGGGTCATATTAGACAAAATCTTCTAGCAACTAAGTATTTAGATAAATGCATGGCAGGTGAAATGATTGCTTTTTGAGTTTGTGTTGTTCAACAGAATTCCAGAAAATGAACAGATTTCATACTCATCAATGAGCTTCCTAAAAAAAAAAAAAAAAGCAAATTATGTACTATTTGAGTGTGCCGGGAACCAAGAAAATACGCAAAATGTTTGCTATGTGTCTTAATCTGTTTTCTGCTGTTATATCAGAATACCTAATTCTGGGTAATTTATTCTAAAAAGAAATTTCTCACAGTTCTGGAGCTGCGAAATCCAAGAGCATGGTGCCAGCATCTGACAAGGGTCATCCTATGACAGGGCAGAAGGCAGAAGCAAGCATGTGAGACAGAAAGGAAAGGAGGGCGGGACTCCCACAGTAACTAACCTCCTCGCACATTAATTCATTCATGAGGGTGGAGCCCTCATAACCTAATTACCTCTTAAAGACCCCACCTCTTAACACTGTTACAAGGGCAATTAAATTTCAGTCTGAGTTTCAGCAGGTACACTTAAACCATAGAAGTATGTGAAAATGTATATGCCTACATGTACATATGCATACACACACAAACACAAATGCATTTGCCAAAGTATAAACTACTCCTAGTTCATAAGCAATCTCAAAATTACAAGTTATTTGTTTTTCTCTTTAATACAGCCTTGCTTCCGGTCTCTGCCAGTGATAGGAACAAGCTGATATAGTTCCTGGGGAAATATGAAGGGTATACAAGGAAGATAAAACAACTCTTCTTTTTGGCCCTGAACTAAGCTTATAAAATACACTTGCCAGAAGGGAGATCTAGACAACATTTCTTTGTCTAGTTTCATTTAAAAGTGCATATAGCCTATCACCAAAAAAAAAAAAAGCATGCCTTAGAAGCAGTCACAGGCTTTGACAGAAAATGTCATGAAAAAATTATTGCATTATTTATGTGTATGCATATATACCATTATGGTATGCTACCGTGTATGGGGTGAGTGAGTGTGTGTGTGTGTGTGTGTGTATAAACATATATAATAGGTAACAATCTTCCCTTTATCCATTAATAGGTCAATGAAATAACTGATCAGGGTGATGAAAGTACAAGCTCTGAAGTTAGACTGTCTGATATTAGGTCCTGGCTCCTCAATGATCATAAGCAGTTTAGCCTCTCTAAGCCTCAATGACCTCATCTATAAAATAATAAGAATAATAATAGAACCTACCACATGTGATTATTCTGAGGACTGAATGAATATATAATGCATATAAAGTGCTTAGCATGTTGACTGGCATGTCATAAGAACTCAATAGTAGTTGCAGGACTACTACACCTATACAGATGAGATTCCAAACTAGACCTATTTTGGAAGGAGACATTTTGAAAAGCATTCGAGTGATTAGATAGGGCTGACTAGCCTTTTTGATGCCAGCTATAAATTCACTCACATAAACTACTTTTGTAAAGGACTATCCAGTGCTTAAAAAGAGGATCATTTGTCATATCGCTCTCATAAATTCTCGTCACTTTGGCTTGCCTCATCTATATAAATGAGTCTTAAAAAATACCCCTGAATCTAATCACTCCTGCAGCCTGCAAAACAATAGATTGTTTATAAAATGTAGCATCACAGCTGACAGGCTTGCTGAAAATTAAGACAATGATACAGCCATAGGCTTCAGTAAAATGGCTGTGGTCAACAAGAAGTTCAACAACACTGATTAATCCCTAAAATGTAACAAAGTAGCAATGAATTTTTAAAAACCTCTACCTTTTCCCTTGGAATTATCCATCACCCTATTCTCTCTCCCATGCTCCTCTTTTATTTGTACCTTAATTCTGGGGAATAATTTTAAGGGGAAACCTTTGCAAAGATTTTGAATTGCTTGTATTACTTAATGCATACACAAGTTAAAAAAAAATACATATCCAAAATCCAAGTGTAAAAGTAGCCATTCCAGAGCTTGTAATATTTGGAGCCAGATTATAGATGGTAGAAATTTCAGAGAGGGGGGAAAAAAATCTAGCAATCAGATTCAAGAAATATTTTTAAGAGAAACTTTGATCTGAAAACTTTGTTTTGCACATGTGAAAAATGGATCTTTCAATCAAGAGAAGCACAGGTTTTGGGTAATATAGTTAAAGGAGCTCACATTTTTATATCTGACTTTCCTTTCTTTTTCTGTCCTGGGAAAATAGAATTTCTCTTTCATTGTGCAAGTCCACCTACTCAGAGGTATATGATTAAGATCATAAGGAGCTCAGATCTTCAAGCACAGAAAAAATTCCAAAAACAGTCCTAAAACCGAAGGTCAATTACCACTCTTTTATGCTGTGATTAAGTTTAAAAATAAAACCATCAATAGTTTTTATTCTACAATTGAAACTAGAGGTCTACTTTTCCCCACTGTCTTTACTTTTGCCTTCAAATAAAATCTTGTATATCTAAGAGTCTGTTTTTTGGCTTAGGATTATTAAACTCTGATATGATTCCTCCAGGGTTGAAGATCCTCATGCTAAACTGCTTACTAAAGGTTTACAAATTGAAATGGCTCTCAGGGGAATTTTTTTCTGCCCGGTTAGTTCTGTTACTGCTGTCTCTGAAGTCAGACATTATTGAGATAAAACTGATTAGAAAAGCCAAGGCTCTCTAACTTCCAACACCAAATAGGTCAGAAAAGCCTAAATCAGAAGAGCTTGGAGCTCTTTCTGCTTTTATATTATTAAAAGACTTACTCTGGTAAGTGAAAGCCTTGTTTACTCAATACCAGTTTTCAGAAAACAATGCCTCAAAGCATCTTTTCTTTCCTTCCCTACACAACACTCAGAGCACAAATTTTTGAACAAATTCTGGATTAAACTAGTCTGTACTACCTGTGCTACGTCACCTATTAACTCAACTGTGAAGTGACTTCTTACAGACCCCAGATGGCATATCATGGCGGCTACATAGCTTCACAAAAGAATTAACAAAAAATGAAGATGCTTATCTAACAAGGAGAAGGAAATAAATAAACAAAAATTTAATGCTTTTTCTTGAACCTCAGGTTTTAGGATGCTTACAAACTAAGAAAAATACCAGTTCAGCCTTCTATTTCATTCCTAGGTCAGTGATGTAGCATTATATATGATTAGTCCAAAATTTATATTATTCTTTCTATTTTTTCTTAATAATAGAAAACACAAAAGTTTATATAAGTAGCTCAACATACAAGTAAACCACGGTCTAAAAATTGTACCTTAATTTGTTAAAGCTTAGAACACTTTTTTCTTGGAAACAGTAACTCTTGACTTCTAAGACAAATCCATATGCATATTGCAAAAACCCTGTATCAAACCTCCCTAACAGTGGCTACTGCCTGCTCACCCAGTATTTAAACATGTTTACTGATAAAACTCACGACTTTAAGGTAATTCATCTCTTTTGTTGGATAACTCCTTTTGTACATTAGCCAAAATGTACTTACACTGAGCTACAATCTGTATCCACCTACCACCTGGCAATTCCTCCTATCCTAGCCAGGATCCAACCTGCTTCTTTTGCCTTTACTTCACTGTAAATGTGTCCAATTCCTTGTATCATTTCTCCTAATGTGGATTTCAGTCCTCATGCCCCTGAATATGCACCATTTCCTTTTTAATGTCATTTGTGTAATGTGACGGTCACAGCTGTAAAGAATCAGACGTGTGTGGCTAGCACAGTAGGTCACTGATTACCTGTGGCCTGGACAGTGTGGTTTTACTTTGTTTTGCTGAATACTAAGTCACTGGAAGACACAAACAGCTGTGGATGGAACTTATTTGGGTTAGAAAAGAGTCTCATTGTTTATGATATGTGGCAGTGTGCCTAATGAGGGAAACCAACCAGAAGAGGCAAGAACTAAAAATACCAGCCACTTCTATATCTAGAAATGGAACCAACAAACGACCTCTGAATAAATCTTTCTTTTCTGGAAGAATCATTTGGATGGTATTAGTTGCAAAATTGTAAGGCAAATAGATGCCCATCACCCTGGAGAAAAGTATAAAAGAATCTGTTTTTCTGTAACTTGGCCAAATCTGTTTCTCCCAACTTCCCTTTGAGTTCCAAGCTCTGATGGGGAATGAGAAGGAAGCAATTTGCATAAAGAACTGGAGGAGAAGGGCTCTCTGGGAGAGAAAGAACTAGCACTACAAAGGAGCTAGACTACAAAGGACCTCATGGCAGAACAAAGCAACCAAGCACCCGCAGTAAAGCAACCTTGGCGGTATAAAGCAATAGGACAAGAGGGCTGATTCCTGCTTGTAGTGAAAGGAGAAAAAGAGAAATGAAAGTTTGCATTTGTTAGGATCCAGTACACACTCCTCCACCCCAGGAACACAATCAGGCTTTAAAGAGGGAGCTCTGTGGGTAAGTCTAAGAAATTGTCATTTTAGAAGCCACAATCAATTTGTCATGGAAGCCGCTTGGCTGAACATAACAATAACAAAGTAGGATCATCATCTCTTCGAGAAAGAAACGTCAGCAGGTGAAGCAGAAGGTTTAGCCATAGCAACATCACTTTCTGTGTAACCTTCAGAAACAATTTCTTCTTGCAGGGACTTCTCAAGCCTTTCCCAGCACAGAGTTAAGAGCACAAGACAAAGTCAGGCAAATCCAGGTTTGTAAACTGGCCCCCCTATTCCCCGACTGTGTGACCTTCAGTCCTTTTTAACTGTCTTGTTTTCCCACTTGTTTGGTGAAACAATAATGTCTATCTCAAAAAATTGCTATGAAAGTTTGAATAAATTTATACATTCAAAGATTTAACATACTCTTTGGAATCTGAAAAAACACATTAGCTTTTATACATCTTTTATACTTTTTATTGTGAAATGTGACACATTTATAGAAAAGTTCACGAAATATAAATGCACAGCTAAATAAATTATTTTAAAGTAAATACTACCACTCAAACATTTTTTAAATTTTTTACTTTAAAAATTTTTCTTTGCTTCTTTTTAGAATTTCTGTCTTTTTAAAAAATCATTTCCAGTTCTCTGTTAACATTTTCCACCTTGCCTTTCATTTTTTTTGAATATAATAAAGTCAGTTATTTTAAAGTATTTGATAATTCTACATAGTCTCATTCATATCAGCTTCTCAGTGTGCCAGGTCAATTTTTAACAGGCAATGGACTTTGCGTTGTTACAAATAATTTTAAACTTCCAACAAACAATGAAAAGACTGTTTGTTGTTTGAGCCAGTGAAGCATCAGTAATCACTCTCAGCTTTTTATTGGGATTGAGCATGGGTTGGGTGACTTCCCATCATCCCTAATCGTGGGGTGTGGCCCTTCAAAGTCCAAACCTAAATCACAGACAGGGAGTTTTACCAGGGTTCTTACTTTGGACAGGCTTTCAAGTCCAACTTTTGTCCCCTTAGTCCCACGAGGCTATCAAAAATAATTATCAGTATTTTTATTTTCTTTTCAACAATCAGCAAACATAAGCAATCTTAATGCTTGGCTCACCTCTCTATACATCTATTCTTGTTGAATCCTTGGCTCCATAATCCTTCAGTATATTTTTTACTATTTTATACCTTCAAGTATATGCTTTCCTATTGTTATTCAGCTGTTCTTGTTATTTTTATTCAGAACATTGGTTAGAATTATCAGTTATCTAAAATGAAAGTCTCTCATCTTATTTGTATTTATTTAATCACCCACAGTAAATTAACGTAACTACTGAACAGACTTACTGCTTTATCTATACCTCCCTTATATTTATCCCTTCCAACCTTGTATTATAATCATTTTAAAATATCTCTCCTCCTTCATTCAATTTTTAAGTTTTTCTATGACAAAATTAATAACCTTGCTTGATTCATTTATGAATTATTCCCAGTTCTTGAATGTTATTCACATTAGCCTTGCAGGAATTAAGTGACTGAATAAGCCTAAATGTCTCTTGTTTGCACAACTGGGTGCATCTGAAATAGAACCTCTAAATTATCCTAAACCACATAATGGGTCATCTCAGCAGAAATAAGAAGTAGGCTGTAGTCCCAAACATCAGTTGTGAGTTGCATTAACAAGTTCCTGCAGACCTCATATAATAAGCAATTGCATACCTGCAGAAATAAATAGCAATATTAAAATACAACAAATGGAAGCTTGGATACCCCAGGTTGCAGTTTCAATATTGATCTGCATATTTCATTTTAGCATCAGTACATGTGACTTAAATTGTGCAGCTATTGCTCTTATTAAAATTCATAAACTCCCTCTGGAATTCATGGCAGCCATCTGGCCAAATATTGGCTTCTTACATTTGAAACTCAATTGCATCGAAGTCATTGAATCTCTCAATCAATTACAAAGGATCTGAGCTCTTAGGGCTTACATTGATTGGCCGCCATTTTCCTAATGGAGTCATAGCCTCTGTAATTACCTATTTGACAGGAGAGGTGCTTGCTTTCTGAAGGCTATATATCCTAGCCCTTCATTTCCCTAAAATGTTAGTTGGCAGCCCTCATAAGAGCATCAGCTACAAAATGTGATTAGAGTTAATGTAAGTGTAACAGAATGATGTTCTCATCTCATCTCTACTTATTGCATATGGTTGCCACATATTATTCTCTAACATGGATTGCATTTCCAGAGTAACTTCAATGTACATTTTTATTTTATAATTCATCAACAGCCAAAATTTATGCATTTGCACACACCTCATATCCACAGACATACTCAAGAAGTACTGCTTGATTCAAAAGCTAAAATCTCTTTTTCCAAATATATTCTGGTCCTTAAAACATGGAGCATATTTGACCATGACTTTTCAATGTGCACAAGGAAAAGTACTGAAGAGCCCCTTCCTTAATTTACACAAAGTACTAGAAAGAACACTGCTATCGGATTTAGACACACATTCAGATTCCAATGTTAGTTAAATCACTTATTACCTGCATTGTGTAAGTTAATTTTTAAAATCTCCAGGTGTATCTCTTCATTTATAACACTAAGATACTGATATCACTTTATTTTTTAATAATTATATTATGAGATGATAATTTTACAATGCTTTTTGTAAGTTTGAAATAACAAAAATTAAGCACCTAGCATAGTTCTTAGAAAATATTGGGCATTGTACCAGTCAGGCTTTGCTTAAGTAAAGAAGCTGCAGCTACCTCAAAATCTTGATGGTTTACAACAGCAAACATTTGTTTCTCACTCAGGAATCTTCTGTTTGTCTACGGTTCCCCTGGAAGTGGTTGAGCTTACCTGACCAGTTAAGCTGCATGTGGCTCCAGTATGCAGACTGGGTTCACACATGCTCCATAAGTCTCTTTGTCCGGGATTCAGGATGAAAGGACAGTGCGTACATTGGGCATGCTCTTTTCACTGTGGATAGCAGAAGTGCAGAAAGGCTGGGGAAACTTTACTTGGACCTCACACACTATCACTTCCGCTCACTGCTGCAGCAAGCCACATGGATAACCCCAAAGTCAATGTGACAGGGAAGTATATTCCACCCACAGGGAATCCATGCCCAGGAAAGGAGGAAAAGAACAGCTACGAATGAATACTCTCTAACATGCTATTCAATTAATGGTAGTCATTATAATTAGCCATTGTGTGACACTGTGATATTTCTGCCTCTATCCTGAGATCTCATAGCAAGTCATAGAAATATTTTCTCAATTATCTCCAAGAAATCAAGCCTTCTAATGAAGCTTTTATTAGATTTGAACCTCATTTTAAGTTACTATGGTTATCCATTCGATAGGTATGAATAACCAAAATAAAGCAGTTATCACTCAATACTTTTACAAGTACTTTTAAAAATTAAAAGTGTATATTTTATTTTTGCATTATACATACAACAAAATATATATTTATATAATATTTTTAAAATTATATATTTATTTAGTTATTTATTTCTTGGCTTCATTTGCTGTTTATAAGCCGCAACAACCCTGTTAAACCTGGCAAAGTAGTATTTCCTAAAATACAATTAAGAGCTTTTTCATGAATCTGGGAGTCAGAATTCCTTGTTCATTTACCATCATCATCCCCACCCACCCACTCTCAAATTAGTGACTACTGCAAACTGTCTTATAGTTTCTGGCCCTATGTTCTAAATTGAACTTACATTTACCTCTTATTCTATTCAGCTTTTATTTCTACTTAAAATATGGTTATCATTAGTTTTAATCCCCTTCTAGAATGTACCTTTCTACCAACTCTAATACTCTCTTTAAGACATTTAATCCGCACTTTTTCTCAGTTTAAATTATTTAGTGCCCAGATATCTAAGTATCTGAGATTTTTTATTCTCTCTGATCTTTTGAGGGACTTTACACCACCTAACTTATAAGCGGCTTATGATACAGTGGTTTTTCTACCCTTTTATCTAAAAACATATACTAGGGGCCAGAAATTTGGGGGATCATATTAGAATTCTGCCTACCATATCGGTTTCAAAAAAATATTTATAAAATAGAAATAATAACGCATAATGTGTTCTTTAGGCAAAAAATCAGATTCATAGTTTTGCAATTGGAAAGTACCTAAAAGGTCATCCAGACCAACCATTCAACCTATGCAGAAGATTTTCTACAGACCGAAAGTCATCCAGCCTCTGCTTCAACATTTATATTGATGATGAGGCTCAATCATTTGAACTGGGACATTTACATTTTAAAACTCTGTAATTAACAGAAAATGTTTTCAATCTGTATTTCTCTAACCCCATTTTAACTAGTTCTTCCCTCTGGAAAATTTTTGAATCAAAATAATCTTCTCCAATAAAAGTCCTTTAAACTTAAAAATTACTATCATTTTCTTTCTAAAGCAGATAATTTAAGTTTTCTCTTCTCCAGGCTAAATATTCTAGTTCTCATATTATGCCATTCTCTATATCTTTCACCACTTTAATGGCCAACTTGTGAGTTTACTCTCACTTGTTAAAAATCCCCTTAAAACATTGTTTTTATACATTGACCAAGAAGTATATCAGATATGTTAATTCAGAGTATAAAAAAGCACGGCTCAACATTGGGAAATCCACAACTGTAATATATGATATAAATAGGCTAAATAAGAGGAATCACATCATCATTTCAGTAGATGCAAAATATCTTTGGTTATTATTTATTATTTTAATAAATAGAAAATAGAATAGAATAATTCATTTGTATTTGTTGCAGAGTATCTTGTCCCCAAAAACCAATTTAATGATAAAATATTAATTACTTTAATTTTACAAATTATTTTATTGAACAAAATGTACGTATCTCACCACTCACTTTTAAAGTGAATCTGTTTAAATCAAGAACAAAATAAGGATCTTGTTATTATATAGTGTTATTTGGAAAGTTCTGGGAAATTCAGTAATTGTTTAAGTATTGGAAAGTTACCAGTAATCATTTTTGAAATCAATATTGTATACCTAAAAATTATTTTAAAACTCTAAAATTTTTGAAACACAAGACATTTAAATGTAGGAATATAATATAATTATGCCAAAAATTATATTTTATACATTGATAACAGTCAGAAGTAAAACACAATGGAAAAAAGAAATGTTTCATTTGGAATCATGAAAAACGAATAATTAAAGAACATTACACACACACACACACACACACACACACATATGTGGGTAACCTAGCTTTAAAAAAACACAAAATAAAATAAAATAAAGACATATATATGTTTATAGAGAGAGAGAGAGAGAAAGAAAGGGAAACATGTAGATAAGTGTACTGTATTTCAGAAAGTGGTTACAAAATGTTGCAAAGATGTCTAGTCTAGTTAATTTACAGAGTTAGTAGAATTCAATTAAAATTTCATCTGTATTTTTTTTTGTGTTGTGGAACTTAGCCAAATGATTCTGAAATTTATTTTGAAAACTAAACAAATGAAAATATCGGCCGGGCGCGGTGGCTCAAGCCTGTAATCCCAGCACTTTGGGAGGCCGAGACGGGCGGATCACGAGGTCAGGAAATCGAGACCATCCTGGCTAACATGGTGAAACCCCGTCTCTACTAAAAATACAAAAAAATAAGCCGGGCGAGGTGGCGGGCGCCTGTAGTCCCAGCTGCTCGGGAGGCTGAGGCAGGAGAATTGCGCGAACCCGGGAGGCGGAGCTTGCAGTGAGCAGAGAGCGGGCCACTGCACTCCAGCCTGGGCGACAGAGCGAGACTCCGTCTCAAAAAAAAAAAAAAAAAAAAAAGAAAAGAAAATATCAAGCAGTAGTCATAAAATAACATCAACAGTATGTAAGGAGAAAGCGAAGAGTAACTTTAACAGAATGTATTACACAGAAACAATAATTAAAACTCCATGATACTACTTCCCATATGAATATATCATTCAGTGAATTAGAAGAAAAAGATCAGAAACTGACTCAAAATATTTAAGAACTTCCTCTATTACAATTACACTCTTATAAACAATGTAAAAGAATCACTTTAAATATGGAGTGAGAATATTGATTAACAACTTGAAAAAAGAACGAATTGAATCCACATCATTCTCTAAAAGGCAAAATATCTCCACATGGAATAAAAATGTAAATAAAGTCAAACCATAGTAAAATTAGCAGAATATAATTTGTATGTATCAGATCTGGGAAACAAATGATCACTCTCTCCCCCTTACAGCAGAAGAAACCATAAGATAAATAACTGGAGAACCCCTCCAAAAAAATTACATGCAAGAAGATGCCCAGGCAACATTAATCACAGAAGTGAAATATTGAAACTAAAATATATCTGTGAGAAGAGGGTATTGTTAAGTAAATTATTATACTTCAGTGTATTAGAACAGTATGCTGGTATGTATATATGATGATCATTAAGACTAGGTAAAATTATTGGAAATGTTTATGACATAATCTTAAGTGAGAACATCACAAAATATATTTGTAGCTTTTGAAAACTGTGTATACTCATTAGTAAGTTCTAGAGGCAATATCTTAAATTGGTTGATTGATAGCATGTATGGATTCGTCTGCATGGAATCAGGCAAATGGTTTAATCTTCCAAGTCCTAATTTCTCATTAACAAAATAGAGGCACTTCATATCATTTTAAAGATTCCTTGCGCTAGCATAATTAAAGTGTTTGACTAATAGTCATTGCTCAACAAATCTATTATAATTAGGGGAAATATAGTATTCATCTTTCCTAAAGTTTCTTAACACTGTAATGCTACTGCTTTTACACCACCCCAAAAAGCTGTTAAGTGATAACCAAGATAATCCAAATATTGTCTGAGCAAATCAATGCTCCATGATTAGAACTCCCTCACTGCTTGCTTTCTACTCACAATGTTTCAAACTTACTGCAACAAATCCAAAGAAATAAAATTAGTTATAACATTCACAATATTTTTATATTTGGGCAAAGGGTTAACAAAATGTTTTTTTTTTTTTTTTTTTTCTGTGTGGGTCTGACCTTTGGTTCACTTTCTAGCTGTTACCTTGGAAAGAAATGATCGGTGTCAACTATGTTATTAAGCAACATTGATTATGATGAAAAGAAGTGACCCTTGATAGATAGATTGTATCTAACCTGGGAGAGCTATAAATCCTTGATGTGAGGTCAAACTTTGGGCTTCCCTAAATGTAAGGACTCATTGGCCTGTCCCCCATAGAGACTCTGAAAACTCTATCTATGGAATTGTCACAAAGATACTTACTCCTGTCAGGCATGAAACTTTCAAGCCAGGGCAGCCCCGACACCTGTCCAATGTGGATTTCACTTCTTAATAAGTGAGTTGACCATGAGCAGTTGTGCCTTCTGCTGTGTAGACTGCTACAAGGACACTAGTGGAGAGGAATGTCTGAAGCTGCCCTGGGGACCAGCTCTGGTTCTTGTCCTGTGTCTTCTGAGTGGACTGATGTCAAGTGTAGCATACGGG
Source organism: Chlorocebus sabaeus (assembly GCF_047675955.1). Lineage (NCBI taxonomy): Eukaryota > Metazoa > Chordata > Mammalia > Primates > Cercopithecidae > Chlorocebus > Chlorocebus sabaeus. The sequence goes on from NC_132915.1 coordinate 55,568,403, forward strand.
AGTGTGGTGTGTCTGAATGTTTAGTCAAATCTAAGAAGATCCCTGATGAATGCTGCAAAAAAAAAAAAAAAAAATTAAAAATAAGGAATTACTTCTATCCTTGGAATTGAGACAGGGAAAATGTTTTCTATAATTTTTAAAAGTGTCAAATATTACTTCATTGATAAGCACCACATTTTAAAGCAAATGAGAATCAGAGGGAAAAAGTACATATATGAACAGCGGCATCAGGGGAAGATTTAAAAACTTCTTGGGAGAAATGCTATAGACAGTGTTCAGGAATAGGTTGTATTAGTCCGTGTTCTCATGCTGCTAATAAAGATATACCCAAGACTGGGTAATGTATAAAGGGAAGAAGTTTAATGAACTCACAGTTCCACGTGGCTGGGGAGGCCTTACAATCATGGCAGAATATGAAGGGTAAGCAAAAGGACATTTTACATGGCAGCAAGCAAGAGAGCTTGTGCAGGGGAACTCCGCTTTATAAAACCATCAGATATCATGAGACTTATTCACTATCATGAGAACAGCAAAGAAAAAACCCACCCCCATGATTCAATTACCTCCCACTGGGTTCCACCCCCCATGACATGTGGGGTTATTCCAATTCAAGGTGAGATTTGGGTGGGGACACACAGCCAACCAATATCACAGGTTATTCACAACTTTGACTGGACTCTACGTTCAATGTATCCCACTTCTGAATCTCTGACAAAATCACACAGGACTATGTAGCCCCATCCCATGGCTACAGTACTCCAGGGAAGCTTTATTACATACAGCACAAATAGCTGTTCATGGGTGGCTTTCTTGCAATAGCTTCAGACAGACTGTGTTCATGCTTTATCTAGTTTTGTACAAAAGGCCAGCATATGAGAGTCCAATTTCTCTCAAGAGAAAGCAGGAATGAGACTCAGTGGGTGACTGAACTAAAAAACCAGTGTGTGGTATCCTTTGGCACATGAATAATTAATACAAAATAATCAGGATAATAATTTTTATTCTTATTAGGTAGTTCTTTCAGCCTTTTAGCTACCCTGGAAGAGGCAGCATTTTGCGTGGGCCTTAGAAGAACAAGGTTTCAATAATTTAATCTGCAGAGGAATTAGGACATTCAGAATGAGTTCGTGCAAACAGAAATGGCCTAAAGTGACTAGTGGGTAGTGTGGGGAGGGTAGAGGGAGGTGAAGCTAGGAATGCAAGGTAAGCAAAAGAATTTAGGTAAATAATAGGGAGCTATCAAAAACTTTTCAGCAAAGGAATAACATTATTAGAACCAGATTTTATTACCTACTCTTTAAAAAATGTTGATGGAATGGAGGGAAAAAAAAAGAGATGGAAACTAATGCAATCTGTTTTCCTGTAGCTATAGAATCTATTTCATAGGGCTTACAGTGAGCATATTGGATATTTAAAATATTTTACTACGATTATTAGTTGTTTCCCCAATCCTTCCCCTGAATCTGAGACATGAGATTTAGAGTCAAATTGCCTGAACATGAAACCTGCTTTCACCACTAAAAAGCTTTGAAACTTCGAGCAAGTTATTTAAACTCCCTGAACTTTGTGAGCACATCTAAATGCTGGAAGCAGTAAAAATACTGACCACCTCAGGTGGTGCGGACACGGTGAGCTGACATTTGAAAAGCCTGACAGTGTATAGCACCTCATAAGTATTTGATGAATATTAGCTATTGCTAAATGAGAGGTGGACATCAATTAAATTCAATTTTAATCATTTTGGCCCAGCTGTATAGCTCATCACCATCTCTTTGCATTTTTGGAACATGTTAGCTGTGTCTTTCAGATTTGTGTCTTGTTGGGTATAATCATTAAGTGGGATGCCTCTTAGAGATCTCCCCACAAGTTAGCACCAATTTATTAGCAAGAACAATGCAGGTTCAGATTTTATTAACAGACATAAGTCCCATTTGTCTGGACCATATTCCTTCCTGTATTCCACAAAAATACCACAAAAGTATTTGTCAAATGCTTTGTAATTAAAAATACAGAAAATTTTTGTGTTACGTAGATATCAGAAAATAAAATTAACTTCTGTGGTGTGACTTATTCTAATGAATCCTTAATGATACCTAGAGATCAGTGTGTTACATTTTAAGTCTTCCCAAATCTCTTAATACTCTGAAAAGTTTATTAGAGATCAGTTGAAACCCACCACTCTGCATTTCTACTATCCACATTCATCAGAGCAATGCTATATTAATATTTTGTACAATACCCTGACTCAGAAATCTGTATTAATTGTTTCCATACCAAATATGGAGGAAACTATGGAAATCTTAAAGGGATTAGATTTAATTCATCATTAAAATAGGTGTGCTAAGATGGTTAATTCCAGAAGGTCTGGAATTGGCTTGAGCTGTTTTTCTGAAATCGGAGATTTACCTGCAGGATACTGACATCTGGTCAAGGCATGAGATGTAGTTTTTAATACTGTTATTTGGGAGTAATTTGTACTAGCCTATTAGCAAGATTGATGGTGTGCACCTAGTTTCAACGAGACCCACAGAGGACTCCTACATTGACTCTGGTCACATAGCAATAAAGTGCCTACATGCCCTACAGGGTGCAAGAGCCCTATCTGAAACTCAAGCTTGGGCTTTCTGGTCCTGTAGTGTTCCATGCACACATTAGTTGTTTCTAATCTGAAAGGGAAAGAGCATCCAATATGGCCCTGCAGTGAGAGGATGACAGAAACAAACTACTGGCTTCTCCAGGCTCTGCTATGATGTAGCCTCTGGCTGCAATGAATATCCTTATTGCTTACCAATGTTCTAATATATTATGATGTTGCCATTGTGTGTCCTTTTCTGGCAATAAACTATAGACACAGAAGTATTATCATTTTTGGCCTTCTGATTCTACCTAATTAAACCTAATGAGTCCAATCTAATGAACAATAGGCAAAATAAACTGTCCCATCATTTATTTGCTACAGATTTTTTATATGCTTAATGGATTTCTGCAGTAATTCAATTTCCGTTACTCCTATATGTGGACTAATCAGTTATGATATACAGCCATTGGAATCAAGTAAAATAGAAGATAAAGCACAAGATAAACAAAATGTTATTGATTCAGCCCTCACCTAGACTGCAACCCATTGCAATGAAGAATTTGGAAGCAAGTGATCCCATTTAAGCAGCCTAAGCAAAAATCCTTGCAGGGAGAGTGGCCAATGGCAAGAGGATTGACTAAAGATGAAGACATAATCCTCCAATGTAAGTGTCTGGCACACACAGAATTAGGCTTATGTTCTAGACCCATCATTCATATCTTTTATATGGTCCTAGGTCAAACTGTACAATCCTGACAATTTGTGATACTATCTATCACTGGGCCAATGTATTTTGCTCAACCACAAAATAAGTGTCTGGTTAACAATTTCAATTCCAGTGTTAGGAATTATGAACATTTTTATTTTCTTCATGGCACTTATTATACTTAAAATTATCTTAATTATTTGTTTTACTTATTTACTATGTTTTTCCCCGCTAAAGCTCTTTCATAGTAGAGAGCTTTTCTGTCATGATCACCAATGTATCCCTAGTGCCTAGAATAAAGCCTTGCACATACTAGATGATAAAAAAACAATTTAGCATCATTTACTAAGCATTAACTATGCTCTAGGCACAGTTAAAAGTGTTTTGCATGTATGAATTTGTTAAACACATACAATATCCATATGAAGTAATTACTATCTCAAGCCCCATTTTATGGATGAGAAAAGCAAGGTACAGAGGGGTTAAGTACATTGTTTGAGGCCTCACAGCTAATAAGTGGAAGAACCATTTGAACTTAGAAAGTTTAGCTCCAGAATTCAGGTTCTTAGAAATTATCAAAAAAGAGAACAGCTAAATAGCTAGATCATCATAGAAAATCACTAATTAATCATTGCTAAACAGTTCTGTGTTTCAATGAAGATTTTTTGTTCCCTTTCATCTAAGCTTTTTTCTTAAATAATTAGAAATTCAAATATCAAGGCCTAAATTCTACCAATGCAAGCAAATCCATTTCCAAAAGAAACCAGATGAAGAATCCCTCATAATTTCAGATGCTTTGTAGTAATTGCAGTGTCACTACTGAGAGGAATTGACTTGTGTCACATGAACAGAAGCAGGTGGCCTGATGCAGGTGTTGTCATGCTTATTGGAACTTTAATGAGAAGGTAAGAGTTTACTAAGAAAGAGAATAATAAAAATGAGGTGCTTCTTTCCCTTCATCTCCAGATTATCTGAGAAAAAGAGAAGCGTATTACAATACTACACATGATGAAAATAGACAATAAACTGTTTCCTTTTAGGTTAAAAATAAAATGTTACATAATTGTGAGAGTCCCTACTAGTAGAGGAAAGCAGAGACTGACAACAGGAATCATAAGATGTAAAGTGCTAATTCCAGAGAGAGGACCAGAACACCCAGGAAGGATTGGATTTGTTTCTAACTTCATTGAACAACTTTATCTTACACAGAGAATGGCAGGTCTCTGTAATTTAATTATTTTTTCCCTTTCAACTTTTTAATTTAAAATGTAACTGTTAAAAAAAAAATCCTACCAATGATCCTAAAGTGTTGGTCATTCCAGACCAATAACTGATTTTTCTGCTTCTCTAATTCTTACACCGAAAGGTAAATTTAAATGGAGTTGAGGACAGGACTTAGCATATCTATATCACAAACTAGAAAGTTTAGGAACAAAGTAGAGAGAGTTTTCAGCCACTTTTTGGTGGATTTTTCTTTCAGTACTTTTTCTGCTGTGTAATGAGAATGAAACAATTTTTCATCAATGTCTTGGGGAAAAAGAGCAGATTCCAAATAAACACGGCTCTGTGAGTTTGAATTTTGAGCTCATTGTACTGCACCAAAATAAAAATGAAAAATAAAATATTTAAAATTAAAGACATACCCAGACCCCAAAATAAGATATATAGTCCATTGCACCACAAATGGAATAGAAACTCACAATGATGATCAGGGTTGAAGCCAGAGGCCTGCTGGACTCCAGGTCTGTACGCAGACAAAAGTAACCATACACTCAATTCCTGCAGAGTAAACAGGGAACAACAGAACATTTTTCCTTACAAGGAAGAGAGAGAAAATCACTGACTGAATTCATCACTAAAGCAGGCTTATCTGTTGGAGAACAGGCTGAGAAAAGTTGCAAGTGCTTCCAGGTCTAAAGGTAGTTGAAAACCACTGTACTGAAAATAACACACACACATACACACACACACACACACACACACACACAGAGAGAGAGAGAGAGAGAGAGAGAGAGACAGAGACAGAGACAGAGAGACAGAGAAGCAGATGCAAACAATAAGTGAGCCAAGCTGCTTTCTGGTCCAACTCTATATCTTCCTTAAGACCAAAATCAAAGGAAGGTACAAATCAAAATGGGACCTGTCAAACCAGGTGGATGCAAACACCCACCTGCTAAAGAAATGAAGGGTATAGAATTAGAGGAGAAAGGGCAGGAAAACCAACTCAGAGCATGTAGAAAGACAGCCACAAACTTAACAATAAGGGAGATAAATTCAGCCACAATAAAATGGAAGTAATGGAGAAACTTAAAATTAATTTAACATAAATTATGTTTAGGTTTTCAAATAAAAAAGAAAACATAGAACATAAAAATTATAAACTGTAAATTTGTAGTATAAACTACTCCCAGCCTCTGGTAATCATGATATTATGCTTACCTCCATGACCAACTTTTTTACTTCTTACATGTGAGTGAGAATATGGGTTATTTGTATTTCTGTGTCTGGCTTATTTCACTTAAACTGAAAAAACCCAGACATTAATCAAGAACAAAAAGAATAAAAATTAGAGCATTAGAAATTCTACTATTAACATGGATATTTTAATAACTTTAAAGGAAATACATCTAAATAATTATTCTACACATGAAATGGTATAATATCACTTCAAAGTAGACTGTGAAACATTTAAGATGTATACTATAAACCCTAAAGCAACAACTATAATAATAAAGAATTGATAACTAATAAGCCAAAAAGAGATCAAATAAAATAATAAATGACATCCAATTAATGCAAAGAAGGCAGTGAAAGAGAAAAAGAAAAGAGACTAGGTGAGGCAAAGAGAAAACAAATATCCACACAGTAAGTCTAAACACAACCATTTTCAATATTTACATTAAATATAGATAGTCTAAACACCCCATTTCAGACAAAGATTATCAGATTACATAGAAAAGCAAGACCAATCCACATGCTACCAATAAGAATCTCAAAATAATTATACTATGTGAATAAAGCCACTCAAAATTGAGTACTTATGATAATATTTATATAAAATTATTTTTTAAAATATTTTATATAAAATTTTAAACTTCTACAAATTCTAAAAAAGTTAATCTATGGTAATAGCAGAGCAGTAGTTGCCTGGGGACGGGCAGAAGGGACCAGAAAGGAGAGGCATAAGGAAATTTGGGGGGATAATGAATATGTTTATTTTTTTGATTGAGGTAAACTCCTCAGAGATCTATCCAAATGTCAAGTTGTACAATTTAAAGATATATAGTTTATTTTATGTGTGTTTTACCACACTAAAACTGGTAATGAATAAGTGAATAAATAAATAAGCAAATAAATAAATATAAATATATGCTGACAAAGCAATATTATTGTTAGGTAAACAAATTAAAGGCAAAATACATTAACAGATTAAGAGTAACAAGACACACAGATAAAAGATAGAAAGCCACAAAATAAGTATAACTATAAGCTGAGATGCATCTAATCAAGACTATTAATATATTTTTAAAATTTCAGTTTATGTAAAGCATAAACTGAAAGAATTACTAGAAGAAATCATTAAATCCACAAATGCAATGGAATATTTTAAAATATATCTACTAGACCTAATAGTTCAATTAAGTTAACCTAACACATGTATTTATAGACCACTTCTAAAAATAGATCATATAATTTCAACTAAAATACTTTAATGATATTTTAACTCAAAATGTTACTTAATAAGAACGATAATAAAAACACACTTTTAGAAAAGTCGAAATAATGTTTTAGATATTTAAAAATACATTCTGAATAAATTAGGAGTCAAAGATGATTAGTATAAGAAAACTTTTTAAATATTTTAAAATTAGTTTACAAAGGAAAGTTCCACATATCAATATACCAACATGCAACCCAAGCAATTGTTGGAGAAAATGTATAATTCTAAGTGTTTTTATTTAAAAAATACATATTGACAATAATTCAATTTAGCATTCAAATCAAATACTAAGAAAATAAAAGCGTAAAAGGTAATCTGCACAGCAAAGGACACTATCAACAAAATGAAGAGACAACCTATAGAATGGAAGAAAATATTTGTAAATCATACTTGCAATCAGGGGTTAATATCAAAAATACATAAGGAATTCAAACAACTCATTGGTAAGAAAATAAATAACTCAATTTAAAAACGGGCAAAGGGCCTCAATAGACATTTCTCAAGAGAAGACATGCAATGGCCAACAGGTATATGAAAAATTTTCAACATCACTAATCATCAGGAAAATGCAAGTTAAAACCAAAATAAGATATCATCTCACACCTTTTAGAATAGCTATTGTCAAAAAGACAGAAGATAACAAGTGTTGGTGAGAATGTGGGGACAAGGAAACTCTTGTACACTGTTGATGGAAATGTAAGTTGGTACAGACATTATGGACAATAGTATGGAGGTTCCTCCAAATATTAAAAATAGGCCTACTGTATGATCCAGTAGTCCCACTACTGAGTATATGACCAAAGGAAATAAAATCAGTATGTCAAAAAGATATCTGCATTCCCATGTTTATTGCAGCATTATTCACAATAATCAAGATATAGAATCAACCTGTGTGCTTCAGTGGATGACTGGATAAAGTAAATGTAGTATATATATACAACAGAATACTATTCAGCTTTTAAAAAGAAGGCAATCCTATCATTTGCCACAACATGGATAAAACTGGAGGACGTTATGTTAAGTAAAATTAGCCAGGTACAGAAAGACAAATGCCGCTTGATCCCATATAAGGAATCTAAAAAAGTATAACTCACAGAAACAGAGTCGAATGATGGTTACCAGGGATGAGGTGGAAGGAGATTGGGGAGATGTTGGCTAAAAGATCTATTATGCATCATGGAGGTTATAGGTAACAATGGTGTATCATATACTTGAAAATTGTTAAGAGAGTAGATTTTAAGTGTTCTCACCACAAATGAATGATGTGTTTGAGGTAATACATATGTTAATTAGCTTCATTTAGCCAATCTACAATGTATACATATTATAAAACATCATGTTACACACCATAAATTTATATGATTTTTATTGATACATAGTAATTGCACATATTTATGGGGTCCATGTGATATTTTGATAAATTTGTAAAATGTGTAATGATCAAAGTCATTAGTATATCCATCACCTCAGATATTTATCACTTTTCCATGTTGAGAACATTTCAGATCCTCTCCTTGATCTATTTTAAAATATATAATAACTTAGATTAACTATAGTCACCTTATTGTGTTATTAAACACTGGAACTTATTCCTTCTATCTAACTGTATTTTTGTATCTATTCAACAACCTCTCTTCATTCTCCCTCACCCTTCCCAGCCTCTGGTAATCATGATACTATGCTTACCTCCATGACCAATACTTTTACTTCTCACATGTAAGTGAGAACATCAGATATTTGTATTTGTGTGTCTGGCTGATTTCACTTAAAATAAGGCCCTCCAGTTCCATCTGTTGCTAAAAAATGGCAGGATTTTATTATTTATTATGGCTGAATAGTATTCCATTGTGTATATATACCACATTTTCTTTATCCATTCATCAATAGATGAGCACTTGGTTGATTTCATGTCTTGGCTAACATGAATAATGCTGCAATAAATATGAGTATACACATATCTCTTTGATCTACTGATTTTCTTTATTTTGGATATATACTCAGCAGTGGGATTGCTGGATCACATAGTAGTTCTGTTTGTAGTTTTCTGAGTAACTGCCATACTATTTCCCATAGTGGTTGTACTAATTTATATTTCCATCAGCAATATACTAGCATTCCCTTTTCTCCAAATCCTTGTCAGCATCTGTTATTTTCCATCCTTTTGATAATAGCCATTTTAACAATGATGAGATGATTGCTTATTGTGATTTTGACTTGCATTACCCTGATGATTAGTAATGTGGAACATTTTTTCGTATGCCTGCTTGTCATCTGTATGTCTTTTTTGAGAAATGCCTATTCAGATCATTTACCCATTTTAAAATCAGATTATTTGGGGATTTTTTTTTTTACTATTAAGTCATATTCTGAGTATTAATCCCTTCTGAAGATTTGCAAACATTTTCTACCATTTCATAGGTTTTCTCTTCACTCTGTTGATTGTTTCCTTTTTCTATGCAGAAGCTTTCTTCTTGATGTAATCCAATTTGTCCACTTTTTTCTTTCATTGCCTGTGTTTTTGAGGTCTTAACCAAAAATCTCAGCCCAGACCAACGTCTGAAAGCATTTCCCCAATGTTTTCTTCTGGTAGTGTCACAGTTTCAAGTTGAATATTTACGTTCTTTAATCTATTTTATTTTATTTTTGTATATGGCAAGAGATCGAGGTCTTTCATTTTTCTGCTTATAAATATTCATATTCCAACAACATTCATTGAAGAAACTGTCCTGTCTCCACTGAAAATTCTTGATGTCTTTGTCAAAAATGAGTTGGCTCTAAATATATGGATTTATTTCTGGGGTCTCTATTCAGTTCTCCTGATTCTGTGTATCTATTTTTATGCCAGTACTATGCTGTTTTGGTTAGAATAGCTTTGTAGTATATCTTAAAAATCAGGTAGTATGATGCCTTTTTCCTTTTTGCCTTTTCTTTTTTCTTTTTGCTCTGAATTATTTTGGCTATTTGGGGTCTTCTGTTTCCTAATTCTCCACCCTTTTCCAGGTTGTGTTCTATCACCCTGGCCTGCATTCAGCAAGAATCCTGTTAGGTCACTTTATTCAGAATCCCCCTTTGCTCCTGATGTAATTTCCTCTTGCAAGTTTCTATCCACTGAGCCCCACCCTGCTCCTTGGCTATAAATTCCCACTTTTCCCTGTCAAGTCTAGTTTATCCTTCCTACTACAAAACCCCATTGTAGTAGTCTTTATTGCACAAAGTCTTTTTTACCATCTTTACCAAGTGTCAGGAATAACATTTTCCTTAACAAGGCCCAGAAACAGACCAGCCAAAAAGAAGGAAATGATAGGATGATAATGAAAAGAAATCTGGGAGGACAGCAAAGCAGCAGGCCCAGTACAGATCAAAGCAAGAGGGTTAAGGACTTGAGGAATGATATTACCAAGAAAAAAAGAAATGGGAACCTATGGTGTCAGCTGTGAGCAATACTTACATAATCCTAACAATGTAAGCTGAAAATTCAGTGTTTAATTTTGCAAGAAAAAAATTGTAAATAATTTAAAGTCCAAAAAGTAGGGGTATTTTTAAGTTTGTGTGTATTTAGAAGATGAAATACCATATAAAAATTAATGAATGAACTAGAGATTTTTGTATTGACATGGTTAAATATCAGTACCATGAGATTCATTATGAAAAGAGCAGTTGAAGTAAATATTTACGTAAATATTTAAATTTAAAACAATGTCATTATTGTGATTACATATATACTAGTTTAAAAGTATAATATATAAATTAGATATTCACAAAATTCAAGATGATGATTGGATGGAGGGAAAGAAGGAAGAAGAAGGATCATGATCGCTAAGAGAAATATAGGAGACTCTGATATAACTGTAGTAATTTATTTCTTTAAAAAATAATCTGAAGTCATTATTACCTATAATGTACTCATCCTGAGGCTGAGGACATAGTGTTTGTTACAGTAGTATCCTTTGTAGAGTATGTTATTTTCTCACTCTAAAACAAAGATTTCAAGAAGCAATTTGCCTACAAAATTTCAGCCTCTTGATAGCCACAGAAACCAAGTTTTAGTAGAGAATTTAGGAGGAACGTGGCCTATCATTTTGTAATTAAACAATTTATATCAGTCTTTTCTATTTCAGAACTCTCTAAACTAAAGTCTCCCAGCGATAAGTGCAGTAAACATCACTATTGACTATTGATAGATCAGTATCCTGGAGGGCACACCCTTCCATTAAGAACACTTTCCTCTGCTACCATCAGACCAAGGCACTGACAATAATGATAAACATTTCCATGCAATTTGCCAAGCACTTACGGAGTTTACTTTTATTGAGTGCATAACGTACCAGGAAGTGTACTTTCATATTTATTAAGTGTCCTCCCTAAGAGCCCGAGAGCATCACATATTAGAAGAAATGTGAGCTTTAGCATAGGCAAACCTAAGCCTCAACTGCTTCATCTCTTACATGCCTTATGACCTACAAAATTTCTCTAAGCCAGTTTCCTCATATATAAACTGGAGAAAATTTGCCTACCTTATAGGTAATTATAAAAGGTGAATGAGATGATATCCACATAAAGTCTAACACAGTACCTAAGCAGGACCTCAGTAAATGTTACCTTTCTCTTTCATAAGGTTCTGAGGGATTCAGTAATGTGACCCTGGTCACACCAAAATGAGAGAATCAAAGAGACATGACCATTAAGTGCATAGACTCTAGAGCTGGGCTGCCCAGGTTCAAATCCCAGCCCTGCCACTTACCAGCTATGTAACTTTGGACAAGTTATTTAATCTCTCTGTGGCTTAGCTTTCTCATATGTAAAATAAGAGTAGTAGGGAAACTACCTCATAGGGTTGTTAGTAAATAACTGAGCACTTGGAACAAAATGTAGCACATAAAAGCACTATATAGTTTAATGAATAATAAGTAACATGTATGTCATGAACTCAATACATAGAAATTCATACTCTATGGAAGGAAATGGAGAGCTCCTCCTTTCACTGCACTATAGCACCACCCTCAACTAGCAGGGCTGGCATCATATGCACATTCTGGCTTGGGGGTGGCTTGTGTCTCTTGTTGTTGAGTTTGGAGGGTGTAAAAGAAAGATACATAAAGGGAAAGTTTGTCATTGACATCTTTAACTCTTATCTTCTGTGGATGGTACTCTTTTCAGTTCTTTTGTATTTTTTTCAAAAGTTTTAACTAAGCAAGTCATGGAAGCTCAATCTTAAGGTTTAGGCCAGGTGCAATCGCTCAGACCTATAATCTCAGCACTTTGTGGGGACAAGGTAAGCCAATGGCTTGAGCTCAGGAGTTCGAGACCAGCCTGAGCAACATGGCAACACAGTGTTTCTATGAAAAACACAAAAATTAGCTGGGCATGATGGCATGCACCTGTAGTACCAGCAACTCTGGAGGCTGAGGTGGGAAGATTTCTTGACACTAGAAAGCTGAGGCTACAGTGAGCCATGATTGCACCACTGCACTCCAGCCTGGGTGACAGAGTAAGATCCTGTCCCCCCCAAAAAAAAGTAAAACAGAATAAATAAATAAATATTAGGGTTTAGTTACAATAATAGACCCCCATGTTTGTACTGAAATATGGACAAGTCTCTGTTCCTCCATGACATGTCCTTTTCTTTTTCACCAGCAGCAGTGAGGACTAGCTGGCACCAATTTCCCATTATCCTCCTCCTGAAAGGCATGCATAACTCACTTAATTGCTTCACACTACAGTACACTGCTATTTAGAACCAGTCTGTTTCTTTCCATTGTAACAGCATGGAAATAAACAAGCAATTTCCATACATTAGGAAACATAAGCATGCCAGAGTCTAATACATACGTATGTGATTAATAAACCAGAGCACTTAGATGAAATACACTGCACCACACAAACACCATTCCATTAGAGCAGCCACTTGGGTATGAGATATCACCCAGAGTTGTCTCACTGCTGGGCCTACTGAAACAATGCCAGGGTGGAAACTCATGGCACTTCCTCGGGATGAAAGCTCTCCTTTAGATTGAAAAATGAAGAGTGAGAAATGGAGAGCCAACTGTCCTGCTTTTGTAAGTGGTATTGGCTTTTTGTGAGCTATGAGCAGGCTGCATGACTCTGAGCAAATATATTTTCTGTGTCTTGTTTATTAATGGACAGAAAAGTTAGCCTGAAAATGAAATTGATTTTATTCACTTAGGATTTTATACTCCATTGCACAACCACAACCCAGCAAATTTTTCATTAAGAGAGATAATTACTTTAATGAAGATTAAATATAATTTAAAATTCACATTTATCTTTATCTACCTAATGCAGGTCAGAATTAGCCTAAAATGGCTGGGAAATGGGGAAGAAATGGGTTTCTCCAAAAAAGTCCCCATCTGTTTAAGAGGAGAGTGTCCTAATCTGACAGTCATTCCTGCCTTTTTTTCTTCTTTCTCCTCTTCCTCCCATTGTATCCATTAATGTCTCCCACATCAGACCCAAATCAGACCTTCTGCTTTATAATAATCCTAATTTGGGGATGTTTGGCAGAGACTGCAGGAGAGCAGAAATTAATAGCCAGGATGCTCAATGATCTATGAAAAGCTGTATTCACGATGGGCATATACAGGAGAAACACTGAGATCAAAGAAGTGGCAGGTTAGTTCTAGAAATATCCTCCTTCCTTAACACAAAGTGCTTTACTCCACTTGTCAAATATAGGAAGCCAAAAATGATATTAAACTCATTAGCATTAGTAATATTTTATGTGTCATTAGAACTGGTCATCATTAATGGCATTTGTGTATTGTTGTGGAAAGGGCATGTGCCTGGGAAACAGAAAAATGCAACGTTTACTCCTGGTTTTTCCTCTTTTCAGATGTATGATGTTAAAAATTGTTTCTTTGCTGAATCTCAGGGTCCTCATTTGTGAGATGGAGATAAGAATGCCTATCTTGAGTTCAGAGATGTAGAGCACCTGGCATTAAATAGGTACTCAACAAATGTAATATACTTTTTTACTATAACATCAATTTTCCTCTAAAAGCTCCAAATACTATATCAGTGGGACAATTCTCCCTAGGTGACAGCAACACTCAATTCTGCAGAAGTAAGCAGTCAGTTTTGCTCTAGGTTCTTGCTGTTACTGACCTAAGAGATAGCTCTGGCTAAAGGGGTGGCACAGGGAAGTACAGGTTTGTCAAACCCATTAGCACAGATACGCACAGTCCTGAGTGTTTGGACATTTAATTTCCAGGGAAGAAAACTAAGTCGGGTTTAGTGGGGATATACAACTGGATCTGAGATGTAATATTTCAAATAATAGTTCTCATTTACTGAATACCAATGAGATATGGTACATTACATATATCAGCATATTACATGTTATCTTATTTAATTAGTGTGACTATATAATTCATCATCTAAATCAAGACACATTCAGAGTAAAAGACAATGCTATAAATAATTACATTAAGACAACAGGTATAAACCCAGATGGTCCTGGACAAACTGAATATATGAACACCCATGTTTAATCCACACAATCACTGTATGAGCTTTAAAACACTCTCTCTAGTTTACTGATGGAAACTATTCAGAGAGGTTAAAAATAATGAGTCCAAGGATGTACAAACTAGCAAAAGGCAGACCCAGGGTTGGAACCTCTGTCTTTAAGATGCCAAAGGTTTTTTCCTCTAACATCCTTCCTCCTTGAAACCCTTTATTCAAGATATCAGCTATCAAATGACAGCATTAATTTCATTTTGAAAGCTTGCCTTTATTGAGTGAATAGCAAATTTCAAGCTCTGGGTCATGACTTCCAAATGCTATCAAGAAAGAGGGCAAAAAAAATTTGTGAAGTGAAAGCAAAATGATGCCAGTGCAAGCAGTTATATCCTAATGTGTATCCGGCTCTCTTTGAGTGCTCGATGCAGTCTGAATATCAAAGACATGAGCTAATGCTTACTCAAGCATGGAGAACGACAGTCAATAGGGCCAGACATCAATAAGCCTGTTTCCCAGGTACTGGTCTATATTCTCATGCACCCGATGAATTCCTTGATCTAAGTCAACTCACTGCTGACATTAGGGACCTGAAATCACAAATGAATTTGATTTACTTCTATAACATTTTCTGGATCTTTTCTTTCCCCCAGAACGTAATAAGGAGAAAAATGTTGAAAGTGATCAACATTCACTCCTCTCCATGGTGTTTTAGTAGATGAAATAGATGAATTTTCCACACTGTCACCCTTTGGCCTAACTATCATTGTTTATATTTTCCTTGTCTCTTTGCAAACCAGAAAGTGGCCCAGTCTAGCCTCTCTTGGAAGCTAGTCACATTGACAGACACAATAGAACTTGTATCCTGGCAAGGGAACAACATTTCAAATCAGTCGTGAATTCCAAGCATCCTCAGTCACAATCCTTTAAGGAAAGACCATCCTCAGAAAGCAAGTAAGTCCCTAACCCTAAGAATGAGTGACCAGGTATTCCAATGATGCTGTAAAACAGACCACCTTGGGACATAATAAGAAATCCTGAGTCAAAATTCAATTATGTTTCTCTGAAGTTGTGTGATCTTCATGTTTCATCCAAACCCTCTGAGCTTCAGATTTCTCAACTGTAAAGACATGGCTTCTCCAACTTTAGTAGGCACAAAAATTGCCTATAAATGTCATTAAAACACATTTCTGGGTCCCATCTTTAGAGACTCTGATTCATCACATTTGGTGTAAAGCCAGAGAATTGCATTTCTAATAAGTTTCCAAGTGATGGTAATGATGATGATCATCATGATCATGGCTGTGGGCTACACTTTGAGTAACACTAAATTGTATCAATAATGCTGATCTCACAATTTCTGAAAAGCTCTGAAGAGAGAAGATGATCCTTAGCAAAGCTGCTGACTCATAATGCCTCTCAGTCAACACTGAATAAAGGATCAACAAAGTCCAGGAGTATTAGTAGGAATAAAATTTGGGGACATTTAATCATTTCTAATACACCAGGTACAAGATTTCATTATATTCCAATCCCTCTTGTTACAATATATTCTCTGTTAGTGTCCAGTCTCAAGTTGTGAACTTACCCAAATGCCTCCCAATTTTCCCTTTCATTTAGCACATAACACAGTTTTTGGCTTGCAAAGTCCAATCATCCCCTTTAGGCTCAGCTGCATCTCCGTGGCATCCAAACCCCATTTAAAATCATTTTGATTACTTCTTTAAAAATAAAATATAAGTTTTCCCATTAAAACAGTACTCAGGAAATAGATGGAATGATATTGACTTTGCTGAAAACAGGAATCTCCTGTTATACCAGTTGTCAATCCTAAGATAAGAGGGAGTCCTTCAGTTTGTCCTTGTCTAATGCAACTCAGTAATCAGGCAACTCGCCTCTCACCCTCCCCACTATTTCTCCCCTCCCTGCATTCCAGCTTTCTCTCTTTGTGACATTATTTAATCTCTCAGTTGCAGCTTCTAGGGATTAGCTACAGCATCTATTAATAGTTTTACTTCTGTTTACAGTTCCAAGGGGAGAGAAATAGCTCATTCCTTTTCTCCAATCTTGAAGGTACGTCTTATTGCAAAGGGAGGAAGATGCACAGGCCCCGTGAATAACCTATTTCCACAATCATTCCACTGTAAAGATGCTAATGTGCTTTTTTTGCCGAATGGATCCATTTAATAGGCAGAACAAGTTGGATATAAACTCTTTAATTGCTTTCAGCACACCGATTATCTTCCTGTGTCACCTATTGTATAATGCAAAAATGTTAACAAAAGCACTTACTGAAGACATTATTGGGAATTAAAAAACAAAGAACCATCAGTTGTCACTAAATATGCCTTTCATGTTCCCAAATGAAATGCATTTGTGCACTCAAGAAATAGGATAGCAATGTGCAGGCCTGCCATTGTCAGATGCAAACATCTTCATTAGATTTTGATCCAGCTGCTGCAAGATCTATAAAAAGAGCTATCAAAGCCGGCAACTCATTATTGGTTATTTCAGGAAAACTTCAAAAAACTATCCCTAAACCTGTGCTGATCTTTTCTGACAAGTTCTCTGGCCAGGCTGTTTGTTTGGGAACAGGGGCATCGAAAATCTCTGCCAAGTCATCCTCTTGGAATGATATTTCAAAGGATGCAGTCTTTCCATGGCTGTTAGGGAGAAACCACAATTGCAGAGTCAACTTGCATTCCTGGACATCTGAGCTGTAAATCTGTCTGTCATCCCCCAAATCTTCTGTTCTGACCCAACAGACATATCCTTAAAAGTATATAAGTGAAAAGTAGCCAAATCCAGGTTTTTATAGGCAAAAAGGGAAAGATTAATATATGCAATGTCTTGTGATATCCTTTCTCTGTTGCAATAAATCTTCTTATGCATATTGGCAGTTAGCTTATTTCTAGCATATTATGTTCGGCAGGCACTAGCTTTTTTAAAAGAGAAAAGAGCAGAAACGAAATAAGCAAGGAAGGAGAAGAAGAAAGAAAATAAAGGAAAGGAGGAATGGAAAAGCGCAAGTAGAAAATAGTTTGAGTCTGGAGATAATGTATAGAGGAGGTTACAGGGAGACAAACTGTAAAGTCAAAACTACCTACAACTGCTCTTTGAATTCTACTGAAACAGAAGGGGGGTCCAACAAAGACCTGAATAGCATTCATATTAATCACAGCCCCTAGCATCTTGATAGGGACCTCTCCAGTCAGGCCCAGGTCTCCAGAGGTCTCTGATGGATACCAGACAAACAACTCGCAGAAAACAACTGTCAGAGATGTCATGGCCATCTATGAAGAATTATTTTCCCCTCAGTCTATATATGTCTCTATTTATGACAAAGAGAAACACAAATTATTATCCAGTGATTCAACCTCAGTAAACAAGGAAGAAAGAATACACAAACCACTAACAAAGCCTGCTTTAAAGATTTTTGCGTGGCCTTTAATTTATCCACTATATTATCTGCATTATAGTCAAAAGAAAATTGAAATGCTCAAATTATTAATGTAATATTATATTCACTATTTAAATTAGGTATAAGAGCTCATTTGGGGATCATTTTATTATATTTATATTGTCTTTAAAACTATTACCCAAATCTTTTTTTTTTTTTTTTTTTTTTTTCCGAGACAGAGTCTCGCTCTGTCGCCCAGGCTGGAGTGCAGTGGCTGGATCTCAGCTCACTGCAAGCTCCGCCTCCCGGGTTCACGCCATTCTCCTGCCTCAGCCTCCCGAGTAGCTGGGACTACAGGCGCCCACCACTTCGCCCGGCTAATTTTTTGTATTTTTTGGTGGAGACGGGGTTTCACCGTGTTAGCCAGGATGGTCTCGATCTCCTGACCTCGTGATCCGCCCGTCTCGGCCTCCCAAAGTGCTGGGATTACAGGCTTGAGCCACCGCGCCCGGCACCCAAATCTTAATGATCTTGGGACCACAAATATTTTTCCTTACACGTACCATCCTGATGCCCTTCAAAACATCACCTTTCCTGCAATGCCACAGCTTTCATCTTCCTTCCTGTCATCTGCCTTGGCCTAAGGAGTCAGATGGACAAGAACAGCAGAAATTGAGGTCCACACCCACTCAAACCAGGGTAGGATTTTGAGTTGGGGACCAGAGCCAGAGTTAACTTTTTATGATGTAAATCTGATCATGAGGCTCCTCTATGTAACACCATTCAGTAGCTTCCTATTGCCCATCAGATAAGATCACATTCCTGCTGTGCAGCTACAGGCAGTTATTAAACCTCTCCATGGCTCAATTTCCTCATCTATAAAATGGTGATAATAATCACGAGGAAAATGAATGTAAAGCACTTAGCACAAAGCCAATAAGTGCTCAATACCATTATTATTGATGTTATCTCACCAGCTAAATTCCTTTTCAATTCCCCCTTTGTTCTATCATGCAGCCATACTCAACAATGAGTTTCTCATCTCTCCCATGATCTTCTTTGATGCTATAACTTGATATATGATCAGTTTGCAATACTCTTTTCCTCCTCCTGGCCCTTGGCCAGCCTCACTCCTATTAATTGATGAACTTTCAGCTTAAATGCATAATGTGGAGAAAGCTTTCTCTGACTCCAAGTTTGGGTTTGTTTCCTCCAGTACATTCTTCATTGCATACTTCCTCTACTATATATGTATCATCCATTATTATAACATCCTACATAACTGAGATATCCATGAGGGACCTAAGATTAGATTTTCCTTGCTTACCACTGTATTTTCTCAGTAGCAAGCACAATATAATCAAAGTGAACTGAGTTATAATGCAATTTTTAAAAATCTTAGCAGATTACAATGACATAGGATTGGTCCTTGCTCATACTACATACATGTTCATTACAGTGTTTTCATGCTGCATCCCAGTCTGATGCCTCCCTTCCTACATTCTGGAACATTGCTGATCTCATGGTAGAGGGAACAGGAACACAGTAATGGTTCACTGCCTCTCTTAAGGTTTCCATTCAGAAGTGGCACACCTAATTACTCCTCATACTTTATTGGCTAAAGCAAGTCATGTGGCAAAGGCTTATGTCAATCAGGTGGAAAATTCTATGTCAAAAGGGTACCGCTGAGATGGAAACTAAAATACTTAGTGAACAGTAATATCTATTAAAACAGATCTCAATAAACGTTAGTTTAAGAAAACCTTACTTTGCTGCAAGTTGACAGGTATAAACTCCACACCAATTGAAATCTTCCCATAGTCTTCTCTGTTACTCAAAAACATTTTTACTTCTGGAAAATTTTGACTTTTATAATCACTCTCCCTCTGGTCACACAACCATGTTTTCTGCCAGACACCAGTTGCATATCTATGTGGTAACAGTTTACAAATCATACCAGTACATCACTTTTGAGTAATGAACAAAAAACAGGTTCAACAACAACAAAAATATTATTTGACTGCTACTGTAGGCAAGGCATTAATATGGACAAGGGGGACTGTATCCAGTCTCATAGAAAGATATGCCAATAAGGCAACCTTTGAAATCAGTTCACCTGACCACAGATGAAACGCAAAAAGCTGAGTGACTTACCAAGTTCAAACGGCTAAACAGTAGCAGAACTGGGTCTGGAATATCACCAATTTTAAAGCAAGTGCTCCTTCTATTACAGCATATTGCCTTCCCATAAAGATTGCCACCAAATGTGAGTAGAGAAAGAGATCACCATTTAACACACAACGAAATCAAGGTCCAGGGAGGTGAAGTGACTGTCTCAAAGCTATCCACATTAATAGTCTTGTTTTTCTTAACCACAGGAATCCCTAAGGAAAGCTATGTTGTTTCAGCACCTAGGGCAAGACTTACTCTTTACAAAGGGCTCAAAGAACTATCTGTTGAGTTGAACTGAACTGAATTGGATTGAATTGAATTGAATCTAACCGAATTCAAATGATACACAAGGTACAGATATATTTTCCCTTACTCTATAGGCCTTGTTTCTATCTCTCCTGGATTTTTGGACTTGCCAAACCAGCATGTTATGCACCAACAAGTGTGACTTAGCTAGTTTCTTTTCCGTAATATCCTTATTCTCTGCTTCTTCCATATTTATAATTGCCTTCCTCCTTTGAGCAAAAACAAATTAATACCTAGAAATCTTGTCATCTCACAACATTTACAGAATGACATAGAATTGGAAAGCAAAATCACGAATGATACAAGCCCCCAAAAGATCATTAGACAGAGAATTTTATTCCCTCTGAGCTAAGCAGGTCAGCTGAAAAGTGACATAACCCAGATGATCCTAAGACACAGAGGAAAATGTCATTAAGTTGCTGTTTTCCGACAACTCAGTGATATGTAAAAGGAATAAGAATTAAATTTGACGACAGAATGCAGATTCTGGCTGGACTCCAGGTATGAGGGGTATTAAGTAAGAAAGAAACAATAGCACTGTCAAGTCTAATTGTTTAAAACATAAAACTCTTTCCATATGTCTTGAGATGAATAGAGTTGCACAGTATTGGGATGTATTCTGAAATCATGCAAACAAAGAGCAGCAGATACCATTTGGATTAAATTTTTTTCTACATAAAATCTGACTCTGCTTTCTTTTCCTTTCTTTCCTGCCTCACAAAAGCACTTAGACATTTGAAATTAGCCATAGGAAAAGCACATTAAAGCTTCTTTACTATATTATGGATTTGACTCTACTATGGAAAAAGCATTGACTTTGTGATAAGACAGAATTTGGTTCCAACCCTAACCATACCTCTTCTTGTTGTTTGATCTAAGCCTTAGTTTTACCACCTGCAAATAGAGGTGATATTCTTATAACAATAAGGTATGATGAGGATTAAATGAGATAATGACATTATAATGTATCTTCTTTTTTCCTCTTAATACATAGAAATACAATCATCCACATAGCAGCTCCACATAACTCTATGACAAATGAGAGATTTTTTGTTCATTGTCAATATAGGCCTCCATTTCATCTCTTCAATAAGTTGACATAAGTTTTCTGAGCACTATTTACAGGAAAAACTTTGTGGTAAGTGCTTAAAGGTTAGAAAGCCTTATTACACAAAGTGTATGAAATTAGGGCATTTATTGAAATGCCTTTTCATTGGTTATCATAGCAAATAATCAAGATTACTCAGCCTTTTAAGTCTTCATTTTTCTTTACAGGATGAATGTGTTCAGTATGGAAAAATAATAAAAACAAATAAACCACTTAAACTCAAGCTCAGACTAAAAGTAGTGGTTCTTATTTCATAGTAGATTGATTGCCAGTTACTTGCTTCCAACCAGTTTTGTGTTACAGCTGTATACCTATATTTGTCTGTACCCTTGCCTCTATGTACTTGCACACACAGTGTTGTATGGCAAAAAGAGAACTGTGCTTGGGGTTCAAGCCCTGCCTTCCCATATTGTAATGCAAATTAGAATTTCCACTGTGTTCCTTCCTGGAATCTCAAAGTCCTCATTGTTAAATGGGATTTTCTGGACAGAGGATCTCTAGATCTCTAAAGTCACTACCATATGTGTAAGTTAAACTGTGATATAAAACACTTGTAACTCATCACTAATGTGTGCATCTATATGTATATTGACATATAGATTTATGTAAAAAAATATACAGAATACGTTCAGTTCCCAGAACACAACTCCACAGCAATTTCATGGAGGTAGAAAACATACTAATGCAATTTCACATCACTATACTAAAGTGTCATGAGTAAAAGATTCCCAAAGAACTTTCAAACTAATGTCTAATTTAGTGTCTCCTAAAACAGTGCAGAGATAGATTCCAGGATAAAACCAGTGGTTCTCTCCTTTAGCTATCCCCCACACAAATTCAACATAACACAGGGATGATCATAGGCCAATTGGATGCGTGGTGTTGGGGAGGTTTAATTGACCTCATAATGTCTTACCTATGACCCTAATTAAAACCACTCAACCACATATCAAAAATAGTAGAAACAAAAAAGATAGTATTTTATCAAGAGGCCCTGCCAATATTACAATATGTTTGTCACCTCCCAATGTCTTCCCCACCCCATCACTAAAACAGTCTAAAAATTATTAACACTGAAGGTTCCATTGCCAGTGGTCTGATTTTCATTTTGACTTTCTACCATTGGAAAATATTTAAATAGAGCCCAATATATTTCTAACCATTCAAAATTTCTGATGTGTCAGAATACTTTAATTTCTTGTATATTATTTATAAGGACCAATATGTATGCATCAAAAACCTTCTTTTACATACTTTTCACAACAAAAATGAAAAACATACTTTTTTCCTGTTTTATAACCATTGAAATTCAAGGCAGAAATTAGCCTTGACATAAGGAAAAATACAGAATACAGAGAAAGGTATTTTTCACCATAAAAAGTTTAACTTGGAGAAGAAAAAGGGCAATTACAAGTCAATTCATCATTTGGCAATATGTAATGCACAAAGATTTCCGGTTAAAACACAGATGAAAGGGTAAAGGAACAGATATAAAATCTTCCTGTATAATTCATCCCAACTGTATACAAATATTAAATCTCCATATGATTAATATTAGGTTCTTGTTATAACATTCATTGACCTCTTTAATAAGTGAGCCACCCAACAGCTACTGGTTCTGAATCTCTGAAATGAGGATAGCTTCATGCTTCTAAAAATAAATAAATAAAATTCCACAGGTGACTTTGATGCAGGGCCTTGTCCAAAAACACTGTGTACATCTTATTAGTTTGTTCTCACACTGCTATGAAGAAATACCCAAGACTGGGTAATTTATAAAGGAAAGAGGTTTAATTGACTCATAGTTCCACAAAGCTTGGGAGGCCTCAGGAAACTTACAAGCACGGCAGAAGGCACCTCTTCACAAGGCGGCAGGAGAGAGAATGAGTGCTGAGTGAAGGGGGAAGGCTCTTATCAAGCCATCAGATCTCCTGAGAACTCACTATCACCAGAATAGAATGGAGGAAACCACGCCCACGATTCAATTACCTTCTACCAGGTCCCTCCCACAACAAGTGGGGATTATGAGAATTACAACTCAAGACGAGATTTTGGGTGGGGACACAGTCAAACCATATCAACATCTGCCGTATATGTAGTCCTCTCTTGGGTAAAGTACTTTACTTGGATATTGCCTTTTTTTTTTTTTTTTTTTTTTTTTTTTTTTTTGTGAGATGAGTCTCACTCTGTTGCCCAGGCTGGAGTGCAGTGGCGCAATCTTGGCCCACTGCAACCTCTACCTCTGAGGTTCAAGCAATTATCCTGCCTCAGCCTCCCCAGTAGCTGGGATTACAAGTGCACACCACCACACCCGGCTGACTTTTGTATTTTTAGTAGAGACAGAGTTTCGCCATGTTGGCCAGGCTCGTCTTGGACTCCTGACCTCAGGTGATCCACCCGCCGCAGCCTTCCAAAGTGCTGGGATTACAGATGTGAGCCAACACGCCTAGCTGGATATTGCCATTTTTATGGTAACGGGAATCATGGGCCGGGCGCAGTGGCTCACGCCTGTAATCCCAGCATTTTGGGAGGCCGAGGTGGTCAGAGCACAAGGCCACCATCCTGGCCAGCATGGTGAAACTCCATCTCTACTAAAATTACAAAAATTAGCTGGTCACACATGCGTGAAGTCCCAGCTACTCCGGAGGCTGAGGCAGGAGAATCACTTGAACCCAGGAGGCAGAGCTTGCAGTGATACAAGATTGCGCCACTGCACTCCAGCCTGGCGACAGAGCAAGACTCCATCAAAAAAAAAAAGTGAACCGTGACTTTGCAATTCTACTGGCTATTAGCTGTGTGCCACCTTTAAGTGAATAGAAGCTGTTACATTGAGAGCTAGAGAGGTTTTCCTGAAGTCACAGGGAATCAGTTGGGAAACTGGCTGTATATGTAAAGCACCAGTGTCCAGAGAAGGTTAACTTTACCTTAAACAAGTATATATTGAAAGAAGTAACTAACCTGGGACCTTCAAAAGGTCGCCCTTGGAGCTCTAAGAATACACAATTCATGCGGAACTTTCGAGAATTATATTGAGCACTTACTTTGTGCCAGACAATTCTCCAAATATTTTTACATGCATTATCACATTTTATCCTTATAAAAAATCTTATCAGTCAGAGATAATTGTTATGTCAAGGAGATTGTGAAATAGAGGTTCAAAATGTGAAGTAGCTAGACCAAGATGACATAGCTAATAAAAGGCATAGGTAGGATGCAAAATCCATTGGACCAATTTCTGTATCCACAATGTAAAACTCGAGATGAGTGAATCAAGCCCCTCAGTTCCATGTTGTAAAGATCCTACTTGGTGCAGGAGCAGCTCTTTTAGGCTAAAACATTTCTAATGCTCCAAATGATGAACTGTCTGCCTTTACTTCCTGTTTAAGTCCACTGCATTGTCTCCTAGTTTTTTCTGAAATTTTAACTTCAGAATCCTTGAACAACAGCCCCAAGAACCTCATTAATTCACCTTTACCCTATTATTAAGCTAATATGGCTCTATAAAGTCAGTTTATCTCAGAGAAGACCAATGCCTAGAACAGAGTCTATCATGTAGTACACATTCGTTGAAAGTGAAAGATCTCATACTGAACTTGGAACATATACATTTGTTTTACAGCAGATACTACTACTAATATCCTATATTTATGAGCACTTTCCTCAACATGTTGTCCTATTATGTCATTCCATTCTTACAATCAGCTCTGAAAGGAAAACACAGTAGGTATTATCATTCCCATTTTCCAGATGAAGAAACGGAGTCCCAAAAAATTGAAGTAATTTCTCAAATTTACATGGCTCCTAAGTAGCAGAACCAGTGTTCAAACCTAGCTTTCCTACATTCCTGGAACTACTTTATAACCTCCAGAGAGTACTGTTCAATGAACTTTCTTCAAAGGTGCTTGGGAAACAAGAGTTTAGCAGAGAATGAATTTAAACGGAGCTAAGGCTGTCTGAAAAAAGGTGGTACATATTTTTATCTGTGAAAGCAGTTCCCTAAACATTCAGGAATTTTTCTAGCTAGCCGTTAAACCACTGGTAACTTGAAATTCGCCATGACCTGTGCATTTACATCACAGAAATGGACAAACACTATAAATTTATATATTTTTTATAAATATATATTTTTTAAAAAGCTGGTTACAGGTGGAGAAGGATAAAGGTGTTCCAAACAAAGAGGAAGCCAAAATCTGGAATGAAGACATCAGTCTGACTAGAATATTAGTAATGCATTATAGTTCATAAGTAAGAAATAATGCAAGGAAAAGGATGCAACAAATGTGTGGTAAAATTATGGAGTGTTTCTAAAGCTGTTTGGGAGTTTCTACTCAATGGTGGAAGAAACAAGAAACTCCTGAAAAAAAGTACCATACAAAAAAAACTGTGACATTGCAGTAACTGTGTGCCTCCAGAATAAATCATGCTCTAGCCAGACTTTTTAAAATAATCTTTTGTTTTGTTTTGTTTTTGTTTTTGTTTCTGAGATGGAGTCTCACTCTGTCGCCCAGGCTGGAGTGCAGTGGCGCAATCTCGGCTCACTGCAATCTGTGCCTCCCGGGTTCATGCCATTCTCCTGCCTCAGCCTCCAGAGTAGCTGGGACTACAGGCACCCGCCACCACACCCGGCTAATTTTTTCATATTTTTAGTAGATACGGGGTTTCACCATGTTAGCCAGGATGGTCTCAATCTCCTGACCTTGTGATCAGCCCGCCTTGGCCTCCCAATAAAATAATCTTTTAAATTAGATTTATAGAAAAATTGCAAAGATAGCACAGAGAGTTTCTGTGTGCACCACACCCAGGTTCTCCTATGACTAACATCTTACACTATCATGGTATGTATGTCAATATTAATAAACCAATATTGATACATTACTAACTGAAGTCCATACTGTATTCAGATTTCCTTAGCTTTTACCTAATTCCCTCTTCTTGTTCCAGATGTCCTTCAGGATACCACATTACATTTGTTGGTTATGTCTCCTTAGGCTCCTTTTTGCTGTGGCAGTTTCTGAAACTTTCTTTGGTTCTTTATGACCTTGACAGTTTGAGAAGGGATTCTGTAGAATGTCCCATTACTGGGACTTGTCTAATGTATTTCTTATGATTAAACTAGACTTACAAGTTTTGGGGAGGGAGATGACAGAGGTAAAATGTCATTCTCATCTCACCATATAAAGGATACGCACCATCAACACGGACTTTTCACTGTGATATTAACTCTGATTACCTGGCTTAGATAGTATCTTGCAGTTTCTTCCACTGTTAAATTACCTCCCCTCTAACCCTTTCCTTCGGAAGGAAGTCACTATGTGCAGCCCACATTCAGGGAGTAGGAGTTATGCTCCACCTTCTTGAAAGCAGAGCATCTATGCTGTATATATTATTTGGAGTTATTCTGCATAGCAGACTTTTCTATTCTTACCCCTATGTTTATGTATTCAATCGTTTTATGTAAGTACTAGCTCATAAATAGCTATTTAATACTTTGGTTTACAATCCAATACTACTTTGTTTTGTTGTTCAGGTTGTTCCAGTTTTCACCACTGGTGACTTTTTCAGTTGGCTCTTGTATCCTTTTTGACATACCTCCATCCTAGTGGGGTTTTTTTCCGCACTTTCTTGTTTTCTGGCACCATAAATTGCTCCAGGCTCATCTTGTATATTTTCTGCCCAGTCCTGGAATCAGTCATTTCTCCAAGGATACCTGGTGTTCTGTGTGTGTGTGTGTGTGTGTGTGTGTGTTTTAACTGAAGAATGGTATTAGAAACCAAGATCTGGGCTCTGTGTATATTCGTGGCTACTGAGGTATCTTGCTAATAGGTCCTCTCAGCTAGCAGAATGACTTAGTGTGCTCAAACTGTTGTAACAAAATACTATACAGCTTAAACAACAAATATTTCTCATAGTTCTAGATACTAGAAGTCTGAGATTAGGGTGCCAGCATGGGTGGATTCTGGTGAGCGCCCACTTCCTGGCTTGCAGACAGCTGCCTTCTCATATCCTCACATGGCAGGGAGAGGAAGAGAAAACAAGCTCTCGTGTCTCTTCTTAGAAGGACACTAATCCCATCATGAGGGCTCCACTTCATAATCTAGATACTTTCTAAATAACATCATACTGGGGATTAGGGTTCCAACATATGAATTGGGTGGAAGGGGAGGACAAAAACATTCATCCTATAGTGCATAGCAACGAAATATATGTGTGTATACTAATTCATACATGTATATATGCATAACTATAAATATTTCTATGTGTAACCATCTGCACCTATATTGATGTCTACAACTCTAATCCATTAGCACACAGATCATTCTAGCCTTCTACCTTGTTTAACTGTAACATCCCACTTCAAAAATGAGAAACCTGGTTCCTCCCATTTGTCAATCATTTACTTAATTGTTCTATTCCAATATGTATGTATGATTTCAGAATTTATAATTGTACTTCTGTGGGAAATAACTTTATCAATTAAAGTCCAGTGTTTATGTCCCGATTTATGTTTGCTTTTATTCTTACAGATTCCACTCATTTCCAAAGTTACTTAGGTCAGCACCTTCCGTCCCTACCTTGAGAGATGTTGTTGCATATACTGTAATGCAGTTAGACTCTTTCGTCATAGTCTGCATTTAACCCCGGAATTCTCTGACCTCCTAAATAATTTTCTTAACTTTGTCTATATTAAGGCTCTCTCTTTGTGCTGTAAAGTTCCATGGGTCTTTGACAAATGAATAGTGATACATAGAATCACTACAGTGTCATACAGAATGGTTCTAGCTAGACTGATGATTTTGTGCACTTGCATGATGCAATTTCTTTAGTGAACGCAATGTGTAGCCCACATTCAAGGAGTAGGATGCCTGCTTTGCTCAATCTTGCTGTCATTAAACCTTAGAGAAATAAAAAATAACAAACATCAATTCTGAAATAATAACTATAATCAAATATTTGTACATACCTTTCTCTGGTATGTAACACTCTAACATATTTCTTAACTTTATAGTAATAGGTTGCTACCCCCTAGGAAAAATATCAAATGAAGCACCAGAGGTAGACACCCAAAAATCAAAACCACATTTACATTTATAGAACCTAATAAATAGCAAAGAAAAACCAAAAATGTTAAAAAGATAATATCTTCATCTGAAAGATATTTTACCTTTAGATTAATGCGTATTTCCATTCTATTATTGCTTATTCTGCAAAAAAAAAAAATTTATAGAGAAAACATTTTAAAATATGTTCAAGCTAAATTTAGGTTCATATACTTGAAACTAATGTACTTGTTTTGATGATAAATATTATTGTCATCTCTCCATTGGTGTGATTTATCCCAACACAAACCACTAATGGTAAATAACTTGGCCTTAAGTTGAGAGTTTATGGATTTGTGACAATATTAGAAAGACAATTATAGCGCTCCCCAGACAGGAGATCTCACATTCACTTGTAAGTACAGACACCTTACAAACTAGTCGAAAGAGTACATAACCCTGAACATGGAAGAGAACAGGCAGAAATCAATACTGAATATTTAAAAGTAATGACATTTAGAGGAAAAACTTACTCTCTTAGTAAATTCCTGAATCCGAACAGAACAGAATATATGAGAAAAGTACTTTTCATCCATTACTCACTCCAGAATCACCAGTATACAGGGATTCAAAAATGATGAGTTTCTTTTCTTTGAGTTAGGGAAATATCTGTTTTGCTAAACCAAGCCCTCCCAGAAGCATATCTTTCTAAATCTACCTTTTCCTATGAAGATAATCTTCCCCCAAACCATGCACCTTGCAAGCCTAAACTCAGGAGAGAGTGTTCTGTGAAGAGAAGATAAAGGCCTGAAAATATCAAGACAGATTATTCTATTGAGAGGGGAAAATATGTAAACCTTTTCTAATGTGAATTTTGCTTTGACAAATTCTTGAAAGAGCCAGTTTTACCTCTTCATTTAGACTCTCCATTGAGTAATGGAAATGAAAAAATAATTCTCTCACTTCCTACCTGTGCTGCCTTAGAGGCTCCAAAGAGATTCAGCAAAGGACAATAGAGTCTTCTAGTGATTTGTCCATAATAACTGAGCATCTTGGGTTGAAAAAAAATGGATTGTTGATCTCCTGGGCTTGTTTAGCTTTGCTTTTTTAATTGCTAAATGCCAGTCTGGGAATTCTGCCTAAAATGGTAATGAGTTGCATTTATACTACACCTTTCATCTAGGAAGCACATGCTTCCCTCAGTTTTGAAACACAGCCATGCTGGAGCTGAAAAGCAGTAACTGTTTGAGTGTTGAACATTTATCCAGTGCCATAATTATACAAGGTGGAAGAAATTGTTTGAAGCAGAACCAAAATATTGCAGTAACAAAGATTGTGGGATGCAGGTTTTGAAAATATTCTAGATATAGTCTGCTTTGTGACTTCCTTTGCATAGGGAATATTTATATATCCCTTTGAATCTTGAGTTTCCTAACAGGCCCACTTTTGTGTTCCTGTTTGGGTCCAATATAAATGGCCAAGAATTTAGGAAGAATGAATTGACATTAAATCTTTTCTTTCAGGAAAATCTTCTGAGACTTAGAATGTGCATCAAGAAAAAAAGACAACAAGAAAGTGTTTTATAACTATGTGCATTTTATAGACAATATTTTATTCCTCATAAAGCAATTTCTATCTTTGAAAAGAGTGTGTGGGTAAAACAAGATGACAAAGGCCCACCCAGGAACTTCTGAACATGTGCTTCATAGCTGATTCTTCTGCTAGCCCAAGAGAGAGGGTTGGTATCTATCACTGGAATACAAACCTATCAGGTCAGAACTGAAGTCTTACTCATTGCTCTAGCTTCAGAACCCAGATAATACTTAGAGATCATAGATCCTCAATAAAAGTTGGTTAAATCAATGAAAAATTGACCCTCTTCCCCTGAAAACATGAAGATGAATGCATGCAAAGTTTTCAGTTAATACTGGAGAAGCGATCAGGCCTTTTTTCACTTGAAAAGTCAGAAGAGGGGAAAAGTACTGACAAGGAGAGTAAAAGAACATGGAAGCCAATTTGAGAGATTGAAAAAGAAGTCCTCATGTTCCCTCAAAATATCAGACCTCTCTCAGTTTATTGCTGTCAGTAATAAAATTTCATTATTAGGTCCCAGAGAAAAATAATTGAAGACTCATCAGTCATTTATATTTGCCCCTAAACCGAAGTTATGATGTCCTTTCCTGAGAGCAAGTTTTGAAAGGCAGCAGAAAAGGGAAACTGTGTTGCCAAATCATAGCAGTAAAGGGGATAAGAAGTCTGGATTTCAAGCATTGTCAACACTTACTTGGTGTGTGAGATTTCCAAACCCCTTAATCTTTCCAGGACTCAGCTTCCTTGTCTGCAAAGTAAGAAGTATGGGCCTGATCTCGATAATCTCTAGAAGAGTGCTAAAATCAGTCCTCTTGCATGTCATGACCCCAGAATCTAAACTCTGGAATCTAGAAAAACCTACCTACTTCTCTGTTTTGCTTAAATAACCTGGGCATCACATGAACACACTTGTCTCACTAAATGACCATCTATCCACTCTCTCATTGCTCTCAGAGCCATGAAAAACTCCTCTTGTCTAGAAAGATGACAATCTAAACCAAAATCCCGAGGCAAAGTTAACATATTTCTCTTCCTTGTTTGACACTTGAGGCAACTGATTCTCAGAGAGGTTAACTGACTAGCCAGCCTTAAGGTATCCAGCCAGTAAAAGAAAACACAAAACAAAAAAATATGGCACTTAAATTCAGGTCTTCAGAATCCCAGCTGAGCTTTCCTACACTACTTCTGTCTGCATATTTACACCTGGATAAGTTTTAAAACCATTTATGAGATTGATTAAAGCTTTTTTTCCCTTTAAGTAAAATTTTCCAATTTCTGTGGAGACACTGCAAATGTGGTACAAGATATATTTTCTGATTTTAATGAGCAAAAAAACTCCCTTCTGAAGCTCATTAAACCTGTCTACACTACCCCCACCAGAATTGTTATTGATGTAAGACATTCAAAGTCTAGAATTGTGCTGTTATCTCATAAAACACATAATTTGAGCCAATCCTGACAAATATTCATGTCACTTTATTCAAGCATAGCTTTCACCTTCCAGAGAGTTAATAAATTGGATTCTAACAGTCTGCAGAGAATATACAGTAAGATAAAAACATCTTCCAAAAATTTACAGTATATTTTAGGATGAGTTGAAACATATCAGCAGCCATTGCAGATGCATTTACAGGATTTTTAGAGTAGCACATTTCATCATAAACAGCTCTGTGATTCAGTATGGCATTAATAATGGAAAGAACAACCTTTAAAATAAAGTAAATGCATTTGGAGCAGTTACTGAGGTGATATCTGTCTCAAAAAAAAATCAGTTAATAACTTCCAAGTTGATATGATATATTCTTTAGCCTATGCCGCCAGGAAAGATTTATCTTTTATGTTGAACTTCAGGTTAAAACGTTATAATAAAATTTAATATCTCTGTGGTAAACTGCCTTCCTCCATTTCCTTTACCTTTTAATTTCTATTATTACCAACTTTAGAATTGTTTCTTTGACCTTATGCAATATTTCAAAAAGTGGTTTAGATGCCAGATGATTACTAAAACAAAGTTGTAAATAAAATAGATCTATGCATGTACACATATACATCTCAAGATGTTAATCAAAAAGGACATAAATTATGAATGCATTTTACCTTCACACAAATGAAAGTTACAACCACATGTCCAATGTATTTTAGCCCTATTACTTTTCTTTACAGCTGCTGTCTCAAACTGTTTCAGAGATCATGAGTTAGTCTGAATTTTCTTGCATGGTAACCAGTAAGTCAACCTTTATTCCTCTGTATTCCCAAGACGCTGATCCATGCATATGTGTCTATAAATTGAAATACTGATAGGAAAGAAAATCACTTTTCTCATTTTCCTTTTTCTGTTCTCTTTCATTTTTTATTTCCCACTCTTTCTCTTCTCTATTACTCTCCCCATCTCCACTCTCCTGTCTCCCATCTTCTATCTTCCCTATCTCTCATCTTCTACCTTCTCTCTCCTTGAATACATTTTCCCCTCCTCCCCAATATACTGGAGTAAGCAGTCAGGAAGAGATAAAATGAAAGAGGGTGTGGAACATTTGTGACCCTCTAATCTAAAAGTAAATTACCAGTACATAAAAGAACTCGCAGGGATTCCAAGAGAGCTCCCAGAAGGGAAAGAATATTTTTTTGTTAATATGGTTACCAACCAATATATTCTGAGTGTATTAAGTTAAATCCCACCTTGGCCAACAAAAACTATGCACAAAACATCACTGAATAACCTTGGCCCTGCTCGCTTCCCACATACTGCTCATTAGCAGGGAAAGGTGAAAACTCCAAGAATCCTGTGGGCACTGCTCTGAGGTAATTTTATAAATGCCACAGTCATGTTTTAATGCAGTACCAAGATAAGGCACTTACAAGGCAACATCTCCCGGATCTCATCAAAATGAAGATAGAGTGCTTAAAATTCTAGAAGGTTACTAAAAAGACACTCAGTTCCATACAACATTTTTAAAAGGCATTCTACTAAAGGTTAATAAAGAAAACAAAAAAAATTGATAAATTGATAAAAAATACATTCCATTTTGTCCTACTAGTAACAATTAATATTTAAATTTCATAACTAAACCTTACCCTATTTGTTCTGTCCTTTTTCTTATAGCAGGTGATATATCTCACCTGACATACGGATGTGAAAAGCAATGCCTAACAGCAGCCCTCCAGGTCAGCTAAGTAGCTAAGAATTGAACATATGAAAACTGTCAAATCTACATTATTTTGTTTTGTCATGTTTTTTGTAAATCATGCTGCATTTTTAACCAGGGAGAAAATAAAAGTTCCCACAAGAGTATCTCTCATTAATCAGACCTTAAAAACCATCTGAATAGGGGGATATAAGGCAGTGTTTTTTTTCTGTGGAATTTGCAGCAACTTGCAAACCAGTATGTGGTAAATAAAATACCCAATCATTTTTCTTCCACTCAAATGACTCCTTTTATAAAAGAGTTTCAAATCTCATTATGTAAAATCTCATTCACATCTTCAACTACAAAAACATTGAAGCCACCCATTATGAACTCCCCATCTCATTCAAGACCAAATCTAAGTACCAACTACAGCATACCAGGTCTTCTGTGACATGATCCTGCCAACTTCACTCACCCACCCTATATCCTACCACCAGTAATTTCCCAACCAGCCCTACCTTGGTGAATTTGCACATCAGTACCTTCTGTTAAGAAGCCTGTCTTCATTTCTCCATTTGCCTAAATCTTACTCAACCATCTAGATTCAAGTCAAACCCCACTCTCTTTGAGGAACCTTCCCTGATTCCATAATCAAATTTAATATCTCTATTCTGGATATTAAGGGAACACTTTGCTCTTAACGAAAAGCTTATTATTTCAGTCTTTAGCACAGTATTTGGAAAATGGAAGATATCACAAAAGTTCTCACTCAAGGAGCTTTAGTCACATGTGGGCTACAAAACTCACCAAATGAAACCATACAGGGTTGTACTCAGTGGTGCAATGCAAGGTGTAAGGAGAGTTCAGAGTAAAAAGCAATTGAGGAAGCTTTGGACCCAGAAGTCAGAAGCATGCTCAGTGAGAGTCAACCGATGTTCATGGGTATCCGAAGTTTTAACCAGTTCCCTCAGGGTCACTTACTTTTGAAAGCCTTTTCCACAAATATAATAAACAAAAGACAAAGTGAACATGTCTAAGTAAAAATTGAGCCTTTTATTAGTTTATGCCTGCATGTGACATCTTTGGGGAAAATATTAAACATAACTGGCCTGTGAAAAACACCTAGAAATAAGAAAAAACAGTCTTACAATACAGTTTACTGTTAAAAAGTTTCCTAAAACTAAGAGAATTCACTGTGGAGTTGGATAATACCACAGTGCTTTAGCAATCAATTAATTAGCTCTCAGTGCCTCATCAATCCTAGTTATTCAAGATTTAACCAAGAGTAATGGGAATAAATTAGGAAGAAAAATTTAGGCTGAATATCAGGAACATTTTCTTAATCATTAAATCAATTAGACAGTGGAATTTAAAATTGGGTATTTAACGTGAAAGATGGAACCAAGAAAGAGAAAGTATAATATCATGAATAAGCAAGAAATCATAGGTTTAAAAGGTTCTCCGTCATCATTAGCCCATCCTTCTGTATTTGGAAAAATCAATAATTTAGATTCCTATTCAGATTGTTGTCTATACTAAAAATTTCAAAACTTCAACTTACTAAAATAAAGTTAAATTTCTCCAAGTCTAGCAGATTGTGCTATAGAAATCATTGAATTCCAGAAAAGTTGACATCCTTTTTTAATATCTACTGAGAAAACCCACAAGCAAGAGAATACTTTTTACATACTGTTCTGGAATACAATCTTCCAAAAACAGTCAAAAGATAACATGCATTCTGTCACTATATTTCAATTCTGGGCTATATACTTTAATAAACCTCAACAAAACTGGGAAGTGATGGGAAGGAGAAAACCCATTTCTAGCAACACTGGGGATGAGGTTCCTTGATCAACCCTTCCAACTGAAAATAATTAGAAATGCTGGATAAAATGTTTTTAACAATATTTTGTTTTTGTTTTTGTTTTTCAATGCATTGATGAGCTAGCAAATTACACTCACAAGTCAAAACCTAGATAAAAGTAGAAACCCCGGCAGAGAAGTAGAACACTGAGCACATTTGCTACAGGTAAACTTGAACTTCAGTTTCACACTACTAAAAGATACAGAGGACAGACAAGGCCATACCCTGTCCATGGTTGGCAGTCTAACAGGAGACTCCTCTGCATGAATTTGCAACCACAAAAGCATTCGACCTTAGTGTAAGGGTAAAGCTAAAAATAAACCTAGTTCAAGACAGTGCAAGAATAATTGTTAATCTCAGATTTTATAGTGACTGAAAGAAGGAAATTCTCCTAATAATTTATAAACATATGCTAATATTCAAGTAGTTTTTCAGCCTAAATTTATGTTACCTGGGTGATATTTAAAAATTACAAGCCAGGAATTTAGTTTATACTGGTTCTGGGCTTTCTGGCACCCAACAGAACCAAATGCAAATTCTCTTTGGAAGAACAGCCCAATTTGTTCTTGAAGAATACCTATACATGAAGTTCTAAGAAAAATAAAGTCACATTAAAAAAATAAACAAACATGAATGAGATCAAGACACTTTAAGCCACAACCAGAAGAAACAACAGGCAGCAAATTCACACCAGCAAAATCTTCAGTTATTAGACACAGAATATAAAATAAATGTATTTGACATATTTTAAAAAGGAGAGATTAAAAATATGAGCAAAGCACAATGAAGCAGACTGAGGGGAAAACAGAACTCCAAAAATAAAAAATATAATCATTTCCATTAAAAATTAAATGGATAGGTTTCATTGCTTTGGTAGTCAGCCTCCAAGATGACTCCTAATTAATCCCTACCTACTGATACTCACAATGTTGTATGGTCCACTCTTACAATGTACCAGAGTTGGTCTGTGTGTCCAACAAATTACAGCACAAGTGATGGTGTGTACTTCTGTGATTAGGTTTTAATAGATACTTGTAACTTCTGTTTGGGGTAGTCTCTCTCTGTGACTTATGTTTGGGGTATTTCTCTCTCTCTCTCTCTCTCTCTCTCTCTCCCCCCCCCCCTCTCTCTGCTCCCTCTTTCTCTCACTCTCTCCCCACTTCCTCTCCTTTCCCCTCCTTCTTTCTCTCTCTCTCTCTCACTTTCTTTCTCTTCAGGTCATCACTCACCCTGGTAGAAGCCAAAATGTCACATGGTGAGACACTGAAGCCTCCTGCCAATAGTCACATGAGTGAGTATGGAAGTGAATTAGCATCATCAGATGACTGCATCACTGGCTTACAGTTTTACTGCAGCCTCATGAGAAACCAGAGCCCAAACCACACAGCTAAGTAGCTCCTGAACTCCTGACTCTCAGAAATTGCTATTTTATCCTGCTAAGTTTTGGAGAAATTGGTTATACAATAATGGATAACAGACATGGCTAAAGAAAGAATAAGCTGGAAGATAGAGCTAAGTAAAAAAAAAAAAGAAAAAAGAAAAAAATCAGAATAGAGAAGAGAAAGAAAGAAATGTAGAAACTAGAAAGAAGAGACACTGAGGATATAATGAGAAAGTTAATATATGTCTATTTCAAGTTCCAAAGGGAAAGAAAAGTGAATTTGCTAAAAAGAAAAAAATGGAGGAAGAAAGAAAGAAGGTAATTTTCAAGAATGGATGAAATCATTAACCCACAGAGTCAGGAAGCCCAACAAATCCTAAGTAGAATAAATAAAAAGAAATTCATACCTAAAGTCATTCTGATTTAACTAAGACACCAAAGACAATGAAATTATCTTACAATCAGGCAAACAATAGAGGCTGATTACAAATCTGAAAGCAGTACTTAAGGCAGAAGTGAAGTGATACGAACAAAGACAATAATAAATACATGGATGAATCTAAACAGACATGGACTACATACAACAAAAATAACAATGTCTTACATCGTTAAAGAAAAAATAGCACTAATATACATAGCAGTAAAAGTGAAGTCAAAGGAGGTGATTAGGGAGGCAGGTGATGGACGTTAACATGTGGACTGGTTCTTATATTATTTGGGAGAAATGTAAAAATATTGAGTGACTTTGGCCTTTGAACGATGCATAGTAATTTTTAGAAAGAAGCCACTGAACGAAAAGAAACACAGTGAAAAACTTCTATACCAATAGAGAGCATAAAAAGGAATGGAAAAAAATCAGTCCTGAATAAATCAAGGGTGAGAAATGAAACATAAAGTTAATGTGGACAATGAAACATAAGGTAACACAAACAGTAGTCACAAAATAAATTGCTAGAAAAAATATTTAAACACATCAATAATTAAAATAAATGCGAATGAAATCAATGTTCTAGTTAGCAAATTTGTGAAACAGATTGCTTAAGCTGGCTGTATGCTGCTGATGAGGCACATAACTGAAGTAAATGTCCCACAAAGATATTATTATTATTATTATTATTATTATTATTATTATACGTTAAGTTCTAGGGTACATGTGCACAACGTGCAGGTTTGTTACATAGGTATACATGTGCTATGTTGGTTTGCTGCACCCATCAACTCGTCATTTACATTAGGTATTTCTTCTAATGCTATCCCTCCCCAAGGCCTGGGTGTGTGATATTCCCTGCCCTGCGTCCATGTGTTCTCATTGTTCAGCTCCCACTTATGAGTGAGAACATGCGATGTTTGGTTTTCTGTCCTTGTGATAGTTTGCTGAGAATGATGGTTTCCAGCTTCATCCATGTCCCTGCAAAGGAAATGAACTCATCCTTTTTTATGGCTGCATAGTATTCCATGGTATATATGTGCCACATAATCCAGTCTATCATTGATGGATATTTGGGTTGTTTCCAAGTCTTTGCTATTGTGAATCATGCTGCAATAAACATATGTGTGTGCATGTGTCTTTATAGTAGCGTTAATTATAATCCTTTTGGTATATACCCAGTAATGGGATCACTTGGTGGGTATTTCTAGTTCTAGATTCTTTAGGAATCGCCACATTGTCTTCCACAATGGTTGAACTAATTTACACTCTCACCAACAGTGTAAAAGCATTCCTATTTCTCCACATCCTCTCCAGCATCTGTTGTTTCCTGACTTTTTAATGATTGCCATTCTAACTGGCATGAGATGATATCTCATTGTGGTTTTGATTTGCATTTCTCTGATGACCAGTGATAATGAGCATTTTTTTTGAGTGTCTGTTGGCTGCATAAATGTCTCCTTTTGAGAAGTGTCTGTTCATATCCTTTGCCCACTTTTGGATGGGGTTGTTTTTTCTTGTAAATTTGAGATCTTTGTAGATTCTGGATATTAGTCCTTTGCTAGATGGGTAGGTTGCAAAAATTTTCTCCCACTCTGTCAGATAGCTGTTCACTCTGATGATAGTTTTTTTTACTATGCAGAAACTCTTTAGTTTAATTAGATCCCATTTGTCTATTTTGGCTTTTGTTGTCATTGCTTTTGGGGTTTTAGACATGAAGTGTTTGCCCATGCCTATGTTCTGAATGGTATTACCTAGGTTTTCTTCTAGGGTTTTTATGGTTTTGGGTCTTACATTTAAGTCTTTAATCTACCTAGAGTTAATTTTTGTATAAAGTGTAAGGAAGGGATTCAGTTTCAGCTTTCTACATATGCCCAGTCAGTTTTCCCAGCACCATTTATTAAATACGGAATCCTTTCCCCATTGCCTGTTTTTGTCAGGTTTGTCAAAGATCAGATGGTTGTAGATGTGTCATGATATTTCTGAGGCCTCTGTTCTGTTCCATTGGTATATATATCTGTTTTGGTGCCAGTATCATGTTGTTTTGGTTACTATAGCCTTGTAGTATAGTTTGAAGTCAGGTAGCATGCAGGAAAGATCTAAAATCGACACCCTAACATCACAATTAAAAGAAATAGAGAGGCAAGAGCAAACACATTCAAAAGCTAGCAGAAGGCAAGAAATAACTAAGATCAGAGCAGAACTGAAGGACACAGAGACACAAAAAACCCTTCAAAAAAATCAATGAATCCAGGAGCTGGTTTTTTGAAAAGATCAACAAAATAGACCGCTAGCCAGACTAACAAAGAAGAAAAGAGAGAAGAATCAAATAGACACAATAAAAAATGATAAAGCGGATATCACAACCGATCCCACAGAAATACAAACTACCATCAGAGGATACTATAAATACCTCTACACAAATAAACTAGAAAATCTAGAAAAAATTGATAAATTCATGGACACATACACCCTCCCAAGACTAAACCAGGAAGAAGTTGGATCTCTGAATAGACCAATAACAGGTTCTGAAATTGAGGCAATAATTAATAGCCTACCAACCAAAAACAGTCCAGGACTAGATGGATTCACAGCCAAATTCTACCAGAGGTACAAAGAAAAGCTGGTACCATTCCTTCTGAAACTATTCCAATCAATAGAAAAAGAGGGAATCCTCCCTAACTCATTTTATGAGGTCAGCATCATCCTGATACCAAAGCCTGGCAGAGATACAACAAAAAAAAGAGAATTTTAGGCCAATATCCCTGATGAACATTGATGCAAAAATCCTCAATAAAATACTGGCAAACCGAATCCAGCAGCACATCAAAAAGCTTATCCACCACGATTATGTAGGCTTCATCCCTGGAATGCAAGGCTGGTTCAATATATGGAAATCAATAAACATAATCCATCACATAAACAGAACCAATGACAAAAACCACATGATTATCTCAATAGATGCAGAAAAGGCCTTTGACAAAATTCAACAGCCTTGCATGCTAAAAACTCTCAATAAACTAGGTATTGATGGAACATATCTCAAAATAATAAGAGCTATTTATGACAAACCATCCCCTTTGAAAACTGGCACAAGACAAGGATGCCCTCTGTCACCACTCCTATTTCAACATAGTATTGGAAGTTCTGACCAGGGCAATCAGACAAGAGAAAGTAAAAATAAAGGGCATTCAATTAGGAAAAGAGGAAGTTAAATTGTCCCTGTTTGCAGATGACATGATTGTATATTTAGAAAACCCCATCGTCTCAGCCCAAAATCTCCTTAAGCTGATAAGCAACTTCAGCAAAGTCTCAGGATACAAATTCAATGTGCAAAAATCACAAGCATTCCTATACACCAATAACAGACAAACAGAGAGCCAAATCATGAGTGAACTCCCATTCACAATTGCTACAAAGGGAATAAAATACCTAGGAATACAACTGACAAGGGATATGAAGGACCTCTTCAAGGAGAACTACAAACCACTGTCCAACGAACTAAAAGACGACACAAACAAATGGAAGAACATTCCATGCTCATGGATAGGAAGAATCAATATCGTGAAAATGGCCATACTGCCCAAGGTAATTTATAGATTCAGTGCCATCCCAATCAAGCTACTAATGACTTTCTTCACAGAATTGGAAAAAACTACTTTAAACTTTACATGGGCCGGGCGCGGTGGCTCACGCCTGTAATCCCAGCACTTTGGGAGGCCGAGGCGGGCGGATCACAAGGTCAGGAGATTGAGACCACAGTGAAACCCCATCTCTACTAAAAATACAAAAAATTAGCCGGGCGCAGTGACGGGTGCCTATAGTCCCAGCTACTCGGGAGGCTGAGGCAGAAGAATGGCAGGAACCCAGGAGGCGGAGCTTGCAGTGAGCCGAGATCGCGCCACTGCACTCCAGCCAGGGGGACAGAGCGAGACTCCATCTCAAAAAAAAAAAAAAAAAAAAAAAAAAGTATATATGGAACCAAAAAAGAGCCTGCATAGCCAAGACAATCCCACAAAGATTTAATGTAAAAAGATGGAAAACTAGCCAGGCATGGTGGGTGACACCTGTGATCCCAACACTTTGGGAGGCTGTGGCGGGCAGATCACCCGAGGTCAGGAGTTTAAGACCAGCTTGACCAAGATGGAGAAACCCTGTTTCTATTAAAAATACAAAATTAGCTGGGCATGATGGCGCATGCCTGTGATCCCAGCTACTTGGGATGCTGAGGCAGGAGAATCACTTGAACCTAGAAGGTGGAGACTGTGGTAAGCCGAGATCATGCTATTGCACTCCAAACTCCATCTCAAAAAAAAAAAAAAAAATGTAAAACTAAAAAAAGGAAAATTGATATACATATACCACTATCTCTCAAATTAGACATTGAATGAAAGCATTGCCATAGATTAAAACTGTAACAGCATAGTGATAAAAGTTTCAATTGACCTGGTAGATGTAACAATTCTAATTTTGTATACATCAATAACACCACCTTAACATATGTTAAACAAAAATTGACAGGACTACAAAAAGAAATACACAAAATCACCATCATAGTGAAAAATTTTACTTACTGCAACTATCTGGACTATTTTGTCAAGCAGACAAAAATGAGTAAAGATATAACAGCTTTGAAAACTATAATTAGCAAGTTTTATCACTGGAGATATATATATATAATATGTACATATTATACATATGTACTGTACATATATATAAAATACACTGTACCCAAAAAGCACAAACTACACATTTTTAGGCATATACATATTTAAACATATTTACCAAAGTAACCACATAACTGGTCAGTAATTATTAACAAATTTCAAATGTTAAATCAAGTAGATCACATTCTCTGGTGACCTTTTTTCCCTATTTATTATTTATTATTTTTATTTTTGTGAGTACAGAGTCAGTGCCTACATTTC
This sequence comes from Chlorocebus sabaeus, assembly GCF_047675955.1. Taxonomy (NCBI): domain Eukaryota; kingdom Metazoa; phylum Chordata; class Mammalia; order Primates; family Cercopithecidae; genus Chlorocebus; species Chlorocebus sabaeus. The sequence continues at coordinate 55,610,222 of NC_132915.1, forward strand.
TGGGGTACATGAGATATTTTGATACAGTCGCGTAATGTGAAATAAGCACATCATGGAGAATAGGGTATCCATCCCCTCAAGTATTAATCCTTTGAGTTACAGACAATCCAATTGCACTCTAACTTATTTTGAAACACATAATTAAGTTACTAGTAACTATAGTCACCCTATTGTGCTATCAAATAGTAGGTCATATTCATTCTTTCTATTGTTTTTTCATGTCCATTAACCATTTCCACCTCCCCCACAACCCTCCCACTACCCTTCCCAGCCTCTGGTAACTATCCTACTCTCCATGTCCATGAGTTCAACTGCTTTGATTTTTAGATCCCATAAATAAGTGAGAACATGCAATGTTTGTCTTTCCATGCGTGGCTTATTTCACTTAACATAATGATCTCCAGTTCTACTCATGGTGTTGAAAATGATTACATTTCACTCCTTTTTGTGACTGAATAGGACTCCACTGTGTATATGTGCCACATTTTCTTTATCCATTCACCTGTTGATGGACTTAGGTTGCTTCCAAATCTTTGCTATTGTAAAAAATGCTTCAACAAACATAGGAGTGCCCCCCCTTTCTTCCAGATACTGATTTCCTTTCTTTTGCGTATGTACCCATCAGTGGGATTGCTAGATCATATGGTAACTTTATTTTTAGTTTTTTGAGAAACCTCCAAACTGTTCTCCATAGTGGTTGTGCTCATTTATATTCCCACCAAATGTAGAGAAGTATTCTCTTTTCTCATATCTTCGCCAGCATTTGTTATTTCCTGTCTCTTGGATATAAGCCATTTTAACTGAGGTGAGATAATATCTCGTAGTTTTGATTTGTGTTTCTTGGATGATCAGTGATGTTGAGCACCTATTCATATGCCTGTTTGCCATTTGTATGTCTTCTTTTGAGAAATGTCTATTCAGATATTTTGCTCCTTTTTTTGATCAGATTACTAGATTTTTTTCCTGTGGAGTTGTTTGAGCTGCTTATATATTCTGGTTATTAATTCCTTGTCAGATGGGTAGTTTGCAATTTTTTTCTTCCATTCTGTGTGTTGTCTCTTCTTTTTGTTGATTGTTTCCTTTGCTGTCCAAAAGTTTTTCAACTTGATGTGATCACGTTTGTCCATTTTTGCTTTGGTTGCCTGTGCTTATGGAGTATTTCTCAAAAAGTTTTTGCCCAGACCAATGTTCTAGAGATTTTCCCCAATGTTTTCTTTTAGTAGTTTCATAGTTTGAGGTCTTAGACTTAAGTCTTTAATACACTTTGATGTGATTTTTTATATGGCTAGAGATAGGGGTCTAGTTTCATTCTTCCGCATATGGATGTCCAGTTTTTCCAGCACTATTTATCAAAGAGACTGTCTTTTCCCCAGTGTATGTTCTTGGCACCTTTGTCAAAAATGTAGGTGTGTGGATTTGTTCTGGGTTCTCTATTCTGTTCCATTGGTCTATGTGTCTGTTTTTAGGCCAGTATCATGTCGTTTGGGTTACTAAGCACTATAGTATAATTTGAAGTCAGGTAGTGTGAGTTCTACAGTTTTATTCTTTTTGCTTAGAATAACTTTGGCTATTCTCGGTCTTTTCTGATTTCATATAAATTTTAGTATAGTTTTTCTATTTCTGCAAAGAATGTCATTGGTATTTTTATAGGAATTGAATTGAATCTGTAGATTGCTTTGGGTAAAATGGGCATTTCAACAATATTCATCCTTCCAATCCATGAACATTGACTATTTTTCCGTTTTGTGGTGTCCTCTTCAATTTATTTCATCAGTATTTTATAGTTTTCATTATAGAGATGTTTCACATCTTAGTTAATTCCTAGATATTTAGTTTTATGTGTGGCTATTGTAAATGGGATTATTATTTTTATTTCTCTTTCAAATTGCTCACTGTTAGCCCATATAAATGCTACTTGTTTTTGCAGGTTGATTTTGTATTCTGCAATTTTTCTGAATTTGTGTTATCTGTTCTAATGGTTTTCTTATGGAGTCTTTTGATTTTTCCAAATATAAGACTATATATCATCACCAAACAGGGGCAATTTGACTTCTTCCTTTCCAATTTGGATGGCCTTTATACCTTTCTATTGTCTGACTGCCCTAGTTAGGACTTCCAGTATTGTGTTGAATAACAACAGTGACAGTGGGCATCCTTATTATGTTCCGGATATTAGATGAGAGTCTTTCAGTTTTTCCCCCTTCAGTATGATACCAGCTGTGGGTCTGTCATATATGGCTTTTATTATGTTGAGGTGTGTTCTTTCTATGCTTAATTTTTTAAGGGTTTTTATCATGAAGGGATGTTGAATTTTATAAAATGTATTTTCAGCATCAATTGAAATGGTCATATGGTTTTTATCTTTCACTCTGTTGATATGATGTAACACAGATTGATTTGCACATGTTGTACCACCTTTGCGTCCCAGGGATAAATTCCACTTGGTCATGATGAATGATCTTTCTAATGTATCGTTTAATTCAGTTTGCTGGTATTTAGTTGAGGAATTTTGCATCAATATTCATGAGAGATAGAGGTCTGTAGTTTTGTTTTTTCAATGTGTCTTTGGCTTTGGCATTAGAGTAATACTGGCCTCCTAGAATCAGTTTGGAAGTATTCCCTTCTTCTCTACTCTTCAGAATAGTTTGAGTATAACTGACATTAGTTATTTGAATGTTTGGTAGAATTCAGCAGTAAAGCCATCAGGTCCCAGTCTTTAATTTTCTGGGAGACTTTATATTATGGCTTTGATTTAATTACTTGTTATTGGTCTGTTCCGTTTTTATACTTCTTCCTGGCTCCCTCTTGGTAGGTTGTATGTATGTAGGAATTTGTCCATTTTGTCTAGATTTTCCAACGTATTAGCATATAGTTGTGCATAGTAGCCACTAATGATACGATCCTTTGAATTTTTGCAGTATCAGTTGTAGTGTCTCCCTTTTCATTTCTGATTTTATTTATTTGGAACTTTTCCCTTTTTTTCTTAGTCTTGCTGATAGTCTGTCAATTCTGTTTAACTTCAAAAAAAAAAACAACTTTTAAAAAGTGATCTTTTACGTTGTTTTTTCACATCAATTTTATTTATTTCTGCTCTGATCTTCATTATTTCCTTTCTTCAACTAATTTTGGGGTTGGTTTGCTCCTGCTTTTCTAGTTCTTTAAGATGCATTGTTAGATTGTTCATCTGAAGTTTGTCCTCTTTTTTAGGGTAGGCACTTTTAACTATAAATTTCCCTCTTAGTACTACTTTCACTGTGTCACACAGGCATTGATATATCGTGTTTCATTATCATTTGTTTCAAGAATTTTTTCAATTTTCTTCTTAATTTCTTTATTAACCCACTGGTCATTCAGAAGCACATAACCTAATTTCCATGTATCTGTATAGTTTTCAAAAATCCTATTGTTATTAATTTCTAGTTTTATTACATTGGGGTCAGAGAATATGCTTGATATTATTTCACTTTTTCTTAGCATTTTAAGACTTGTTTTATGACCTAATGTATGGTCTATCATGGAGAATGGCCCTTGTGCTGGGGTAAATGTGTATTCTGCAGCTTTAGGATGAAATGTTCTGTAAATATCTATTAGATCCATTTGGTCTATAGTTCAGATTAAGTCTAATGTTTCTTTGTTGGTTATCTGTCTAGAAGATTTGTCTCATGCTAAAAGTTGGGCATTGAAGTCTCCAGCTATTATTGTATTGAGGCCTCTCTCTTTAACTATAATATTTGCTTTTTATATGTAGGTGCTTCAGTGTTGGGTGCATATATACTTAAAGTTGTCACATCCTCTTGCTGAACTGACACCTCTATCATTATATAGTGATATTCTTTGTCTCTTTTACAGTTTCGGTCTTAAAATCTATTTTGTCTGATATAAATATACAAACTCCTGCTCATTTCTGGTTTCCATTTGGGATGGAATATCTTTTTCCCTCTCTTTAATTTCAACCTATATATGTCTTTATATGTGAAATCTATTGTCTGTAGGCAACAGATCAATGGGTCTTATTCTTTCAACCATTCAGCCAGTCTATGTTTTTTGAATGGAGAGTTTAGTCCATTTGCATGCAATGTTATTGTTGATAAATAAGAAATTACTCCTGCCATTTTGTTATTTATTTTCTGGTTGTTTTGCAGTATTTTCTTCCTTCTTTCTTTCCTTCCTGCCTTTGCCTGTGAAGGTGATTTTCTCTGGTGATATAATTCAATTTCTTGTTTTTTATTTTTTGTGTATCCATTGTATATGTTTTGAGCCTACCAGGAGGCTTACAAAAACTATCTTATAACCCATTATTTTAATCTGATAACAATTTAACATTATTTGCATAAACAAGTAAAAAGAACTAATAAAACTCTATGCTTTAGCTTTGCCCCCCCACTTTTTAACTCTTTGTTGTTTCTATTGATATCTTTTTGTACTGAGTATTACTTTTAAAGTTGTTGTAGTTATTATTTTTGGTTAGTTCATTGTTTAGTCTTTCTACTTAGGACGAGAATAGTTTATACACTATGGTTAGAGTGTACCTGCTATTACCAGTGAGCTTTGCATATTCATGTGATTATTTATTGCTCATTGATGTCCTTTTCTTTCTGATTGAAGTACTTCCTTTAGCATTTCTTGTAGAACAGGTTTGGTATTGATGAAATCCCGCAGCTTTTGTTTGTCTGGAAAAGTCTTTATTTCTCTTTCGTGTTTGAAGGATAATTTTGCTGGATATTTTATTCTAGAGTAAAATATTTTTTCCTCAGAACTTTTAATATGTCATGCCACTCTCTCCTGGTCTATAAGGTTCTCACTGAAAAGTCTGCTGCCAGATGTATTGGAGCTCTGTTGTATTTTATTTATTTCTTTAATCTTGCTGCTTTTAAGACTTTTTTTTATCCTTGACCTTTGGCAATTTGATCATTAAATGCCTTCAGGTAGTCTTCTTTAGGTTAAATCTGCCTGGTGTTCTATAACTTTCTTGTACTTAAATATTGATATATTTCTCTCTAGGTTTGGGAAATTCTGTTATTATTCCTTTGAATAAACTTTCTACTCCTGTATCTTTCTCTACCTCCTCTTTAAGGCCAATAACTCTTAGATTTGCCCTTTTGAAGCTATTTTCTCCACTCTGTAGTCATGCTTTATTGATTTTTATTCTTTTGTTTTGTTTTGTTTCCTCTGACTGTGTATTTTCAAATAGCCCATCTTCAAGCTCACTAATTCTTTTTTTTCTTTGATCTATTCTGCTATTAAAAGACTCTGAGATTCTGGTACATTGTATCTTTGTTCTCATTAGTTTCAAAAAACTTCTTGATTTCTGCATTAACTTCATTATTTATCCAAGAATCATTCAGGAGCAGGTTGTTCAATTTCCATGTAGTTGTGTGGTTTTGAGTGGATTTCTTAATCTTGAATTCTAACTTGATTGTTCTGTGGTCTGAGAGATTGTTTGTTATTATTTCAGTTCTTTTGCATTTGCTGAGGAGTGTTTTACTTTAAATTATGTGATCAATTTTAGTGTAAGTGCCATGTAGCAATGAGAAGAACATATATTCTGTTGTTTTTGCAGGGAGAGTTCATAGATATCTATCAGGTCCACTTGATCCAGAGCTGAGTTCAAGACCTGAATATCTTTGTTAATTTTCTGTCTCAGTGATCTCTCTAATATTGTCAGTGGGGTGTTAAAGTCTCCCACTATTATTGTGTGGGAGTCTAAGTCTGTTGAAAGGTCTCTAAGAAGTTGTTTTATGAATCTGGGGGGTTCTTGTGTCGGTGCATATATATTTAGAATAGTTAGCTCTTCTTGTTGAATTGAACCATTTACCATTACGTAATGCCCTTCTTTGTCTTTTTTTTTGGTCTTTTTTTGTTTAAAGTGGGTTGGATACATTCTTTGGTATGCCAATTGCATTTTTCAGTTCCAGAATTTCTTCTTGATTTTTTAAAATTATTTCAATCTCTTTGTTAAATTTATCTGATAGAATTCTGAATTCCTTCTCTGAGTTATCTTGAGTTTCTCTGAATTTCCTCAATGCAGCTATTTTGAATTCTCTGTCTGAAAGGCTGCATGTCTCCATCTCTCCAGGACTGGTCTCTGGTGGCTTATTTAGTTCATTCAGTGAGATCATGTTTTCCTAGATGGTGTTGATGCTAGTAGATGTTCCTTGTTGTCTTGGCATTGAAGAGTTAGATATTTGTTGTAGTTTTCACTGTCTGGGCGTATTTGGAGCTGTTCTTGGGAAGGCTTTCCAGATATTTTAAAGGACTTGAGTGTTACAATATAAGCTGTACCTGCTTTAGGGGGCAGTCCAAGCCCAGTAACACTGTGGTTCTTGCAGACTCATAGAGATTACTTGACAGAGACTCTTATTCTCTTCCCCTACTTTCTCCCAAACAAACATATTTTCTCTCTCTGTTCTGAGCCACCTAAAGCTGGAGATGGAATGACACAAGCACCCCATGGCTACCACCACTATGACTGTGCTGTGTCAGAGCTGAAGCAAGCACAGTGCTGGGTCTCATCCACGGCCTGCTATAACCACTCCATGGCGATTATCTGTGTTACTCAAGACCCTGGGGCTCCACAATCAGCAGGTTGCAATGTCAGTCAGGCCTGTGTCCTTCCCTTTAAGATGGAGAGGTCCCCCAGGCCCTGGGCAAGTCCAGAAGTGTTGTCCTGGAATCAGGGACTAAAGTCCAAAATCTCAGAAGTCTACTTGGTGTTCTATTGTATTACAGATGAGCTGGCACTCAAACCACAAGACACAGTCCTTTTTGCTCTTCCCTACACTTTCCGAAAGTCAGAGGAGCCTCATCCAGTAGCCCTGCCACTCCAGGCCACAAGGACTACTTTCAGGACACCAGCCAATATTCCCTTAAGGCCTAAGGTCTCTTAAGTCAGCTTGTAGTGAATGCTTCTTGGCCTGGGACACAGTAGGCACCCCTCTAGCCCAAGGCAGGTCCAGAAATGCCATCCAAGAGTCAAGTCCTGGAATCAGGGACCCCGAGAGCCTATTTGATGCTCTGCCCCACTGTGGCTATGCTGGTGCCTGAAGCCAGCAAGTTTCAGGGGCTCACCCAAGACCCTTGACGTAGTACCTGGGTATCATTGCTGGTTATTCAGGGTCCCGGGGCTCTTCAGCTAGCAGGTGATGAATGCTATGTCAGGACTAGGTTCTTTCCTTCAAGGCAGCAGGTTCCCCCCTGTACCGGGGTGCTTCTAGAAATGTCATCTGTAAGCTAAGCCCTGTAACGGGGGCCTCGCAACTCTGTCCAATGCCCTAGTGTGCTGTGGCTGAGCTAGTATCCAAGATGCATGATAAATTCCTTTGCACTTCTCCCTCTCCTCTCCTCAAGCAGAAGGAAGGGGTCTCTCTTGGAGTCAAGAGCTGTGCAGCATGGTGTTAGGGGAGGGGTGATGTTAGCACTCCCTTGGCTGCCTCAGCTGGTGTCTCAGTATGTCACATGCCCTCCCAGTACACTGAAATAGACCTCCCTGGGCCTATTTCAACACTAGGTCCCACCTAAGAATTGTAGTCCTTACAGCCTAGACAGACTTTCAAACTTACTTGGAGACACAGAGCATTGTAGCCCTCTGTTGCAAGGTTTGTTGCACTCAAGTTCTGACCACTAAGATTAGTGATTCTCCTCTGGCTAGGGTTGGTTTAAATGCTCTCTCCATGGGCAGGCATCAGCTGATTTTGGTCCGGATTTCCTTTCTGCTCTGCCAGGACAGCACTGAGTTAAATGCCCCACAACTGCTGTGTTCTCCCACCCCGAGCTGCAGCTCTCTGTACCACACTGAGGGGTAGAAGGGTGGGGGAGGGAAAATGAGACATCAGTGATTCCAGACTGTTTTTTCTAACTCTTCAGTGTCTCAGTGATATAAAGTTAAAACCAAGTACTATGAGTGCTCACCTGATTTTTAGTTCTTATGAAAGTGTTTTGTTTTGTTTTGTTTTCTGTGTAGTTATTAACTTGGTGTCTTTGCAGGGGTGGGAGAGGGGACAATCAGTGGAGACTTCTGTTCAGCCACCTTGCTCTGCTTCTTTTCCCTTTTTCTCTGGTCACTATTTAACTTAGAAATGAGCAGCAAAAAAATGTAACTAGAAAACTCTAAACTTTTGAAAGTTAACAAATGTATTTCTTATTAACTCATGAGTCAAAGAAGAAATTATTGCTTCAATCAAATAATATTCATACCAAGTGGCAATAAAAATACTATGTTTCAAAACTTTTGGGATACAGTTACAGGATACTAAGATAGAAAAATATGCATTTAAATACTTATAAAAGAAAGAAACTTATTAACAAATGACCTAAGAAATCAACATAAGAAATTAGGGAGAGAAATCAGGTCAAACCAAATATAGTAGAAAGTAGGAAATAATACAGACAAGAGTAGAAATAAATAAGATAAAAAAGAATAAATTGAAAAGCTATTAACTTAAAAGATTAGTACAATAGACCAACTTTTAATCAAGATAAAAGAAGAGATAATGTACAAATAAGCCACATTATGAACACATAAATAAAAAACTACAGATGCTACACAAATTTAAAAGATATTAAAAGAATAACATGAACAACTTATGTCAATAAATACAAAAGCTTTGATGAGACAGAAAAATTCCAAGAAAATATACCATACCAAAACTGATTGAAGAAGAAATGAACAAAAAACCTGAGCAACCCTATAGCCATTAAAAGTAATTGAAACAGTATGTTAAGCTCTTACCACAAAGAAAACATCAGCATCAGATAAATTTGCCCATAGCTTATACAAAACAATCAAGAAATTTTAATTATTCTTTAAAAAAACTCACAGTAGGTAAAAGAAAGCATATTACCTAACTCATTTTATGAAGCTGACACAACATGGACAGTAAAATTTGACAAGAACCATAGAAGACAATAAAATTCTAGATAAATGCCATTCATGTACCTAAATAAAAAAATCCTAAATAAAATATCAGTAAGCCAAATCCATCAGTGTATAAATAAGATAATGTATTCTAACCAAGTTCAGTTTATCTCAGCAATATTAATATTATTCTAACATTAGAACATCGATTAATGTAATTCACTTTAAATTTAAAAGTTGAAAGGTGATAAATCATTATCTCAATAGATACAGAAAATGCAGTGAATACAATTCAACATTGATTCATAATTCGATTGTCTACAAAATACCGAGAGTACACATCATCCTGAAGGACAAAATAGTGAAAGTTTCACTGTGATGATCAGAAAGATTGTTGTTCATTATTATATACAATATTCTAGATAGTGCATTATGGTAAATAGAGATATAAGAGTTGAAAAAAGAAAACAAACTGTTATTTTCATATTGAAATCACAAAGGTAAACGAGTATAGCAAGTTTGCTGCAATCAGAATCAATGTACAAAATGAAATTGAATCTATTTCATCTACAGGAAGTTTTCAAATGTAGTATTTTAAAAGATACTATTTCAATAAGATAAAAATGTATTTGAAAGAATATTAACAACTCTAATGAAGAAAGTATAAGATCTTCCTGGAGAAGATTATAAAACTTTATTAAAACACATTAAAGAGGAACTAAAATAGAGAGGTATATTATTTTTACTGATTTAAAAACTGAATGTTATAATGATGTCAACTCTCCCAGAATTTATCTATAGATCCAAAGTAATTCTAATAAAAAATGCCTGTTTTTTGGTAGACCTTGAAAAGCTAACACTAAAATTTATAAGGAAAAGCAAAGAAAAAATGCCTGACAAGGAACTACCAGATATCAAAACTAACTATACAATTCAGACAGTATGAGACTGACATACATTTAGACAAACTGATCAATGAAAAAGAATAGTCCAGAAACACAATCACATATATAGAATAACGTCTTTTTTAATAGTGAGCAATGTAGACTAGAAGGGAGGTAATGAACTGCACTCAAAAATCAACACCAAACATACTTAAATATGAAAGGCAAGTTGACCAAACTTTTGAAAGAAAATGCAGGAGAATTTTTAAGATTGTCATGTTAGAAAAAAAAAAGTTTAAGCAAGAGTCTAAAAATGCAAATCATTAATAAAGGAAAAATTAAGAAGCTTGACTATTTTAAATTCAGAACAACAATTTTCCCAAAACACATTTTCAGGTTTTTTTTTTTAAAAAAAAAAAAAAGCTAATAAGCTGCAAATTGGAGAAGACATTTGCAGCACGTATAACTAACAAAGGATTAGTATTCAGAATAAAGAAAGAATTCCCTAAAGAAGCAAAATTAAAATTTAGGTAAAATATATCACAAAAAAAGAAAATGAAAATGCCCAATAAATACATTTTAAATGCTTTAATCTTATATAATCAAGGAAACATCAATTAAAGTAGCGTGAAATGATACAACAAATACAAATTTTACTCAAGCTACTCAAAAAACTGAAGAGAAGTGAATACTTCCAAACTCATTCTACAAGGTCAGAATTACCCTAATACCAAAACCAGACAAGGATACAACAACAACAAAAAAGAAAACTGCAAGCCAATATCCCTGATAAACATAGATGCAAAAATTCTCAATAAATGGCTAGCAAGCAAATCCAACAGCACACCAGAAAGATAGTATACCACAATCCAATGGACTTTACTCCAGGGATGGAAGGATGGTTCAACATACACAATTGAATAAACGCAATATATTACATTAATGGAAGCAATAATAAAAACCATATAAGCATTTCAAAAGATGCTGAGAAGCATTTAGAAAAATTAAAGATCCTTTCATGATTTTAAAAAAAAACCTCTCAACAAACTCAGTATACAAGGAATATACTTCAGAATAATGATGTGGCACACAGCTAACATCATATTTAATGGAAAAAAATTGGAAACATTTCCTCTAATATCTGGAACAAGACAAGGATGCCCACTTATACTACTGTTATTCAACATAGTACTAGAAGTCTAGCCAAGCAATTAGGCAAGAGAAAGAAATAAAGAACCTCCAAATAGAAAGAAAGAAAGAATCTGGCCACTGCACTCCAGCCTGGGTGACAGAGCAAGACTACGTCTCCAAAAAAAAAAAAAAAAAAAAAAAAAAAGAAAGAAAGAAAGAAAAAGAAAGAAAGAAAGAGAAAATGAAGGAAGGAAGGAAGGAAGGAAGGAAGGAAGGAGTCAAATTATTCTTGTTTGCTGACAATATTATTCTATATTTAGAAAAATCTAAGGACTCCACTAAAAAGCTGTTATAACTGATAAATGAATTCAGTAAAGTTGCAAGATACAAAATCAACATACAAAAATCAGTAGCATTTGTATATATCAACATTGAACAATCTGAAAAATAAATCGACAAAGCAATTCCATTTACAGCACTACCAAAAAAAATACCTAGGAATACTTTCTTTTTTAACCAAAAGAGTGAAAAACCTGTACAATGAAAACTATAAAACGCTGATGATAGAAATTGGAGAGGACACGAAAAATGGAAATATAGCCCATGCTCATGGATTGGAAGAATTAATATTGTTAAAATTTCTATACAACACAAAGAGATCTACAGATTAAATGCAATTCCTATCAAAAATACCAATGACATTCTTCACATAACTAGAGGAAAACAATGCTAAAACTTATGGAATCACAGAAGACACGAAATTGCCAAGGCAATCCTGAGGCCAGGGGGTAAACTGGAGGCATCACACTACTTCCAAATACGCTATAAAGCTATAGTAATCAAAACAACATGGCACTGTCATAAAAACAGACACATACGCCAATGGAACAAAATAGAGAACCCAGAAATAAATCCATGTACATGCAGTCAACTCATTTCCTACAATATGCCAAGAACATACACTGTGGGAAAGATAGTCTCTTCAATAAATGGTGCTGGGAAAACTGGATATCTATATGCAGAAGAATGAAACCAGGCCCCTATCTCGCCATGTACAAAAATCAAATCAAAATGGATTAAAGACTTAAATCTAAGCCTTGAAACTGTGAAACTACTAGAGGCATACATTAGGGAAAATTTTAAAGATATTAGTCTAGGCAAACTTTTTTTTTTTTTTTTTTTTTTTTTTTTTTTTTTTTTTTTTTTTTGGTAAGACCTCTAAGGCATAGGCAACAAAAGGAAAAATAAACAAATGGGGTTATACCGTTTGTATAGGAAATAGTCAACAGAGTGAAGAGATAACCTACAGAAAACATCGCAAATTATTCATCTGGCAAGTGATTAATAACTAAAATGTATAGAGAACTCAAACAACCCAGTAGGGAAAAGTCAAATAATTTGATTTAAAAGCGGGTAAATTATCTGAATAGATATTTCACGAAAGAATTTAAAGACCAACAGGTATATGAAAAAAAAATGCTAAACATTACTAATCATCAGGGAAATGCAAATCAAAACCACAATGCAGTATCATCTCACCCCAGTTAAAATGGCTATTATATTATGCAAAAGACCAAAACATAACAAATGCTGGCTGGGATGCAAGGAGGAAGACCAGTATACTGTTGGTGGGAATGGAAATTAGTATAACCACTATGGAAAACAGTGTAGAGGTTCTTCAGAAAAGTAAAAATAGAACCACCATATGATTCATTAATCTTACTGCTGGATGTATACCCAAAACTTGTATCTACAGTATATCAAAGAGATATCTGTATTTTCATGTTTATTACAATAGCATTCTCAATAGCCAAAATACAGAATTAACATAAGTGTCCATCAATGGAGGAATAGATAAAGAAAATGTAGTATATATATACAATGGAATATTTGCCATAAAAAGAATGAAATTCTGTCATTTGCAGCAACATGGATACATCTGAAGGACATTATGTTAAGTGAAATAAGCCAAGCACAGAAAGATAAATATCACATGTTACCAATCATAGGTGGAAGCTCTTAAATAAAAAAGTTGATGTCATGGAGGTAGAGAGTAGAATGATGGTTACCAGATGGTTACTGTGCAGGGAGCACAGGAGAGATTGGTTAGTGGTTATAAATATACAGTTAGATAGAGGGAATAATTTCTAGTGTTAGACAGCAGAGTAGGGTGACAATAATTAACAACAAACTACTGCATATTTCAACATAGCTAAAAGAGAAGATTTTAGATGCTCCCATCCCAAAGAAATGATAAATGTCTGGGGTAATGAATATCCTAAATATCCTGACTTGATCATTACACACTGTATGCATGTACCCAAATATCATATGTTACCCAAAAATACACAAATTTTATGTATCAATTTTCTAAAATTTTCAAGTTTCTTCTCCAACCTCTTTTTTGTTGTAAAGGAATCATTTACATTGTTCCAGTGCAAATTTACTTTTTTTACTTGAGTAGTTTTCTCTTTAAAAATAGATAAAAAATAAAAATATGTACTGCATATAAAATATGGACAGGACTGAGACAGGAGAATCACTTGAATCTGGGAGGCAGAGGTTGCAGTGAGCTGAGACCACGCCACTGCACTCCAGCCTGAGCAACAGAGCGAGACTCCATCTCAAAATAATAATAATAATAAAATGGACAGGAATATTTATTATAAAAATATAGAATTAAGATGGAAAAATAAAATAATATTTCACAATGTATGAGAATGTACAAGATTCTTAAGATTGGGAAAGATTGAAAAAAGTCGGACAGATCAAGGGTTGACAAAAGTCTGAACACGATGTATAAATAACATATGGAATGTCAGTTAGTAAATATCACCCTAGCAACTAATTAGGTATAATCTAGATGAAGTATGCACAAACTCTGTGCACTTCTGGGTCTGTAACCCAGAGAAATTCCAGGACATGATCTCTAGGGCTGTGAACAAGTATGTTCATTGCAGCGCTGTTTAAAATAGCAAACCACTGAAAACAACCTAAATGGCCACCAATTCATATGGATAAATAAATTGTGGCATAGCTTGCACAGTAAAAATTAATTACAGAAAAAGATTAACTTGCTGCTCTGCAAAATAATAATAAAATCAAACTACTAAAGAATAATTCCTACATACAGTTAGATGAACCTGGAGGACATTAGGTTAAATGAAATAAAACAGGAGTAGAAAGACAAATACCGCATGAGCTCACTTATATGTGGAGTCTAAAAAAGTTGAAAGCATGGAAGTACAGAGTAGAATAGTGGTTACCAGGGTGGAAGGATTTAGGGAGATACTGGTCAAAAGATACAAATTTTCAGTTAGATAGGTAGAATAAGTTCAAGAGATCTCTCTTACATGGTGACTATAGTTCATATCACTGTATTATGAAAATTGCTGAGAGTAGATTTTAAGTGTTCTCATCATAAAAAAGGTAAGTATGTGAGGTAATATATTTGCTAACTAGCTTGAATGAGCCATTCCACAATGTATACACATTTCAAAACATCATGTTGTACACAATAAATGCATACAACTTTTATGTGTCAATTAAAAAATACAATAAAATAAAAATAAGAGAAAAAGAAGGAATGGGATAAATGGAGGGAGGCATTCAGGAAGCCTCAGAAATAATGGTAACATGCCTTTCCTTAAACCATGTAATTGGTATAGAGTCGTTCATTCTTTCTCTTTTTTTTATTTATATATTTTTTGTTTTTTATTTTTTTTTCTTTTTGAGACGGAGTCTCGGAGTCTTGCTCTGTCACCCAGGCTGGAGTGCAGTGGCGTGATCTCAGCTCACTGATCTCAGCTCACTGCAAGTTCTGACCCCCGGGTTCATGCCCTTCTCCTGCCTCAGGCTCCTGAGTAGCTGGGACTATAGGCGCCCACCACCATGCCCGGCTAATTTTTTTTTTTTTTTTTTTTTTTTTTTTTTTTTGTAGTCTTTTAGTAGAGACGGGTTTTCACCGTGTTCACCAGGATGGTCTTGATCTCCTGACCTCGTGATCCATCTGCCTTGGCCTTCCAAAGTGCTGGGATTATAGGCATGAGCCACCGCACCCGACCCTGTCATTATTTTTTATACCTCATACACATTTTAAATATTCTTCTGTAACAACTTAAAAGTTTAAAAATCATTTTTAAAAGAAATACTCGCCCCACAAACCAGCACTCTCCAAATCCTCTATTTTTGTTAACAAATCTGTCATTAATCATAATAATAAAAAACATGAAATCTTTTGTAGTTGTTTTAGAGGAGTTCAGTGAAGGAATGATGGTAACAAATATTCTTAGAAAAGCTGGAAAAGCAAGTATTCTAGATTGGGAATTATAAAATGTCTTCACATTTTATAAAAATGGAATGGGCTGGGGCCAGGTGTGGTGGCTCATGCCTGTAATCCTAACACTTTGGGAGGCTGAAGCAAGAGGATCCCTTGAGCCCAGGAGTTTGAGACCAGCCTGGGCAACATATGGAGGCCCTGTCAAAAAAAAAAAAAAGAAGAAGAATGGTCTGGACACTAATAGCACCAATTCTCAATTATTAACAGTGTCCTGTTGCTAGAACCGCTCCTATAGAATAAAGGTCCTCATAGGTAGACATCTGAAAATAGAATGTGGAAGATAATATGCATACCCCACCCAGTGACCCATTCTCCACCACTGGGAAGTCAAGGGGAGAAAAGTGTCCTTCAGTAACTATGGTTTGCAGCCTGTAGCCAGGGGGAATTAAAAAAAAAAAAAAAACTGCATCCTGCATGCTAAGGAGCATGTTTCTTGGTGGTTACTTACCTCCAGGCATTAGAAATCTCCCAGTTTATCTGTTAGGGTACTTTTCAGTCTTGAATCCCTCTTTTGAATTACTCAGCCAATGCCTATATATATATATACACACACACACACACACCCCTAAAACAAATACATATATATATTCATATATATATATATTCATACACACAAAGCAACACGTCAGTGCAAAGCTATATATATATATATATATATGTTTTTTGTTTTTTTTTTTTTGTCTTCCTAACATGACCACCCATTGCAACACTTGCTACAGATAAATTGGGGCACTTTTACAGGGTCATGTTTTGCGATGAGACAAGTTCCCAAACATTCCAGTAAGGCCTAGGGAATTCTACACAGTCTTAATTGGTCTGAAGGCTACGATGATTTGAAGATCTGTGATCAGGGAGGAATAACCAAATTGCTTCTCATCACTGAGGTCACAGAGTCCAGAAATGACAGCTCTTCTTCCTGCACATCACTTCTTCCTGCTGCCTTTTCAGAAGTTTCTACCTAAATAATGAATAGAGGAACAATTCCAATTACTCTCCTCTGAAACATGGTACATGCAGCTTTGAGTTCGGCCACATCGTCCTTTCCCACAATGTGATGTTCATGAATGTGACAATAACTTTGTGTAAGCTTCTATTGAGTTATTTGAGGTTGTCGGAGGAATCGTTTCCTTGTACAGAGCTGCACTTACAGTTCTGCGGCTGATAGGAAAGTAGGGCTCAAAGTAGTTCATGTTCGGCTTGCCAAATCTCTTCCTGTAGTGTGTTGCCATATCCACCCACAGAGGGGCACATCTTTTTCTTCCCTGGGAAGCTTCCGATGCTGACCAAGCCTTATGCTTGGAGCACTGCAGCCACCCAGAAAAGGCACCTTTCTCTAACTCACACAGATGTGCCTTAAAACCAGCCATGACGCTCCCTTTGTTTGCCACTATGATATAATGAAAAGAACACTCGCCCAGAAGTCTTCAAACCTTCAACAAAATCCCAACTGAGCCACCTAACCTTGGAACACTTAAGTAACGTCTCTGAGCTTAAGTTCCCATATCTTTAAAATGAGGATAATAATGCAAACCTTGTAAGACTGATGCCAGGGCCAAGTTAAATAACATGTAAGCATGTAATAGATGTTCAGAAAATTAAACTTTCCCTTTCCTTTTGCAATATTTGTGTTCTTGTATACAGTAAAGAACATTTGTATGAGTTTAACATTTACTGAGTTTTTAAAATAAACCTATCTCATTTAAAACCAACTCTATGAAGCGCACTGGAAAATACAGACAAAAAGATACATGTTGAAGGTTTACTGAGGATGTGACCAAAGCCTGGGTCATCTAATTCCAAATCCCATGACTGTCCAATCACTTCAGGCTGTGATTACTAAAATTGTTACAGCTTATCACAAGAAAATTCAACAGGAGCAACTTTATCATAACTATAGTATTAACCTGGAAATAAAGCTATTCACCACCCTAAAGATTTGCAACTGGGATGTTAAGTGTCGTTTAAGGGAAGATGAACCAAGATATGCCATATTTTCAACCAAGACCTCTGCCTTGTAAAGTAAAAGAGCAAATAATGCAACCATGAAGATTACTCTCAGTGAATAACGATAATTATTGTCAGAGTGGCAGAGGATAGGAAATTTGTTTCCAGCTATATTTGCATATTCAACAAATATTTATTGAGTGTCTACTGTATATAGTTATAAACTCTCAGGATACAGTACTAAATATAGCAGACAAAATGTCCACTCTCATGGCTCTTATCTTCTAGTGAGAATAACAAACAAAAAACAAAATCACAAATATGCCAGGAGGTAACAAATTCTATTAATAAAACAGGAAAAGGAGAACATAAGAGAATAAATCTTCAGTTGGGGAGAGGAATGTGCTGATATAAATAAGATATCTCAAAAATGAAAACTTGCATTATTTTTAAAAGCAAAGGTTCTGTCGGTTTTCCTTTAAAGGAAAGAATAAATAAAATAAATAAAATAAACTCAGAAATCAAAACCACACTTTTACCTTAATAATTCCCACCTCTCATTACACTTTTCCCCTGTGAAGTCTACTGGCACACAGCACTAAGATTCCCAGAAAATGAGACTTCTTTCCCAACCTCTTCTTTACCTGAACTTTCCCACTGTGACAGCAATTCCCAGCCTATGATATAACAAGCATAAGAACACAGTTCTCTCTGATGTGGAAATTTACGGGACATTACAAAGTTTGTTTTTATATTCAACATGATAACAAGAACATATTGAACATACTTGTAACGACACTATGAAACTTAAAAACAGTAGTAATGCATAAATAATACTGCAATTATGTCAGAAATTTGTTTAGGAACTTTAATTTGTTTTTCCTACAGGTAAGGTTAACTTTTATGATGTAGGACTCTAATACATTAAGTTTTTTGAGTATTACAATGTTAGAGTTGGATCATATCCCAGAGATTACTGGCTCAACCCCTTATTGTATAAACGAGGACTCTTAGATTCAGGAAGCTTAATAATAACAGTTTCTCATAAAATGGATGCCTGTGTGCCAGGAAGATGTGTGCCAAGTGGTTTATATCCTGTGTAGTCAGGGTTCTTCAGAGAAATGTGTGTGTATAGAATCTCTCTCTCTCTCGTTCTCTCTCTCTCTCTCTCTATATATATAGGAAATTTGTTGGTTAACAAAATTAGGAAAACCTAATATATAATATATTATATATAATTATATATAATATATAATATGTGTGTATATTATATATGTATATGTAAGCTATGTGTACATGCATGTTAGATAGAGAAATACAGAGAGAAGTGTTTAAGGAATCGGCACCTAAAGTATTGGTAAATCTGTAATCTGTAGAGCAGGCTGGCAGGCTAAAAATTCAGGTAAGAGTTAATGTTGCACTCTTGAGCCTGAAATCTTCAGGTTGGAAACTCAGGCAGGGTTTCTATGTTACAGTATTGAGAAAGAATTGCTCTTTCTCCAGGAAATCTCAGTCTCTGCTCTTAAGGCCTTCACCTGATTGGATGAGGCCTACCTACATTATGGTAATCTGCTTTGCTTAAAGTCTAGACATCTGAAAAATACCTTTACAGCAACATCTACACTGATTTTTTACAAAATCACTAGATGCCATAGCCTAGTCAAATTGAGACAGATTATTAACCATCACAGTCTCTTTATCTTATTTAGTCCTACCAACATCCTTAATAAACTGGCACTATTGCCCACATTTTATGAAGAAGAAAACTAACAGTTCTGAGGTCTCAGAGGGCTTGTCTAAGGTCCTGAAATTAGGAATTATCCATGCCAGTCAGCTTTGACACAGATCCCACATTTTCAAGCATCTGCTCTATTGCTCACAATCTCCCACTCAACATAGAGGTAGTTACAAAATCCACGATTCCTGATTCTTATATCCAATTATTCAGTAACTAAATATTGAGACTATCCTGTTACAGATCATCTGATAAAGATCACCAGGGACACTCCTTATTAACTTGTTGCCGGAAGGAGACCATACCTCAAGAAGAACCATGGAACATGTCACCAACCAAAAGAAAAGATGGAGCTACAGGATTTGAGGGAAGAATGCAGTGTACAGAAAAATGAAGCAATAATTTATACATAGTCCTGCTTGGCTTTGAGCCTATCCAAACACCAGTATAGATGTTGCTGTGAGGGTACTTTTTAGATGTATAGACTTTGAGTAAAACAGAATACAAGAAAACAATGTAAATACACACACACACACACACACGCACACACACGCACACACATGCACACATACACACCTCTTTTTTTTTTTTTTTTTTTTTTTTTTTTTTTGAGACGGAGTCTCGCTCTGTCGCCCAGGCTGGAGTGCAGTGGCCGGATCTCAGCTCACTGCAAGCTCCGCCTCCCGGGTTCACGCCATTCTCCTGCCTCAGCCTCCCGAGTAGCTGGGACTACAGGCGCCCGCCAACTCACCCGGCTAGTTTTTTGTATTTTTAGTAGAGACGGGGTTTCGCCGTATTAGCCAGGATGGTCTCGATCTCCTGACCTCGTGATCCACCCGTCTCGGCCTCCCAAAGTGCTGGGATTACAGGCTTGAGCCACCGCGCCCGGCCCACACACCTCTTTTATGTCTACACAGGAATATCCCAGCATTGCAAGTTGTTTCCAGTACATTTTCCTTCCAAAATCTGATTCCCCACTCACACATCTGCATTTTTTTACTCAAGTTATTCCAACTAGGCATTCTAAATCCCTGTAAAGAAATGACAGCCACTAGAAACGAAAAGAAAAAGATGCTTATTGCTTCTGCAGTGTTCTCTCTCAGGACCTTTGTGCTCTAGGTCATGAGTAATTTGTCTTTCTGCTGTTATTTTTCTGCTTTAACTTAGAGTTCGGGGTTCTGACTGGATTAACGGCCCGGGCATTTTAGAAGAGCCCTTGCTCAGCATTGTGTGTCTGTTGCTAGCAGGGACACTGTATCCCTATATACCATGTCCTCTCCTGAGATTTCTACTGCTTCACATTTTATTCTCTGCACTAAAATCAGCCTTTAGTTCACGGGCCTCATTTTGTAGCACCTGTTGCATTAATAACTAGAAAGCTCAGTTCAGCCAAGGGCCAGGCATTCACCAAGCATTGCTCTAATGCAGTAAACAATCAGGTAGCAAAGTTATCATCTTTGCAGATTTCACTTTTCTGATATTATTAACTCCAAAATAGAATGTTCATGTAAAAATATATTTCATCTGTACACGGTACTACAGTAACATTACTTCATTGAAACAGTTATACTACACTTATTCTATAACGTAAGACGGAAAAATATATTTAATATAACTAGCAGAACATGGCAATCTACTGACAAGGTAGCATAAAATCCAGCCTTGTCTTTTTATTACAAGATATCTTATAAGGACAAAAGGAGAAGTCTTTTTGAATCTTGATTAATTTTCATCTAGACAACATCATTCAATAGGAAGGGAATACTTTTGAAATCAGATTTATCTGAGTTTAAATCCTGATTCTGACATTCAGCAGTAATATGAACCTTCAGCAAATGACTTCACCTCTCTGACCTCAGTTTTTTAACCAGTAAAATGACGACCATACTATCTATTTTACAGGATCATGGAGGAATGATGAAGATGAGGTATCTGAACTATCTAGCAGCATTTGTGGCACAAAGTTAGTGTTCAATAAATGAGAATCCCTTTACGTAGGAGATGACATGTGGAAAGACCCCCATCTCCAAGGCACTGTTTCTATCAGCCACTTTCCCTGCTGCCTGCTTCCCAGTGCCACTTTAACCCCTCACATCAATCTTGGTAACACAAGTGGCTGGCCTAGAAGCAGACCATTACCCCTTCCTTCTTCTAATGTCATACAGTATTTCAACTCAAATACTGATTTTGCCAAAAATGAAGGTTTATCTTAGCCTATAGTCAGTCTTAGAATTTGCTAACCATCTCTAGTCACTGAAGCAGCCAGCAGACACTATAGCTACATTGCAACCCTCAAAACATCTTTAATATACTTTCTCCCTTCTCTGCCAGTTTAAAATCCTCTATGCAAAATGCCTTGACTTATTGAAGGTGGGTTGATGTTTCATTTACCTACAAATTAGTGCCTGCCACATAAACCACTCTTTATTTATATTATCTGATGCCATGTTTGTATTAAGTAAAATTATGGCAGAATAAAAAGCATTAACCTATGGGTGTTCTCAGTATTCTCTCTCTGCTACTAATGAGAAATGTGGTTCAGCCTCCTTCAATATCTTCCCTGACCCCTCCCTCCAACAGGACACATCTTGCAGATCAGTCTGAAGGCTTTTGAGATGCATGGTCAGAAAGAGATGAGAAGACATACAAGAGGAGCGTAGAGATGATCTGGGAAGCAAGAGGAGATTTTCAGGGGCTGAAGAGATGGGAGTTGGATCAGTCATAATGTGAAAGGAGTGGAATAAAGGAAATTGTAAAGAGTACTTCTAGAGTCTCTGGGTATACTTGATAGTATCCAAAAAATATAAGTAGAGAACTTATTTTTAAATTTCTATCGATGGCAAGGATTTTGTTCTTCGAAACTCAGCTTTGCTCCCAAATTGAACTATATGGGTTAGGGCATTACAAGTTTTACTTTCCCTGACTTGACTGTCAGATTTATAAGTGTGGGATTCTATCTTTACTTCTATTTTTATTGTATCCTCTAAGCACCTAGCACAGCTCTGCATATGCTTCCAAACCATTAATAACAGGTTGTTCACTTAACTTGATTCACTTTGCTATTGGTCATCAAGCCAAACAAGACCACAGCTATAGTTTGGGCTAATCCATTTTCTCTTCCCTTATCACATCAATGATAAATTTATTCTTAAATAGGCGAAGAGATTAAAAAGAGCTGCTCCAAATGAATTCTCGTCTCTTGCCTGAGGAGTGTGTCTCAGTGTCCTCAGAGAATTTGTAGCTATGGCTGAATTGCTGTCATCAAACTGAAGGAACCCCACAGTGGAAAAGAGTTTCTGGAAAATTGGATACAGGCGAGTGTCATTTGGAATTATAAAAAAAGGAAGAATTTATGTTTGTGAACTATAGAGCACTGAGCTTGACATTGATCCCAGGCAAGATTCTTGAATGATTTTTTTTTTAAAACAATGGCTTGTGAGTACTTAGAAAAGAAAGTGGTAAACTCAGCATGAGCTCACTAGAATAGTCCTGTCAGATTAACCTCATTTCCTACTGACAGAGTTACTGCACTGGGAGATCAGAGAAATAGAGTAGAAATAGTGTATCTAGATTTCAGAAAACCTTTTGACAAGTTCTCTCATGACACTCTTGAGGGCAAGATGGGGGAAAAAGCAGCCTGAATGATGTTATAATTACAGACTTACAGCCAATGGAATATTAGTATCCAAGAGAATTAATGAGTCATTATGATTCAGTGAAACATTTCAATTCAATTAACATATTTTTATCTCTTATATTAGCCACTGTGTTGAAGGCTAGGAATTTATTTGCACAGATATAGAATGGAGGAATCCAGACTTGCCAGCAGCAGCCTTCAAATGATCCATTTGTGTGATTTTGCTTTCCAAAACCTCAGTGTAAACCTGAGATAATGTCAGACAAGTACAGTGTCTAAAATAAGTCAAGCAGTGCTTCTGTTCTTCTCTATATAGCATGTGTTCACTTTTGGACTCCACACATTGAGAGACTCATGGACTGGTACCTGTCCGTGTCCTGTTAGGAACCACATTGCACAGCAGGAGGTGAGTGGTGGGCAAGGGAGCATTACCAACGGAGCTCCACCTCCTGTCAGATCAGCAGCAGCATTAGATTCTCATAGAAACACAAATCCTATTGTGTAACTTCCCATGCAAGGTATCTAGGTTGCCTGCTGCTTATGAGAACCTAACAAATACCTAATGATCTGAGATAGAATCATTAGGTTTCATCCTGAAACCATCCCCCCACCCCCACTACTGTTCATGGAAAAATTATCCTCCATGAAACCAGCATCTAGTGCCAAAAAGGTTAGGGACCACTGCTCTAGATAGTATCCCAAAAAGAGTGATCAAGAGGATGATAAGACATCAATAAAATCATATGGAGAAGACAGAATGAAGCATTGAAAAGAGAGAACCCATGACTACATTAACAACCTCCAAGAAGGAGATGTGGGACAGAGCAGGAGTTCCAGATGGGCTACTTTGAAAGGCAGTGGGTTTCCTGTGAACGGAGATGCCGAAGTGTGGACTGAAACACAAATATAAAGTGAGTGGGGAACCCATGACTCATAACCTTAAAACTGTACAGAGACAAACATGAAACTTAAAACTGTAAAGAGACAAATATGAAGGGTCCAGTTTACTGGTGGAGGCAGGACACCTTCACAAAAGAGATGCTGCCTACTGTTGAATGATGAGTTATTTAGGCATTCCAGGGAGAGGAGGGAATTTCGGATAAAGGAAACTGCAGCCGTGAACTCACAGAACCAATAAAAGAGTAAGCAAATCCAAAAACTTGCAAATGATTGTATATAGCTTTAAGAAATAGGTAAGTTGGGACTGTGAGAAGATGAAAACAACAAACTGACAAAGATTAGACTACGAAAGGCTTTATTCCAGAAAGGGCCACTTAAACATTTTAATTATGGGAATAATATTATTTATATGCATGCTAGAGAAATAAATCTGGTGGGAGGGAAAGAAGAGGGCTGGGAGCAAGTTAGCAAATATTGAAAAAGCCCAAGAGACAATAGGAGCTTAAAATAAATCAGGATGAGAAGAACAGATTAAGAATATTATTAATATTGTTGTATGTACATGAGTATATTTTTAACAATGATGAAAGATGTTTAGAAGCTCTAATGTAGAGAACTGAGACCTGCTACCTAAGTACCTGCTACCTTAGTTACTAAGTAACTAAGTACCTGCTACCTTAGTTACTAAGTAACTAAGACCTGCTACCTAAGATATTTCATGGAATGATTTGTAACATGACATATATAAATTATTAGAATAGCAGATGAGATTATAAATAATATTTTAATAAGATAAAAATATAGCATAATGTTTATGAAAATTTTGAAACAATCTCATATTGCTACCATACAAGGAACACCTTTTCGATCTTGATTTTTAAGATACCAATTTAATTTTCAAATAATTATTTATAAAACAATTCACTGTAATTTTATATAGTTCATTCTTATGCATAAAAATATGTATATACTCATAAAAAATGACTATCAAGTGTTAATTATAATGGAGAACTATAATTAGAAGACATTTAATTAGTTCAGCTCTAATTGTTTAGCAATGTTTCATTTTCTTCCATTTGCCTTTACTCCCAGGAAGAAAAGAGCATGGAGTAAGAAGACAGTGAATTCTACTCTTACCCCATAGGAATGAGAATGAAAATTGATTGCTCTATCATCTCCCAGAGATATCTCAAAAGAATGCTCCAAAATATTTGGTGCTAAGACACAGATGTTCTCACATTCACAAAGCAAAGTAGTGTTCTAGGATTGATTAATTTGGTCAATTCGGCCTATTTAGTTTTCAAAAGAAACTTGTTGTTGTTGTTAATGGTGTTTCTTTGCATTGTGTAACTCTAATTAGTTATTTGCTTGATTTTTACCTTTGAGCCATTTAAATTTGTGCTGGATAGACAGAGTATAGGTAACATTTGTTAAAAATAGAAGCTGTTTCTTTTTTTTTCCTTTTTCTTTCTTTTGTTTTATAGTTTAGAGACAAAACAATGGGAGATCTTAACAGATGACTTAATTATCAAGAGGTATCAATTATGTAAATGAGTCTGATGGTAAATAGAGCATCATTTTCTCACAAAGTTGTTACTTCCCCTGGGACAGTGGTTCTCAAACTTGAGCATGTATCAGAATCACCCAGAGGACTTGTTATTTAACAGATGGAAGATTCATCCCTAGAGTTTTCGATATAGTAGGTCTGGGATGGGGCCCGAGAATTTGCATTTTTTAAAAGTTACCATGTGGTGATGATGCTGTGATGCAGGAACCATATTTTTGAGAAAACTTCCCTATCCTGGGTTCAATGATCTTCTTATGGGCCTCCTTTCCCCTCCCTGCTTATGCCTTTCTAGGAGTATCACTCTGAAGTATGATGGCTGACTGACATGTCTAGCTCCTTTATCAGATCATGAGCTCCCTGAAACAAGCATCTGATTTACATTTCTGTAGAACATGTCTGATTTACAACTGATATTCCCCAGAGCACAGCATAGGGCTGGTAGAGGGTAATAGATGGCTAATAATTATATGCTGAATAATACTTGATTGATTAATAAATAAATGTAAATTTAAGTTCTGAGGAAGAAAACAGAGAGAGTGTGTGTGTATGTGTGTGTGTATATATACAGTCATACACTGCTTAACAATGGAAATACTTTCTGAAAAATGCATTATTAGGTGATTTTATTGTCCTGCAAACATCACAGAGTATACCTACACAAACCTAGATGGTATATACCCTACTACACACCTAGGTTATATGGTATGGCCTATTGCTCTTAAGTTACAAACCTCTTACTGTACTGAATACTACAGGCAATTATAACACAATAGTAAATATTTATGTATCTGAACATATCTAAACATAGAAAAGGTATAGCAAAAACATGGTATTATAATCTTATCAGATCACTGTCATATATGCAGTTCATCATTCATGGAAAAGTTGTTAGGCAGTGAGTGACTACATATATGTGTGTGTATGTGTATGCATGTGTATATGTATATTTGTGATTTAAAATATTCAAAGCAGTGAAAAGAGAAATACTGTGTATTCCATGAAAAAAAAAAAGAAACAAAGATAAGTCTAATCAAAGAAAGAACTAAAAATTAGAACTTTAGTCTAATTTAGTCCGCTTTAGTTACTATAGTATATGATGCAAATAAAATATTTTAGAAAGATAACAGTAATAAAAATGTACAAATGGTTTCAACTTTGTCACTTATGCTCCTTGGCCTACAAATGCCTTTTCATACTTCATCTTGTGTAGTTGGTAAAACTAAGCATCACCCCAATTTACCCATAGTATAGCCAAAGGCACACCAAAGATTAGAAAGATCACCCACATCCTAAACAGAAAAAGAGAATTAAAAGAAGGAAAAAATGGAAAAGACCTAGTAGGTCATTCAGTTCTAGTCTCTAGAGTAGTGGAAGATTAAATAAAACAGCATAGAAAAAAATATGGACATATACCCAAGAAAACTTAAGACTCTCTGATCCTCTAATTTTTAGTGCCTCATGAAGTTCAAGAGTTTATTGTCAACTCATTGCTTAAACCACCATTTATTAAAAGAAAACATTCCCTATAGTCTGCATTTGAAATGGAAATAAGGCAGGCAATGTAAAAAGTTGATTTTGTGGTATTAAATTACTCTCTTTTTCCTGTGTTCATGAGTCTCTGCTTTGTGACTGTACTTATCCAAAGTATTAAAATGACCTTCAGGGCAACCCCTCTACTTAACAGTAAAGGGGGAAGAGAAAATTACTAGAAGTTGACCATTACAGAAATTACTTGCAAGGCATTTTTCTTTGATAGCTGCAGTTTTGCTCATATTATCATCCTTTTCTGTTGACAAGTTTCCAAGATTTTAATCTTGGATTGGAAATGTTACCCTATCAGAAAGGGCTTATATTGTCAGGAGCAGTGCTGTCGTGGAATGTAGAATCATATACGAGAATGCTTGTTGTACTGAAAAATATACCATTGGAAGGAAAGGCATTTAAATGTTTAGTCTGCTGGCTCATAAATCACTTTCAATGTGCTCAAGTTCTTAGACAACATACTGAAAGCTTTCTTATTTCTTGTATTATAGCAGTGTCATTTGCATTGCTGAACTAGGGGTGATGTTGGCAATTCCAGATAAATCCTTGCTTGGAGGATTTATAACTGCGATTAAATTTCACCCTGGCTTAGAATTCAAAAGTAAAATTTTTGTGAGGTTTTTTTTTTTTTTTTTTTTTTTTTTTTTTTTTTTTTTTAACCTAACAGGCATCTGATATTTTAAGAAATGGTCAGATTCACAATTTTGGTTTACAGGTGGAAGCAAGTTGCCTAAAGCATGCACAACCAGCATGGGCATTAAGAGATCTGAGCACATTTATCTAAATTCACAGGCTTGGTTGGTTGTGTTTGAAACACATATTCAAGCATTTTAAAACCTTCTATTAACTCTACTGGAAATTGTTGTGCTCCTTTTTTTTTCCTTTCATTTTCTTTTTCTTTTTATCGTATGGATAATTTCTCGGCTCCCTCTTGGTAGAAATACTTGAAACTCACCTTGATATCTATTTCACCTTGGGCATGCATACACAGTGCTCCCATTTCTGTTGTCTTCTTATACAAAGTTAACACCAGTATCCATGCAATCTACCTATCACCTAAAGTTGTTCTCTAGGGATTAAACAAGACATCAGTTAGCTAAAGTGTTTAAAAAAGAGAGAAATAAATTAGAATATATTGACTGGAAGGCTTTGAATTGAGAATAAAATTGAGTTATCAACATGAAGCAACGAAGTACTTCTCAGAAGCAGATGTTGAAGGAGATTCAGAATAACAAAAAGGAAATTAATAAAAATGTTTGCTGAGTTTGAAAGATAATCCTCAGCTTCTATTCGACTAGCAAGTGGGAGTAGTTGGGCTAAGGGCCAGCTAAAGAAAAGTGTTCTCTTAAAGCTTTCTGAGAGTTTCCTCCAAATCACTCTGTCTTTTCAGCTTTAAGAGTCAGTGTCTCACCCTGTTGCCCAGGCTAGAGTGCTGGAGTACAGTGGTGCAATCATAGCTCACTGCAGCCTTGGACTCCTGAGCTCAAGTGAGTAGCTAGGACTACAGGCATGTGCTACCAAGCCCAGCTAAGTTTTTCTTATTCTTTGTAGACACGTGATCTTGCTATGTTGCCCAGGCTGGTCTTAAACATCTGGCCTCAAGCCATCCTCCCATTTCAGCCTCCTGAGTCACTAGGATTACATATGTGAGCAACCACGCCTGGCCATCACTCTACCTTTGTAAAGAAAACTAAGTAAAAGACAATACAGATTTACTTGATTTTAAGATAAATGGATTAGTAGTGATAAGCCTAGATGTTATTCTATAGCTGAGGAGAGAAATATGTCCTATATAAAGGGACGTGTCTCCAAAAAGGAGAAAACAAGTTGCTCCCGCAGATTCCTGCTTCTAGGTGGCTCCTACACACAAGAAGTGCAACTATAATCAGATTGGCTTCAAGTTTTGCAACTTAATGCTAAGGCAAAGATTTGAGGAATAGCAAATACAAGGCCATTTGATAACCACAACGCAACCCAGGAATTTCAGTGGATGATAGAGCCCACTTGAGTGGACTGAGATGTTTCCAGTAACTGTCTTCAGTAGAGTATACAGATGCAGCAGATGCCAGTTGTAGAAGGAGACACCACCCTCCAGTAATAGCTCTGCCTCAGTGATTTAAACAGAATGTGATCCAAGTACACGTTGGAAAGATCACTTTGGATGTAGTAAGTACCATTTGATGTTTGGTGGAGATCTGAAGAAAGATCAGTTGGGAGCCTGTTACACAAATCTAAGAGAGACACAATGGGTATATACATATGAAATAAATGAAAGTGAAAAGGAGATGCCATAATTTAAGAGGTATTTGAGAGATATGTAGGGGAAAGAACTGACAGGGACTGGTGACTGACTGGATGTGGGATGGTAAGTCAGTGCAAATAGATCAAATAAGGCTGCACAGGTGAAATATAATTAATCTCATAGCGTGGTGAAAACAAGGCTAAAGGGAAATTGAAGATAAGTTATTTGGAGTTCATAGAGAAAGCATGGCACCAAAATGAACACAGAGCATAACAATCTTAATAATACACATACCCAGACTTCTCTCTTGGATAACCATGCCCCTCAGCATATGCTAGGAAACTGAGTATGGATCAAATGAATAGGTTGTGCCAGTGTTTATCAGCAGATGTATTAGGGAGCACTGTTACAAGGGTGAAAAGGTGAATGGGGTGGCTGGGCATGGTGGCTCATGCTTGTAATCCCAACAGTTTGGGAGGCCAAGGCAAGTGGATCACTTGAGGTCAGGAGTTCAAGACCAGCCTGGCCAACATGGTGAAACCCCATCTCTACTAAAAATACAAAAGAAAATAGCTGGGCATAGTGGCGCACACCTGTAATCCCAGCTACTTGGGAGGCTGAGGAAAGAGAATCACTTGAACCCAGGAGGCGGAGGTTGTAGTGAGCCGCTGCACTCCAGCCTGGGTGACAGAGTGAGACAAAGGAAGGAAGGAAGGAAGGAGGGAGGGAGGGAGGGAGGGAGGGAGGGAAGGAAGGAAGGAAGGAAGGAAGGAAGGAAGGAAGGAAGGAAGGAAGGAAGGAAGGAAGGAAGGAAGGAAGGAAGAGAGGGAAGGAGGGAGGGAGGGAGGGAGGAGAAAAAGTGAATGGGAAGACCTTTAGAGTTCAAAAGCCCTACGCTGGCTTCTGAGAAGCCCAACAGCTTCTGCAATGAGCTATAATCAGTAAGACTTGCTAAGCCAAACAGAAAAACAGAAACACAGCTATACTGTGCCATGAAAATGGCAACTGACTCCCAAAACACCCCAGGGAAATGACCAGTCCATGAAAAAAGAGTCCCAATGCTAACATAAGGTGTCTGGTTAAATGATTGGCTGGACAGTAAAACTCCTAAGTGAAGTAGAGAACACAGGAAGAGAAGCAGAATTGGATGGAGAAAATGGTTTCATCTGAAAGATGTTGAGTTTGAGGGCTTATTACATAGAGATGGTTATTAGGTACGTGAACACGAAGGATTAGAGCTCAAGAGAGTGTGAGGTCTGAGGGCAAAACAGTTCTCTTGCTCATATTGGGGACCTCACGAAGCATAAGCATAATTTTTATATATGATATGTTTACAGAATTTCTGTCTCTTCACTCTGTCTTATAAAAGACCAAAGATTTCTCCTACCTGGGGGAAAAAAAAGGACAATAAAGAGCAAGGTGAAAATTCCATCTTGCCATACTAAGAAGCCTAGGAGAAAGTATTCTGAAAAGAAAAAAGAAGCTTTTGTTTCCAGCAGATTCTCAGACTGGATTTCTTGATGGACTCTCCTACTGAAAACAACAAAGAATGCTGGCAAAATATAAATTACAGGCCAGGCGCAGTGGCTTACACCTGCAATCCCACCACTTTGGGAGGCCAAGGTAGGAAGACCACCTGAGTCCAGGAGTTCAAGACCTGCCTGGATGACATAGTGAGACCCCAACTCTACAAAAAATTTAAAAATTAGCCAGGTGTGGTGGTATGTGCCTACAGTCCAGCTACTCAGGAGAACCCTTCTCTTCTAAGAAGTAGAAAAAAATAAGGTAAATATAAATAAGACAAACAAGTCTGGAGGTGAGAGGGATAAAAGTCTCAGGCATTTGTTCTTGCCTGTTGTTCTTTCTTTTTAGAAGCAGTAGCAACAAGGCTTTCTGCTGAGGCAGGGAGATGTAAGGTTGGAGGCCTGAAGAAACCGCTAAATTTTGGAAGAGCTGCTATTGGCACTGCAAAAAGTTGATTCAGTTTTAATAAATCATCTTTTGATACTAACCTACTTTCAATGGGGGAAGTTGAGGAAAAACTATTGGAGCTTCCAACAGATTTGTCTCCTTAGTTTTCTGGGAGGGGATTTAGATGAATTTCTGTTGGTTTCTATTGTTGCGAAGCACTAAAGGTAAACCAGGCTCTTGTAAATCTGACACAAGGATTGCAAATACTCATCAGGCATCCCAACAAAGGAAATGCAGCAGGAGCAAAAAGCAAGGGAACAAATGAAGAATGGTGACAAGAAGGGAGGGAGGGAACCTGGCAACCAGCAAATAACATCATCCAAATTCATCCCATACAGTCACTGGTGGCTTAATAGGGAAGCAACGAAAGCTAGGTTTGATGAGGCTTTTTTCGGCATAATAGAATGTCTTTGAGGATTGAGGAAACAATGTGTGCAGAGAGTTTTGTGTTCTGCCATCAACAAAAGCAAGAGATTAATGGAAGCGACTCCCCTTTCTCATGTATGACAATATATTTATCACTATTTGCTTATATCCTGAGACCTGAGGAGAATGGCTCTTTCTCGTTGCCCTGCCAACCCTTCTCAAGCAGGAGAAGAGTTCAGGCACCACTTTGTGTTTGATTGTTATACTTCCTATTGAAGCTGACCAAAATAGAAAACCTACCCACTCATGGCAGTAAATGTCAACAATGTGAACAACTCCAGAAATGAGAATAAGACTGATATTCAAGCTGTCTAAATGAAAGTGATGGGAGCCTCAAAAGTTGTGTTTAGTAAATGTAATGACTAAAATTGCATCTTTAATGTGCATGACATGCCAAGTGTACAGCATAGAAACTCCATCACAAAAGTAGGGAAAGGGAGGAAGTGAGCATGCAAAGCTTCAGACCTCCACTCTTCCTGCCTGTCCTCTCTGACTAGAGCACCTGAGCTTTTACATTTTGCAAACAATCTCCAGGTAAGACTGTGTTTGAGCAAAGGTTTTTTACAGCTGAAAATTTTGAAAACCATTGCACCAAAGGAACAAATAATTTGAAGGAATCCTTTGGCAAATCAAGATGTATTTTCACTTATTATGCAAACATTTATTGAGCATCTTCTGTGTATTAAACTGTTATTTGCACTGTGATAGGCATAAAGAGGTTAAAGATAAAAAAGGGAATCTGGAGGGAGAATAGAGAGAGATTCGTTAAATAATAGATTTTGGTCCTTGAGACAGTCAACTTTGGTTCTGAGCACAGAACCACAGGAGAAAAGCCTTATTCTACACAGTGAAAGAAAGGGCGCCAAGTGGTTTTTGGGAAGAGGGGGGTTGAATAGAGACAGGGGAAGTTCAAGATATTAGTAGCCTTCTTTCCTTTATGAATAGCCCCATTGCATGTATTCTACATTCATTAATTTCCTATCATGTACCAGATATCATGCTAAAGGAGAACTATAGAGAAGAATAGACACAGGTCTGTCCCCTGAGAGCTTGCAATCTAGTGGAAGCAATGAGACAACTAGACACATGACTTATAGTTAAGATAGAATGTAAGAAAACCCATAAGTGGGATAAAAATTGAAAACTCTGTAGATATAGATGAGATCACTTTTAGACTAGCTAGCCAGAGAAAGTCAAAATAGAGATGAGGTTTTTCCTAAGCTTTTGAGGATGATTAGGTTTCAAAAAAGATGGAGGTGATGGTAAAGTGATCAACATAAGAGAGTTTCACTTAATAACATATTGACGATCTTGTATGTCATATACTATCAGAATCTGTGTTTCTTAAAATAAGATAGAATTGTCTTTCAAATATGCTATCTCATTTAATTTTCAATACTTTTGCAAGCTAAATGTTATTGTCATCATTGCACAAATGAAGAAATAATCTAAAGGAAGGAAAATAATATGCCCAATGACATACTTTTGATAAAAGGTAGATCCAGGATTTTTTTTTTTATAATTTATTTATTATTATTATACTTTAAGTTGTAGGGTACATGTGCATAACATGCAGGTTTGTTATATATGTATACTTGTGCCATGTTGGTGTGCTGCACCCATCAACTCGTCAGCACCCATCAACTCGTCATTTACATCAGGTATAACTCCCAATGCAATCCCTCCCCCCTCCCCCCTCCCCATGATAGGCCCCGGTGTGTGATGTTCCCCTTCCCAAGTCCAAGTGATCTCATTGTTCAGTTCCCACCTATGAGTGAGAACATGCGGTGTTTGGTTTTCTGTTCTTGTGATAGTTTGCTAAGAATGATGGTTTCCAGCTGCATCCATGTCCCTACAAAGGACACAAACTCATCCATTTTTATGGCTGCATAGTATTCCATGGTGTATATGTGACACATTTTCTTAATCCAGTCTGTCACTGATGGACATTTGGGTTGATTCCAAGTCTTTGCTATTGTGAATAGTGCTGCAATAAACATACATGTGCATGTGTCTTTATAGCAGCATGATTTAGAATCCTTTGGGTATATACCCAGTAATGGGATGGCTGGGTCATATGGTACATCTAGTCCTAGATCATTGAGGAATCGCCATACTGTTTTCCATAATGGTTGAACTAGTATACAATCCCACCAACAGTGTAAAAGTGTTCCTATTTCTCCACATCCTCTCCAGCACCTGTTGTTTCCTGACTTTTTAATGATCGCCATTCTAACTGGTGTGAGATGGTATCTCATTGTGGTTTTGATTTGCATTTCTCTGATGGCCAGTGATGAGGAGCATTTTTTCATGTGTCTGTTGGCTGTATGAATGTCTTCTTTTGAGAACTGTCTGTTCATATCCTTTGCCCACTTTTGGATGGGGTTGTTTGTTTTTTTCTTGTAAATTTGTTTGAGTTCTTTGTAGGCTCTGGATATTAGCCCTTTGTCAGATGAGTAGATTGCAAAAATTTTCTCCCATTCTGTAGGTTGCCTGTTCACTCTGATGGTAGTTTCTTTTGCTGTGCAGAAGCTCTTTAGTTTAATGAGATCCCATTTGTCAATTTTGACTTTTGCTGCCTTTGCTTTTGGTGTTTTAGACATGAAGTCTTTGCCCATGCCTATGTCCTGAATGGTACCACCTAGGTTTTCCTCTAGGATTTTTATGGTATTAGGTCTAACATTTAAGTCTCTAATCCATCTTGAATTAATTTTCATATAAGGAGTAAGGAAAGGATCCAGTTTCAGCTTTCTACTTATGGCTAGCCAATTTTCCCAGCACCATTTATTAAATAGGGAATCCTTTCCCCATTTCTTGTTTCTCTCAGGTTTGTCAAAGATCAGATGGCTGTAGATGTGTGGTATTATTTCTGAGGACTCTGTTCTGTTCCATTGGTCTATATCTCTGTTTTGGTACCAGTACCATGCTGTTTTGGTTACTGTAGCCTTGTAGTATAGTTTGAAGTCAGGTAGCGTGATGCCTCCAGCTTTGTTCTTTTGACTTAGGATTGTCTTGGAGATGCGGGCTCTTTTTTGGTTCCATATGAACTTTAAAGCAGTTTTTTCCAATTCTGTGAAGAAACTCATTGGTAGCTCGATGGGGATGGCATTGAATCTATAAATTACCTTGGGCAGCATGGCCATTTTCACGATATTGATTCTTCCTATCCATGAGCATGGTATGTTCTTCCATTTGTTTGAGGGTACATGTGCATAACGTGCAGGTTTGTTACATATGTATACTTGTGCCATCTTGCTGTGCTGCACCCATCAACTCGTCATTTACATCAGGTATAACTCCCAATGCAATCCCTCCCCCCTCCCCCCTCCCCATGATAGGCCCCAGTGTGTGATGTTCCCCTTCCCGAGTCCAAGTGATCTCATTGTTCAGTTCCCACCTATGAGTGAGAACATGCGGTGTTTGGTTTTCTGTTCTTGTGATAGCTTGCTAAGAACGATGGTTTCCAGCTGCATCCATGTCCCTACAAAGGACACAAACTCATCCTTTTTTATGGCTGCATAGTATTCCATGGTGTATATGTGACACATTTTCTTAATCCAGTCTGTCACTGATGGACATTTGGGTTGATTCCAAGTCTTTGCTATTGTGAATAGTGCTGCAATAAACATACATGTGCATGTGTCTTTATAGCAGCATGATTTAGAATCCTTTGGGTATATACCCAGTAATGGGATGGCTGGGTCATATGGTACATCTAGTCCTAGATCATTGAGGAATCGCCATACTGTTTTCCATAATGGTTGAACTAGTATACAATCCCACCAACAGTGTAAAAGTGTTCCTATTTCTCCACATCCTCTCCAGCACCTGTTGTTTCCTGACTTTTTAATGATCGCCATTCTAACTGGTGTGAGATGGTATCTCATTGTGGTTTTGATTTGCATTTCTCTGATGGCCAGTGATGAGGAGCATTTTTTCATGTGTCTATTGGCTGTATGAATATCTTCTTTTGAGAACTGTCTGTTCATATCCTTTGCCCACTTTTGGATGGGGTTGTTTGTTTTTTTCTTGTAAATTTGTTTGAGTTCTTTGTAGGTTCTGGATATTAGCCCTTTGTCAGATGAGTAGATTGCAAAAATTTTCTCCCATTCTGTAGGTTGCCTGTTCACTCTGATGGTAGTTTCTTTTGCTGTGCAGAAGCTCTTTAGTTTAATGAGATCCCATTTGTCAATTTTGGCTTTTGCTGCTGTTGCTTTTGGTGTTTTAGACATGAAGTCTTTGCCCATGCCTATGTCCTAAATGGTACTACCTAGGTTTTCCTCTAGGATTTTTATGGTATTAGGTCTAACATTTAAGTCTCTAATCCATCTTGAATTAATTTTCGTATAAGGAGAAAGGAAAGAATCCAGTTTCAGCTTTCTACTTATGGCTAGCCAATTTTCCCAGCACCATTTATTAAATAGGGAATCCTTTCCCCATTTCTTGTTTCTCTCAGGTTTGTCAAAGATCAGATGGCTGTAGATGTGTGGTATCATTTCTGAGGACTCTGTTCTGTTCCATTGGTCTATATCTCTGTTTTGGTACCAGTACCATGCTGTTTTGGTTACTGTAGCCTTGTAGTATAGTTTGAAGTCAGGTAGCGTAATGCCTCCAGCTTTGTTCTTTTGACTTAGGATTGTCTTGGAGATGCGGGCTCTTTTTTGATTCCATATGAACTTTAAAGCAGTTTTTTCCAATTCTGTGAAGAAACTCGTTGGTAGCTTGATGGGGATGGCATTGAATCTATAAATTACCTTGGGCAGTATGGCCATTTTCACGATATTGATTCTTCCTATCCATGAGCATGGTATGTTCTTCCATTTGTTTGTGTCCTCTTTTATTTCACTGAGCAGTGGTTTGTAGTTCTCCTTGAAGAGGTCCTTTACATCCCTTGTAAGTTGGATTCTTAGGTATTTTATTCTCTTTGAAGCAATTGTGAATGGAAGTTCATTCCTGATTTGGCTCTCTGTTTGACTGTCACTGGTGTATAAGAATGCTTGTGATTTTTGCACATTAATTTTGTATCCTGAGACTTTGCTGAAGTTGCTGATCAGCTTAAGGAGATTTTGGGCTGAGACAATGGGGTTTTCTAAATATACAATCATGTCATCTGCAAAGAGGGACAATTTGACTTCTTTTCCTAACTGAATCCCCTTGATTTCTTTCTCTTGCTTGATTGCCCTAGCCAGAACTTCCAACACTATGTTGAATAGGAGTGGTGAGAGAGGGCATCCCAAATCAATAAACATAATCCAGCATATAAACAGAACCAAAGACAAGAACCACATGATTATCTCAATAGATGCAGAAAAGGCTTTTGACAAAATTCAACAGCCCTTCATGCTAAAAACGCTCAAGAAATTCGGTATTGATGGAACGTACCTCAAAATAATAAGAGCTATTTATGACAAACCCACAGCCAATATCATACTGAATGGGCAAAAACTGGAAAAATTCCCTTTGAAAACTGGCACAAGATCCAGGATTTTAATCCAGGCCTGTCTGAGTCAAAAGTACAAGCTCTATCCTTCGTAATAAACTACCTCTTCATTGATCACTTTCAACCACATTTGCCCTGCTCAATTTTCTCTGCATCTCTCTACTCACCTACACATGATTAGCAAACAAAACACCTTTTTATGGTTTTAGGTCTAACATTTAAGTCTATAATGCATCTTGAATTAATTTTCGTATAAGGAGTAAGGAAGGGATCCAGTTTCAGCTTTCTACTTATGGCTACCCAGTTTTCCCAGTACCATTTATTAAATAGGGAATCCTTTCCCCATTTCCTGCTTTTGTCAGGTTTGTCAAAGATCAGATGGTTGTAGATGTGTGGTATTATTTCTGAGGACTCTGTTCTGTTCCATTGGTCTATATCTCTGTTTTGGTACCAGTATCATGCTGTTTTGGTTACTGCAGCCTTCTGGTATAGTTTGAAGTCAGGTAACGTGATGCCTCCAGCTTTCTTCTTTTGACTTAGGATTTTCTTGGTAATGCAGGCTCTTTTTTGGTTCCATATGAACTTTAAAGTAGTTTTTTCCAGTTCTGTGAAGAAAGTCATTGGTAGCTTAATGGGATGGCACTAAATCTATAAATTACCTTAGGCAGTATGGCCATTTTCATGATATTGATTGTTCCTATCCATGAGCATGGAATGTTCTTCCATTTGTTTGTGTACTCTTTTATTTCATTGAGCAGTGGTTTGTAATTTTCCTTGAAGAGGTCCTTTACATCCCTTGTAAGTTGGATTCCTAGGTATTTTATTCTCTTTGAAGCAATTGTGAATGGGAGTTCATTCATGATTTGGCTCTCTGTTTGTCTGTTATTGGTGTAGAAAGTCTAGGCAATACCATTCAGGACATAGGCATGGGAAAGGACTTCATGTCTAAAACACCAAAAGCAATGGCAACAAAAGCCAAAATTGAAAAATGGGATCCAGTTAAAATAAAGAGCTTCTGCACAGCAAAAGAAACTACTGTCAGAATGAATGGGCAACCTACAGAATGGGAGAAAATTTTTGCAATCTACTCATCTGACAAAGGGCTAATATCCAGAGCCTACAAAGAACTCAAACAAATTTACAAGAAAAAAACAAACAACCCCATCAAAAAGTGGGCAAAGGATATGAACAGACATTTCTCAAAAGAAGACATTCATACAGCCAATAGACACATGAAAAAATGCTCCTCATCACTGGCCATCAGAGAAATGCAAATCAAAACCACAATGAGATACCATTTCACACCAGTTAGAATGGCAATCATTAAAAAGTCAGGAAACACCAGGTGCTGGAGAGGATGTGGAGAAATAGGAACACTTGTACACTGTTAGTGGGACTGTAAACTAGTTCAACCATTGTGGAAGACAGTGTGGTGATTCCTCAAGGATCTAGAACTAGAAATACCATTTGACCCTGCCATCCCATTACTGGGTATATACCCAAAGGATTATAAATCATGCTGCTATAAAGACACATGCACACGTATGTTTACTGTGGCACTATTCACAATAGCAAAGACTTGGAACCAACCCAAATGTCCATCAGTGGCAGACTGGATTAAGAAAATGTGTCACATATACACCATGGAATACTATGCAGCCATAAAAAAGAATGAGTTCATGTCCTTTGTAGGGACATGGATGAAGCTGGAAACCATTATTCTCAGCAAACTATCGCAAGAACAGAAAACCAAATACTGCATGTTCTCACTCATAGGTGGGAACTGAACAATGAGATCACTTGGACACAGGAAGAATATCACACACCAGGGCCTGTTGTGGTATGAGGGAAGAGGGGAGGGATAGCATTAGGAGATATACCTAATGTAAATGACGAGTTAATGGGTGCAGCACACTAACGTGGCACATGTATACATATGTAACAAACCTGCACATTTTGCACATGTACCCTAGAACATAAAGTATAATTTTAAAAACTAAAAAATAAAAAAACACCTTTTTAAGAATAATTACATACTGCTGAGAGATCTGTATGACTACAACAAACGTGTGCTAAAGGAACATAATTTCTCTTTTACACTTCAACAGGTTTCCATTTATCATAACCAAAGACAACCAGTTCTTAAACTAAAAGGGTCACTCTAGAGCTAATTCTCATAGGGCTATGATGTGGCTCTGAGCACCTTCAGGGAGCTCCATGCCTTAGTCGTCCATAGATCTTTAACACCTAACCCAGTGCCTAAAACAGAGGAAGAATCCAACTAATGCTCATTGAGATGAAATGAATACAAAGTTAAATACTCCCTTTTCTTTTAATGAATGATCTGATAAAATTAAGGGGAGGAAGTTGTCCTATCTGGCAAACTCTACTTATGTTAAGTCTATCAACCAATAACATGGTTCCACAATACTCATAACTGGCAGTATTGACTTATTTCTCTACATATTGGCCTGTTTGTGTTTCAAGATCCAACTCGCGACCCACCTTTTTCATTCCCATTCTATTTTTATTTATTTAAGTTTAATGACCACCTGTAAGATAAGATGTATTTGCCTCATTCTGCCACTGAGGAGACAGATGTTCAGAGATAGCTTTATGATTTCCATCAACTCACTCAGCTAATTGTCAGGTTCACAATTACACCAAATGTTCTGCTTGGGGTAAGGTTCTAGCTCATGGATGAGCAGATAGCTGAAAGAACACTCAGGAGGCCATAGGCAGATGAAATGTAGTTTAATTCATCAGCTCTCTCATCAGCAGCTCACTCACACTTAGTTCTCTCACGCTGTCTGCCTTGTCTCAGCTGTGGCCAGCTCTGCCTTCAGGGTCAACAGCTAAACTCCTTCTCTATCTGGACAAGAATGAGTCGAGCTGTGTCCTAGCTCCCCATTGTCCATCTGCAAAGGTGGACAGCTCTGGCTCTCTGTCTCTCTGGGTGCGAGCATGCCCATACAGTGTCAGCAGGGCAACTATACCTTTTACAGACAATAATGGCATAGGGCCAAGGGATGGCCTTCCCATATTATGGCTACATGACTGTGATAACAAGTGGAGTTACATGCCTGCACTCTAAACTCACTGAGTCACTTTGGATGTTTACCTGGGCCTATTCTTGATCAAAGCACAGCCATGTTCCTTACACTAATAAACGTTAGAGACTAGATTTCTTCCTAAGGTGTTTGATTACAAGTCTAAAAAAGAGAACTTATCATGTAAATCTTAGAAGAAACCTATTCCAAGGAGAATTAACTGACCTTCTCCTCTCAAGAGCATGTTCTGTATCCACAGGACCAGCAAAGAAAGCCACTTTGCTCTTGCCTTTCCCCAGGAAATCTGAAGAGAAGATTTTGTCACAAAGACAATCTCTGCAAATGAAATTGGAAGATCCAGGAAACTTGAGAAAATAAAATACCCAGATTTAATTTTCTACATCTACCATTAATCTTTTAAATGGATTTTATAAGAATTTTATTACACATAACTCTAGTCCTGAAATCTAACTCAGATTTACAGAAGCTAAAATTTCCATAAAATATAAAATGTGAATAATTTCTATTACATTCTACTGTACAATAAATATATATCCCAGACAGGAAGAGATCTATAACCTCATTTTCCTCTTGACATCCGCAGAACAGCTTTCCCTGGCAAAAAGTTTGCTGACTCCAGCAATTCAGTCAAAGTCCTAATAAAGCAAAGTGTAGTTTTCTTTGGTTAAAATTCATTTCTTATCAAAGACAGTTTAGAGAGTAGGCTCTGGAGCCAGGCTACCTGGTTTTGAACACTACATCTGCCACTAACAATCTGTGTGACCTTGGGCAATTTATGAACCCTCTCTGTGTCTTAGTCTAGGTATTGGTCTAGTACTGTTATGAGGACCAGTAATAAAAAAAGTAGTAAGTTTATTATATTATTTCCTGGCACACAGCAAGCACTTAATAAATGTTAGCTATCACCACTGTTATCACTACCACCACCATCATCATACATTAGCAAATCTTCATGTCTCCAAAGGCTGAGTCAAATTATTTTTCCATCATTTCATTCTACTCGAACAGTGGCAGGTGAGGCTCCATATAAAGCACATTTGATTATCCTTAGACTCAGAGACAGGAATTCTGAGGACCCTGGCAATACAAAGTTGCAAAAAAAGACACAGCTGTTTTTATTTTTTTTTATTTTTAAATTTTGTGGGTAGATAGTAAGTAGGGGTGTGTGTGTGTGTATATATATATATTTATGGGGTACATAAAATGTTTTGATACAGGCATGCAATGTGAAATAAACACACCCTGAAGAATAGGGTATCTATCTCCTCAAAACATTTATCCTTTAAGCTACGAACAATCCAATTACCTCTTTAAGTTATTTTAAAATGTACAATTAAGTTATTATTGACTATAGTCACCCTATTGTGCTATATCAAACAATAGGTGACACAGCTGTTTATAAAGTTACCATTTATTCGGGTCGCATTATGTAACAGGTGCTTTGCACTTCAACAAATAGGTGACACAGCTGTTTATAAAGTTACCGTTTATTAGGTACACATTATCTAACAGGTGCTTTGCAAAACAATCTATGTTCTTTCCACTATATTATCACATTGCATGTATTAAGTACCACTCAATCCCTCCACTGTGCCTTTGTCCTGCTCCTGATATCCCCACCTCTCCTGGAGCCCACTCCTTCATGCAATTTCATGTGTCCTCTGACAGGGATCTAGACTTGACCTGCCTCCCTTATGACCCATCTAACTTACCTGTCCAGCGTTCTGTTCATTTTATATTTTAGTTCAGGGAAAGGACCCAAGATTCTCCATTTCAAATAAGATCTTAAGTATTTTTGATGCAGAGCTTTTTGATGTAGCTAGAATGTTAACAGACATGAATAACCTAATGTTAACCTTCCTAGAATAATAGGAATGATAGCTAATATGTTCTTATATTGAAAACATGCCAGGCAGATTCTCAATAATTAGCATGTGGGATCTCATTTCTCACCAAATCATTTCACAGATGATGAAACTAAGTTACCTAACTTATGGGAAGTCATAAAGTTAGTGACTAGCAATTCAGGCATTGCCCATGACTGCCTGGCTCCAAAAACTGAAGTGTGAAGAGCATTTTACTTTTAATTGTTGTGACACCAGTCAAACCTTGAATGGGGACAAGTGTTGTTTGGGGGATAGAGATGCAAAGGATGAATTCTCAGTTGCCTACTTGAGCCATGTTTACAGCTCACATGGTCAGCAGTTTGGGCAGTTTTCAAGTCAAGGTTTTGTCATGACTATCACGCAAGTTTTCATTTAGTTATTTTTTTTATTACACTTTAAGTTCTAGGGTACATGTGCACAATGTGCAGGTTTGTTACATACGTATGCATGTGCTGTGTTGGTATGCTGCACACAATAACTTGTGATTTACATTAGGTATTTCTCCTAATGCTATCCCTCCCCCAACCCCCCACCCCACGACAGGCCCCGGTGTGTGATGTTCCCTGCCTTGTGTTCAAGTGTTCTCATTGTTCAGTTCCCACTTATGAGTGAGAACATGCGGTGTTTGGTTTTCTGTCCTGAGACAGAATTTGCTGAGAATGATGGTTTCCAGCTTCATCCATGTCACTACAAAGGACATGAACTCATCCTTTTTTATGGCTGCATAGTATTTACTTCTCCATCTCAACCATTAACTCACGATTCCAAAATATGCATTTTTTAAAATTGAGACACTCTTAAAAACCAACAAAAGAACCAAGACCACCAAAAACTGATGACTCCAAACAGCTAGGGCACAGTTGAAAGAGGACAGTGTGTTCCTGGAATGGTGGGAGGTCGTTAGACGAATGTTGAATGATGCAATCTCACAGAATGTGTCAAATTTGTTATATTTTTTTACCAGATTCTTTGCCTACCAATAGGAAATCAGGAGATAGGGCAATAATAATAATAATAAAAGGGGTCTTTGAGGCAGTTGCAAGATTTAGTTAATGATCCCTAGGGCTTTCTTTTCATAAGATGCGGCACCTAGTTGGGATAAACCTACAAAGATATTTTAATAGGTGACAGATTTTGTATTACAAATGTAGATTTAATGTAATAGAACAAAAGCAGACTTTGATTTGTAAAACCTGGGAATCTGCTCCTCACTCTACAACCATCTGCAGTAGGAATTGAGGCTTCATTTCTTCTCTGCCCCATCTCACAGGGTGGCTGAGAGAATAAAAGGGGATAAACTATCTGAGACTGCTTTGTAAACTCTAAAATGCCGTAAAAATGTAAGGGATTATATTGTTGTAATATATGTAATAGATTCTTCCTAGCTGAGGTCTGTCAGGAGTCAGAGAAGAATACCTGGAGCAGGGTGCAGGGAGAAAAACAGGGTTTTTATTAATTCATTTAGGCTTTGTTCCAATTGAATTCTAGCTGTAGAACTAACTATGTTCTGTAATTATGATTTAGCAGTGCCAGAAACAAATATAGCTATCAAGTTCATCCACTTGCACAGAGAACAAATTAGTTCATAAAATGTAGTGGATTTTATCTCCAAATTGAAATTTTGGCCTAAGTCAGTAATAGACACTAAGTCATTTGAGTTTTTTTCAGTGGAGCAATGTTAGTTAGCTGATGTTTTCAGAGAGAAAGTAGCCACTAAGAGTAAGGTGATTTGGAGAAAAATGTATGTCTCTACTGTGTCCTAACAATAGTCTATTTTTGATATTAAGATTTTCAGCTGTTTTTAAAGACTGTAGTTCTATCTGGTCTTTGAGACCAGTAGTTCCATCAACTTTAGTTTTCATAAAACCCATCATGCCTTACATCCATATGTTTTTATGTTTTACTTCAGGGCAAGGACTCAAGATTTTCTATTTCAAATAAAATCTTAAGTATTTTTGATGCAGAAGGCCTTCAGAATCACTGTTGGAGATAATAGATTTACAAGTTTAAATTACGCTTCTGTCTAGACCAGGGCAAGGCAAGTAACAGAAAAGAGTGATGCAAACCTGTGGGTTGCACGGTGAACAGGGAAAGCCGTGCCTCTCCTTTAGGTTGCAGTAAGCACTTAGCATAATTCAGGTTTCATGCCAAAAACATTAACATCCAGTTTTCCAGGTGTTTCCTTATTTTTGAGATGCCAAAAGCCTGAGTTTGCATATGCATAAAATGTGCCAATTTTTAGAATGTTGCCCAGTATTTTAAATACTGTCTGGATTAATCAACATGGCTACACTCATTCAGTGAGAGGCTGCTTTGATAACCCTATTTCAGGCTAGAATTCCTTGCAAGTTATAGAGTATGAGTCTTAGTCACGAGTGAATGAATGAATGAATGAATGAATGACATGCTGTCTTCAAGATTACTGACCTTATTGTGATTCTAAAGCGAAGATCTATCTTAACACTTGAAGTAATTAGAAATTATCACCTCTTTGCTTGTAGTGGAGGGAACTGTCCAGTAAGACAACTACACACTTGCTCATTGTGGACACGTCTTTTCCTCAACGGTAACATTTTATTTTGTTTCAGGTGTGGCTGTCTACCTATCTTTCATGGTGCAGCTCATTGCATTTTTAAAAGATGTTTTTTTCCAGGAGCTAATTGAGCTTTATCTATGTGAGTGAGCTAGAATCTGTCACTGACAGCCTGCAGAAGGCCATTTCTTCAATTGCTTGAAAGAACTAAAGAGTCAGACATGACAAACTGCAGCTCAGAATACCTGGCAGCAAGCCCATTAGTGCTGCTGTGCCAAGATGCACTAATAAATTACTTAGAGAACACAGACTCACTTTATTTCTGTCATGAAACT
Source organism: Chlorocebus sabaeus (assembly GCF_047675955.1). Taxonomy (NCBI): domain Eukaryota; kingdom Metazoa; phylum Chordata; class Mammalia; order Primates; family Cercopithecidae; genus Chlorocebus; species Chlorocebus sabaeus. The sequence continues at coordinate 55,654,659 of NC_132915.1, forward strand.
CGCCACCCTAAAACCAAGGGAAAAGATTTGATTTTTTTCTATCATAGTTTGTCAGGGCCTTTTGGAAACAGAATGCATTATTTATTTTTTGCAAAACATAATTGCTAGCAAACCCATTCCAGTCTATGAAAACAGCTTTCTTTTGTTTCTTCTATGATTTCTAGAGAAACAAACCTTAGGCTTTCTTTATACCCCTTACTCTCTGCCAAGAAGCAACTGTTAACATAGTAGCAACTATAGCAAATAAAAAAATCAAACTGCGCATTTCTTTCCAATCCTGTTTTATAAACTGAGTCCTACTGCCTTAGCTTTTCTTGTAACTGAAGAGACAATTGACTTTTCCCTAAGGGGTAGAGCAAGAGTATCCCATTTACCAGAATGTTCTTATCAATCATTGATCAATCAAGAATAAGTTGTGGAAGGTGTCTGCCAGTATTCTGGGGATTTGTTCAATTTAGCTTGGATCAAATCCTTCCATAGGCAGAGAAGGCCAGATATGATTCTGGGCCTTATATCAATGAGTCCCTCTCTAAATAATTTTCTGAACTCATTCTGCTGTCCTCATTCCAATTCCAACGCTCATTTCTGACTATGTAGCCCAGTGCTGCCTCACAGATTTGGGGATTTGTGTGTGTGTGGTCCTAGTTGGTGACACAGCCCTGGCCACTACCAAATCACTGTGGTCACTGGAAGGGAAGACACTGTTGTCCAGCTGAGGTGAAGGAGGAGCCTTCTGAGGGGCAACTCTATCAGGGGAAGGGGTGGCTCCCTAAATGAAAAGTAGGTTGTTATGGTCACATGATAGAGGATAGGAGGCAAGTAATCAACAGCAATCAGTTTAAATCCATTAAATTAGTTTTTGCATCCAAAATGTGGATGTGATTTTCAGATACTCTGAAGTCCAGTCTAAAGTAGGACTTTATACAAATGTTTTCGAGCAAGGGAAACCTTACAGGAATAAGCGCATGGATTCACAAGGGATCTTTGCCACAAGGAAGATACTCATATGGAGTTAAGACTTCTTATAACAATTTCTAACACAGCTTCAATATTATTTGCCCACATGCTGAAAATATTAACAAGTTGACAGAGATGGGTGGGCTACTGGAGGACTTGCACAGGAAACTCAATTTAAGCATCTTCCCCAGCCCATTCATCACAAGTCATTCATTTGATGTAGTCTTCCAAGAAAATCACCTTGACAACAAAAAAGGCAGCTGTTCAGCTGACAGCCTGAATCACAGGGATAGGAAGTGAAGATGCCGCAGGAGTTTCTCTGCTCACCCACTTGCTCTGCTGACCAAGTCCTGTGGAGTCATGGAATTTGTGTCCACAACACAAGACTGGGCTATACTGCAGTTACTAGCAAGTGCAGTCTCTGTGTTTTGAGCTACTTGGGATTGAGACCAGGATGAAAAAAAAAAAAAAGAAGAAAGAAGAAAACATCATTCTGGTATTCATATCTTTTAACAGACTCAAAGTTCAGAATATGTGCCCTTTATCATATATTTTCATCCTGTACAAGCTTTTTCAGATTAGTTTTGCTGAAGCTTTGAAGGAGAGATCAACCTACTTCCTAGGCAAGGTTAGTCCCAAACATTTCCAATAAAATAGAAATATTCACTCCTTGCCACCTGGATTATCTTTTTCTTCACTTGGATGTCCCTCCCCTGGGATATGTCTGCTTGCCTGTGCTGTGTGCGTGTATGTGCATTGGCAGCTAAAAGGAAGGCAATCAGAACCTGGTATTCTATGTGTCTCCCTGGTCATCTCGCTCTGTTCACAGCTTCTCCTTTCATCATCCATTATCAGTTTTTCCTAAATGACTTTCTCTAGATGCTGTAACTCTCTTAACTATATCTTTCTAGTTGATTCACTTGCGCTTTCAGCAGACATTTACTGTGTACCTTCTTTGTATCGGACCCATGCTAGTTATTGAGAATAAACAATACATTGTTGAATTCAACCAACATGTACAATATCATGTTCAAGTCTTGTTTCCATTTTTGATATGTGAGTTGTTGAAAACATTTTGAATTCAGTATGTATATAGGTACCTGCTATTTTCTTCATTTGTTTGCAGAGTCTGGGGATGAATGCTGCTGCCTCCTTGAGAATGTATATGGATAGCCATGTGCCAAGCCCATTTTCAATATGCTAGGGATCTTACAGTCTAACAGAAAAGAGAGGCAAACCAGAAGATATTTACAATAGAGAGGGGAAAGTGATGTTACATTAAGTAGAGCACGTTTCAGAAACACAGAACGGATGTGAAATCTGAGCAGACCCAGGGATATCCATGGAAAAGGGTTTTACTTCTTTCACTTTGGCTGAGCCAGATTCATGTTCTGGCTGTTTTTCAAATATCTCTTATGAGTGGCATTGATTGTTTTACATTGGGATATTCTTGAGGGAGAGCTAGTTCTTGTTCTCAAGAAATCTGGTCAACTGGCGTTCTCTACAACCTCACATCCACCATCCTTCCACGCCCAGCAACATCAGCACCTCTGCTGAGGTCTGTTCCTCTGGGTCCCTCTCCCTATCACTTTCCAAGCTGACAAGGGAAGGCAGAGCACTCAAGAAAAAATAAATAAACCAAATCACTTCGGTTGTTTTCAAAACTTTCGTTGAAATAAAATATGGAAAATATCAAAACCTCATTGCATCTGTCTCTTTGCTTAGGATTCGTAGCTCATTCTGTGAACAGCTTAACAATAAAATTTGTTCAACAGGCGAAATAGAAGATGGTGAAAATGTCAGTCTGTTTTGAATCTGTTGAATTTTGTTTTGAATACGGCTTCCCTTCCTCCTAAGGACTCAGCCATCACTGGATAGAGCTCAATGTTACTTATTCTTGTTCAATATCCATGTAGGCCAGTAACCTCAAAGCCATTAGGGAACATGCACTTACAAATTGAATGTTTACATTCAGATTGTTTGGGAGCAATTTTAAAAGTCATATTTGTCATTGTGTTGATGTACATTTTGGGATTTAGAGCTTCTTAAACCTGGAAATTCATTAATTAGTGAGTGAGGCTATCCAACCATTCAGTATCCATATATAAGTTCTACTTTGTTGCAGTTTACTTGTGACTGTGTATAATATTTTTGCTGTATATAGATTTTATTGAAGCAATTATATGTAGTAATACTTCCAAGAAAATGAGAGATATACCAGCATCCAAGAATATATCTCTTCTAAATATCCAATAATATAATACTCTATTGCATTACCCACATTATCCTGTTTCTCCTTGGCACTGGCACAGTGACCAGCACAAAGAAGACACATCATAATTGCTTATTAAAGAAATATTTAATGCAGCGTCAGCTAGGAGTAGTTCATGTGAGCTACTCATAATGCTAAGGCAATCTAAAGAAATGCACAAGACTTGCAGAAATTATTTTTCTATGCTTCCCATTTTATTTTTCCGTTTTCGAAGGCTTAAGAAGCATGCTTATCTATATCCTTCCATTTTGAGGGTGTCATATGATGTTATGCTGAACTCATGCAGCTTTCACATAAGGTGATATTTGGGAGTCTAACTGCTTCCTTTCTGGGGCTTGCATAATCCTTTTGTAATCACATGCTATTACAATGAACTTTAGTTCTCTGATCTTAAATATGGTATCTTCTGCCAACCTGGAACTTTAATGATAAATTTGGCATTTAAGCAACACTGTGGTAAATTTGCTAGAAAGAATATGGGCTCTGAAGCAGAGAGATACTTTGTAATTGTGGTGCCTCCTCTTTCTACTTGTGCAATATCAAGACAGTTAATGAACTCCCCCAAGATTTAGTCTCCTCACCTGTAAAAATGTGAATGGAAGTGAGTTGAATGGTGGGTCCTGAAAAGGTATGTCCACATCCTAATTCCCAAAGCCTGTGAATATTACCTTATAGGGAACATAAACAAATATTACCTTATATGACAAAAGATATAACTAATTTAAGGATCTTGAAAGGGGGACCTTATCCTGGATATTCTGAATGGTCCTACATGTAATTATACACGTCCTTATAAGAGAGAGGCAGAGGCAGTTTTCAGACAGACACACAGATGGAAGACATACAGAGGAGAAGTCAATATCACCACAGAAGCAGAGATTGAAGTGGTGTGGCCACCAGAAGCTGGAAAAGGCAAGGAACAAATTCTCCCTTTAGAGCCTTCAGAGAAAGTGTGGCCCTATAGACACCTTGATTTCAGATTTTAGCCAGAACTATGAGGAATAAACTTCTATTGGTTTAAGTCACAAAGTTTGCGGTTATTATTTTGGGCAGCCACCAGGGATGAATACAGGCATAACAGCCACCTTGCAGAGTCAGTGTAAGGATCAATGAGAATGTAAATTAGAAACCTCAAAGTGGGCACTCAGTAAATAGTAACTATTGTGATTATCATTATTGCCTAGCCAGATTGTACATATGCAAATGTTAAAACCAAAATTTGAGAGAATAGGCCTAATTTTTGCTTCCAAGGGATAAATAATCAACAAATGACCCCAACTCACTTTCCCAACGACATCTCCTACAACATAACTTATAGTTAGGGTGTGTACATATTGCAATTTGTCAGGCTATCTTGGTTTATGCTTGTTATCCTACTGTACTTACAGATCACTCTTTTACTTTCAAAGGGCCTGAGTTGGACAATAAATAATAAGGTAGGCCTGCCTATACACCAAGAATGCTGGAATAATAGTTGCTAGCAATCTTTGCATGTGTACCATGAGTCTAGAATCATTCTAAGCATTTAACTTGTATCAACTAATTTAATTGTCACAAAGCTTTATCCCCACTATGTTCAAGGACATACAGATAGTGAACAGTAAATTTGATGTTGCTTCTCAGATCAACTTGCATGGGTCAGAATTAGACTACACTGCCACTTTATTACTTGACAATGCCCCCTAACGTATCCACTCTCACACCTCTTTGTGTTTACTAATCAGTTCACAGCTGCAGTGCTAAGCCATTGCTATATTTAAATATATTGTGAGAAGTTCTATACACTATTTAACAATGGCATGAGTGTTGCATTTCCAAATTATTTTTTAAATAAGTCAGAGCCAACTCAAGATTATACATAAAATAACATAGCACTCATCTGAAATCAGAGAAATAAGAGAAAAAAGGGAGAAAGAGTTGCAGTGAGAATGGGTATGCCTATAGGAATATGTGGCACGTGGAAGCACTACTGAATCATGAACATTTCAGTAGGGCAGGAAAAGCTAAGAGCTACACACTTTTCTCATCCTGTTGCCTTTGTCTGAAACATCTCCCTTCACAATCTCCTGTTGAACATCTACTATTTATTAAAGTCATAATTCATATGGCCATGAACACATTCCCAAACATCCATGAAAAACAAATGGTTCCCTCTTTGGAATGCTCATCGTTGACACATCAATGTTGCCTCGCATCATACCATGCTATGTTCCATAGTGATCTATACACTGGTCTGTCTCCCTAGCTTCTCTGTAGGAACCTGTGGACAGGAACTGTATCTTTCCCTTTTCTGCAACCCAAGCGCCAGTCATAGTTCTTTTCACAGAGAAGAGGCTCCCAGTCAGTTAGTTTGTGGGTAGAATTGTGTCTCCTTGCACCATACACATTTATTTGGCCTAGGCTGCCATTCTGTAAACACTCTGCCCACTAACTGAACAGTCAGCATTCACTTGGTGAGAATGTGTTGAATGCCCACTCTGTTCCAGGTAGGGAGGGAGAAGCTGAGAATACAGAAATGAGCATCACTATCACTTCTCACTAGCCAGAAAGAAGTCTAGTGATTGCTATAAGAGGTGGTGCTCATATTCAGTGTGTGAATTTGGAAGGATTTACCAAGACTAAGAGGGAAAGGGCATTCTAGCTAGCACTAGGGTACTCAAAGTGTGATCCATACATCAACAGCATCAGCTTCACCTAGGAGCCTGTTAAAAATGCAGAAAGTCAAGCCTTACTACATATCTACTGAATCAGACGTGTGTGGAATACATTGCCTGGGACCTGGAAAGCACTCAGAAAATGTTTCCTATTATTAGTACTACAATATGTGAGCTGGATTTTGAATGACTAGGGGGTGTTTTCCAGAAAGATAAAAGAAGGAAAAAAAATCCTGGCAGTGGAAAGCACCTGTGCACAGGCAGGCAGACTTAAAACATAGTGAACTGAGACTAGGGAATAGATAAGGCATTTGCAGTAGTTATATTAGATGGAGGTGATGACAGAAAGACTCTGGCACACTAAGTTAGGGGAATTTAGCAAAAGGCCTTGAATGACATTCTCAATGCTTCCTTTTTATCTTGAGCATAACTGATATGTGTATACAAAAGAGTAATATAATGTGAATTTACTAGAAAGTAAAGAACACAGAATAAAGAGAGAAAAAACTAAAAGCAGAGTGAACTATTAAGAGTGTGTGACTACAGTCTTGCCAAGAGATGACAGTTATGTCTGGGTTCAAGAGACTTTTCTGAATTAGAACTCCTAGGCTTCAGTGAGCAATTAGATAACAGGATGACTGAGTTTCCTGTTTAGGATGACAAGAAGAATGATGGTGAAGCATTTTACCAGGTGCCTTAGTTAGGCTTCGAGAGCAGCTGCAATGACAGAAAAGTAATAGCCACCCCAAAATAACAGGTGTTGCAACAAAGAAATTTGTTTCTCTCTCAAGAGGTCCAGAGCTAGGCAATCCAGGACTGATTCAATGCCCTATGATGTTGGGACAGAAGTTCCTTTTGTCTATTAATTCTCCATGCAAAGACTCTCCTCTCAAGGTCACTTCATGGTCAAGGTTGCTGCACAAGCACCAGCTCCAACCACTATCTCTTTATTCCAGCCATCAGGAAGGAAGAAATAGGTGAAGAAGGAAGAGTGCTTTCAATGGCTGTCATTTAAACGGGGCTCCCAGAATTTGGCACATGATACTTCCACTTATTTCTTATTAAAAAAAAAAATCAAGGGGGGCTGAAAAAGTAGGTATTTTGAGAGTGGCCATTTTCCCAGTTAATAAAGATTCTGTTATAATGTTAGAAGGATACAGTAGAAACAAGTAGCAATTTCTGCAACCATCAAACAAGGAATGGAGCAGAGGAAGCAAGTTTAACCAAGGGAGCAATAAATGCTGACAGTAAGGTAGCTATGGCGACATTCAATGAGAAATACCTAGGAGGCAGTTGGACACATGTCTCTAGAGTTTAGGATAGAGGAGTGAAGACAGAGACAGAAAGTTTACATGTCTTTCCTCCTGCTCCCAGTTGTCCTGAAATAAGCCTTTGAGGTGGTATAAGTAGCCTATTTATTCTATCCATAGAAAAATTTGCTGGCATGAAAATAAACCCACAACAGAAATTATTGTGTTATGATTGTCAAAAATATAGAGTAATTCATAGGGTTTACAGGTAAGAAACTTCTCCCAGGACTGCTCAGTAGTTCTGCTACTGATGCCTATGGACAGATCATATTTTTCTTGTGTCAGGTTTTGGAGCCATTCTTCATTTTGCTTCATGGATTTTGAGGCTGTGAACATTTGAAACCCCTTATAGCAACTTCTTTAAAACATACTTCATAACTTCATATCTCAGTGCTTATGCTTTGTCATGAATGACATTTACTTTCGTGATTCTAACATTATAGAATTTATATTGAGAGTCAGAGCCCTTTTTGGATTCTATGGTATTTGGAAATCATGGATACTCTTACTCCTGATCTAAAGTCTGAAACTCTCAGAACAAAGGTCATTATTCTCCTCCAGCTGACCCTATATTCCTAAGGGATACTCATTGTATTTCCTTGAATAAGGGATTTAGGATGCTAGAGACAATTCCATACACACTTTCCAGGAAGGAAAATGATTGACCTGCAGAGTTAACCAGCCACTAGTTAAAAGAGACATCAATAACTTGAGGAGGTCCAGAGAGTAACTCATATGGTGAAAGGTCTAAAAATCAAGTCCATGTGGCACAGTGGGAGGAATCTTGAGAAGAGTGAAGCATAGTAGGATCACAAATATCAGACATACAGGCAAGAAACACACATACCTGTAAAATGAAACCAAAAGGAAGAAGTCACATAAAAACAGATTCAATCTAAAATGACACAGCCTTCCCTATCAAAATTCTAATGACATTCTTCACAGATATAGGAAAAACAATCTAAAATTTGTATGGAACCACAAAATACCCTGGATAGCCAGTGCAATCTTAAGTAAAAAGAACAAAGCTAGGGGTATAACACTACCTGAATTCAAAATATACTGCAGAGCTATAATAAATAAGACAGCATGGTACTGGCATAAAAACAGACACATAGACCAATAGAACAGAACAGAGAGACCAGAAAATAAACCCAAACATTTACAGACAACTGAGTTTTGACAAAGATAATAAGAACATATAATGAGAAAAGGACAGTCTTCAATAAATGATGTTGGAGAAACTGGATATCCACATACAGGAGACTGAAACTAGACCCTTATCTCACATCATATGCAAAAATTAACTCAAAATGTATTAAAAACTGAAACATAAGACCTGAAACTATTAAACTACTAAAAATATAGGGAAATGCTTCATGAGATTGATCTGGGCAATGATTATTTGGATATGACCCCAAAAGTATAGCAAACAAAAGCAAAAATAGATAAATAATATTATATCAAAATAAAAAGCAACTGCATAGCAAAGGAAACAACAGAGTGAAAAGCCAACCTATGGAATGGGAGGAAGTATTTGCAAACCACACATCTGATAAGGGGTTAATATCAAAAAATATATAAGGAACTAAAACAACTCAATAGTAAGAAAATAATTTAACCAGATTAAAAATAGATAAAGCACCTGAATAAATATTTCTCAAAAGAAGTTGAATATCACTAATCATCAGGGAAATACAAATTAAAGCCACAGTGAGATATCACCTCATCTCACTGTTAGGTTGGCTATTATCAAAAAGACAAATGATAACAAGTGTTGGTGAGGATGTGGAGAAAAGGAAACCCTTGCACATTGTTGATGGGAATATAAATTAACACAGTTATTATTGAAAATAGTACAGAGGTTCCTCAAAAAAATTAAAAATAGAAATACCATATGATTCAGCAATCTCACTACTGGGTACATATCTACAATAAATGAAATCAGTATGTCAAAGAGATAATAGCACTTCTATGTTTATTGCAGCATTATTCACAATCGTCAGGATAAAGAATCAACCCAAATGTTCAACAATGGATGAACAGTTAAAGAAAATGCGATATATATGCACAATGGAATACTATTTGACCACAAAAAAGAAGAAAATCTTGTCATTCACAACAACATGGATAAACCTCGAGGACATTAGGTTAAATGAAATAAGCCAACCACAAAAAAGACAAATATCATGTGACCTCATTCATATGTGGAATATGAAAAAGTATATCTCATAAAAACAGAGAGTAAAATGATTGTTACCAGGAGCTAAGGGGGTGATGGAGAAGACAGATGTTGATCAATAATACAAAATTTCAATTAGATAGGAGAAGTAAGTTCAAGAGATCTATTGCACAACATGGTGAATATAGTTAATAGTGACATTTCACTGCTATGGTTTGAATGTATCCCCCAAATTTTATTTGAAAATTAATCTCCAAATTCAGATGTCAATGGCATTTGGAGGTTGGGTCTTTGAGAAGTAATGAGGTTAGATACAATCACAAGGGTGGGGCCCCCATGATGGGACTTGTGGCTTTATAAAAAGAGAAAGAGAGGCCTGACCTATACACTTTCCCTCTCACCAGGTGATACCTTCCACCATGTTATGATGCAAGAAGGCCCTCACCAGATGTTGCCACTTTGCACTTGGACTTCCTAGCCTCCAAAGCTCTAAGAAATAAATTTCTTTTTTAAATAAATTACCCAATCTATAGTATCCTGTTATAGCAACAGAAAACAGACTACAAAAATTGCATTCTTAAAAAATTCTGAGTAGGTCATAAGTGTTCTCACTGCAAAAACAATAACTATGTAAGGTAAAACATATGTAAATTAGCTTGATGTAGGCATTCCTCAAAGTACATATGTTATAAAACATCACGTTGTACATGATAAACATAAACAATTTTATTTGTGAATTCTTTAATAAAATAAATCATTAAAAAACTAAAATAAGACAGCCTTTCTAACAGTTGAGAATAACCTACTGAAAAAAAAAATAAGTAGGAAGGAAGGCATTTCTGATATAGTAAAAACTAGCTATGTCAATCAATTTCCTATTTAACAATAAAACACCACAGACATTTCCACTCAAATCAAAAATAAAACAATGATGGTTATTGTTGCTACTGCCATCTGATGTTATTAAGTAAATTCTAGGGATTAAAATATAACAATTAAAATAAATAAGATGTATAATCATCGGAAAGGAGGTGACAAAAAAGTTATTATTTATGGATGGTATGATGTATATATGTACCTAGAAATGCCAAACAAATCAACTGAAAAGCTATTTAAACTAATAAGAGTTTAGGAAGATAGACAAGTACCAACAAAAGTAGAAAACCAATAGTTTGTCTATATATCAATAGAAATCAATCAGAATATAAAATCAAAACACATCCCATTAATAATGGAATGACAAACATCAATTTCTAGTAATATACCTAACAAAGTGCTGTGCTAAGTGCAACGGCACATAACCAAAGTGAGCAGAATCCATCTGATCCCCCAAGTTCTCATTATCCCATTAAGAGTCATGCTTGGGCTGGGCTGTGCTCCAGGAGAGGGCCCTGACCCCACATTACTTTACTTACTTATATCGGAGAGGAGGGACACAGGAGAACACCAACTGACTGAGGAATGATGTGAGCTATGTGTTCTTGGAAAGAATCTTCTTAGAAAAGGGCAGTAAGCTAAGGCATCCCAAGCTCAGCCAGGAAATTGAAAATCAGCACTATCTGTATCAACCAGATAAATTGCTGTCCTGTTGAGCCAGCATAGGCCTGCTGACAGCTCATAACAAAGACACCAGAAACGAGAATGAGACTGCCTCCAAGGCCACACAGGACATAAAACTTTACTCCCTCCTCACTAGTAAATTGCAAGACCTCCATTAAGAAAAAGCAAAAAATTTCTGGGAAATATTAAAGAATATTTCAATAAATATCTTTATTCCATTTACTCATTAATTCACCGACTCCTATTTTTTGAGAACCTAGCCTGCCGCCCACTGTCACAAATGCTAGGTAGACTACGGTGAACTCTCATGGAGCTTACAATCTAGGGGGAAAGACAATAAAAATAAGCAAATAATAAATCTATAATTAAAATCATGGCAAACATTAGAAATCAAATAAATACAGGGCAGTGCCAAAGAATATCCCTGGGGATGGGACTAGAATAGGCTAGTTTAAAAAAGACAGTAAGAGAAGGTAATGCTTATGGTGAGACTTGAAGTGTCAGAAAAGACCACTTCCACAAAGAGCGAAGAGAATAGTATTTCAAGAAGGAGAAACGATGTGAGCAAGAGCCCTGGGTTCAAAAAGAGCTAGAAGTGTTCCAGGAACAGAAAAGAGGCCAATATCATTGGAAACAGTGGGCAAAAAAGGTAACAGTGCAAAACGAAACTGGAGAGGGAAACGAGAATGGCTTTGGAGGCCATATTAAGCAGTTTGGATTTTGTTTGAAGTGCAATAGGAAGTCATTGATGGGCAATAGGCAAAATAGTTATATTATCAGGTTTATGGTTTTTTAAAAATTACTTTGGCTGCAGCAAGCATGACAAGCCAGAGAAGGGAGAGTGGAAACAGGGGGATCGTTAAGGAAAATGTTGACATAGCACAGGAGAAATGAGCATGGCTCAGACTAAAGTGGCAATGGAGATGGAGAGAAGAGGACATATTTAGCTAATATACTGCAATCAAAAAGAATTCTTATAGATTATATGTACAAGGTGAAACACGAAAAAAAAATCAAGGAAATCTTCCAGGTTTCTGGCTTGAACAACACAGGTCTTTGTGAAGTGGCAAAGACTGGACAAAAAGAGTTTCAAGGAAGAGAGCTCAAGAGTTCAGTTCTGAACATAGTACATTTAAAATGATTGTGGGACATCTAAGAGGAGCTGTCAAGTAGGCAGTCAACCCTAAGAGCCTGAACTCCAGGAAGAGATTTAAGCTAAAGATATAAATGGAGTTGTCAGCACATCAATGGTTTAAGCCAGGAAAAGAATGAAATCAACCAGGATAGCAGTTCGAAACTGAGTCATAATATTTGCCATATCTGTGTAGCACATCTATGTACTTTTTGTAGAAATCATTTTTCTAAAATGTCCACTTACATACCCCCTTTACTGTCTTCCAAAGCAATCATAACTGTGAAATTGCCTGTTTAATACAATAGTTACATTCTAAATTAACATGAAGTATAATAAATAAATAACCATTAAAGGAAAAATGTTTGCCCATACACCATCTAAAATCAGCTCTGACTCCTCTAGGAAAATATATAACATCATTCAGGACATACTGACTAAAGGAGAAACGTTGAGAGTATTTAAGAGCCTAGGAGTACTTAAATATTTAGACTTTGGGTCGAGGGAAAAAAAAAAAAAAAAACCTGCAAAGAGCCTGCAAAGACTGAGTAGCCAGAGAAGAAGGAGGTACACCAGAAAAGTTGGGGTATAGTGGGTGTCATGATGTGCCTGCCACCCAGAGTCCTCTTCAGAAAGAAAGGACTTATTCCCCTACCCCAACTTCTCACTGGGGACCTGCCTTTGGCTGGAGTTATCTGACTGCAGTCACATCCCCCTCTTCAGGGACAGCCACGTCCAGTGGTTGTCCAGGGGATCTAAAGGCACAGCCTCCTCACCACCACTCAGGACAACTCTGAAGGGCCTGTTCAGTTTCATGGGGTTGGCCAGAGTTTTTGTGGACATGTATCACAGCCCAACTTGTCCTTCTGTTCCTTTCTATTTCCTTCCCTTCCACACAAGTATTGAATCCCAAGAGCGCTCCCTTATTATTTCCCATATGCCGATCTTTGTCTCAGAGTTGTCTTTCTGGGGAACTCATGCTGCATTACGTGGTATTTCAAAAGGAAAAAGGGAAGAGTGTTTCAGGAAAAAAGAAAATACTGAAAAGTCAGATAAGAAGTCATAACACTATTCTTGGTGGGAGGCCTCAGTAATTGCAAATATGCAAATTTTCATCAACTTAATTTGGGTATTGTTTGGAAGAGAAAAACATCTAACTGAAAAAATAAACAAGTGAAAAACTTTTTTAAGTATTTGAAAGGAGAAAATAATAATAGAAGATCATCATTTCTCTAGAATCTAGATAGCTAAACACACTGAAGACTGACAACAAGTCATACAGTGTAGGGTGTGACTATACCCTATTTTATTGATGACAGAATAAAAACAGATCAAGAATAAATGTAAAACCCAAAATAGATTTAAATCAATATATATAAATACATATACATAAGTTGGAGTAATTCAGGTAAAAAATGAAAGGTAGAATTCATTTTCAGCAAATGAATTCGTATTCTGAAGGGCCTAGGTGTTTGAGAGGAAAACAATTTGAGAAACAGAAATTCATTATACCTACAGCAAATACAAAGAAAAAGAGCATGGCATGCTGTAAGACAAAAAATATAGATCAAGAACCTACTAAATCAAATAGAAGATTTCAGATTTTGTCCTAAAGGCAATGGGAAATCATCAAAGGCTGTGCTGTCCAATACGGTAGCCACTAAAACTATATGCCTGCATGGACTTCAAATATGGGTAGTCCACACTAAGAGATGCTCAAATATAAAGTATTTCATGGAAAATTTTATAAAATGTTTATATAAAAAAGTATGTAAAATATTGAAATAATAATCTTTATATTGACTGTGTTAAAATCATAATATTTTGACCATATTGGGTTATATATAATACATTCTTGAAATAAATTTTATCTGTCTCTTTCCTTCTTTAATGGAGCTGCCAGAAAGTTTTAAATTGCATATATGGCTACCATTTATGTATCATGTCATATTTCTATCAGACAGGGTCAACATGAGCTTATCAAACCAGGAAGTGACATGACTAATTTTGCATTTTAAAGATATCTCTCTGGCTTTATTGTGTATCCTCCAAGGCCATTTATGTTCATGCTGAGTTTTTGATCTTTTAACTTTCTTCTCCCCATCCTCTTACTGGCCCCATGCAACACCCTCCTCACCATCACATTATCCTCTTAGGCAAATATCTTGTTCTAATAAGTAACAGGCCATTTGCATAGGATTTCTGAGGTGGGAGAATGTTGGGTTCATTGTTTGTTTGTTTGTAGAATGTAAGATTGTATCCCTTCAGGGAAGAAAGGCAAGTATAGGGAAGTATGGAAGACTGGAAGATATACAAGATAACATGTGATCTCACCTCAAGTTGAGGAGTGCTACCTCCCTACATAGAAGATCATCCCTGCATCTTTCCATATCAGAGAGTACCGCCCCAGCCCCCAAAGGGAACAATTCTCTACAGATGGCCCAGTGCTGAATCTGTTCTTTCCTCATCAGCATCCTACTTCTCTTCATCAATAGTAACTGTGGTTCTGAGATACCCTCTAGAGAGTATATGGAAGGTGGCTGACTAGAAGCAGCTAGTGTGTGCTGCTCTCACGGAGAAAAGACAAAGAGGCAAGTAAATAATAGATCTACAACTAGAACATCCAAGTGGCCACACTGGGATTCATTAATCAATTAACTCGATCCACAAGGAATGGAGAGAAACAGGCCAGGATAACCACTCACCCAGGAGGAGCCAGGGGAGGCTCCCCACTACTATGAGAAATGGTGAGTGAATGAGAGTCCCCAGGGACCCATACTTCTGCTACAGACCTTTAAAACACTGGGCTCAGGAGGTTCCCCAGTGAGTCCATCCTATCAAGACCTTCAGACTGACACAAAGAGCTGCATGGAATCTGAGCAGATCTGCTGGTCAGGCACAACTGGAGTCTCTGGAGCCTTGGATAACTGGGCATCTTGGCATTAGCAGCTGCAGCTCTGGCAATGGGAGAGGACAGTCTCCCTTTCATGCCCTTAGAAAAAGTACAGAATCCAGAGGACTCAGCAGTGACAGACTACAGGCCTTGCTTCCACTGCACCTTGCAGGATTATAAGATCCACTGGCTTGGGACTCCAGCCACTCCTTGCTGGGGCTCTCAGGCTGGTAGCTTCTTTGCATTTCCCTGGGACAGAGCTTTCAGAGGGAGAGGCAGGCTGCTGTTAGAGTAGGTAGTTACGCAGACATGAGCAGGGCAGGAGAGGAACCCCAACCAGGAATGTCAGGCAACCATCAGGTGATGGTCGAGCAGTTGTTTAACTGTCCAAAATAAAATAATAAATTGGTTGCAGCTAGCGCCAAGGCAAGGCAGGCTTCCAAAAACTAGAAAACACCTGAAGTTTGTAACAAGCAGCTTCCCAGTAAGATCTCAAAACTTGGGTGAGTGGGCTCAAGCATGCACACTAAGGCAAAATGGTGTAGTTTAACTGGTATATGACTTTCCTCCAGGAAGGCTTGACTTGTAAGAGAAAAATACTTCAACTAAGCATGCGTGCAACTTCAGTAAACACACTACACATAATAAGATTAGGGTGGGGTGGCCAGCCTTCTCTATGTAAACACTTGGTCCAACCAATCTGTGGGCCCTACATAAATCAGACACTGCTTCCTCAAGCCTGTCTATAAAATCTGGTGCACTCCTCCGTGGGCCAGAATTCCTACTCAAGTGCCCCTCTCTCTTAAAAGAGAGAGAACTGTTCTCCTTTTTCTTTTGCCTATTAAACCTCTGCTCCTAAACTCACTCCTTGTGTGTGTCCATGTCCTTAATCTTCTTGCATGAGATAATGAACTTTGGTTATTTACCCCAGACAACAATGCCGTTTCAACACAGCTCCACATCTCTCCAGGGGCAGCTTCAAGAGACAAATGAAAAACCTTCTGACTCAACCACTACTAAGGTCCCTTGCTGTGCTGCCTCCAAGCTCAGGAGGGAACATGAAACCTGAGATAGCCCCAGAGCTGTGATGTGCAGTCCACGTGTTCCAGGTCAAGATCTATAGACAGCACTCTAATGAGAGAAAAGCCCACACTTTCAGAACACTGAGAAGGGTGCACAGCTGCAATCATGAGGAAATACAGAGGAGCCACGTGACTGAGCAAGAGCCTACCTACTAGCCATTACACTTAAGCACCATCTACTGGATCACAGTCCAAAACTTGAACACCAAAAATACTTTGCTAATATGCCCCCCTGTGAAACCAAGGACAAGAATTGTGTACAGATAAAGACACTACACAAAGTCTCTTCTCTGAAAACTTCCAGAAAAGAAGGCTACTGACTGTACTCAATTTACAATGCAGTTAAAGGAAAACTAGCCCACACAGATTAGAAAGAACAAGCACAAAAACTTTGGCAACTCAAAAAAACAGAGTGTCTTTTTTCTTCCAAACAATTGCACTAGTTCCCCAGCAAGGCTTGTTAACTGGGCTGAAATGACAGAAATAGAATTCAGAATATGGATAGGAATGAAGATCATTGAGATTCAGAAAAATGTCAAAACCCAATCTAAGGAATCTAAGAATCATAATAAAACAATACAGGAGCTGATAGATGAAACAGCCATTAGAAAAAAGAATTGAACTGATCTGATAGGGCTGAAAAAACACAATACAAGAATTTCATAATGCAATTGCAAATATTAACAGAGCTTGAAGACTGGTGCTCTGAAATAAATCAGTCAGACAAAAATAAAGAAAAAGGAAGAGACAAACCCCCAAGAAATATGGGATCATATAAAGAGACCAAATCTATGACTCACTGGTGTCCCTGAAAGAGACAGGGAGAAAGGAAGCAACATGAAAAACAAGCTTCAGGATATCATCCATGAAAACTTCCCCAAATTTGCTAGAGAGGCCAATATTCAAATCAAGGAAATGCAGATAATTCCTGCAAGATATTACACAAGAATACATCCCCAAGACACATAATCATAAGATTCTCAGAGGTCCAAATAAGAGAAAAAATGTTAAAAACAGCTGGAGAGAAAGGGCAGGTCGCCTACAAAGAGAAACCCATCAGGCTAACAGCAGACCTTTCAGCAGAAGCCCTAGAAACCAGAAGAGATTAGGGATTCAGCAATCTTAAAGAAAAAAATTTCCAGCTAAGAATGTCATATCCAGACAAACTAAGCTTCATAAGTGAAGGAGAAATAAGATCCTTTTTAGACAAGAAAATGTTGAGGGAATTCTTTACCACCAGACCTACCTTACAACAGGTTCTGAAACAAGTGCTAAATATGAAAAGCAAAGACCATTACCAACCACTACAAAAACACACTTGAATACATAGACCAGTGACACTATGAAACAACCACAAAAATATCTGCATCATAACCAGCTAACAACATGATGACAGGATCAAATCTGCACATATCATTACTAACCTCAAATATAAATGGGCTAAATGCCACAATTAAAAGGCAAAAAGTGGCAAACTGGATAAAGAAGCAGGACCCAATGGTATGCTGTTTTCAACCCCATCTCACATGCAGTGACACCCATAGGCTCAAAATAAAGGGATGGAGATAAATCTACCAAGCAATGGAAAACAAAAAAAAAAAAAAAGGAAAGGTTGCAATCCTAATTTCAGACAAAACAGATTTTAAACCAACAAAGATCAAAAAAGACAAGGAAGGGCATGATAAAATGGTAAATCATTGAATTCGACAAGAAGATCTAAGTATCCTAAACACATATGCATCAACACAGAAACACCCAGATTCATAAAGCAAGTTCCTAGAGACCTACAAAGAGACTTAGACTACCACACAATAATAGTGGAAGACTTTAACACTCCACTGACAGTAGACAGATCAAGGCAGAAAACTTAAAAAGATATTCAGAACCTGAACTCAACACTGGATCAAATGGACCTGATAGACATCTACAGAACTCTCCACCAAGGAACAACAGAATATACATTCTCATTGCCACACGGCACATACTCTAAAATCAACCACATAATCAGACATAAAACACTCCTAAGCAAATGCAAAAGAACTGAAATCATAACAACCACTCTCAAACTAGGGCACAATAAAATTAGAAAACAAGACTAAGAAAATCACTCAAAATCATATAATTACATGCATATTGAGCAACTTGCTCCTGAATGACTTTTGAGTAAATAATGGAATTAAGTCATAAATCAATAAATTCTTTGAAACTAATGAGAACAAGATACAACATACTAGAATCTCTGGGACACAAATAAAGTAGGGTTAAGAGGGAAATTTATAGCACTAAATGCCCAGATCAAAAATCTAGAAAGGTATCAGACTAACAACGTAACAGCAAAAATTCAAAAACTGGACAAGCAAGAGGAAATCAACCCCAAAGCTAGCAGAATACAAGAAATAACCAAAATCAGACTTGAACTGAAGGAAGTTAAAACATACACACACAAAACACACAAAAGATCAATGAGTCCAGGAGTTGTTTCTTTGAAATAATTATTAAGATAAATAAGCCACTAGATAGACTAATAAAGAAATAAGAGAGGAGATCCAAAGAAACACAATTAGAAATAACAAAGGGATGTCACCACTGACCTCACAGAAATACAAAAAAAAAAAAAAAAAAAAAAAAAGATCAGAGACTACTGTGAACTCCTTTATACACACAAACTGGAAAAAATAGAAGAAATCGATAAACTAGACACATACTTCCTTCCAGGAAGACTGAAACAGGAAGAAATTGAATCCCTGAACAAACTAATGAGTTCAGAAACTGAATCAGTAATTAAAAACCCTAACAAAAACAGCCCAGAATCATATGGATTCACAGCCGAATTCTACCAAATATATAAAGAAAAACTATATAATTTATAAAACTATATAAATTAAAAACTAACCAAAAACAGCTCAGAATCATATGAATTCACAGCCTAATTCTACCAGATATATAAAGAGCTGGTATCATTCAGTGATACCACTGAAACTATTCCAAAAAATTGAGGAGAAAGTACTCCTCCCTAACTCATTCTGTGAGGCCAGCATCATCCTGATACCAAAACCTGGCAAAGACACAACAAAAAAAATTTTTTTTAAAAAGTTAAGGTCAATATGCTTCATGAACATCAATGCAAAAATTTTTAACAAAATATTAGCAAACCAAATCCAGCAGCACATTTAAAAAAAAAAAAAAAAAGCTAATCCATCACAATCAAGTAGGCTTTATCCCTGGGATGCAAGGTTGGTTCAACATATGCAAATCAAGAAATGTGATTCATCGCATGAGCAAAACTAAAAGCAAAAACCACATGATTATCTGAAAAGATGCACAAAAGGTTTTTTGATAAAATTCAACATCTCTTCATGTTAAAAACCCTCAATAAACTAGTCGCTGAAGGAACATACTTCAAAATAATTGGAGCCATATATGAGAAACTCATAGCCAAAATCATGCTAAATGGAGAAAAGCTGTAAGCATTCCCCATGAAAAGCAGTACAAGACAAAGATGCCCACTGTCACCATTTCTATTCAACACAGTATTGGAAGTCCTGGCCAGGGCAATCAGGCAAGAGAAAGAAATAAAAGACATCTAAATTGGAAGAGAGGAAGTCAAACTATCCCTATTTGCAGATGATATGATTCCATATATAGAAAACCCCAAAGTCTAAGCCCAAAAGCTCCTTGATGTGATGAACAATTTCAGCAAGGTTTCAGGATACAAAATCAATGTACAAAAATCACTAGCATACACCAAAAACAGCCAAACTGAGAGCCAAGTCAGGAACACAATGCCATTCACAATTGTCACATTATAAAACATTGCTCAAAGAATATCAGAGATGACACAAACAAACAGAAAAACAGTTCATGCTCATGGATTGGAACAATCAATGTCATTAAAATGGCCATAGTGCCCCAAGCAATTTATAGATTACATGCTATTCCTATCAAACTACCAATGACATTCTTCACAGAGCTAAAAAAAAAAATTTTAAATTCATATGGAACCAAAAAAAGAGGCTGAATAGTGAAGGCACTCCTAAGAAAAAAGAACAAAGCTGGAGGAAACACATAATCTGACTTCAAACTATGCTATACAACTACAGTAACCAAAACAGCATTCTACTGGTACAAAAACAAACACACAGGTCAATGGAACAGAATAGAAAGCCCAGAAGTAAGGCTGCACACCTGCAATCATTTTGATTTTCAACAAAGCTGACCAAAAAAAGGCAATGAGGAAAGGACTCCCTATTCAATAAACGGTGCTAGGATAACTGGCTAGCCATATGTAGAAGACTGAAACTGGACCCTTTCCTTCCACCAAATACAAAAATCAACTCATGATGGATCAGAGACTTAAATGTAAAGCCTAAAACATAACAATCCTGGAAAAGAACATAGGAAATACCATTCTGGACATAGGACCTTTAAAGATGTAATGATTTAATGATGAAGACACCAAAAGCAATCACAACAAAAACAAAAGTTGACAAATGGTATCTAATTAAACTAAAGAGCTTCTGCACAGCAAAAAAGACTATCAGCTAAAGTAAACAGACAACCTACAGAATGGGAGAAAATAGATGCAAACTATGCATCTGACAAAGGTCTAATATCAAGAATCTATAAGAAATTTAAACAAATTTATAAGCAAAAAACAACCCCATTAAAAAGTGAGCAAAGGACATAAACAGAAACTTTTCAAAAGAAGACACATATAGGCAGCCAACAAGCATATGAAAAAATGCTCAACATCACTAATCATTAGAGAAATGCAAATCAAAACCACAATGAGATGCCATCTCACACCAGTCAGCATGGCTATTATTAAAAAGTCAAAAAAATAACAGATGCTGGTGAGGTTGTGGAGACAAGAGAATGCTTATACACTGCTGGTGGGAGTGTAAATTAGATCAGCCATTACCGTAAGCAGTGTGGTGACTCCTCAAAGAACTTAAAATAAAATTACCACTCAACCCAGCCATCCCATTATTGGGTATATACCCAAAGGAATATAAATCATTCTACCATAAAAGCACATACATGCGTATGTTCATTGTAGCACTATTCACAATAGAAAAGATATGGAATCAACCTAAATATCCATCAGTGGTAGACTGGCTAAAGAAAACCTGATACATATACACCACGGAATACTATGAAGCCATAAAAAAGAATGAGATTGAGGCCTTTGCTGCAACATGGTTGGAACTGGAGACCATTATCCTAAGCAAACTAATGCAGGAACAGAACACCAATACTGCATGTTCTCACTTTTAAGTGGGAGGTAAACAACAAGAACACCTGAATACTAGGAGTGGAACCGCAGACACTGGGACCTACTTGAGGGTATATGCTGAAAGGAGGGAGATGATATGAAATAAATACCTATAGGGTACTATGTTATTACCTGGGTGATGAAATAATCTGTCCACCAAGCCCCCATGATACACAGTTTACCTTTGTAACAAACCTGCACTTAAACCCCTCAACCTAAAATAAAAGTTAAAAAAAATAGTAACATAAGAATAAATATTTATTGAATGAAAAAAAAAGCCTCTACTGCTTATTCCTACTAACCGAAGTATCCTGAGGGAGGAGGTCTGTGGTGTATCTATGGAAAGGCCTTTTCTCCAACAGCTTTGGGCATCCCCCAGAGTTAAATACAGAGAGATCAAGGGTAACTTCACTGGCCTGATCTTTACCAGCTCTGGTCACAACTTTTCATTATAAGAATAAGCTTTTCAGGGATTCTCGGGAATTTGACACATGCTGGGAGTAGCCATGGAAGTTCAAATTTAACATCAAGTCTTAAGGATACCAGGTGAGATTTCGTCTCTCCTAGAGAAAGTTCAGGGACTGAGTCATACAATGCATTTGATAATTGCTGAATCTGAATCTGCACTGCCTTCAAGGGCCCATTGCTATCAAATGGCTATGCTCATTACTAAAGGGCTGGTGGCTGGAGGGAAGAACTCACAGCAAGGGATCTTCAAAGCCAAGCAAGAGACCAAGACTGCTTTTTCGAATTGGGAGTGGCAAATTTAAAGGCCTACAGGCACCAGGCAGGAAATGAAAGACATAGGCCAACTCAGAAAATGTGAGAGCACATATGAACTGTTTATAAATGAGGCTGCTGCAATTCAGTCCATGCATCTTCCCATTTTCTTTTTTTTTTTTAATTGAGGTATGGTTGCCAAATAAAAATTGATGTTTTGATATACATACACATTGTGAAATGATTACCACAATCAAGATAATTAATATATCCGTCATCACAGTTACCATTGTGTGTATGTGTATGTTTGTGTGTGTGTTTGTGTGTGTGTGTGTTGGTTGTGAAAATAGTTGAGATCTATTCCATTAGAAAATTTTAAGTATACATTATTAACTTGAATCACCATGCTGTACATTAGGTTTCCAGAACTTATTCATCATCTTAATTGAAGTTTGCACCATTTGTTCAATATCTCCCCTTTTCTTCCACCTCCCAGCCCCTAGTAACCACTGTTCTACTCTCTGTTATTATGAGTTCGACTTTTTTCCTAGAGAAGCTGAATATAGAGAAAAATGGTTTTATGTGAAATTGTTCATTCTTTTAAAGTTAGCAACTAATTCACTAAATATACACACTAACATACATACACTAACATACAAACACACTACTATGAAGGACAAACAAAACTCAACTGTGGGCTCATATTTGACACTAACACATTCTCTGCATACCTATGGCAGACTAGCTTGTGTAGCTTAGCTTTGTATCAGTAATTTCAAACTTGTCTGTAATCTATGGCTGCTGCTGTGCGTTTATGTTTGCATTGTTAAAAAGATTTAAACCCCCTGTTATAATGGCGATCATTAAAAAGTCAGGAAACAACAGATGCTGGAGAGGATGTGAAGAAATAGGAAGGCTTTTACACTGTTGGTGGGAGTGTAAATTAGCTCAACCATTGTGGAAGACAGTGTGGTGATTCCTCAAGTATCTAGAACTAGAAATACCATTTGACCCAGCAATACCACTACTGGGTATATACTGAAAGGATTATAAATCATTCTACTATAAAGACACATGCACACGTATGTTTATTGCATCACTGTTCACAATAGCAAACACTTGGAACTAACCTAAATGCCCATCAATGATAGACTACATAAAGAAAATGTGGCACATATACATCATGAAATACTATGCAGCCATAAAAAAGGATGAGTTCATGTCCTTTGCAGGGACATGGATGAAGCTACTAACCATCATTCTCAGCAAACTAACACAAGAACAGAAAACCAAGCACCACATGTTTTCACTCGTAAGTGGGAGTTGAATAATGAGAACACACGGACACGGTGGCGGAGGTGCATCACATAATGGGGCCTGTCAGGGGCTGGGGGGCTGGAGGAGGGATAGCATTAGGAGAAATGCCTAATGTAGATGATGGGTTGATGGGTGCAGCAATCCACCATGGCACGTGTATACCTATGTAAACCTCCACGTTCTGCACATGTACCCCAGAACTGAAAGTCTAATAAATAAAAAAGATTTAACCATATAAAATGTTAGCATCAGTTTCGCTTTTGAGATTAGAATCAAAAAGCTAAGTCAAGGTTGTTAACGGGAGCAAGAGGACCTCAAGCATGCAGGGTGGAAATCAAGGAACAACCATTAGTAGACAAAGATGATGACAGAAAAAATGTCTGGCAACAAACAAAGAACGTCCAGGACAGGTAAAGAAATTAACTTATAAACATGTTATGCTCTACGTCAGTTAGCCAATTGGGGTTGGCATTTGTATTCATGTAAATGGTTAATCTCTATTGAGATCAACACACCGGGTTTGGCTAATTTGCACATGACACAACCAAAACCAAAAGTCTTATAAAAGAGAGCAGCTTGCCGTTTATCTCCCTTACAATTCTCTAAAAGGGCTCTTCTGGGAGAGAGAGGAGAGAGAGACCCCAGCCATGCACATCAAGACCGAGTTTCCTCCCATATAGCTTCATGGTTAGATGGCAAGAGGCAACCGTGCAGCATTCTGAAAACTTCAAAGCAACGAGAATAGAGGGCAGTGACCAAATCAGCAAGAAAGGATCCCCTCACCAGGTGCCAGTGTGGAGCAAATACTGGATAGCTAGAGATCCAAAATTAATGAAGATACTTAGTTGACTAGAAGAGCTTACATTCTAATGGCAGGGTATTGATTTAAGGGAGAGAGAGACAGAAGAGACAGAAAGAGAGAGATTTTTATCTCCTACTTCATTCTTTCCCCCAGTTTCAACATCCCTCCTATCAGAACAATCCCTGGCACTAGGCTTAGTCCTAGTTATATGTTTGTAATTTTCAAGCCCTGAAATTGGAATGATAGTTAATTTAGTATCTGCCTCCCTACCATGCCTCAGGAGGTTCACATTCCATAAGGACACAAAAATCTATATTTAAAATAAAAATCCCCTGAAGGGTTTCTTATGATCACCCTGGCAAGATCAGCCTGGTTTTCACCCCTCACTTCACTCTCCATCCCCAAAGCCCTGACTACTTCTGCTAGTTATCGAAGAATCAGCCTCAGGGCCTGAAAATCATAACCACAGCCCTGACACAAAGCTCTGTTCACAAAGATTGTTCAAAGCCATGGAATGCTCTGGCCCTTTCATAATTGTAATAGATATTGAAATGAAGCACATTCTATTCTCTCCACAGGGAGAGCTTTTTTCTTTTTTCCCCTTCAGTTCAAAGACTTCTCCTGGTACCCTGATAGCATAATAATCTGCTTTTCTTTCCTATTTATGCATGCTTATAGACACAAACTCCCCTGTTTTTTTCCTATTTCAATAAAAATTGACACAAACTTTACAATGAATGGCTCTGATATAACTGATTGTTCTCCCGTTGAGTAATAATACTCATAAAAAGAAATGGAAGATACAAGAAGATCAGAGAGTGGGCAGAAATTGGAATCAGAGAGGGAAGCTGTTTAGCATTTATAACTTCCATAAACTTAACCTTGTATTTGTGTCAGCTACTTTATAGTTTTCCAATTTACTTTTTAATTGAGTCCTTTTTTTCAGCCATGTTTGGAAGATATAACTCTACGTCGTCTTTCAAAACCATACCACTTTAGTTCAGTTCAATTGATCTCTCTTTATATTTATTATTCTTGGGCCCAACATATATCACTTTCCATTTGGCCAACTGCAAATGCAATTTACCAGGCATCAAGCCACTTACACAGCAGATCTGCATTAGTTAATATTTTACTGAGGGTGATCTTTTCTGTGTTTGCTGTTAGCCCTGATCACTGTCACTTACCATACTGCTTAAGTTATAAAAACAGAAAGAGTAACTCAGATGAACTGATTTACTTGCCTGACTATATAGTTTAACCATGTGAAGTGAAGCTATTGCTGGAAGCACATAAAATGTGTAATAATTGAACCAACTTTGGTTGCAGACTCTCTGAAAACTTCACAGAAATGTACAAATTGCCCTTCCATGCTTCCTTTTCATTGTGGTCTCCTGAAAAGACCCTGGAGCTGAATGATCAGAGACCTGAAGTCTGGTTCTGGCTCTGCTCCCACACGTTCTGTGACCTTAGGCCCTTTTCTCTATCTTTGCTTTCTGTCTATTTCCTGGCTTTGGAATATCCACAGAGTGCTTCCTGAAGCATTTCACAGTCGTTTTCTGGAAAGATGAGTCAGGAAAAATTGATTAATCAACAAGGAAGGAGATCAAGTGAACAATAGAAAGGGAAAGATACGGAGCCAAGCATAGGGAGTCTCAAAAATCCAAGAAACGGTCTGGGCACGGTGGCTCATGCCTGTAATCCCAGCACTTTGGGAGGCTGAGGCAGGCAGATCATGAGGTCAAGAGATCGAGACCATCCTAGCCAACATGGTGAAACCCTGCCTCTACCAAAAATACAAAAATTAGCTGGGCATGGTGGCATGCACCTGTAGTCCCAGCTACTAAGGAGGTTAAGGCAGGAGAATCGCTTGAACCTGGGAGGTGGAGGTTGTAGTAAGCCAAGATCATGCCACTCCACTCCAGCCTGGCAACAGGGTGAGACTCAAAAAAAGAAAGAAAAAAAAATCCAAGAAAGCACAACTCAAGAAACTGCAGATGGGAGCAGACAAACAGGAGGTGGCTCAGTTTTGAGTTATAGGTACTTAGATCTATTTAAAGAGTAAAGGCATCATTGATCCTAGGTGTAAAATCCTTCATTTCCAGTACACTTTCAGGACTGAAGGAAAGTATAAATGGGAAGGCATTTTTCATTCAGTGTTGAGCTGGGTGCTAAGGATACACTGATGAGCAAGGCAGACACACTCCCTATCCTCTTGGTACTCATAGCCAGAGACTTCTTAATATAAAAGT
This sequence comes from Chlorocebus sabaeus, assembly GCF_047675955.1. Classification (NCBI taxonomy): domain Eukaryota; kingdom Metazoa; phylum Chordata; class Mammalia; order Primates; family Cercopithecidae; genus Chlorocebus; species Chlorocebus sabaeus. Next base: position 55,681,067 of record NC_132915.1, read on the forward strand.
CTATGGAGATGTAAGCCATTACTATTGTTGTTGGTGTCCTGTTGTTGAAATTGTATTAGTACTGATTCATCCTGCTGGAAAATACAAAATATTTTGAGGTTTTTCAATGTTACTAAAATAGGTTTGCCACTGGGAAGGTGCCATTTGACCGGTCTCACAGTTTTCAAGGACTTTATGCAACCATTTATTCAGCTTCTAATTCTAATTCTAACCCACTCATTCAGAATGTGTAGTTATTTGACCAGCGTCTAATTCTTAGCTAATTTCTACACAAGTTAAATAAACTTTAACATATACATATTTATCTGAAGACATCTCTGATTTCTGCTTATACTGGCAAAGTCCCATTTAGACTTGATTTCTTCCTATGTGCCATAGCACTTTCCACATGTATCTGTTATAGAAATTATCTGAGTGTATTAACAATTTCTACTAGCTCCTTGGGGACAACAATTATGTCTTAATGATTTTTGTGTCACTAGCACCAAATGCAACTACCGAGTACCTACCACACTGCAAGCATTGTGGAAACCACTGGAGATACAGAGATGATCAGATGTTGACCTCATTTTCAGGAGCTTATATTCAGGTGGCACTGGTATAATTGTACACAAATAAATGCAATATAATGTGTTGTAGGTTACATCAGTTAGCATGCTTTAGGCTGCAATTAACAGAAAAACTGAGTCAAACTGACTTTAAAACTAAAGAAATTTCCCTGCTGTTTTTATCTGTATTTTTCTTCCATTCTTATGTTCCTTTCATTTCCCATTCTGGGCAGAGATGCTGGCATCTGCAGAAGCCAAGTGGTGAGAGGCTGGGGGAAGGAAGGGGCAGAAGGAAGAGATGACTGGAGTACTTGGAAGATTGTGCAAACAAGTAAATAGATTGAGGATAATGAGAGCCAGGTTTCTCATTATGTGTAAAAGGATTTTACAAGCATGGAAAAAGGGAAGGCTAAAAGGAACCTTGAAATATTAGACTGGGGTTTTAAGCATCAGTATGAACTTGTGGGCTTTCTAGTATACATATTCACATAAATATAGAATTGATTGTTGTTACAGATGTGTGTGTGTGTGTGTGTGTGTGTGTGCTTACATACATATATTTCCTAACTTCTTTCTCTGAACAGGTCTCAATGCAGTGGCACTCTGGTAGCAATGACCACACTGGACATCCAGATGGTGGTTTCTAAATTCCACCCTGCACTAGAGTCCGGTCATGAGGAAACATCAGACAGACCCAAATTAAGAGTCATCTTATAAAATGAAAGACCTATATTCTTTAAGAGTGTTAAGAGTGTAGGAAACCTGAAAAGACTGTGGAATTGTTCCAAATTGAAGGAGACTGATGAGGCCTGCCAACTAAATACAAACATGTTCTTGGATAGGATCCTGGACCAGAAAGGAACAAGAAGCATTACCGGAACAGTTAATGTATACTAATTTTGACCTTAATAAATGCCTCTGATTTGCTATTTAAAGAATGTGAAACTATGAGATGACTAACTCAACTGTTTTTAGCATTTGCCAAAGCCTGGTTATAAAGCTTTTATTATTTTCCCCAAAACATTTTTGTTGGCTTCATAAAGATGAATAACCAACAAAAGATTTTTTAACCAACACACTTGATTTCAGAAATATTATTCCTGAGAACACTATACCAAAAGTTTCATTTCTAATGACAATAACATGAGGTCACATTTATAGTAACACCCAAATCACAATTACTTAGCAACTCCCTTCCCTAATACATTGGAACTCAAAATACCACACCTCGCTCCACTACTTCTGAGTCTGTGCTGTTCTTCATGTTCCAGTTCTGCATCAGCCCCAGGCTATGGCCTCTGGATATAATCTGCTGCAGCTCCAGGACCACACATACCTTGGGAAATGAGGTTGAGGAAGTTGTGTTGGTCACCCTACGTTACTCAAGCCCAAGTTTGGAAAGGACCCCCCCTTGATTCTCTACAGTATGACTGAGACCCAGCTTGAATTTTTTACAAAATATTGAAAGTTTAGGCATTAGAGAAGGAAATTCCATTACATTTAGTAGTTTATTTCTGCTATTACATGTGCTACTCTGAGAGCTAATGGGCCCTAGGCTTGCCCTCTGTGCCACCTCCTAGAGTGTCACCCTGCCTAACTCCCTCCCAGCCCCCAAGAGGTCGACTCTACCTCATCTCACCACTATGTCCTCCACCACCCCTATAACCCAAAGTCCAGGCCTGTATGCCCTGAAGCCCAGAGAGAAAGCTTGTGTCTCTCTCCAATCTTTGGACTGATTCCTAGATTTTCTTCTGTCTCTGGATCAGTCTCTTCTAGAACAGAACTCACTATATGACCACAATAGAATAATTGCAAAATAATATAACCTGAAAACCTCAATAAATTCTAATTATTATATCCAAAATAATGTGTAGGACATTGTAACAGGCTGAATTCTGTCCCCTCAAAATTTTGTATGATATACCTCAGAATTTGACTGTATTTGGAAGTAGGGTCATTAAAGAGCAATTAAGTTAAAATGAAGTCATTAAGGTGGGCTTTAATCCAATGTGAGGGATTTATAAAAAAGGGAAACTTGAACATAGACATGTACAGGAGGAATACAAATGCGGACATATGGAGAGGAGGCAGCCATCTGCAAAAGCCAAGGAGAGAAGCCTGAAACATCTTTCCCTCACAGTCCTCAGATGGAACCAATGGAACCAACACCGCCAACATCTTGATCTTGAACTTTCAGCCTCCAGAATTGTGAGAAAATAAATTTCCAGGTTTTGTTTTGTTTTTCTTTTTTCTTTTTTTTCTTTTTTAACAGAGTCTCACACTGTCACCCAGGCTGGAGTGCAGTGGCGCGATCTCTGCTCACTGCAAGCTCCACCTCCAGGGTTCACGCCATTCTCCTGCCTCAGCCTCCCAAGTAGCTGGGACTACAAGCGCCCGCCACCACGCCCAGCTAATTTTTGTATTTTTAATAGAGACAGGGTTTCACCATGTTAGCCAGGATGGTCTTGATCTCTTGACTTTGTGATCCGCCCGTCTCAGCCTCCCAAAGTGCTGGGATTACAGGCGTGAGCCACCGCACCCAGCCAATTTCTGTTGTTTAAACCACCATCTGTGGTACTTTTTTGCGGCAGCCCTAGAAAACTAACACAGACATCCAGTTTTAATTGTGTTGAGATAAGGCCACTTTCTTTTTGGTCTCTCCTCCATTGATAGGTGAAAAATAGACCTTTGAAACTCAGTAGTTTTAGATTTTTTGCTAGTGACTACAAACAGGAAAATGAAATATTTTTTAAAAAATAGTTCATAGGCACAGGACATTATAAGTCATATGTGTGTGTGTGTGTGTGTGTGTGTGTGTGTGTGTGTGTGTGTATATATATATATAATTTTCCTAACTCCCTTTCCACCTCCACAAAGACATTAAAACCCAGCAAAGTCTCCAAGATGGATTGTTGGCTCAATAAAATAGCCATTTATATTTTCAGACAAAGCACTAGGCTTCTCAGTGTAAAAAAATATATTGTACTATTTTCAACAAGTACCTTTACAAAAATGTAAAACATAACAAAGAAGTGACATGCCCCAAAGAAAATTCAATGCTCCATCTCTTAAACAAGAGGAAAACAGTTTGAAACTTCAAAGTAACAGTTGTGCTTATTTTCAGTCCATCAAGAATGAACTTTATCCAGGACAACCTTCTCTCATTCCATGGTTTGTCATTTGTATCTAGATTATTGATGAATGAAATAAATGGAATGAAATGGAAAACCAAGGTGTTTATTTCATTTTCTACTAAGAGAGTGAAACTTCATATAATTGGAGTCCAACTCTCCTGAGGACCAGCTTATCTCTCTCCACCTGAGTCTATCCTTTTGCCCTGTGTCTTCCCCTTACCTCAGTTTGCATCACTCCTATTTACTTAGTCACTGACATCTTTTCTATTTCTTCCCTCTAGCTTTCATCATTCTCCTTCCCTTCCCTGCTCCTGTGTGGTTGACACACCTCTGGTCTGAGTTGGAATGTTCCACTTCACAAATTCAAAATAACAGAAAAGTCATCAGCACCCAGAGCAGCAGTGTCCATGTGTGGTAGGTGAATCAATGGTTGGTACATGAGGTTATTTCAGAGAGTCCACAAAAAATTTTTTAAATTTTGAACAGACTTTTTAAATTCAAATGTACATTAGAAAAAATATAAACTGGCACATCAGGTCTTTAAATCCTGACATGAATGAATAACTGAAGGAAAAATTTTGAGGCATAAGAGAATCTTTAAGGTGTCCTTGAAATCAAAACACATTAGATTTTACAAATCTAAGTGCCTTTTCTGACACATCCAACCACTGAAATAGTGCAGGTCTTATAAAGTCTCAGAGTGCCACGTACCTCCTCCCTTTATAGCACTTAGCTCAGTTATAATTCATTCTTTGTGTTCCTGTTTATCAAGGGGCCATCTTCACTACCACACTGTTAGCTATGAGGACAGTCTCACTGCAGTTAGTCTACCACTGTATCCTTTGCTCTCAACACACCCTCTGGTAAATATTAGCATTCTTTAAGTGTTTGTAGAATAAATGTGTGAAGAAACAAATGGATAAATAAGGCTGGCCTGGATTAGATGACATACTCATCACTTTTCTAAGATTTCTGAGTGAAGAAAAAAGCCATCATCTGATAATTTAACCAAAAATGAATCAATATGTAGTGTAGGTAAAATAACAATAGGTTCAGCATTACAAGATCACAGTTTGAACCTTAACTTTGACAATAACTAAATTGTTGAGTGGCTTCTTTTTTATTATCATGTCATTCCACCTCTTGAGACCTTGTTTTCCTATGAGAAGAATGAGTGATTCTTTTTTTTTTTTTCTTTGAGATGGAGTCTCGCTCTGTCACCCAGCCTGGAGTGCTGTGACGTGATCTCGGCTCACTGCAGACTCTGCCTCCCGGGTTCACGCAAGTCTCCCGTCTCAGCCTCCCGAGTAGCTGGGACTACAGGTGCCTGCCAACACGCCCGGCTAATTTTTTGTATTTTTTAGTAGAGATGGGGTTTCACCATGTTAGTCAGGATGGTCTCGATCTCCTGACCTCGTGACCCACCCTCCTCAGCCTCCCACAGTGCTGTGAGCCACCGTGCCCGGCCAATGAGTGGATGTTTTCTAAGAAATGTCCTAATTCCAGGTGCCCGGCAGTCAAGTCAACGTAGCTCAAAGGAGTTTTCTCAAACCTCTATTTGCCTCCTCGTGTGTGTGCATGTGTTCAGTGATTATTATTTGGGGTTAAAGCTTCAGTAAAAATTGTTATTATCAATGAAAATGATGTGGAACTTCTGGCTAACCAAAGAATATTTAAAGCCCTATGGATTCTGCAGTTGGGAACATAAAATAGAGTAGTCTCTATGAAAAACAGTTTGGCCCTTCCTCAAAAGAGTTAAACATAGAATTACCATATGACCTAGCAATTCCACTCTTACATGTATACTCAAAAGAATTGTTTTCAAGCAAAAACATAGACATTATTTTTCAGAGTAGCACTATTCAAACGTTCTAAAAGGTAGAAACAATCCAACCGATGAATGGATAAACAAAACGTGGTTCTAGCTATATAACAGAATATTATTCTGTCATAAAAAGGAATAAAGTACTAATACATGCTGCAACATGACTAAACCTCAAAAATGCCTTTTTAATTGACATAAAAGTATATGTATTTATCATGAACAAGATGATGATTTAAAATATATATACATTGGGAAATGGCTACATCTAGCTTATTAACATTTGCAATACCTCATAAAGTCATCCTTTTTGTGGTGAGAACAACTAAAATCTACTCTCTAAACATTTTTCAAGAATACAATGTATTATTATTCTCCATAGTCACCATGTTGTACAACAGATATCTAGAACTTATTCCTTCTATCTAACCAAAATTTTGTGTTTTTCACCAACATTCTCCCAAAACCCCCTACCACTACCATCACAGTCCCTGGTAACCATCATTCTACTCACAACTTCTATGAAATGAACTTTTTTAGATTCCACATATGAATGAAATCACATGGTATTTGTTTTTCTGTGCCTGGCTTATTTCACTTTAACATAATACCCTCAAGGTTCATCCATGTTGCTGCAAATGACAGGATTTCCTTCTTTTTCATAGCTGAATAATATTCCATTGTGTACTTATACCAAATTGTCTTTATCCATTCATCCACTGATGGACACTTATGTTGATTCCATATCTTGGTTATTGTAAATAATGTTGCAATGAACATGGGAATGCAGATATCTCTTTGGCATACTGATTTCACTTCCTTTAAATACATATCCAATGGTGGGATTGCTGGATCATATGGCAGTTCATTTAAAATTTTTTGAGGAACCATCATACTGTTTTCAATAATGACTGTACTAATTTACATTTCCATCAGTAGTGTACAAGTGTTCCAGAAAGTGGATTGATTTGCGTTTTCCAGAGGCTTGTGAAAAGGACAGAATGAGGAATAACTGTTTTAATGAATATAGAATTTCCTTTTGGGGCTGATGAAAATGTTTTAAAAGTAGATAGAAGTGAAGGTTGTACAACACTGTAATTCACTAAATGCCATTGAACTGTATGCTTTAAAATGGTCAGTTTTCTATTATGTCAATTTTACTTCAATTTTTAAAATCCTATGGGTTCTATTTTTAAAAACTGTACACCATAATCTTCATTAAAAATAGTCTCTTGATATCAAATACAGGCTATTATAAATCTATGAAAGTTGATGGTATTTTAGGCAGGGATGAATAATCTTCCACCCATGCCAGCAGCCTGCTGAGCTTTAAGATGTGTTCCTTGATATCATTTCATCTACCAAAATCAAACATATTCAAGTCTACTACTAATAAATCCTGTCACGTACTTATACACATGAATTTACAAAACCCTTCCTGAGCTAAGTAATTCCAGCCAACTCTCGTCCATGAATTACAAATGCTGTGTTAATAATAAGCCAGTCACAGAAGGACAAATACTGCATGATCCCACTTATATAAAGCATCTAAAATAGACAAATTCATAGATGCAGAGTGTAAGATGGTGTTGCCAGGGGCTGGGGGGAGGAGGAAATAGGGACTTGTTCAATGGGTATGAAGTTTCAGTTATGCAAAGTGAATGAGTTCTAGAGATCTGCTGTACAACATCGTGCCTATAGTTACCAATACTGTATTGCATACTTCGAAACAATGTTAAGAGGATAAATCTCATGCTAAGTGTTCTTACCACAATAAAGGAAGGGGGCATAAATAAACTTTTGGAGGTGATGGATGTGTTTGTTATAAACTTGCAGTAAAGATTTCACAGATGTATGTGTACTTACAAGCTCATTGAATTACATACATTAAATATGTACACTTTTTATATCAATTATACTTCGATAAAGCTGTTTTTAAAAACTAAGTTAAGGCTGGGTGTGGTGGCTCACGCCTGTAATCCCAGCACTTTGGGAGGCAGAGGCAGGCAGATCACGAGGTCAGGAGTTCAAGACCAGCCTAACCAACATGGTGAAACCTGTTTCTACCGAATATACAAAAATTAGTTGGGCACAGTGGTGTGTGCTTTTAATCCCAGCTACTGGGAAGGCTGAGATAGGAAAATCACTTGAACCTGGGAGGTGGAGGTTGCAGTGAGCCAAGATCGCACCACTGCACTCTAGCCTGGGAGACAGTGCCACTGCACTCCAGCCTGGGTGACAGAGCAAGACTTCATCTCAAAAAAAAAAAAAAGGTAAGACCTAAAACCATAAAAATCCTAGAAGACAACCTGGGCAATACCATTGAGGACATAGGCATGGGCAAAGACTTCATGTCTAAAACACCAAAAGCAATGGCAACAAAAGCCAAATTGACAAATGGGACCAAATTAAACTAAAGAGCTTCTGCACAGCAAAAGAAACTATCATCAGAGTGAACAGGCAACTGACAGAATAGGATAAAATTTTTGTAATCTATCCATCTGACAAAGGGCTAACATCCAGAATCTACAAATAACTTAAACACATTTACAAGAAAGAAACAACCCCATCAAAAAGTGGGCAAAGGATATGAACAGACACTTCTCAAAAGAAGACGTTTCTACAGTCAACAAACATATGAAAAGATGCTAATCATCACTGGTCATTAGAGAAATGCAAATTAAAACCACAATGACATACCATCTCATGCCAGTTAGAATGGCGATCATTAGAAAGTCAGGAAACAACAAATGCTGGAGAGGATGTGGAGAAATAAGAACACTTTTACACTGTTGGTGGGAGTGTAAATTAGCTCAATCATTGTGGAAGACAGTGTGGCAATTCCTCAAGGATCTAGAACTAGAAATACCATTTGACCCAGCAATTCCATTACTGGGTACATACCCAAAGGATTATAAATCATTCTACTATAAAGACACATGCACACATATGTTTACAGCAGCACTATTCACCATAGCAAAGACTTGGAACCAACCCAAATGTCCATCAATGATAGACGGGATAAAGAAAATGTGGCACATATACACCATGGAATACTATGCAGCCATAAAAACGATGAGTTCATGTCCTTTGCAAGGACATGGATGAAGCTGGAAACCATCATTCTCAGCAAACTAACACAAGAACAGAAAACCAAACACTGCATGTTCTCACTCATAAGTGGGAGTTGAACAATGAGAAAACGTGGACACAGGGAGGGGAACATCACACACTGGGGCCTGTCAGGGGGTGGGAGGTTAGGGGAGGGTTAGCATTAGGAGAAATACCTAATGCAGGTTACGGGTTGATGGATACAGTAAACCACCATGTCACATGTATACCTATGTAACAAAACTGTACGTTCTGCACATGTACCCCAGAACTTAAAAGTAAAATAAAAAAATTTTAAAAAATAAATAAACTAAGTTAAAATGATCCAAGAAAACCCATCAGTGTCTTCTCAAACAATAAATAAATAATTCACAACTTCAAATTGGTCCCCTATTTCTCTAGCTGGAACCCCAAGAGGTCTGCATGCAGAGTTCCAAAAGAGTACATGTAGTTTGAAAGCACCAATTTTAGAAAAGTCCTGTTTCTGACTATGAAAAGAGTTGTGCTCAAAAATAGCAGTAAACACAGAGATGTTCCCATTTCCCCTCCTTTGACATTGCTACACAATTTCCCCAGGACCAGAGCTGCCATGATTTCCGTGTGCCAGACAACCACACAACTGTGAAGAGATAGCATCCAAGCACAAGCTCACTACCAGCCTCTCAGACATCTGCCCATGCCCTTCAAGATCAGTTGTAAGGACAAGCTTCACACTTTACAGAAACTGAAGTCACCATCCTCTTTTGAACTTGTTTTCTAAATGCTTCACGAAATGGCCAATTTGATGCTTAAGAATGTATCTTTGGAAGCAACACTCATATTGTGCCACATGACACATAATGTCACAATGTGGTACTTAATGGATCAGTTTACTGATGCACCAATTAAAGAATAGCAGATCTGTTATACTTCATATTTTTCCTTTTGTTCCTCCCTTCCTTACTTTTATTTTTTCTAATTATAAAAACAATGCAGATTCATGTAAAAAACTAGAGAAAACAAAAATTTTAAAAAGAAGAATCATCCAGAGTCCCACAATTCAAAAAAGAAAATCACTAGGGTATTAACATTTTAATCACTAATTTCTAATTTATATCTAATAATTTAGAAAAGTTTTCATATACATTTTCCATTTCACTGTCTTTTTCTGCAATTGAGATCTTAGATAATAAATCAAAAATATTTTCATTATCAGACACTAGAGTGTATGTCTCACAAACAATGCTCAATCCTCAATAAAAATTCTGAATAGAGCAGCCCCTTTTGAGAAAAACAGCCCTATCTTATAATTAGCTTTTTGCAAGTCCCAATGTATATGTCATCGCCATGGGGAAACCTTTCTGACTCTTCAGATGAGGTTAGACCTCCACTATGTATTCTTGTAGTAGAATCCTGTGCTTTGTCTTCATAGCAACTATTACAATTAACCATGTGGATCATTATCTGCTGCACTCCCCAGCTAGAACATATGCTCTCAGAAGGAAGTCACTAAATCTGTCTTATTTCTTGCTATTCCTCCAATAATTGAGTTTTATTATATAAAATATTCTTAACTCAGAGTTAAGGGATAAATGAATGAACCAAAGAACGAACATTCTCAGGGACACAACATGGGACCGTGACTGAGCAAGAAGTGGAAACTAGTGTGACAGTGTAACTGCATGAAAAAGGGCTGAGTTTATACTGGGATGAGTTATCTCTTTAATCCTCCTCCACTACCACAACCGTGAGACAAGACCCCAGTTTAGCATAGAGACCCTGCTAAGGGAACTTACCTGTTGTCATACATGAATGACATGAAGACATATGATGTCATACATCTTCTGGGCAAGATGGAGTAAAGGGACTGGATTTACCCTTCCACTTGCAACAACCTAAAAAAAAATCACTTTCAGACATTGCACATCAAACAGCAAAAGACAGTGATTCCTGAGATGGAGAAGCAAATAAGATGAGCCCTACAAACATCATGCCTTACTACCTGGAGAGTTCAGGCTGCAAGTACAGGAAGGGGAAAATAAGGCAGCAGGCAGTATGGATATTCTTCTTGAATTGAGAAGACGGAGCTGGTTGTCTGGAGAGGTCAAGACAGCCAGTGTTCATAGGGCAGAGTGTCAGAAAACAGATAACTGCACAGAGTGAACCCCAGAGATCTGTAAAGGGTCCCCTTTGAGTCTTCAGCTGACTTCATGCAAGTAAGAAACTACCTGAGACCACAGAAAGAACCACCTGGAAGGATCAGAGGGAACAATCTATGGTGCTCACACAAAACTGACTATTATTCCTGCTCAAGTGGAAAAGCCTCATCATTCTCAGGCACTGGGTGGCACATTCAGAAGGGTAATGCCTCCATAGCACAAAAAAAAATTATCCTAGTCTAAAGACTGCTGATATCATCTGGTTGTGTCCCCATCCAAATCTCATCTTGAATTGAAGCTCTCAAAATCCCCAAGTGTCATGAGAGGGACCTGGTAGAAGGTAATTGAATCATGGAGGCAGGTTTCTCCCATACTGTTTTCATGATAGTGAATAAGTCTCATGAGATCTGATGGTTTTATAAAGGGCAGTAGTCCCCCTGCACATGCTTTCTTGCCTGCCACCATGTAAGACGTGCCTTTGCTCTTCCTTTGCCTTCCACCAAGATTGTGAGGCATCCCCAGCCATGTGAAACTGCGAGTCCATTAAGCCTCTTTTTCTTTATAAATTACTCAGTCTCAGGTATGTCTTCATTAGCAGTGTGAGAATGGACTAATAACAACTGCTTTAGTCCCACCACACACAAAAGTGAACTGCTTCCAAGTAACCGCATGTACCATAACAAAGTTCAATAATATTTATAGGAATATGAAAATATCCAGCATCCAAAAAGGTAAAATCCACCGTGTCTGGCATCCTATAAAGAATGATTAGGCATGTAAAGAAGCAGAAATATATGACCCATAATAAGGAGAGATAGTAATGGGAGAGATAACATATGAGGAAGAAAACAAAAAATCCACGTGGAACATCTAACACTATAATGAAAGAGAAAGTATAGTGTATATAACTAGAACAAACACTCAGAATCGCAGACCCTTGCCACCATTGACTAGGTAAATTTGACTCAAAAGCCTCCTTTTAAACCACTGCTTCTCTTCTGTTTACTTATGCTCTTATAAGGACTGAGAGAATTGAAGTGGGTGAACATAAATAACTGCTTAAATAAAGGCAGCTCTACATTTTCTATTTTGGATGGCCAAGCCTTCTGCACATCTAAAACTGCTTCCACAAACTTGAGAATGCAAGAACAGATACCTCCCACCACTCTAAGGAAAGAGATTGATATTTTGAAAGGATTGCTATAAGCTAATCAGTGTTTGCCTCTGAAACTTCCACCCATCTGTCCTGAACTTTGTGCTATTTTTCTTTGCTAGCAATTTTCATAACATGATTCAAAGAGGATGGATTTTTCATCAATTAAATGGCATATCACATTGCCCTAACATGTCATAAATTTCATAGATTTCTCAATATCTTGTCATGACAAACCCAAATTTAGCAATATTATCAGACTGTGGCTCTACATTTCAAGATACTTAATGTTTGTGCCAATAAAGGAAATTTATTGTTTCTTGAATTTAATGGACCCAGTGCCGCTGGTTCCTTCAGATTGTTTCAGCAGGGGCTAAACTTTTTGAAGTCAATAAACCATTTGCTGTCTTTAACATAAACTCCAACTGTTCTCTCTTACGTTGCTCTCATGGACAAAATAATGCTTCTCACTTCCAGCAATTTGCTATTTGGAAAAGAAACATTCTTAGGATTTTACTCATTGAGCCATAAGAAGGCTCTGAAATGATCCTTAGTGTGATAAATGAATTACCAAAGCCATGGGTCCAAAAGTAAAAGCACAACGACCAAAAATCTTCTTTGGATAAACAAAAGATGTCACACAAAGATTATTTGGGTGAGGAGGCAGACAGACCAGAGATTTTGGAAAAAGGAAACCATGCTTTTGATGTCTTAGCTGCTATCCAGCCCAGTGGAAAAGTCATTACAAACATAGGCAGCAAGAGCAGAATAGAAGGGAATGTAATACAGCGGAGGAAAGGATGGATGAAAAAAAGACTAAGACCAAAGGACAGATCAGTGAAGGCGTAAGTCAACCAAAGGCATAGAGAGTTATAGGAAAGGCACCTATACCCATTCAAAATTACAGCATCAGTGAGAGAGAACACGGAAACAGTCAATGTGTTAGGCAAAGCTATCTCTTGTGAATCTCCCATGGACCTGAAGACCCACACTGCCAATAGAGTCAATTAAGAGGAGGGGACTCATAGCTTCTGTGATGGTTCTGACAGATATCTTGAGAGAGTAGTCTTAGGCCATCATTCTGACAACCTGTGAGTTAGAAAATACCTAATTAGGAAAGCCATAAAATGGCTGAGGGCCATAAAAAAGCAATTAAAGAACAAATATGGATTATGAAGAGAGTCAAGGTGAAGAAAAAAACAAATCCTAGCATCTGTTAAATAACAAAAGGAGCAAAGAAACCAGAACTCGGGTATACGCATGCACGCATGCACACACACACACACACACACAAACATACACATGCACACGCGCACACACACACACCCCTACAAGCCCCTCACTACGCTAGGAAGACGATCCTCAAACTGCAGCCATATTGACTGCTAAAACTGGCATTTTATATAGGATTTTTAAAAATCTTACATGGAAAGAAAAGTAGCCAAAGACCTCTTATTTTGAAAACCATATATGCCAATGGCCCCCTACTCTGACTTGAAGACATGAATTAAAGCATATGTAGAGGTCACAACTCAATGTAATCAAGAGAAGGAAAAAGGTAGTAAAAATAGGAAATGAAAAATTGGCCAGGCATGGCAGCTCACGCCTATAATTCCAGCACTTTGGGAGGCCAAGGGAGTTGGGGGCGGGGGTGGATCACCTGAAGTCAGGAGTTCGAGACTAGCTGGCCAACATGGGGAAACCCCGACTCTACTAAAAATACAAAAATTAGCTGGGCATGGTAGCGGGTGCCTGTAATCCCAGCTACTCAAGAGGCTGAGGCAGGAGAATCTCTTGAACCCTGGAGGTGGAGGTTGCAGTGAGCCAAGATCACACCACAGCACTCCAGCCGGGGTAACAGAGACACTCCATCTCAAACAAACAAACAAAAATTATTTCTCACACATTATTATCATTTCTTTCACTAGACTGTAAGCTTCAGATGGAAGAGGCTATGTTTGTTTTGCTAATCACCAAATAGATAGTGCCTAGTATAATTCCTGATATATAGCAGATAGTCAATAAATATTTATTAAATAAATTTAAAAGGATATAATGCTACAGTGAAACAGAAAAATGAAACAAAAGCCTAGATCCTCACGATAGAAGTGAAATTGATTTGGCTTTGAGTGACTGAAAAGCCCAAAATACAAGTGTCTTAAATGAGATAGAATTTTATTATCTCATTCACATTAAAAAGTCTGAAAGTAGGTCATGCTGAGGCTGGTACTGCAGTTCCACAAAGTGATCAGCACTCCCCTCTGCTATCCCTATGACTGGCCCTTACCCTCAAGATCTGAAATAACTGTGAGAGTTCCAGCTACCACACGTTTATTCCAGGCAGAAGAAGAAAAATAGAAATAAAGGCCAAGAAGGGAAGATCACCTTTATTTATACTTTCAGTTACACTAATCCGTCAAAATTCAGTCATATGGTCAGACTTAACTACAAAGTGAGGCCAGGAAATTTAGTCTATTAGCTGGAAAGCAATGTTTGCAGTTTAAAACGTATAATCTTTCATTAAGGAGTATAAGGATAAGAGATTGGGCAGTTTCTGCCATAATTTGACTATCAATTAAAATCTTCTCTAGAACGTAGGAAGAAAAGATAGAAACTACTAGTCATTAACACCATTTCTCTTTTGTTCAATATTTTTAGAAGGATCAACAAATTCTCTTGAAATTCTGAAGAACTAGCATACACCTCAGCCAAGAAAAAATAGAAAGAAAGAACTAGATGTTTTTCTCCTTTGCTCCATTTGAAAAAAGAATTCTGAGCAAAGCCTGTTTGATCTCAGGGAATTGGCCATCTCCATGATTTTGTTTCCCAGCAACCTGGAGATCTTTCAATTGGATGGAGGCTGTAAATAAACCATTCTATGATTCCATCAGCCTTCGACCATACACCACCAACACCTGCCTCCTCCAAATGACTCAAACTTCCCTTAACTCCTGCCCACAGTGCAAGATGTTTATTCACTAATTCAAGGAAGGGAGTTGTGAGGGAAATATTAGGTTGGTGCAAAAGTTATTGCAGTCTTTGCCATTGAAAGTAATTGCAAAAACTGCAATTACTTTTTTACCAATCTAATACTTCCACCCTACAAGACATGGGAGTCCTCAAATACCATATTTATTTTTGACTAGTAAAGAACCAACCCAATTAAAAGAACCAGGGGAAAAAAAAATCATAACAGGTTCCAACTATTATTTGTTCATTCATTCATTCTTTCATGCAGGATTTTAGCTAAAGGCATTAAATTAACTGTTTCCTAGAAAATAAAACTACTACAAAGAAACATCGAGGTCATACCTTGAGTGTGAAAGTTTTCATTAATATATGAGGGCTATTTGAAATGTGAAGTCATGAATCAAAGAGAAGTGAAAGGACTTTTTTAAAAAAGCTGATCAGAGACACTGTCTTTGAATCTTTGCCTGGTGACTGGGATAGGAGGGTGAAGTTTTTAAAGTTTCTCAAACCCCTCCTCTTCCTCACCCTAGTTCTAAGGAGAAAACAGAATTCCTAGGCAGCTTAGCATGAAACAATCACATTTCTTTTTTTTTTCCCCTGCTGTAAAGATTGTAAAACCATAAGAGATGAACAAAACTCTCTACTCAGATTAAAAATCAAAACTTGATACCCTATAGACCAGGGTGTGTGGAGGGGTATGCGAGGAAAAATGTATTTCCTAATTTGGGAATATATAAACTGAGAGGGTTAGGATGGAACACCAGGGTCTTAAAAATTCAGTCCTAGTGGGTCACATTCAGAGATGATATTCAATATACTTAGCAAATGGTATTGCACAGGCAGCAGCCCATCAGAAATAGCACTGGCCAGGGCACTAGCTCAGGGACCTAGAGGCTCCCTACTAAGCCATGCATTAACTCTTTGGTTTCCAGATTATAAGCAGGGTGGCAGAACAGTGAAAAACCTCAAGTCATCAGATATTTACCACCAAGCAGTATTTTAACAATTTATACAGCTGTCCTGGAGCATACCAGCCGCATGTCAGCCCCAGTCTGACCCTTCCAGGCACTAATGATTAGCCAGGCTCATGATCATTATGCCCCCAGCCTTGCTTTCCAACATCATCCAATTTCAGACAATCACTTAGCTCTTGCCACTTTATACCAAGGGCCATCCAATCCTAGAGAAAGCATTCAGGAAGACACAAATCCTCTTCCTAGACTATTCACCATAGTCACACTAGAAACATCAGATGGGGAACAGTAGTTTTGATTTAGCCTTTGGCATTCCCATATTCACTCAGGAGTAAACAGAAATATGAAGCAATAGGATTTGAAAAGAAACTCAGAAAACGGAAATATTTAATACTACTTTAATCATGTCCTCTGAATACACCTTGGTCTCCTCTGGACAGGTAAATTAGATTCGAATATGTTCTACATCTCCAAGCCGCACATTTAAATCAGTATCACTTTAATTCCTACTTGTGAATCTGTGTGAATAAGACTATAAAATTATTAAGAGGGAAAAACACTTAACAGAAAAGAATGACTCACTGGTGACACTAATCACAATGACCAGGAAATAGGGGCTTGTTTAGTTATCAGAAAAAGCAGATTCTCTTTAATAGTGTTTCATATTTCATGTTTTCCAATACACAGTAAATCTTTCTCCTTTTATTCCATATGGGTATTCACTTTTAATAAAAGTCTTATTTTAAGATCTTGGAAAAGCAGAACAGCTGAAGAAATGTAGTTTTACTTCCTGTTCTATTATTAATGGGTCTATTATTAAGTCCCTTCTTTGCTCTTCCATTCCTCATGTTACTCCCTTTTCTTTATTTTAAATACCCCTTTTTTCTGAATGAGTTTCTGTTTACTCATCTTTTTAAATTAAGGTAAAATTCACACTCATGTAAAACTCACACACTTACCTGAAATTCACTAAAGTGTTTAGTGAATTTAGAAAATGTTTTAAAAAGTCAAATACACAGAGACAGAGAATAAAACTCTAGTTAAGGGGGTAGGAGGAGGAAATGTGAATATGCAGGTGAGAGCGCACAAAGTAACAAATATGTAAGATGAACAAGTCTAAAGATCTAATGTACAACATGAGGACTATAGCCAATAAACTGTATTGTATTCTAGAGTTTTGCTAAATGAGTAAATTGTAATTGTTCCTGCAACACAAAAAACAAATGGGTAACTATGTGACATGGTGGATATGTTAATTTGCTTAACTATAGTAAGCAATTTACTATCTACATGTATCCCTTACCATCATGTTGTATACCTGAAACATGCATAATAAAATTTTTTTTTTCAGTTCAATAAACATTTATTAAATGCTCACTATGCCAGTCCTTCAAGGAATGTAGAGTGAAGTGAAACAAGTATATAAACAGATAATTTCAATTCAGTTTTGAAGTATTAGAACAGAATGATGTAGTTGGACAACTACATGTATCTAGTATTGATGAACCATAAGGCAAAAAGTTGTAAGAAATGAAATAGAAAAGGTAAGCAAAAGTCAGTTTAGGAGAATCTTAGACATCATGCCAAAGAATTTACATTATCCCAAAAAACAGGGAATCAAAGAAGGGTTGAGGTGAGAAATGATGGGGAAGAGTAGAAGGGTCAAATTGGAAAACATTTTGAAAGTAAAGATCTCACAGACTTATTATTTTACATTCTTTCTTGTTTTTTTATTATACTTTAATTTCTAGGGTACATGTGCACAAAGTGCAGGTTTGTTACATATGTATACTTGTGCCATGTTGGTGTGCTGCACCCATTAACTCATCATTTACATCAGGTATATCTCCCAATGCTATCCCTCCCTCTCCCCTCCCCACAATAGGACCTGGTGTGTGATGATCCCTTTCCTGTGTCCAAGTGATCTCATTGTTCATTTCCCACCTGTGAGTGAGAACATGCGGTGTTTGGTTTTCTGTTCTTGTGATAGTTTGCTGAGAATGATGGTTTCCAGCTTCATCCATGTCCCTACAAAGGACATGAACTCATCCCTTTTTATGGCTGCCTAGTATTCCATGGTGTATATGTGCCACATTTTCTTAATCCAGTCTGTCACTGATGGACATTTGCATTGATTCCAAGTCTTTGCTATTGTGAAGAGTGCCTCAATAAACATACGTGTGCATGTGTCTTTATAGCAGCATGACTTATAATCCTTTGGGTATATCCCCAGTAGCAGGATGGCTGGGTCAAATGGTATTTCTAGTTCTAGATCCTTGAGGAATCACCACACTGTCTTCCACAATGGTTGAACTAGTTTACAGTTCCACCAACAGTGTAAAAGTGTTCTTATTTCTCCACATCCTCTACAGCACCTGTTGTTTCCTGATTTTTTAATGATTGCCACTCTAACTGGTGTGAGATGGTATCTCATTGTGGTTTTGATTTGCATTTTTCTGATGGCAAGTGATGATGAGCATTTTTTCATGTGTCTGTTGGCTGTATGAATGTCTTCTTTTGAGAAGTGTCTGTTCATATCCTTTGCCCACTTTTTGATGGGGTTGCTTGTTTTTTTTCTTGTAAATTTGTTTGAGTTCTTTGTAGGTTCTACTCATCCCTTTGTCAGATGAGTAGATTGCAAAAATTTTCTCCCATTCTGTAGGTTGCCTGTTCACTCTGATGGTAGCTTCTTTTGCTGTGCAGAAGCTCTTTAGTTTAATTAGATCCCATTTGTCAATTTTGGCTTTTGTCGCCATTGCTTTTGGTGTTTTTAGACATGAAGTCCTTGCCCGTGCCTATGTATAGAAGAATGTATATTCTGTTGATTTGAGGTGGAGAGTTTTGTAGATGTCTATTAGGTCCGCTTGGTGCAGAGTTGAGTTCAATTCCTGGATATCCTTGTTAACTTTCTGTCTCGTTGATCTGTCTAATGTTGACAGTGGGGTGTTAAAGTCTCCCATTATTATTGTATGGGAGTCTAAGTCTCTTTGTAAGTCTCTAAGGACTTGCTTTATGAATCTGGGTGCTCCTGTGTTGGATACATATATATTTAGGATAGTTAGCTCTTCCTGATGAATTGATCCCTTTACCATTATGTAATGGCCTTCTTTGTCTCTTTTGATCTTTGATGGTTTAAAGTCTGTTTTATCAGAGACTAGGATTGCAACCCCTGCTTTTTTTTGTTTTCCATTTGCTTGGTAGATCTTCCTCCATCCCTTTATTTTGAGCCTATGTGTGTCTCTGCATGTGAGATGGGTCTCCTGAATACACGGGTATTGACTCTTTATCCAACTTGCCAGTCTGTGTCTTTTAATTGGACCATTTAGTCCATTTCCATTTAAGGTTAATATTGTTATGTGTGAACTTGATCCTGTCATTATGATATTAGCTGGTTATTTTGCCCATTAGTTGATGCAGTTTCTTCCTAGCCTCGATGGACTTTACATTTTGACATGTTTTTGCAATGGCTGGTACCTGTTGTTCCTTTCCATGTTTAGTGCTTCCTTCAGGATCTCCTGTAGGGCAGGCCTAGTGGTGACAAAATGTCTAAGCATTTGCTTGTCTGTAAAGGATTTTATTTCTCCTTCACTTATGAAACTTAGTTTGGCTGGATATGAAATTCTGGGTTGAAAATTCTTTTCTTTAACAATGTTGAATATTGGCCCTCACTCTCTTCTGGCTTGGAGAGTTTCTGCCGAGAGATCTGCTGTTAGTCTGATGGGCTTCCCTTTAAGTGTACAATTCAGTGACATTTAGTGCATTTACTGTGCGATGCCCCACTATCTAATTCCAAAACATTTTTGTAACCCCACAAAAAAATCCTGTGCCCATTAAGCAACCATTCCCTGTTTCCTCCCTCCCTCTTAGGCCCTAGAAACCATTAATCTGCTTTTTACCTCTATAGATTTGCCTATTCTGGATATTTCATGTAAATGAGCTTGATTAAGATGTGCCTTTATGTGTCTAGCTTCTTTCACTTAGCATGTTTCCAAGGTCCATCCATATAGAAGTATCTTTTATGACTGAGTTATATTCAATTGTATGGATATACCATCGTTCCTTTATTTATCAGTTGCTGAACATTTGGGTCGCTTTCAAATGTTACTAATAATGCTATTATGAACACTCATGTAGATGTTTTTGTTTAGACACCTGTCTTCAGTTCTCTTGTGTATATCTAGAAGTGGAATTGCTAGATCATATTACAATTCCATTTTTAATTTTTGAGGAACTGCCAAACTATTTTCTGCAGTTGCTACACCATTTCACATTCACACCAGCAACATACAAGGGTTTCAACTTCTCAACATTCTCACCAACACTTATATTCTATTTTTTGTATTATAGCCATTCTAGTAGGTATGAAAGGGAATTCATTGTAGTTTGATTTGCATTTCTCTAATGGCTAATGATGCTGATCATCTTTTCATGTACTTAGTATACCTTCTTTGGAGAAATGTTTATTCAAATCTATTGCCCTCTTTTTTTTAATTTGGTCATTGGCTTTTTATTGTTGAATTGTACTTTCCAATCATTTTAAGTTGAAATGTTTGGCACTGGCTTTTCAAACAAATGACAAAGTTGCAAAATGGACAAAGTGATAAAATAAAGCAAACCTGGACCACTTGCCACACCCACTAAACCAACACATACCGTAACTTTAGTTTTATATTTTTGAGTTTCAATATTCCCAACAAGACAACAGATAGGTAAGGTATTGCTGGATTAAGTGAACTTTTTTCAAATTGACAGAAAAGAAAATAATTTATTCATGTACATGTTTACTCAACAAATATTTATTGATCATGCTGTTAGGCATTAGGATGATTGAAAACATTGGTAGTACAGCGTTGGTCTTTATATTGTCCATCCATCCAGGAAGATGCATTATAAATGAAGTTTTCATATGAAAAACATGTGAGGAAAAGTAATTGTGGAAAATCTTAGTTTCAATTTACTCAGAGTTTAGAAAAAAAAAAAAAAAAAAAAAAAAAAGAACTTTCCAAACAGCCTAGAGATAGATAATCCGTTTTATCTACCCTCAGAAAAGATACTATGTTAAAGAGAAACAATGTCTCCCTCACCATACACAGGGATAAGACACCCAAACTCATCAATACAATGCCTTTGAATAGGTAGGTATTAATAAAGAGTTAGCAAATGTGTATTGTTCCTTTGGATTGTTAAGGATAGCTCAACGAGGAGCTTGTGGAAACCTGGAATATCAAGGAAATTTTGAACTCAGATGAAAAAAACATGATTCCAAGTTGGCATTTTTGAATGAAAGACTAAAGAAGAAATCTATAAAGCAAAGTATGAATTTTAAATAGGAAAAAACTACATATTCTAATTCTCAATGCCTGCATCTGTGGAAAACTGAGACATTGAACTACTGAAGTATACAATGTGTAGGACTTCATAAACAAGATGTAGAATATAAACATAAAAATAGTATGGGGTGGGCACTATGACTCACACCTGTAATTCCAGTGCTTTGCTAGGCAGTGGCAGAAGGATTGCTTGAGACTAGGAGTTTCAGACCAGTGAGACCCTGTTTCTACAAAAAAATAAAAAATCTAATTACCCTGGTACGGTGGCATTCACCTGTAGTTCCAGCTACTAGGGAGGATGAGGCAGGCAGATCACCTGAGTCCAGGAGTTCAAGATTGCTGGTGAGCTATAACTGCACCACTGCATTCCAGCCTGGGCAACAGAGCAAGACCTTGTCTCTAAAAAATAATAATAAAATTAAATTTTAATTTTAAATTAAAATTAGCATGGAGTAGTGATACAGAACACAGGCTTTGAAATCAGACAGACCTGAATTTGAGAATCAGCCTTGCCCTTTACAAAGTATGTCCCTCAACGAATATTATTTATAGTTCCTAACTCTTGATTTCTTCAATTGTAAAACAAGGATTTAAATACCTATCTCATTCATTTGTTAATGCTTAGCACAATGCCTGTAACACATTGATAATTACTATAATTGTTTTGGAATATGATATAAATGGTGAATGGAGACAGAAGAATGAGTAAATAGAAAGGAAAGGAATCTGAACAAATTTTTATTTAAAAATGGATTTGTTACAGATACAAACTCCATTTTCCAGGAAGAAAAGATAATTTGTATAATTTCTACTCTTCATCATTTTTATAACCATTTATTCAGAATAATAGTTGTATAATCTCAACATTGACTCAAATGCAAACTCATTTACCTTGTTCAAGAATTATTAACTCAGCCATCTTTGGCCCATGACATTCCTAATTATGTGTGTTTCGTTAAAATATTTCAAAAATATAAATGCAGTTTTTATTTTTTATAAATTATGTGAGATATGAATTATATCAAGGTACTAGTGGGAAACTGTAACCAGAGGTTCACGGGTTAAAGAATCAGCTCTATAGAACATTGTAGTGGGCTGAATGGTGGATTTTAGGAGCTGATCACAATCCTGAAGGACACAATTACCAAACACTGTAATCTCAAATGTCAAAAACCTGAAAGATCAAAAATCCAAAAATATAATTCTTGAAAAGATAATTTTAAATTTCTTTAAAAGATATTTATTTGTGTTTTAAAGGGGATTTATTCCCAAAATTTAAAAACATGACAAAACACTTCATAGATCACTTTACACAATAAAATAGTCAATAATAACATATATATTTTTGCAAGCATAAACAGGTACACCAATGACAGTCACATGGGTATGACAGTTATAAGCAGATGAACTGTATTCATAAAGAAATGGGTCAAAAATTGAAATGTATAAACAGATATCACTATGGTTGGTAATATGTGCACCTAGTTTTATAGCTGCAGTCATCTGAAATACCCAACCCAAGACTAATAACCCAAGTCTTTTGATCAGATGGAGGAAAATTTGTGATGAATCACCACCATATATGCAGTTGCCTGAAGAACCAAGATTTTGAGAAATTATATCTTACACAAATGCAGTCATACGGACATATCTTCATTTATTGAGGAAGTTCCAATGTTTTTACATACATACACAAAGCTTACAAACAAAGTCACATTGTGATAAAGCACTTTCATGAAGTCAAATTTGCAACAACAAAAAAAAACTGCATAAAACAAATTGGAACTCTCTAAAAGTCCTTACATAATTTGTATTTCCAGTATTGGAAATAACGCAACATAAAATATGTAGCATAGCAAATTGTAAGAGATAGCTTTGACAACTTAAAATAGTGAGAAAAAGAAAAGGAAAAACTAAAAAGAAAATCTGATAAATGAAATAGTGTATTACAGGGAAAGATTAAGGGCAATTGCATGGAGATAGTTCACTAAGAGCTGACCAAATTTCATGATCATTAAATATACTTTGAAGTCTTGCATCACAATGAATATCTGCTTTTTTTCTTCTAGGATTTGGCCTTCCTCAGAGAATATTCATTTTCTACATGGTGCTGCTCTTTTCAAAATTCTTCTATGATTCCATATACACTAAAATAAGCATTCCCTATTAAATCTTCCTACCTTCAGTGCCATGCTTACATGTTGTTGTGGGTATGTAGAAATCCATTCTACATGCATTTCTACATAGACTATAAATTTGGCAGAAATAATACTAGTGATCTAACAGTAACATCATTGCATAAGTGTCTTCTTATCCTACCATGCATATAATTATTTTTGAACCAGTCAATAGCTTTGCTGACTCTTCAAAAAATGTGGATTTAATTCATTAAAAGCTCCTGAAATGTCATCTGCTGGAAGGAATGTCAATAAAGGCAAACGATGCATTTTTTAACTGAAGTTTTTGTCATTGCTGTAGAGCATGGCCAATCAACTCATCTGAATTTTCTGCCAAATGCATTGGGCTGAACGGAAAAAACAAACTTTACTGGTAATATCTTGACATTCTCTTTTAGAAGCCTTGGTCATTCCTAGTTCCAAATCTGTCATTATGGTTTGGGGATTCAATTAAAATCCATTTTCTTCTGTGTAAGGACGATAACAGGGTGATAGCTCTGCCTAACATGATGCAACTGTCCTGTGACTGTGATTATCGGGATTTTAGACACCAGGAATTTTAGACTTTAGAGATTTTGATCTTTGGGATCTCAACATTTGGGAATAGAGCCTGTAGGACTGTGTCTTTCAAGATTATGATCAGTCTCAGGCTCTGTGGACCACCTTTCTGCTTTGCCCTCTGCTCCCCATTAAATTCTGCCAGAGGAAAAGAAAGATGTTCATTGAAGTCTGTTTCCTTTCAGTTTTCTGTTACTATCAGCATCATCTTAACAATGACTTCAGAAGCAATTGTTGTTCCATGAGCAGAATTTAAATTTAATTCAATCTAACTTGCAGGTTTTTTTTTTTTTTAAACACATGCAGACCAGTCCCATCACATTCACTAAGAAATATCCAGACCAATTGTCTGTCCCTACCCCCTCAAATTCACGGGTCCCAACCCCAGAAATACTCTCTTCCAAACTTCTAAATTGTGATAATTCCATTATTTGCTTTTGTTTCCCAACCCAGGAGCTCGTAGTTAATTCCTGCTGTTGCTCCCTTCTATAATACTTTAGTTCTGTTTATCTTTCAATTCTTCGATACCCTTTGGCAATTGTTTATATTAAATTCTTTCTGTTAAAATGATTGCAGTGGTTTCTGTTTCCTGCCTGGACCCTGATGATACAGGTCCCCAGCTAGTTGCTTTCTGGTACTATTTCTCAACAATAAGACTGGGAGCTCTCAGAGCAGCTGCAAAGAAGCTCATTTTCATCACCAGGAAGCCAACAGCAACCACTGTGTCAGTACTACTAACAAATCTGGTCTCACGCATTCTTCCAACCAATGTGAGTCCAAGTGAATAAAACCTCCAGAAAAATCAACCACTGAAAAAGGTAAATCTAAAAAGATATAAAATAGATTAGCGTTATCCTGGGGCTGGATATGAGAACAGGTACTAACTGCAAATAGGTACAAGGGATAGTATGAGAGTGGTAGAAATGTTCTAACACCAATTTTGATGACAGTTTTTTAAATATACTAAAAATAATTGAATCATTTATTTAAAGTGGGTGACTTTTGTGAAATAAACTATGCCACAATAAAGATTTTTTTTTAAAGTCAACCTTTCAAATTTAACAAAGGACCCTGTGATGAGAGCTATCATGGAGAGTGCAAGAGTGTCAGTTAGGTCAGTATTCTCACTCAAATTTGGACTTCCAATGTTTTCTCCAAATGAGATGTTAGATACATACACCAAGAGGACTGAAAGAACATGTTCATCACCACTAATTGTTAAAATACAAACACAGTTTTGTAACCTTAGGCCTCTCCACCTCTGAGATATTTGTCTTCACTATGCAGTACATACATATTAATAAAACAGGACTTCTCTCTTTAGCATCTCACTAATCTCCAAGGCCAAAGACAGAGGAGGAAGGTGAGGAGTTAACACTAAGCAACTACAACAGAACAGGCATCATACTCTTTGCTTTATACCATAATTCAATCTCACTTTTTTAATAGCCCTTTATGATGGGCATTTCAACCCAACATTCTACAGAGAAGAAAATTGAAGCACTTAAAAGTAAAATAACTTGTCCAATATCATGTACTCAGTAAGTAGGATAGTTATAGCTAAAATCCAACTTTTCTTACAGGAAATGACATTTCCATTAAAACCTTGAAGTCTCTTCAGTGCAGCATTTCTAGGGGCCAAAAGAGAATTCTACAAGATTATATCTTTGAATGAACAAGGATACCAGTTAAATCAACTTATGTAGCACATCATATGAATTATGAAGGTTGGAATATCATATGAATTATGAAGGTTGGAATCTTTAAGAACGCTCAAAGGGTAGGCATTCCACATTGTATTTTACATAAGTAGATATTTTTCCCCTGATTTCTTTAGGTTCTTTTTGACTGAAATGCTTGGCAACATTTTGCTTTATGTTGTTTTAAAGTATTCTATGCCGACAAGTGGTGAACTCAGAAAATACAGTCCATTTTTCCCAAACCCATGAAAGTAATATTGTGCATTATAGCTTTGGTAGTCCCCATGATTATGACTACACATTTAAAGTTTATGTTCCACTGGGATCACCCAAACCAAGAGTATTAACTTAAAACACACATCTGAAGATCAAAATGTATCTTCTCAATTGAGAAAACCAATAAAAACAAATAGTGCGCGTATTTTTTGAAAATAAAACAATGTTTTAAGTTATTAAGGGAAATCATCAGAATTGTATTGTCTTTTTTTGCATTGAAGTAAACTTTGTCGTTGTTTAGAATAGAAGGAAAAAAAGCAGCTAAAATAATTTATGTTTCAAGTCTAACCATGACAAAATTTTAAACAGAAATTTGAATATTTAGGTCCCCAATTCCAATATCTTACCTATAATGGGAATAGTCTAAACGTTTGAACAAAACAAATGTTATTTGCCTTGTTGAGATAAGTATTTCTAATATGATCAAAAACTGATGTTAAAATTAAATCCCCATCCTGAGGGAGACCAAGTCTACTTGGTGTTTTGGTTCATATAAAGGTCATTGTGATAAAATCTCAATGACATGCAATAAAAATAATTCACGTTGTCTACATTGGGTGAGGAAAGTAAAGGTACGACTGTAGTTGTGAAGCTTAACTAAGGTTGGTGGGGGCTATTTCCACTGAAACAAACAGCTTTTTATATAAAAATACTGTTAATGGTTACCTTAGAGAAACTGATTAAGGAATGGGGGAGGCAGATAATTTTTTTCTTTTTATATTATATTATTCTGTGTTTAAACTTTAATGAAAGTGCTGGAACTTTTATCATGTTATATTTCTTTGTTATGCATTTCTTTGTTAATGAAAGAAGTAATTACTTTAAAAATTATTTTAAAATAGGCAAAAATACTTCCAAAAAGTCACATAATTTTTAAAAATTCTTTCCATTACAGAGAGATAATCCAATGCCAGGACACATGTGCTCCCTGGGGTAAAAATGAAATGTCTACAAAAACAAAATAATAAGAAGCCATTTTAATGCCTAGAGGAAGAAAATACCGAATATGTGGGCTGTGTGTGGCCTTTGAGTAAGCCAGTGATGCTCAAGGTACCCATTCACAATAAGATCAGGAACCTGTGCTGGAATACAAATGAACACACTACTTCCTTCTATGGGCAAGTCTTGCTACCTAAATAAATAAATAAATCAGATGAACTGAAAAGCATGCTTAATGGCTAAATTAATTTACATCCTGATGCAAACTGGTCGCAAACAGTTGTCCGACCAGAGACCACACTATGAGTAGCACTGAAACCTGCATATACCAAAGATAAATGGAAGGAGGAAGGTTTAGACTGTGAGTCAGTCAGGGTTCAATGTAGGAAACGGAAATCACTCTAGACATTTAAAGCAGGAAAAGATTTAATACAGAGAATTTAGTGCAGACAGAAATGGTAAAAGAAAGAATAATGTGCAACAAGTCCAGAAGCCACCACTTAGCCAATTTGAAGAACTTCCGCCATAACTACAATCCAGAAAGCAGAAAGTTATGATTGCTGTCACGACCACCACTACCTTTTAACATTTATGGATCTGGTGACTAGACAGAGGAGCACTGAGTCCAGTCAATTCAATGGCTTCTAAATCTTCATGAACTTGCTTGCCAGCTGAAAGTGGCCTCCACCTCTGCCCTCCAGATCTGCCCATATTTGTCTTGGTACATCTCCTTAAAGGGTATTCACTGGGATCCACATCTTTGGGTTGAGATCAGTTCTGCTTTGTGTATGTTCATTATGAAGTCCAGGATGAAGGAGTGGTGGCTGTTCATGGAATGTTCGACTCATGGTGATGAAGCCAAACACAAGCACATATAAGGCCCCTGCTCACACCATATCTACTAACATCTCATTGTCCAAAGCAAGTCACATGGGAAAACCCATTTTCAATGAGATCTACATTCTACCCCCAATGGAAAAGCACTGTAATATTACACAGCAAATGGTATCAATATACTGTCACAGGGAATTGAAGAATTGGGACCAATATCCCAATCTTCAATAACTTTCAGTCTTCTTCAATGCTACAGTTTCATATTCTGTAATTTTATGATAGAGATTCATAACAATGTATGAACTACCTCAATACCCAGTTACCCACTTTCTCTCCTCCATCAATTCCCCAAAAGACCACAGATAACCAATCTCTACCAAACTTATCCATCATTAGCCCCTTCTGTCTCAAAGAAAGTGTTGTTACTCTCTCTAACCATGGCCCATTCCCAGGTTGTGTTCTAAATTTTCCCCAAACTCTCAAGAGACTTTAATTCTACTCTACTACCTCTTTTCTCCTAAATCTTCACCCTTGCTTCTTTTCCAATCAAACATCTGTAACAAATGCTACAATGAAATATGTGACCTTTGATCTTAAAAACAAATGGTCTCCCATGACATTACATTTTCCCTAGCAAGCCTCTTCTTCCTCATATTCACCTTTCCTAAAAGGGTATATTTATTCACAACTTCTATTTCCTCTTCTTTCACTTATTCTGCAGCACTCTGAAATCTGGCCAAAAACAACAACAAGAAGTCATATTTGCCAAGTTTACTGCTTATTGTCAGAGGGTTTGGTGAGGCACGATGAACAGCACGCTCTTTCCCTGATTTCTGCATCAAAAGAGAAAGAAAAAAAAAGAATGAAGCTTTCTCTATTAGTCTGTTTGCATGGCTATAAAGGAATATCTGAGGCTGGGAAGTTTATAAAGAAAGGGGGTTTATTTGGCTAGCGGTTCTGCAGGCTGTACAAGAAGCATAGTGCCGGCATCTGCTTCTGCTGAAGTCCTTGGGAAGCTTACAATCATGGTAGAAGGTGAAGAGAAATCAACATGTCACATGATGAGAAAGGAAGCAAGGGAGAGAAAAGGAGGTGCCAGACTCCTTTAAACAACCAGCTTTTGTGTGAA
The DNA here is from genome assembly GCF_047675955.1 of Chlorocebus sabaeus. NCBI lineage: Eukaryota > Metazoa > Chordata > Mammalia > Primates > Cercopithecidae > Chlorocebus > Chlorocebus sabaeus. The sequence goes on from NC_132915.1 coordinate 55,709,860, forward strand.
CTACCAGAGCTGAACTTCCAGAGCAGGAACTCAGTCATTACTATGGGGATGGCAACGAAGACATTCATGAAGGATACACTTCCATGACCCAAACGCCTACCACTAGGCCTACCTCCCACACTAGAGCTCACATTTCAACTTGAGATTTGGAGAGAAAACATCCAAACCATATTACCAACACTGAAGAAATGTGGCTTAGATGTGAGAGCCAAATGAGCTTATTAACTCTCTACACTCTTGGATCCAAGACTGCAAATACTCTTAACCCAGGTTTCTGTCTCACTATTCTAAGTAGAAGGGGAAGGAGAAAGAGTCCAACTATAACCCTGTTCCAGTGATCATGTTTGTTAATAGTAAGCTCCAATCAAGAAAAAATAGACCAATAGCAATTACCTAAGGCCCAAGAAAGAGATGAGGAAGTAGACGTAGAGTATATGGGGAAACGGCCCATCACAGAAACTGGAGGACTAGAAAAAAGACACTCCCCTCTAAGAGTTAATGTTTGCATCCCTAATTTGCTTGAGCCGTCTGGGATATTTGCACTGTTGATCTTTCCTTCCTCTGGAAAATCTTTTTCCCTTAACTTTCAAGAAACTCCCTTCTCTAGGTTTGCCTCCTAATACTCTGATATACCCTATTTTGTCTCCTCAGTGGGGTATCCCTGGTGATACCAGTTTGTTTTCCCATTCTGTGGTGTCCCTTGGAAATCCCATCGATGCCTGTAACTTTCACTGTTACTCATGTGTTCATATAACTGGATATTATCTGCCTAATAGGTATTTCACTTCAAGGATGCCCATATGCATCTGAAATGCAAAATGTCAAGAAATATTTGTCATCTTTTACCCAAAGCAATCTTTCTCTTCCATAGACTCTGCCTCTGGGGGTGGCACTAGCCTTCACCCAGTCTTCCAAGACAGAAATCTTAAGAAACCTCTCTAATTCCTCTCTCTCCTTCTCCTCCTACTCTGTCCCTACCACCTCTGTGAGGTCCAGTGAATTTCACCTCTTGAATATCTTTCAAATGAGTCTCCTCTCCGTTTCTACTATCCTGCCTTGGTTTAAACCCTAAGCATCTGCTCAAATCTAATTTACTACAATAGTTCCTCACTACTATGCCCCTTTAAAATGAACATGTTAGTTTTACATTTCTGCAAGATTGTTTTTATTTGCCTAACACCAATTATCTCTTCTTTTGCTAAAAGCACCCCAATTTTGCTGAATGAATACAAGGCACCAGTGTATATTTTCTTTTTTAAAAGTTATTTCTATGCGTGATGTATATGACAGGTCTTCATTGATTAGCATATTTGGTTAACCAAAACTATTGCTTAATAATGGTGGTAAACAGAGAAATTACAAGAATTTGTTGAGGATCAGCAATTAGAGAACAATAAAAGATTTCATTATAAACATTAAATTCATCAAACTAGAGGATCAATTACTTTTTGGTTTCTCCTTTCTGATCACTAGTAGTGTTTTAATATCCTTAGGGATCAATCGTGTACCTTCTACGGATTTTGTTCTAAATGAACATGATTCTTTTGATTAATATTGCTTCTGTAACAATATCTAAGTTAGTAAAACACACTCCATAAGCTTATGGTATACAAATTTGTGCTTTCATCTCTGTAATTCCCCCTGAAAGACTTTTTTATCAAAGTAATAGTTGTCTTAGATGTGTTCAAAACCATCTAAACATAAAGCATTCACTTTTGTCTGTCACACACAGCTTCCTCCACCTTATATACTGGAAGGAAGTCCTTTGGTTTGAAAGCTTTGCCAATGTTTGAGAAAGTAAATCCCTTTCAAGTTCAGGGTGAATATTTTCAAAAGGATTTTACAAAGAGTTTTAATAACAACACAGTCTCTCTTCCCCTACTCTCAGCTCAAACCTGATTTTGAACTTTTTAAATTTAACACCAAGCTTAGATTCTCAAACAGTAAGAGCTGAAAAAGACTTTAGATTCCATCTCAATCCCACCTACTCATTTTACAGTCAAGGAGACAGACATCTGTAAAAAGGAAAGCATTTGTTCAAGGTCTTGATAGGTTTAACATAATTGAGATTTATTTCCCTAATGGTCTCAAGATCTTGTACAGCAGAAATTTCAGTAAGCCCCAAAGTGTTGCACCTGTCTTGTTTGATTTCTGGGCCTCTGACATCAACTCAGATGTTACTCATCATTTTCCATAAACTGTTCATTTCTGCCCCCATTTTCCTTAAACTTAAAGAGCCCTCTTCAAGCCACTCAGCAAGAGGAGCCATAGGGAGGTGGCAGAGGTGGTGGATGGGGGGAATTCCTGCTGGGCCTGAGCAATGAGCCATTGCTTCTCACCAAAGCCTCTGGCTCAGAGGGGCAGCTGGATATCCGGAAAAAAAAAAAAAAATAAGAGATGGCTCTAGCTGTTCAATATAAGTGTGGGGTGAGGAGAGGAGGGAGAAGTGGCAGCAGAATTTCATCTTCCTAGATGACAAAAATAAAATGATTGGGGTTTTCTCATTCCTTTTTGCGATATCCTTCTCTGGTTCCCCAGCTGTACACACACATGCATACATACACTAAAATGACAACAACAACAACAACTACTACAACCACTAACTGTCCTAGCCAGAGGTCATTTTTAATTTTCCTATTTATTTATACCTCCTAAACCAAGGGTGGGGTGGGGAATAAAAATATAAAAATACAGTGTAATTTCTTCCAGGTGCCTTACTCCACAGTAGATCCTGTATTTCATAACTTCTCTGAAGCTCAGATTTGAATTTTCTTACTCTCCAGAGTTTCTGTTTCACTTTGTACCCTAAGGTATAAAGAATATGCATGGAATAACTGAGATTCCAATAACCTTCTACTAGCAAACAGGATGTTTAAGTGTTCATTTTTCAATTGTTTGTTTGTTTGTTTGTTTTTAAGACAGAGTTTCACCCTAATGCCCAGACTGGAATGCAGCAGCTCAATCTCAGCTCACTACAAGTAATCCTCTCACTTTAGCCTCCTGAATAGCTGGAACTACAAGCACATGCCACCATGCCCAGCTAGTTTTGTGGAGTGTTGTTGTTGTCATTGTTGTTGTTGTTGTTGTTTGTCAACCAAGAAGACAAGGGATAGATTCTGACCCAAAATAAAGAAGAATGCCTAAGAATTAGAACTATACTACTATAGCATAAAATGGGATATAACCAAAAGTAATAATGTCTTCATCACTAGAAGTATTCATTCAAGCAGGAACTGAAGAAACCATTGGTCAAGATTTTTTTAGAAGGAATTCAACATTCACTGAAGAAAGGACAGTCTCTTCAATAACTGCTGCTGAGAAAACTGGATATTCATACACAGAGGAATGATACTAGGCCACTATCTCCCGCCATGTACAAAAATCAAATCAAAATGAATTAAATACTTAAATTTAAGACCCCAACTGTGAAACTACTAGGATAAAACATAGGAGAAACAGTTCGGGACATTAGTCTGGGCAAAAATTTTATGGATAAGACCTTAAAAGCACAGGTTACAGAAGCAGGAATAACAAATGAGATTATATTTAAAGTAACAAACTTCTGCACAGCAAAGGAAATAATCAACACAGTGAAGAAACAATCTGCAGAACAGGAGAAAATATGTGAAAACTATGCACTGATAGGGCATTAAAATTCAGAATATACAAGGAACTCTAATACCTCAACAGCAAAAATAAATAAATAAATAAATAAATAAATAGACACACAGACCACAGTGCAATCAAATTAGAACTCAGGACTAAGAAACTCAATCAAAACCGCTCAACTACATGGAAACTGAACAACCTGCTCCTGAATGACTACTGGGTACATAACGAAATGAAGGCAGAAATAAAGATGTTCTTTGAAACCAATGAGAACAAAGATACAACATACCAGAATCTCTGGGACACATTTAAAGCAGTGTGTAGAGGGAAATTTATAGCACTAAATGCCCACAAGAGAAAGCAGGAAAGATCTAAAATTGACACTCTAACATCGCAATTAAAAGAACTAGAGAAGCAAGAGCAAACACATTCGAAAGCTAGCAGAAGGCAAGAAATAACTAAGATCAGAGCAGAACTGAAGGAGATAGAGACACAAAAAACCCTCCAAAAAATCAATGAATCCAGGAGTTGGTTTTTTGAAAAGATCAACAAAATTGACAGACCACTAGCAAGACTAATAAAGAAGAAAAGAGAGAAGAATCAAATCGACGCAATTAAAAATGATAAAGGGGATATCACCACCGACCCCACAGAAATACAAACTACCATCAGAGAATACTATAAACACCTCTACGCAAATAAACTGGAAAATCTAGAAGAAATGGATAATTTCCTGGACACTTACACTCTTCCAAGACTAAACCAGGAAGAAGTTGAATCCCTGAATAGACCAATAGTAGGCTCTGAAATTGAGGCAATAATTAATAGCCTACCAACCAAAAAAAGTCCAGGACCAGATGGATTCACAGCTGAATTCTACCAGAGGTACAAGGAGCAGCTGGTACCATTCCTTCTGAAACTATTCCAATCAATAGAAAAAGAGGGAATCCTCCCTAACTCATTTTATGAGGCCAACATCATCCTGATACCAAAGCCTGGCAGAGACACAACAAAAAAAGAGAATTTTAGACCAATATCCCTGATGAACATCGATGCAAAAATCCTCAATAAAATACTGGCAAACCGGATTCAGCAGCACATCAAAAAGCTTATCCACCATGATCAAGTGGGCTTCATCCCTGGGATGCAAGGCTGGTTCAACATTCGCAAATCAATAAACATAATCCAGCATATAAACAGAACCAAAGACAAGAACCACATCATTATCTCAATAGATGCAGAAAAGGCTTTTGACAAAATTCAACAGCCCTTCATGCTAAAAACGCTCAATAAATTCGGTATTGATGGAACGTACCTCAAAATAATAAGAGCTATTTATGACAAACCCACAGCCAATATCATACTGAATGGGCAAAAACTGGAAAAATTCCCTTTGAAAACTGGCACAAGACAGGGATGCCCTCTCTCACCACTCCTATTCAACATAGTGTTGGAAGTTCTGGCTAGGGCAATCAGGCAAGAGAAAGAAATCAAGGGGATTCAGTTAGGAAAAGAAGAAGTCAAATTGTCCCTGTTTGCAGACGACATGATTGTATATTTAGAAAACCCCATTGTCTCAGCCCAAAATCTCCTTAAGCTGATCAGCAACTTCAGCAAAGTCTCAGGATACAAAATTAATGTGCAAAAATCGCAAGCATTCTTATACACCAGTGACAGTCAAACAGAGAGCCAAATCAGGAATGAACTTCCATTCACAATTGCTTCAAAGAGAATAAAATACCTAGGAATCCAACTTACAAGGGATGTAAAGGACCTCTTCAAGGAGAACTACAAACCACTGCTCAGTGAAATAAAAGAGGACACAAACAAATGGAAGAACATACCATGCTCATGGATAGGAAGAATCAGTATCGTGAAAATGGCCATACTGCCCAAGGTAATTTATAGATTCAATGCCATCCCCATCAAGCTACCAATGAGTTTCTTCACGGAATTGGAAAAAACTGCTTTAAAGTTCATATGGAACCAAAAAAGAGCCCGCATCTCCAAGACAATCCTAAGTCAAAAGAACAAAGCTGGAGGCATCACGCTACCTGACTTCAAACTATACTACAAGGCTACAGTAACCAAAACAGCATGGTACTGGTACCAAAACAGAGATATAGACCAATGGAACAGAACAGAGTCCTCAGAAATAATACCACACATCTACAGCCATCTGATCTTTGACAAACCTGAGAGAAACAAGAAATGGGGAAAGGATTCCCTATTTAATAAATGGTGCTGGGAAAATTGGCTAGCCATAAGTAGAAAGCTGAAACTGGATCCTTTCCTTACTCCTTATACGAAAATTAATTCAAGATGGATTAGAGACTTAAATGTTAGACCTAATACCATAAAAATCCTAGAGGAAAACCTAGGTAGTACCATTCAGGACATAGGCATGGGCAAAGACTTCATGTCTAAAACACCAAAAGCAACGGCAGCAAAAGCCAAAATTGACAAATGGGATCTCATCAAACTAAAGAGCTTCTGCACAGCAAAAGAAACTACCATCAGAGTGAGCAGGCAACCTACAGAATGGGAGAAAATTTTTGCAATCTACTCATCTGACAAAGGGCTAATATCCAGAACCTACAAAGAACTCAAACAAATTTACAAGAAAAAAACAAACAACCCCATCCAAAAGTGGGCAAAGGATATGAACAGACATTTCTCAAAAGAAGACATTCATACAGCCAACAGACACATGAAAAAATGCTCATCATCACTGGCCATCAGAGAAATGCAAATCAAAACCACAATGAGATACCATCTCACACCAGTTAGAATGGCGATCATTCAAAAGTCAGGAAACAACAGGTGCTGGAGAGGATGTGGAGAAATAGGAACACTTTTACACTGTTGGTGGGATTGTAAACTAGTTCAACCATTATGGAAAGCAGTGTGGCGATTCCTCAAGGATCTAGAACTAGATGTACCATATGACCCAGCCATCCCATTACTGGGTATATACCCAAAGGATTATAAATTATGCTGCTATAAGGACACATGCACACGTATGTTTATTGCAGCACTATTCACAATAGCAAAGACTTGGAATCAACCCAAATGTCCATCAGTGACAGATTGGATTAAGAAAATGTGGCACATATACACCAAGGAATACTATGCAGCCATAAAAAAGGATGAGTTTGTGTCCTTTGTAGGGACATGGATGCAGCTGGAAACCATCATTCTTAGCAAACTATCACAAGAACAGAAAACCAAACACCGCATGTTCTCACTCGTAGGTGGGAACTGAACAATGAGATCACTTGGACTCGGGAAGGGGAACATCACACACCGGGGCCTATCATGGGGAGGGGGGAGGGGGGGAGGGATTGCATTGGGAGTTATACCTGATGTAAATGACGAGTTGATGGGTGTAGCACACCAACATGGCACAAGTATACATATGTAGCAAACCTGCACGTTGTGCACATGTACCCTACAACTTGAAGTTTAATAATAATAAATAAATTAAAAATAAATAAATAAATAAAAAAATTAAAAAAATAAAAAAAAAATAAAAATAAAAATGGGCAAATGATCTGAATAGAAATTTCTCAAAAGAAGTCATAAAAATGGCCAAGAAGTATATGAAAAAATGCCCAACAACACTAATCACCAGAGAAATTTAAATCAAAATCACAAAGCAATATCATCAAATCGTATTTAGGATGGCTATTACCGAAAGGACAAAAACAATGCTGGTGAGGATGCAGAGAAAAGGGAAATCTTATACACTGTTAGTGAGAATGTAAATTAGTACAGTTATTATGGAAAACAGCATGAAGGTTTCTCAAAAAAACTAAACTAAAACTACCATATGATTCCGTAGTCCAAGCACTGGATATAAATCCAAAGGAAAAGAAATCTATGCTTTAAAAAAATGATCTGCACACCCATGTTTATTGCAGCACAATTCAATTCACAATAGCCAAGATACAGAATCAACCTAAGTTTACATCAGCAGACAACTGAATAAAGGAAATGTGGTATATATACACAATGGGATACTATTTAGTCATAAAAGAGAATAAAATTCTGTCATTCACAACAACATGGATGGAACTGAAGGACATTATGTTAAGTGAAATAAGCCAGACACAGAAAGATAAACACTGCAGGTTCTCACACGTGGAAGCTAATAAAGTATATCTCATAGACATAGATAATAGAATAGTGATTACTAGAGTCTGGGAAGGGTAGGAGAAGGGGAATATAAGCAGAGGTTGGTTAATAAATACAAAATTGCAGCTAAATAACAGGAGCAAGTTCTGGTGTTCTATAGTTATTTCATATTTTCAAATAGCTGGAAAAGAGAATTTTGAATGTTCTCAAATAAACGAGAAATATTTGAGGTGACAGATGTACTAATTACCTTGATTTGATGATTACACATTGTATGCATGTATTTAAATATCACACTGTACCCCATATATTATACAACTATTACATGTCAGTTAAAAATCATCTTTAAATGATTAAAATAGTAAAAAAGAAAGCTTTGCTAATCAGGTAATGAATAAAAAGACTTGAGAAATGGAAGGAGCTAAGGATAAGTTAGTTGGTTTCAGGCATATAGCAAAAAGTTGGGAGAGATGACTTTTAAGTTGTTTTCTGAGATTGTTACTCTTTATTCTTGGTAAGTCTCAGGTATGCTTGGGTAAAATAGTGTCTGGGATTGGATCTTAGGCTGTATAGGTCTCCCAGCTCAAGAACATACAGGTCACGTCCTGCCTCACCAGTAAAGTCAAGCTCTTCCCTGATACCTGAATTCTGTTTCATTTCTGTTGGTGGAGAAGGTACACAAAGGCTTTACTCTCAGCCTTCCAATACCTACAGAGTCCAATTATAGATATACAGTGAATGCAGTTACATCATTAATTGGAAAGTAGATTGTGAATTGGAATAAAGGAAGGTCACAAATACGAATAAAGGAAATTCACACCAAACCTTATGGAAGCTAATAACATGGATTTGAAGGTGATACTAGTTCTACAAATAAAAACATCAAGGCAATAAGTCCTTGCTTTAGTCAATATTTATCTTTCAGGTTAATCAGTCTGGAAGCTAAACAAAAACATGAATTAATTATTCTGGCTATCTTCTCTATATACACAATCACTTAAGCAAAGCAAGTTAGATTGGTGTCTGACTGCATAAAAATGGACTATTGGGATGTTCTTTATGCAAAGAAGCATTCTAAAGCAAAATGGTATAAAAAGCTTGTAAAAAGTCATTATTCTCTTTCTGAGAATTAAGTACAATTGTAGTCAAGGCAAACAATTGTCATTGAACTCAGCAGCAATCAATGGAGAGAACCTATTTGTATATGTGAATTGACTAGTTAACACTATTTCAAAGTGTCATTGATTCTAGACAATGTGAATGATAGCAAGGCTCACTTCTGGTTCACTTTCCATCAGAAATCAATTGTTTTGGTGTTGTCATCATCATTGTTGTTTTTGTTGTCATGGGTAGAAGTTCCATTTACTTGAAAAGTGTCCCTCATATGAACAGCTTTCTCTTTCAGAGAGGGAACCAAACAGACAAAATTGGTTCAGAATCAAGTGACAGAAAAACAAAACTCATGATCCAAGAGGCTAGATCACTTAATGAGACAAAGACAAAAAATATCAATGTGGAATAGGAACCAGAATATGCATTTGTGAGCAGCAGTGTACAAAGGATGGGAATGTTTTACCACTGACATTGCTTAGAATTGCTGGTTCATGGTTGTAATACAAAGCAGACCAATTTTAGTCACTTTTTAAAATGTTTTTTAATTTCATAAAGACAATGAATTCTCTCATTCCTGCACTAGGCTACCCCACCATCAGTAAGGTACTGTTTGTGAGTATTCCCTAGCCTTTCTTCCTCATAGCCTCTCATCAGCACAAATTCTTTCAGAAAAATATTCTATGTATGCCAGCTGGACCTGAGAGCATCTAATTTTTCTAATCAAGTAATAAATTAACAGATTTGAGAAATGGAAGAAGCTAAGAGTAAGTTAGGAATTTTTTCATTGAAAGAGAGGTATTTAGAGGAATGGGAAAAAAGAATAGATTCAAAATGTTGCAATGAGTAAGGCTACCCTTGTTCCACTCCCACTATCCCCATAATTACCACAGTAGACTTAAGGGTGCATAGAGGATTCAAGAATCAAGAACCCCTTTAAGAAGACCTGATCTTTAGGAGGGCTAGGTATTGGAAGTGAGAAGGGTTTAGGAGTAACAGTCCAGAAGCCACTTAGCTTAAACAAGACTAGGGAGATCACAAAAGAAAGACAGGATACATATGGGTGACCCAGCCTTGTCTTATCCATGAAATTGAATACATTATTTCTGGTACAAAATAATAAAGGCCAAAAAACTATATGTGTCACCTTTAACCTGGGAAGTAAAATATGGTTTAAAACTCTTAAAGCACAGGAATCCTCTCAACTGCTCTGAGAGGCATTTCTACCACTACTCCAAATAGAGAGAATCAGGCAGAGGCTTCATTAGCTTAATTGAGGTCACACAGCAAGTGCAGAATGAAGCAGAAAATAATGCATAGGCTTCATGAATCCCATTTCACTACCCCCTTCACCAAGCCTTCTCTCCCTTTTATTGTCTTCTTTAAATCAATTCCCAAGGACCACCAAATCTAGCCCATGTATAGTAAAATGTCACATGTTTCCATGGTTTAACTCTTCTAGAAACAGCATGATGTTATAAATAGCCCTCAAGCTAGGACAAGAATCCATGGGTTCTCTCTCCATTGTCCATGGAATGGGGACATATGAAAGTCAAGGTACCAATGAAATGCTGGACATGACTTTTCTATTCCTAATCTGTTTTTCTTTCCTTCTCTCTCTTCTTCTCCAGAAGAAGTTGAGAGAGACTTCTCCAGACAACTTATCCATGGATTTTCCTTTTTTTTTTTTCTTTAGAAAACTGATGAAAATCTATTAATACCATGGTTTGGTTTGAGTCAATGCTTACTCTGGATGTGTGGGTACTATGTAAAGTTGTGTTATGAAAATACATAGCTGTGTGTGTATTGAAATATAAACGTGTGTTTACTCATACATACATACAGATACACACCCACACCCTCCTTTTGCTATTTATTTTGGCTTTTATAACTAGAAAGTTATCTTCTCTATATTCTGTCCTAGATATTCCTCATCCCTGCCTATGTCAGTTTTGAATGGTTATGGAAACAACCCAAGGAAATATCAGGGTGTCAGAACTCTGACTGAAATTAAACATCTTTTCCAGCTTTATTGAAGTATCATGGATAAATAAAAATTATATTTATTTGATATAAAATGAGATTATTTGATATACATATATTATAAAATGATTACTAGAATCAAGCTAATAAACATAACCATCACCTTACACAGATACTCTTTTTTGTGATGAGAACACTGAAGATCAATTCTCTTAGCAAATTTCAAGTATGCATTATCACTAACTATATACAGCAAGGTATGCATTTGATATCCAGAACTTACTCATCTTATAACTGAAAGTTTATACTCTTTGACTAACATCTCCCTCTTTACCCTATCCCCCAAACCCTGGTAACCACCATTCTATGCTGTTTCTATAAGTTAGACATTTTTAGATTCCACATAGAAAAAAGAATATGCAGTATTTGTCTTTTGTGTCTGGCTTATTTCACAGGATAATGTCTTCCAGGTTCATTCATGTTGTCATAAATGGCAGAATTTTATTATTTTTATGGCTAAATGGCTGAATAATATACCCTTGTGTGTGTATATATGTATGTGTGTATGTATCTGTGTGTGCACATTTTCTATATTCATCTATCAACAGGCAGACAGTTTTGATATGTTGGCTATTGTAATAATACTGTGATGATCATGGGGGTGTAGATATCTCTTTAAGAGAGTGATTTAATTTCTTTTGTATATATACTCAGAAGTGAAACTGTTGAATTATATGTTAGTTCTATTTTTCCTTTTTTGAGGAATTTTCATAGGTTATGTTCCTCATAATGGCTGTACCAATTAACATTCCCACAGAGTATAAGGGTTCCCTTTTCTTCATATCCTCATCAACACTTATTATCTTTTGACTTTTTGATAGTAGACTTCCTAATAAGCATGAGGAGATATCTCATTGTGGTTTTGATTTACATTTCCCTGATGATTAGTGATGTTGATCACTTTTCTGTATACCTGTTGACCATCTGTATGTGTTCTATGGGGAAAACTGTCTATTCAGGTCTTCTGATCATTTTTAATTTAGTTGTTTTGCTATTGAATTGTATGAGTTCCTTACATATTTTGCATATTAACCCCTAATCAGACATATGATTTGCAAACTTTTTTTTTTACCATTCCATGGGTTGCATGTTTGTTGATTTCCCTTTTTCCTGCAGAAACTTTTAATTTTATGTAGTTTCACTTATTTTTGCTTTTGTAACCTGTGCTTTCAGCATCATATCCAAAATCATTGCCAAGACCAATTAATGTCAAGAAGATTCACCCCTGTGTTTTCTTCCAGGAGTTTTGCTGTTTCAGCTTATATTTAAGTATTTAGTAAATTTGAGTTGATCTTTGTATACAGTGTGAGATGAGGATCTAATTTTATTCTTCTGCAGGTGGATATTCAGTCTATCCAGAACCATGTATTGAAAAGACTATCCTTTTCTCATTGTTATTTTTGGCACCATTGTCAAAAATTAGTTGACTATGCATGTGACAGTTTATTTCTGGGTTCTCTATTATGTTGCAACGGTCTATGTGTCTGTTTTTAATGCCAGTACTATACTGTTTTGATTACTACAGCTTTGTAATATAATTTGAAATCAGGAAATGTGGTGCCTCCAGTTTTGTTCTTTTTGCTCAAGATTGCTTTGACTATTCAGAGTCTTTTATGGGTCCATACAAAGTTCAGGTTTTTTATCCTGTGAAAATACTATGGGAATTTTGATAGGGATTACACTGAATCTATACATTGCTTTGAGTCAGATGAACATTTTAACAATATTAATTCTTCTAATCTGTGTACACAGGCTATATTTTCATTTATATATGTCTTCTCCATTTTTTTCATCAGTATTTTATAGTTTTCAGTGTATAGATCTTTCACCTCTTTGGTTAAGTTTACTCCCAAGTATTTTGTTCTTTTTGATAGCTTTGTAAATGGGATTGATCTGTTATCTTTCAGGCAATTTGTTCTCAATATATGGAAACAAAATTGATTTTTGTATGTTGATTTTGTTTCCTTCAACACAATAAAATCACTTATTAGTTCTAACAGTTTTTGGAGTCCTTAGGGTTTTTAACATATAAGACCATGTCATCTGCAAACAAAGACAATTTAACTTTTTTCTTTTTTTTTAATTTCTCCTAAAAAAAAAAAAAGGGATACATGTACAGAATGTATAGCTTGTTACAAAGGTATATGTGTACAATGGTGGTTTGCTGCACCTATTGACCCATCCTCTAAGTTTCCTCTCCTCACCCCCATCTCCCAACAGGCTGTGGGTGTGTGATGTTCCCCTTTTGGTATTCATGTGTTCTCAATCTTCAACTCCCACTTATGAGTGAGAACATGCAATGTTTGGTTTTCTGTTGCTATGTTAGTTTGCTGAGGACGATGGCTTCCAGCTTCATCCATGTCCCTGCAAAGGACATGATCTCATTCCTTTTTAATGGCTACATAGTATTCCACAGTGTATATGTACCACATTTTCTTTATCCAGTCTATCAGACAATTTAACTTTTTCCTCTCTGATTTGCATAACTTTTATTTCTCTCTCTTGCCTATTTTGTCTGCCTAGGACTTCCAGTACCATGTTGAATAGAAGTAGTAAGACTGGCCATCGTTGTCTTTCTCCTAATATTTGAGAAAAAGCTTTTTGCTTTTCACCATGGAGTATGATGCTAGCCGTGGACTTATCACATATAGTCTCTATTATGTTGAGGTATATTCCTTCTATATCTAATTTGCTGAGAATTTTTGTCATGAAACGATGTTGAATTTTGTCAGATGCTTTTTCTACATCTATTGAGATGATCATATGATATTTACCCTTCATTCTGTTAATGTGATATATCATGTTTATTGATTTGCCTATATTGAACCATCCTTGTATCTCAGAGATAAATCCCACTTCATCATGGTATATAATCTCTTTTTTCCTTTGAGATGGGGTCTCACTCTGCCACCCAGGCTAGATTGCAGTGGCACAATCACTGCGCACTGCAGCCTTAACCTCTTAGTCTTAAGCAATCCTCTTACCTCAGCCTCCCAAGTAGCTGGAACCACAGACACCCGCCACCACACTTAGCTAATTTTTTTTCTTTTGTAGAGATGTTGTATTAGTCCATTTTCATGCTTCTGAGAAAGACATACCCAAGATTGGGTAATTTATAAGGAAAAAGAGGTTTAATGTACAGCTCCATATAGATGGGGAGGCCTCACAATCATGGTGGAAAATGAAAGGCACATCTCACATGTTGGCAGACAAGAGAAGAGAACTTGTGCCAGGAAACTCCCCTTTATAAAGTCATCAGATCTCATGAAACTTATTCACTATCACAAGAACAGCATGGGAAAAATCTATCCCCATGGTTCAATTACCTCCCATCAGGTCCCTCCCACAACATGTGGGAACAGTGGGAGCTACAATTCAAGATAATACTTGGGTAGGGACACAGCCAAATGATATCATTCTACCCTTTGCCCCTCCCAAGTTTTATGTCCTCACATTTCAAAACCAACCATGCCTTCCCAACAATCCCCTAAAGTCTTAACTCATTTCAGCATTAACTCAAAAGTCCACAGTCCAAAATCTCATCTGAAACAAGGCAAGTCCCTTCCACCTATGAGCCTGTAAAATCGAAAGCAAGTTAGTTACTTCCTAGATACAGTGGGAGTACAGGCATTGAATAAATACACCCATTTGAAATGGGAGGAACTGGCAAAATGAAGGGGTTAAAGGCCCCATGCCAGTTCAAAATCTAGTGGGGCAGTCAAGTCTTAAAGCTCCAAAATTACCTCATTTGACTCCATTTCTCATATCCAAGGCATGCTGATGTAAGGAGTGGGTTCCCATAGTCTTGGGCAGCTCCGCCCCTATTTCTTTGCAGGATACAGGCTCCCTCCCAGGCACATGGTGCAAGCTGTCAGTGGATCTACCATTCTGGGGTGTGGAGGACAGTGGCTCTCTTCTCACAGCTCTACTAGGCAGAGCTCCAGTGCTGACTCTTTGTCGGGGCACCTACCCAACCTGCCCCTTCAGCACTGCCCTAACAGAGGTTCTCCATGAGCACCCCACCCCTGCAGCAGACTTCTGCATGGACATCCAGGCATTTCCATACATCCTCTGAAATCTAGATGAAGGTTCTCAAATCTTAATTCTTGACTTCTGTGATCCAACCAAGCTCAACACCATCTGGAAGCTACCAAGGCTTGGGGCTTGCACTCTCTGAAGCCATGGCCTGAGCTGTACGTTGGCCCTTTTTAGTCATGGCTGGAGCAGCTGCAATGCAGGGCACCCAGTCCCTAGACTGCACACAGCAGAGGAACCCTGGGCCCAGCTCATGAAACCATTTTTTCCTCCTAGGCCTTCAGGACTGTGATGGGATGGGCCCCCTCAAAGCTCTCTGACATGCCCTTGAGACATTTTCCCCACTGTATTGGTGATTAACATTCAACTACTCATTACTTATGCAAATGTATGTAGCCAACTTGAATTTCTCCTCAGAAAATGGGATTTTCTTTTCTATCACATTGTAAGGCTGCAAATTTTTCAAAATTTTATGCTTTGCTTTCTTTATAAAACTGAATGCCTTTAACAGCACCCAAGTCACCTCTTGAATACTTTGCTGCTTAGAAATTTTTTCTGTCAGATAATCCTAAATCGTCTCTCTCAAGTTCAAAGTTCCTCAAATCTCTAAGGCAGGGGCAAAATGTCACCAATCTTTTGGCTAAAACAGTCACCTTTGCTCCAGTTTCCAGTAAGTTCCTCATCTCCATCTCAGACCACCTCAGCCTGGATTTCATTGTTCATATCATTATCAGCATTTTGGCCAAAGCCACTCAACAAGTCTCCAGGGAGTTCCAAACTGTCCCACATTTTCCATCTTCTTCTGAGCCCTCCTGTGTTCGTTCATTTTCATGTTGCTGATAAAGACATACCCAAGACTGGATAATTTACAAAAGAAAGAGGTTTAATTGGACTTACATTTCCACATGGCTAGGGAGGCCTCACAATCATGGCAGAAGGCAAGGAGGAGCAAGTCACATCATATGTGGATGGTGGCAGGCAAAGAGAGAGAGTTTGTGCAGGAATACTCCCCCTTACAATAACCATCAGATCTCGTGAGATGTACTCACTATCATGAGAACAGCACAGAAAACACCTGCCCCATGGAGGGAGGGACTCAATTCTCCTACTAGATCCCTCCTACAACACATGGGAATTCAAGATGAGATTTAGGTGGGGATACAGCCAAACCATATCATCTCCAAACTGTTCCAATCTCTGCCTGTTACCCAGTTCCAAAGTGGTTTCCACATTTTTGGGTACCTTTACAGCAGCGCCCCACTCTACTGTTACCAATTGACTGTATTTGTCCATTTTTGCACTGCTGATAAAGACATACTCGAGACTGGGTAATTTATAAGAAAAAAGAGATTTAATGGACTCGAAGTTCCACATAGCTGGGGAGGCCTCACAATCACGGCAGAAGGTGCAAGGCATGTCACACATGGCAGCAGACAAGAAAAGAGACCTTGTGCAGTGAAACTCCCCATTATAAAACCATCAGATCTTATGAGACTTATTCACTCTCATGAGAACAGCATGGAAAGACCACCCCCATGATTCAATTACCTTCCATCAGATCCCTCCCATAACACATGGGAATTGTTGGAACTACAATTCAAGATGAGATTTGGGTTGGGACACAGCCAAACCATATCAGATGGGGTCTCACTATGTTGCCCAGGCTGATCTCAAAAGTCTGGCTCAAATGATCCTCCCACTTTTGCTTCCATAAGTGCTGGGATTACAGGCATGAGCCACCATGCCCAGCCGTATAATCCTTTTAATGTGCTATTAAATTCAGTTTGCTAGTACTGTGTTGAGAATTTCTGTATCTATGTTTATTAGGGATATTGGACTGTAATTTCCTTTCTTTGTACCACCCTTGTCTGGCCCCTTAAAACTAGACCTCATAAAATGAATTTGGAAATGTTCCCTTCTTTTTGGTTTCTTGGAAGAGTTTAATTCTTCTTTAAATGTTTGGTGGAATTCAGCAGTGAAGCCATCTGATTCTGGACTTTCCTTTGTCAGGAGATTTTTGAGTAGTTATTCAATCTCCTTACTCATTATTGTTCTGTTCAGCTTTTCTATTTATTCATGATTCAATCTTAGTAGGTTGTATGCATCAAGTTTATCTGTTTATTCTAGGTCATCCAATTTGTTGGCATATAATTTTTTATAGTAGTCTCTTACGATCATTTGTATTTCTGTGGTATCAATTATTATGTCTCCTATTACAAATATTTTATTTCTGATTTTATTTCAGTCTTCTTTTCTTTCTTAGATAAGCTAAACACTTGTCAATTTCACTTACCTTTTCAAAAATTCAATTCTTGGGTTTTTTATCTTTTCTATTGTTGTTGTAGTCTGATTTATTCCTTCTCTAATCTCTTTTTCTGACAACTTTGGGCTTAACTTGGTCTTTTTGTTCAGTTTCTTGAGGTACAAAGTCTGATTATTTAAGATCATTCTTTTTTCCTCATGTAGTCATTTATTATTACAATCTTTTCTCTTAGATTTGTTATATTTGTTTCAATATATTTGTTATTCCTCTTTTTGAATCTTCTTTAAACCATTGGTTGTTCAGAAGTGTGTTGTTCAATTTCATATATATTTGTAATTTTTTTCCAGATGAAATCTCAGTGTATTGCTCAGGCTGGAGTGTAGTGGTACAATCTTGGCTCACTGCAACCTCCACTTCCCAGGTTCAAGTGATTCTCATGCCTCAGCCTCCCAAATAGCTGGGATTACAGGCATGCACCACCACACCTGGATAATTTTTGTAATTTTAGTAGATATGGGGTTTTGTCACATTGGCCAGACTGGTCTTGAACCCCTGACCTCATGTGATCCACCCTGCCTTGGCCTCACAAAGTGCTGGGATTACAGGCGTGAGCCACCGCACCCAGCCTATTTGTGAATTTTTTAGTTTTTTCTTGTTGATTTCTAATTGTATAATGTGGTCATAAGAATACTTGACATGTCAATCTTATTAAATTTGTTAAGACTTGTTTTCTGGTCAAGATATGATCTTTTCTGAAGAATGTTTAATGTGCACTTGAGAAGAATGTGTATTCTGCTACTCTTGGGTGGAACGTTCTATATACGTCTGTTAGTTTCATTTGGACTAAAATGTAGTTCAAATCCAATGTTTCCTTATTGATTTTGTTGTGATACCTGTCCATTGTTGAAAGTGGGATGTTGAGGTCCCCTACTAATATTGTATTTCAATCTTATCTCTCTCTTCAGATGTACTAATATTTGCTTTATATATTTACATTCTCTGATGGGTGCATATGTATTTACAATTGTCACATCTGCTAGTAAAGTATTCTTCGTTGTGAATTTTTTTCTTTCAGCATTTTGAATATATTATCCCACTGTCTCATGGCTTGCAAGGTTTCTTCTAAGAAATCCACTGATAGTCTGATGAAGATTCCCTGGAAGACGGCAAGTCTCTTCTCTTGTTACTTTCAAAATTCTGCTTTTGATTTTTGGCAACTTAATTATAATGTGTCTCAGTGGAGTCCTGTTTGGGTTGACAGTGTCCCTCTTGACAGTGTTCCATAAGTTCATCAGCTTTCTTAACTTCTTTTCATCCTTTTTTTCTTTTTTCTCCTCTGACTCCACAATTTCAAATGATGTTACAGAATTTGTTATTTCATGGATTCTTTTTTCTGCCTGATGAAGTCTGCTGTTGATGCTCTATTGCACTTTTTATTATATTCACCGTATTCATTAGCTCAACAATTTTTCATTTTTTCATGATTTTTGATTTTTGTATGATTTGTATCTCTTTGTTGAACTTCTCTTTCTTTCCATGTATTTTTTTTTCTGTTTTTATTGAGTAGTATATCTGTGTTCTCTTTTAGCTTGCTGAGCTTTCTTAAAACAATTATTTTGAATTTTTTGTCAGGTTATTCATATAGCTCCATTACTTTGGGAGTCACTTATTGGAAAATTACTGTATTCCGTTGGTGTTGTCACGTTTCCTTGGTTGTTGTATTTATTTTTTCATGTTCCTTTCAGCCTTGCATTGCTGTCTTCACATCTGAAGAAGCAATAACCTCCTCCAGTATGTAGTGGCAGGCTTTGGGAAAGAAACATCTTCACCAGTCAGCCCAGCTAGTGATTCTGATGCTGTCTCAGAACTTTTCTTTGGATGTGCCCAGTCTACTCCTTGTTTCCTCTTGGAGGTTTGCGGGGAGTCTTAAGATTATATGCCTTCTTTCACCTTGCAAAGGCCAGGCTGGGTTTTGACAGCCTCCACTTTCCTGAATCATGTTGGCTGGCTGCAAATGATTTGTAAACCATCTACAAAGACTCACATTTGCTATATGGTAGGGGCATGTGCAGTGAGTGAGCCACAGGGGAGGGAGAGAGGAGTTGTACGGAGTATTAGGAGCTACTGTAGGACAGTAAGGGAGCATAGTGTACAGGTAAGGCATCCCAAGTGGTTAACAGAAAGCTCTTAATAAAGTTCAAGAAGCAGTTAGTAGACTACCCAGCACTTTAATTTTGAGCCCTGGTTGCTGTGAGTTCCCACCTCTCTTCTCTGTTCCCAGCCTCTCCAGCCACTCAGCCATGCTGATCCACCTAGTATTCCGGATGGGGCAAGAAAAAAGTGGGCATCTTGGGCAGCATTCTGTACATCTGGTGAACCTAGGCATTCATTCACTATACTCTCACTTTGCTCCATGGGAGAAATAATGGACTAAGGAGGTCTCTCTTGGCACCAAGCTGTGCTGTCTTGGGGAAGAGATGATGCAGATGAAGTATTTCTTATCCTTTTCAATGCACCTATTCTCAGAAAATTTGCTCCAACAGTGTGCTAGAACTTCTCTGCTAGACTTACAGACTGCCACAAAGAGACTCTCTGTGGGTGATTGTCAATGTTAGTGCACTACAGGGAACGAGGGTAGAAAACTCCTTTTCTGCCATCTTGCTGATGTCACTGTAGAGTTGCTGGATTTCTTGTTATCTGCAGCCTCACATTCAAACTACCATACTACATAGTCTGGGACTTGTGAGTAGAAATGTTTCTCTCAAGTATTCACTGACTCACTGATTTGCCTTTCCAATGTTATTGGTTGTACCTCAGTTCTTTAATGTTACCGTCATTGAAAGGGGCTGTTCAAGGGAACCAATGCGTTAGGCAGGCATATTCTTCTTGCTTAGCCATAAATAATGGCTTCATCATAGTCTCTATTATCTGTTTTCTGTGTTTCTTTTTTTTTTTTTTTTTTTTTTTTTTTTGAGACAGAGTCTCCCTCTGTCGCCCAGGCTGGAGTGCAGTGGCAGGATCTGGCTCAGTGCAAGCTCCACCTCCCGGGTTCACGCCATTCTCCTGCCTCAACCCCCTGAGTAGCTGGGACTACAGGAGCTGGCCACCACACCCAGCTAATTTTTTGTATTTGTAGTAGAGTCAGGGTTTCATTGTGTTAGTCAGGATGGTCTCGATCTCCTGACCTTGTGATCTGCCTGCCTCGGCCTCCCACAGTTCTGGGCCACCGCGCCCGGCCCCTCTGTGTTTAAGGGAAAAAAAAATATGCTTTTCTTTTTCTCTCCCTGCCCTCCATCCCCTCTCATTATATCTCTTTGCACTAGCCAGGGAACCATTACATATCTAAAAGTACATTCTGACAAAGAGAAGAAATAATTTTAAATTCCCAATGTTACATAGGAGGAATGTATCATCTGCAAAATAAAGTCCACATTCCTAAACTTAGCACATGTTTGGCTCTTGACTGCTTTTCCAACCTTATCCAATACTGATATCCTAAATGAATGCCATACGATATTTTTCTCAGGAAGCACCAAGGTATTTTCTCATCTTCAGGTCTTTTTTCACACATGCATGTTATCTGCCTTGAATGCCATTTCCCATCGCATCTGCTTAATAATGTCCTTTTCATTCCTTAAGACCCAGTTCAAGGACCTTCTATGTGAAGTGTTTCCAAAATCACCTAAAAAGCATTCATCAGTTCTTCTGTGTGTAGTCTATTGTAACCTATTGCTCTTATATCCTATATTTAATTTTTTCTTCACTATATCATGCATTACTAATTATATTTTGTCTTATTCTTTGCAAATCCAGAACCTACCACAGCATCCATTTAAATAGCAGTCTTCCACTAATGAATGAATGAATGAATGAATGAATGAGAATCTGTATTCCCTCTGGACCCAAATGAAATTTTAAAATTACTTTAGGCCTTTCTCATGAGATCTAAAAGGCTAGCAACTTTGCATCATCATTATTGAAAGCACGTAGGCTATCTGATTCCATGCAGAGAAAATTAAAATAACAAAAGCAAAGATATTATCTATTAGGAAATGTGTGTAGTGCTGAGGCTCTGATATTTATCTTCCTCACTCCTAATTTTTTCAGATCCCTCACATCAGAGAAGTTAAGATCTTCCTTTGCCTTATCTCTGAATAAATTAAATTTCTGATTAGAACCAATGGAAGGTTTTGCCCAAAGGAGATTTTAAAAATGAGAAAATTCTTGCAGGAGTGATTTCAAAGCTAAGTCCTCAACTGCAACAGGACAATATGTCACTGACCTTTAAATTTAATAAAGGATCTGTAGCCCACACTTGTTCTTCTTAGAGTAATGGGGTGAGTGCTCTGGGAATCTTGCCAAATGCCCTAACTCTAAAATCCAGGTCTCCATGGATATATAGAAAGACTAAATGGTTTTCTACCATTTTAACCATTCAAATTATCATTACACAGTAATAACTGCTCTTTCCAGTTCTGTATGACCCAGAAACTTAACCAGGATGTCTATACTTGTTTAGTCAAATCACTTGTAACAGATCAAGGAAGAGTTAAAAAAGATTTAGAAAAGATAAAAATAATTTCACTTCTGGAGTAGCAGTTGTTTGAGAGGGATCCATAGGTTCCATATATGAAGTATAGTTCGCCTAGTTTCTTGGATAAAGGGTCCAACTATGGAATAAGAAAAGATGATAGAAAGAAAGGTATCTTAAGAAAAATAGACTTCCTAGTGGCACTTTGCCAGACACGTGTCTATCTGACTCAGTTTTCAAGAGCTAGACAAACAGTCCTTCCCTGGATCCTGAGAAGAGGGGTTGTCAATACCCAAAGATCAAAAACAGCTTGCCCACAGATGTATCTAAAGTATAGTCGGTGTGGCTATGAGGCAGTATAGCTAAATTAGAAAACCCTGAAAAGTATTTTGGTAAGCACCATTAAATCCTTTTGGAACACTGTAAATTATAATACGCAAATTATTTAAAACCAGAAATATTATTCAGTGAGATCACTAACCCAGTATCCACATAGCCAAATAAGTGTTCAGGTTTCCACAAACAACTGGGAGTTCTTAGCAAACGGTCATTGAACAAGTATAACCTTATTGAAAGAGACACAAAAAGCCGAAGAAGAATGAAACATAAAGATTAGGAAGCTCTTACTAGATAATGGTAGAGTTTACGGTATTTGGCCCTCCAAGAAGAGTTGCTCACATAGCTATGTAAGGCAACGTAGAAATGTGAAATCACAAAGAGATTTATAAACCAGAAAAGAACAACATCAATAAACAGCCAGAGATAAAGGAGAGAAATTTCACTACTTATTTTAAAAATAAGTAGTAAATGTATAGAGAATCTAATACTCCTGCATATACTACTAGAGACACATTCTCTATGTAAAACTGATTATTAAGGACCTAATGAAAGGAATGGTTTCTACGAACCAAGGATTTTATCAGATTCTAATAAGGGAAACCAGCAGTTTAAGAGTTATGCCTGTAGATAGGCCTAAGTAAATTATTTTTTAAATTTGTCTTTAGTTCACCCTTTGTGTGAATCTAGTTAGATTCATTATTTCATTTGTGTCTACAGTACTCAAATTAAAGAACCCTATTCAGGTGCAAAAGGAGAAACAATTTTATTCAACTAGATATATAAGAGTCTAATTTGGGTTACTTCGCAGTAATAGAGGAGACAGTCTTTCATAACAGTTGCACTAGTAAATTCCTCATGTCTGAACCAAAACCAAGGTTAGTCAATCTCAGAACTTTTGGCCTTTTGGATTGGTTAATTCTTTTGTGAAAAGAAGTACCCTATGTATTGTGAGATATTTAACAGCATCTCTGGCTAGTAGGTTGCATGCACATTCATGCACACGCACACAACACACACTCACACGGTTTTGTCAACCAAAAATGTCTCTGGGAGGGCAGGCTGCAAAACTGTCCCTTGTTGAGAAACACTAAGAATAAATAAATTTAGATCTGATTTGAACATTGCCTAGCAAATAATGGTGATAACTGCTACTCCACATACTAACCTTGGAGCATTGTAAATTTAAGTTTTTGAATTTCTTAATCTCTTTAAGTCAGATTTCCAAAGGTGGCTTCGATTTTTCTAAGGTCATTATATACTTGTATGCAGGAAGTTATTAGTCAGCTTAAACTGTCAATGTTAAAATAAAATCTCTCCAAATTTCTCCACCACAAAATGAGAATGTGTATGGGCACAAGAGAGAAAGAAGTGCATGGCTTTTTGTTTATTTTTTTTAATATGTATATGTATTTGGAAAAAGCATTTCTCTTCGCCCTTTCAGGAACATTAAAATCAACTCTGGTCATTCCAACAAATATGTCCTTTATTGTTGAAAATAATTCAAACCAACAAAGGAAGAGATGGGCCTGTACTCTTACAAGCACTTTCAATCCATGTAAAGTTGGGTTTAATTGATTCACTTGTTGATTCATATCGGGTTTCCACATTGGTGTCTGGAGCAGCTTGAACAGGGAGGAAAAAAAGAAAAATATCGAAAGTACTACCCTTATGGCAGAGTTGATTGCAGTGATCAACTACCAATTATATGATTTTGATGAAAATGGCTCCTAAAGAGGGATTCTTGTAAGAATACTGAAAACCATAGTTACCTTGTGGCATTCCAGAAACAATTAGAATGATATTGTGGTTTTCTGAATGGCCAAGCCTGTGGAGGAAGTGGCCATTCATGCCTTCTTCAGCATTTCTCTGACACTACCTCTTTTCTAAGGGTTTGTGAAAGATTTCTGAATCCAAATCCTCTCCAAGACTATATGAGTATCCCTATCCTGAGACTTTCGTGTCTTGGATGACATGAGCAAGTAACAGTATTTTATGATATTGAGCCCTATAACCTACAAGGTTCCCTTTAATTTGAATGTCTTTTCACCTGGTCTCTGATATATCCACATAGCACACAACAACCAACTAAGAAAAACCTGTACTCTTTGTTCTACAACCTGAGGTTGATGATGCACCAGAGTACTTGGAAATGGCATTTGTAATTGGTCTCACTGGCATTTGACTGCCTTCTTACCTAAACGTATTTTGGCTTTATTTGCCCCTCTTATTCTCCTTGATTTGTTAGACCCTCAGGGAGACCTTGACCATGTTCTAGTTTTAGAACCCAATCATTGTACTGACCACTGAGTGAACACAAATCTGTACCTTTTGATGTGTTCCCACCCAAATCTCATCTTGAATTAAAGTTATCATAATCCCCACATGTGGTGGGAGGGACCCAGTGGGAGATAATTGAATCATGGGGGCATTTTCCTCCATGCTATTTTTGTGATAGCAAGTAAGTTCTCACGATATCTGATCGTTTTATAAGAAGCATCCCCCTTTGCTTGGCTCTGATTCTTCTCTCTCCTGCTACCATGTGAAGAAGGATGTGTTTGCTTCCCCTTCTGTCATGATTGTAAGTTCCCTGAGGTCTCCTAAGCCATGTGGAACTGTGAGTCAGTTAAAACTCTTTCCTTTATAAATTACCCAGTCTTAGGTATTTCTTCATAGCAGCATGAGAACAGCACACAAAGGCAAGTGATTCACCTTAAATTCAAAACTCTGAATCCTAAATCATCTTATTTTTACTATACTTTATGGAAAACTGCATTTTCCAAAGATAGCAACAGTATCTCCCATCGCACACGCTCTTCTGAAACATCACCACTTCCCCATCAGGAGGTCAAGTCTATTTCCCCTCCTCTTGAACATAGGCGGGCCTTTGTGACTGCTTCAACCAATGAAATACAATAAAAGAAATTATTTGGGACTTTCCAGAGTAGGGCATAAAAACGTCATACATTTCTGCCTTGTTCTCTGAGGATACTCACTATTGGGAACCCAGCCACCATGCTCTGAAGAAGCTCAAGCAGTCCACGGAGAGACTTGTGTGGAAAGAACCGAAAACTCTGGTCCACAACACTAGCTGAATTCCTAGCTAACAATCAGCATCAACTGGTAATTGAGTCATCTTGAAAGTAGATCCTCTATTTCCTGGGTTAACTTACTCAGCCAACACTAAAAAGCATAGAGACAAGCCTGAGAAGAGACTATTTGAACCCTACCCAAATTGCAGATTTATGGCAAAATAAATGATTGCTGTTGTCTTAAGCCAGTGAATTTTGGGGTGGTTTGTTATGCGGTAATAGATAACTGATATATACTTTATTATTTTAAGACTTAGCAAGTATTCTCAAAATATAATGAATTGTAGGAATTTCTCCAGATAAAACATTTAAACAAGCACAATGTAAGTACATATCTTTTTTTAGGGTTTTTTTTTTTTTTTTTGAGACGAGTCTCGCTCTGTCGCCCAGGCTGGAGTGCAGTGGCGCGATCTCGGCTCACTGCAAGTTCCGCCTCCCGGGTTCACGCCTTTCTCCTGCCTCAGCTTCCCAAGTAACTGGGACTACAGGCGCCCGCCACCACGCCCAGCTAATTTTTTGTATTTTGTTTAGTAGAGACGGGGTTTCACCGTGTTAGCCAGGAGGATCTCAATCTCCTGACTTCGTGATCCACCCACCTCGGCCTCCCAAAGTGGTGGGATTACAGGCGTGAGCCACCGCGCCCAGCCGTAAGCATTTTCAAATGAGGTTTATTATAAGAAAAATTACATTAAAGAAAAAAAATTTTTAAAAAGATGCTCAACAATTAGGCACCATGTAAATAATATATGGCACATTTACGCAGTTGCGCAGAGTGGGCCACTGTTTAAGGGACGACTTTTGTGGTATATTAAGATAGAAATTTTTAAATAGTAACCAAACAGCAGATTTTAAAACAGTATGCATACAATGATGAAAATTTTATGACATGTATTAGTGTATGAATATGTATATTTATAAAAAGGAAAAACTCTCCAAATCTATACTCCAAAATATGTACAAAGGTTACTTCTGTGTGAGAGGTGTATGTTATTTTTACATTCTTTCCTGCTTATCTGAATATTCTACTTTTTCTTCACTGATCATGGTTTTAAATAATTTTTAAAACTAAATCAGTCAAAGGGTTCCCTTTATAATTTTAGTGCAGGGTAAAGGATTGTGCCAGACCATCTTTGTCTGCACTTGTGTTTCCAGAAACTGAATTCACCTGCAGCATATTCAAATGCATACCATGGTGAGTTGTGCCATAACAGGATTCCTCTCTAATTCCCGATGTTTTATTTTCCCCTATGTCATTTTCCAGAGCCTCCAGATCAGGAGGATACAAATTTCTTTTCTTTCCAGAGCAGAAACCAGGAGGCCAGTAGCATAAATGCAAGCGAAGAAACTTCTTCATGCGTGAAGGATTAGGGGCTGGCAGTGATAGTAGCAGCAATAATGCCAACATCGAGTGTGATTTTTGGAAATCTCTGTCACAATGGGGAAAGGGATTCAAGTGATTGACTGTTTCATGTGGAAGAAAAGGTTAATTCTTTCTTTGTATCTGAAAGGGCAGGTTTGGATAAAGCCCTAGACAATGGGAAAAGAGAAGAAGAAATTGGCCCCTCAAATAAGTCAACCTTTCCAACCCTATTTAAAACCAGCTTGCAGAAGTAGGTTTTCCCACTTCATTGTGTACACTCTGCCTTGTTTCCTTTTCTTCTGTCTTCGAAAATTAAATTCAAAAACTGTGTGCTACACTTTCCCCCAGTTGCACTAAAAGCCCATATTATTGGTGCATCAGCACATCAGTCCTCTGGGCTTTGAACAGATGTTTGTGTAGGGTATGGGAGTGGAGGTGGAGGGATATCCTATCACCAGTCCTATAACCTGAACTTAAAGTTTATGCTTTTCAAGAAAAACATTTTTACCACGTAATTTAAATGTTTGTCATGGAACTGGCAAGCTCATTCACTTTGGAAAGAATTGAAAAAGTGGCTGCTACACTTTCCTATCTCCTCTTCCCTTCTCTTCTTCTGAAAGGGACTTCCTATTGAAATTATCCGCTACAAAACACAGCAAAGTCTCACTTTCCTATTCCCACATGGGCTGCAGTTCAGCTGAAATCATCTGACCTGGTGTCACAGTCAAGCTTTGAAGACTCTACATTATATATCTGTAAGCAATGTTTGTCCTTGTGGCCTGTTATGGATCAACAAGGAAGGAAAGGAAAGGGCTCAGGGTTAGCTAAAATGCATTAACTGGGGTGAGTTGCCTGCTTGGGTGATTATCACAGTAAAAGATTTTCCCAGCCACATGTACATCAGTATCAGTCTCTCTAATTTGGAAATATAAGGTAGAAAAGAAGACCAGAGAATGACATTTGCAAATTGCTTATTGACTTTAAAGTGGCCTAATTCATTACCAAGTACCAGGCAGGGAATGTACACATTTCACATGGAAGCTTTGGAATGCTGGGTTTTTTAGATTTTATTCTTCCTTCACCACTTACTAGATGTGTGAGTACATGCTAAATAACTAATTAATTCTTACCCTATGTGATGGTTAAGTTTTTACAGGTCAGCTTATCTGGGCCACCAGATGCCCAAATATTTGGTGAAACATTATTTGGGGTATGCTCTTCAGATTGTTTCTGGATGAGATTAACATTTGAATTGGTAACAAGAGTAAAGCAGAATCATCTGATCAACTGAAGACCTGAATAAAACAACAGGGTTGAGTAAGATGAAACTTCTTCTGCCTGACTGCTTTAGTTGAAACAATGGCCTTTTCCTGCTTTCAGTCTCAGACTAACACCATGGGTTCTCCTGGTTCTCAGACCTTCAGATTTGGACTGGAACTTGCACCATTGGTTCTTCTGGGTCTCCAGCTGGGGTTCCCCCTCAGAAACAGATAGTGCAAAGCAGGCCCACTAATGAGTCTCATGGGGCATAATTTATCCTAAAGGAAGAGAGTCAAGAGACACAAGGACAAGGGGACAGAAACACAGTTGAAAGGCAATTTTGAATAAAGCACAGTATCTGTCTCTAAAGTTATCCTCCAGGCCAGCCAAGCCCTACCAGCTCAGCCCTGGATCTTAGAAAAAGTATCAATGATGTGTAAAAAAGTGAAAGAGCCCCTTCTGGCTAGGATGCCATTATAAGTTTGCAATCTAAGCCTCCTTTCCCCACCATATGTTGTTTCCAACAAATAGCACTGACAAATCACATTTTTAAAAAGAAAATCCAAAATACATAGTCATATCTTTGTTGAGGAGAAAATAAACTAGAACACAAGCAGTAAGTGGGGCTGAAACTACAGATCATCTGGGCTTGGAGTCTGCAGTCTCAGAGGCAGACAGGAATTCAAAGAAAACCCCCATCCTTTATGCTCCACAAGGGACCTGAGCTGGTCTCTCTTGAAATCAACAGCTATGGTAGGACTCCCTTGCAATGACAAGAGGCTTTAAAAAGCCATACAGCACTGAATTGGGCTATGTTCTATATAACATAGCTTCATAACCAAGAAGGATAAGGGAAGCTGAGGCAAATACAACCTCCTAGTCATGATTCGGGCCAACCCACCTCCTGGGTCAGCAATTATGTGAAGAGTTAACATAGCAGATTTGAGGCTGCCAACTTAGAAGGACCTACTTCAAAGGTTGGTCCTGGGCTGGCATCTGGAAATTTGGCACTCAGATCATGCCCTAATAACAAGGGCAGCTAACCGTACCTGGACTATTTGTCCAAACAATGTGATTTGTGGTTAATGTCTGTTTCCCTTCCGGGAGTCTGGAATTTGGGTATGTGCTAACCAGAAGGTGCCTTCATGATCAACCTTCCTAAAAAAATTTCGAACTCTGATCCTCTAGCAGGTTCCCCTGGGCAGAAATATTATATGCATATTTCTAATTTTTGCTGCTGGAAAAAAAAACAAAACACTCATTTGGTGTGTTTCCTCATTGGAAGAACAGCATATGAGGAAGTCTGCATGCATTTCTCCAGAATCCACCTGTGCCTTTTTCCCATGGTG
This sequence comes from Chlorocebus sabaeus, assembly GCF_047675955.1. Lineage (NCBI taxonomy): Eukaryota > Metazoa > Chordata > Mammalia > Primates > Cercopithecidae > Chlorocebus > Chlorocebus sabaeus. The sequence continues at coordinate 55,738,985 of NC_132915.1, forward strand.
ATCCTGTTATATTTTCACTATAATAAACCTTAGTCATGAGTCCCAACTATATGCTGAGTTGCACAAGTGCCACTGAAGAACTTCCGAATGTGTGTGACCTTGAGGGTCTTTAAAACTGTAGCAGCTATGGGATTTATTAGAACAACTCCAACTAGAATATGACTACAGTGTGGTTTTGGAGAAAAGGGCGGAAAATGATGGAATCTTGGTGCTTGGGTGATTATGCCATTACCCATGGGACAAAACTGCAGCTGAGCTGCTATCTTTTGTGAGAGGTAAAAGGAATTTGAAAATGATAGATTCAACCCAGGAGAGTTGGCTCATTGGAGCCACTGGCTTCTTTTGGCCATGCTAACTAAAATGAAGAAAACAGAAAAGTCCCCACGGTGACTTTGTTTTTTGTGCTCTCTTCCAAGGAAAAGTAAAAATGGCCCAAGTAGCCCCTAAGATGGGCTCTGAATGGGTCAAAGACAATAAAATTAACTGATTAGTCGCTCTCTCCTCCAAGAAAAAAAAAAAAAGGAGAGAATCACTGAAGCCCTTTCTCAAGCCTAAACTGCAGCACCCCCTACATCTTGTATTCTAGCTGGAATCTCTTAGTCGCTGTGATTTTTATCCTATAAATGCTGAATTCAAAAAGCTTAGAGTAAAACTTGTATTTTGCGGCTATTTCATCTATGTATGATAAAAATTGGTTTAAAAAATATCTTATGCCTATAATTTCATAAAACCTATAGAGAGATTATCCCAATCAGGGAAAGCGGCAAAGAAAAAATATTAGTGGTACACAATTCCCTTGCTTTTTGCCATGCATGGGTAGGTAAATTGAAATTTAAACACTTTGAGTATCGGAAACACAACAAATCTCCATAACTGATGATTTTTGCTATGGTTTTGCCCATTGGAGCCTCTGAAAAAGGCAAGAAAAAATGAAAACAAAGGCAATCTCCAGATGGAAATATACTTTTGTAGTTTTGAAAAGCTGTTTTAGTTTGCTAATGAGCTGTTGTTGAAATGAAATGGCTGATGATTTTCCAGCCTAATCTGCATAGTTTAGAGTGGGTCAATTTGGACTCAAATCAGGTTTTTAAAAAAAGGATCTTAGGAAAGCCTTGTTGCCTGGACTTTGTATGTGGATGTTCTGGCCCTGCGGTGTCTTAGGTTTCCTACTACAGAAGAAAAGTTACTGGCATTTTGGGAATCATGAATTCAAGATTCTCCTTGTCTGGTTCCAACTCTAAGGTGAAACCTGAGACTATACACTATGTATGGAATGTTTCAGCTTTAGCATTCACTGTGTCAAACTGAAATCAGATGAGATCTCTCTGCTCAATGAGCAGGATTTAGATTCTGGGATGGTTGCAGATTTACAACACCCTTCAGTGGGGCTACAAATTGTAAAAACATCGTGTATGCTAGATGGCCTGTATGGGTTACATACAGATGCCCATGGAAAAGGGTTTATTCTCTTATGAAAATATCTTAAATTGAGCTGCTGGCTGGCTCTATAGTACTGGTACTAATTGCACTCATAACTTGTGGTTCCTGCCAAAAGCTATAAGTTGAGGGAGGACACATCTCTTGAGGAAGCCACCAGGCTTTCTAATATAGATATTTATGGTTAACAGGATTATGGTTAACTAGCTGAATTCAGAACCCCTGGAGGACATGACTGAAGCTAATTCTGCAGGTTGGTCCCTGCACCATGGAGTCCTAATAATAATAATTTTGCTGTAAAAATGCTCTGGATAAGGGTAAAGAGAAAAAAGCTAGTATGGCAGGCCTGAGGCTATTATCTTTAGAAGGGCCTGCTGGCAAGATTGGTCTTCAGCTGGCATCTGTGACTTGGCACTCAAACAATTCCCTGACTAATAAGGGAGGCTCACTGTGCCTAGACTATTTATATAAACAGCATAATTTATAGTGAACACCCGCTTTCCCTGAGAGTTTGCATTTTTTGTACATTCTAAGGCAGAGGGTGCCTATGTGATTGGCTCCCAGTAAAACCCTTTGATGCTATAGATTAAATAGTGGTCCCTAAAATTCATGTCCAAGTTCCAAACCCCAGAACCTGTAAATGTGATTTCTTTGGAAAAAGGATATCTGCAAATGTAAGTATCTTGAGACGAGATCACCCTGGATTTAAGGTGGGCCCTAAATCTAATGACGGGTATTACTATAAGAGATAGGCAGATATTTGAAACAAAGAGAACATTATAAAGACCTTGTGAAGATGGAGGCAGTGAATGGAGTGATATATCAACAAGCCAATGAAAACTGAGGATTGCTGGCAGCCACCAGAAGCTAGGAGAGAGGCAAAGAATGGCTTCCCCCTCAAATTCTCCACAAGTAATCAACCTCTCAGCACCTTAAATTCAGACTTCTGGCCTCTGGAACTGTGAGAGAATAGATTTCTGTTGTTTTATGCCATCAAGTTTGTGGTTATTTGTTATGGCAGCCTGATATAGTTTGGCTCTGTGTCCCCACCCAATCTTATCTCAAATTGTAATTCCCACATGTTGAGAGACAGATCTGATCTGCTGGGAGATGACTGGATCATGGGGGTGGTTCCCCCATGCTGTTCTCATGATAGTGAGTGAGCTCTCATGAGATCTGGTTGTTTGATAAGTACCTGGCATTTCCCCTGCATCCTCTCTCTCTTTTTCTCTCTCTCTCTCTCTCACTCTCGCTCTCACTCTCTCTCTCCCCTGCTGCCTTGTGAAGAAAGCGCTTGCTTCTCCTTTGCCTTCCACCATGATTGTAAGTTTCCTGAGGCCTCCACAGCCATGCAAAACTGAGTCAATTAAACCTTTTTTATTTATAAATTATCAGGTTCAGATAGTATCTATATAGCAGTGTGAAAACGGACTAACACACAGCCCTAGGAATCTCATACAAACACTGAATCTCTAAAGGACTTCCCTGGGCAGAAATATTGCCCACATCTTTCTGCATTTTTTTACTGCTGGAGAAAGAAACATGCTATGTGTGTCTCCTCATGGAGTAAGAGGGTATAAAAAGGTCTGTGCATTAATTGCTCCAGACTTTTCCTGTTTCTTTGGCCCTTGCTCATCCTGTCATGTATCCTCTGGCAGTAATATACCTTAGCCATGAGTACAACTATATGCTGAGTCCCATGAGGCTTTCTAAAAAAATCACCAAATGTGTGGGTGGGTCTTGAGGACCCCCTAGAATGCATTTGTAACATCCTTCATATCACAATAGAACATGAGCTCTAAGTCATCAATATGAGCCCTGATGGTGAACAGGAGACCCAAGCTACCCAATGAAGAAAACCATAAAAATCTCTGTTCAGGGTGGGGCCAGTACAGAGAAAAATAAAAAATACTAACTCAAGTTAAACCTGTACATAAAGTTCCAAAATGCATGAGAAAGTTAATGCTAAGACAGAGAACCTAGAAAATCAACAATAGGCTATTAACTCCTTCCCCAGCCCCCAAAATGACAGTAATAGAATGATTATAAAATAATGCTAACATAATATTTTACATTCCTGAAGATATAAAGGAAAGAATAAATTAATTAAGAACAAGACATTATGAAACAGAAACAGGCAGAAATGAAACAAATGTATATATAAAAAAGAACCAATCAAAAATGCTAAAGGAAACAGGGTTACTGAAATTAAAAGTTCAGATAAAATAAATGTCAAAGACAATTATGGTGAATTGCAAAACAGGACACAAAGGAAATAACTCAAATGCTGCACAGTAAAATAAAGATATCAAAAATATGAGTAAGCAGACATGTGGCATCAATTAAGAGGATCCAACATTTATCTAAATAATCAAATGAGAGCTCAAGAAGAATAAAGGAAATGGCAGAGGAATCACATTGGAAGATTAAAAGTCTGAGAGCTGCATGAATAAATCTACATTAATACATCTGGTGACAATAGAAAACATGAAGGATAAATTAAGAAAATCTTTAAACACTACTGGAAAAAAAAGTGATCCACAAAGTAATGACAACTGGCCTGAAAGTAGAAGTCTAATCAGTAGCAATAGAAGACTAGGGTATACAATAGATGATTAATATATACAAAGACTGAGGTAGTTTCCACATAGTTTCTTGCATTAAAACTACTAAAGAAAGTACTTTGATGAAAAGACAATAGAGCCCAGAAGGAAGAAGAGAGATGAAAGAAATATGGTGTGCACACGAATTAATAAAGTTCTTAAAATTAGTTTTAACTATTAAAAATAATAAATTTTGTGTTAAAATAAAGTGACACTAAAACTCTAGAAAAGAAGAAGGAAGAAATGAGGATTATTCAATAGCTACATGAAGTATGCTAAAGTTCTTATATTATTAAGGAGCAGAAAAGCAACATTGAATGATTTTATATTTTGTTTAAAATCTTTATAATTAAGTAGGTGTGTTAAATATTTCAGAAAAATATACCATAAACTGTATTTTACAAATAATACAAATGTATATTTAACACATATACATGAATTAAGTGTTTAATATATTTTCAATACATATACATGTATTGTGTGTTTAATATATATTAAATATATAATAAAACCTGTAGCTTCTAACCCAGCAAAGGAAACCAAAAAATAAAATAAAATAATGAAAATATTATTGATATAAACAAGGCATAAAAGTAAAATAAAATTATTAAAAGCCAGACACAGTGGCTTGTGCCTGCAATCCCAGCTACTCGGGAGACTGAGGCTACACTTGAGGCTAGGAGTTAAAGATCAGCCTGGGCAACATAGTGGAATCCTGTCTCTAAAAAACAATAATATTCAAATAAAATGCTGATTTAAAAGACTGTAAGAAGACAGTAGAAACAACTCCAAATATATCAGTAATATCATAAACAGATGAAAACAAGTTAAAATAACCAGTTAAAAACAAATATCCTTGAATTTTATTTTTAAGGAAAATGAGATGGGAAATGGTGTTAGATAAAATGGGGTTTAAAGATAAGATTATTAATATATATCAAACAAGACATTACATAATAAAACCTTACCATGAAGATGAAAATCATGACATAATGTACCCAATAGTATATTGCTAAATACAGTACAATAAATAACAAAATTGCAAGAAAAATTGGCAATGTGGGTTATAATGTATCCACTATAGAAACTTATATAATATGTAGAACTGATATAGCATATAGAACATTTCTTAAATGTAATTAACAAGCTTATTCTAAGAATGATACATAGAATTCCTCACCCAATAATTAATAACAACACATTCATTTTCAGCACACATAAAAATTTACTGTGTACCCATTTACAAAGAAATTCTCAATAAATCTTAAGGAAGCAATATCTTACTACATTCTTTCACCACAATACAATTTTTAAAGTTATTATTTTTTAAAATAACTGATGTATTTTGGGAAATTTAAAAAGAACACGTATAAACAACTTATAGGTTAAAGGATGTGATTCTCAAACATTTAAAATTAAATTATCATGAAAGAACCATGTATCAAGATTTATAAACTTTGGCTAAAGTAGTAGTTAGAGGTAAATTTATAGCCTTAAATCAACTGTCTGCAAAAAGAGTGATTAAAATTAAATTAATTAAACATTCAAGTCAACAACCTAGAAAACAAAAAACAGATAAAGCCAAATAAAGTACTACTTAAAAATACTAATAAAATAGACAAACTAATAGTAAGACCTATCACCAAAATTAGCAGAAACCAAACAAAAACCTGTATAGGTAGAATAAATCAATAAAAATAGGACCAAAAGGGAACATAACTAAAAATATAGATTTCTTAAAGCATTCAATAAATACTGCAAACAATTTTATCATGAATGGCGCAGGTCAGAAATAACCAGGTCCCCACATATTTGTGTCTTTCCACAATGTCAGATTTCTATTAATGCTGTCTCAATCATAAAAGCCATGAGCTACATGGAGTTCCCAAGGAGGCCATTATTCTTCGTAAACGTTCTGTTCATTCAGTAGTTAGAGCCATGGGCACACAGGCTCAAGCCACTCAACTAATCAGTCAACATGGCAAACCATATATAATAGTTACCTATCTCTCAGTTATCTATTGCTGCAATAATGCTGCATAACGAACAACCACAAAATCCAGTATAGGTATTTAATCAATATATAAATGTTATAGATTAAACATTCCACAACAGACAAAGTAACATTTAACATTAAGAGAAAGAGGATAGGAAAAAAGGGTTAATGAACCACCACAGGGAGATGGATGTGAACAACAGCAACAACAAAAAACTGTTCTGGTCTGGCTCAAGTTGTCTGTTCCCCTTGCAAGAAAGTGTTTGGTGTGGGCACGGCCTTCATAGGCAGACGCTGGGTGCTTATCACGAGTGACAGCCTGTTAAGACAGTCATTTCAAGCTGTTGTAGTCCTGCTCTTTTCATGGCCAGAGTCCTCTGGGGTGAGGACTAATAGTGGAAGAGTGTGCTTGGTTATGTTCTTATCTGGTTGGAGGCAGTCTTTATTCATCACACAAAACATCTGGTCCCTGTTGGCAAAGTGCCTTATGAAATGTAAGACAGAGTCTTTTTCTAAGATGTGGTCACTTACGTCAAGGGTGCTCTATACAAAGTTTATGTCAATAAATTCTCTCAACAGTATATAAATTATAAAAATTGACACTGGAAGAAGCTGAAAAGCTGAAAAAACCAGTAGCCATTAAAAGGACAGAATCAAGAGTCAAAAAATCACCTCCCCTTCTCAAATAATAGGCTCAAATTGCTTTGCAGATGAATATGACAAAACTTTTATGTTACAGATTATCCCTATTTAATGCAAGCAGTTTCAGAAAATAGTAAAAATGGTAAATTTCTCAAACTATTTTTATTAGGCTAAACAACTTGATACATAAACCAGACAAGAATAGGACAAGTATTGACAAAGCTTATTTATAAAAATAGATGCAAAAAGCTAAAATATTAGTAAAGTAATCCTGTTATGGTTTGAAATGTGTTCCCCCAAAAGAGACGTGAAGTCCTAACCCTAGTTCCTCAGAATGTGACCTTATTTGGAAATAAGAGTGTTGCAGATGTAATTAGTTAAAATGAAGTCATTCTAGAGCAGGGTGGGTCTTTAATCCAATATGACTAGTGTCCTTATATGATCATGAAGACAGAAGGAGAAAACACCCTATGATGATGAAGTCAGAGGCTGAAGTTAATGTCAAGGATTGCCAGAAACACCAGAAACTAAGAGAAAGGAATAGAATAGACTCTCCTCTAAAATCTTCAAGAAAACACAGTGTTGCTGGGCGCAATGGCATACACCTGTAATGACGGCACTTTGGAAGGCCAGGGCAGAAGGACCACTTGAGCTCAGGAGTTAGACACCAGCCTGGACAACGTGGTGAAACCCGATCTCTACCAAAATAAAACAAAACAAAACAAAACAAAAAGCCGGGCATGGTGGTGTGCACCTGTAGTCCCAGGTACTTGGCAGGTATAGGTGGGAGGATTGCTTGAGCCTGGGAGCCAGAGGTTGCAGTGAGCTGAGATCATGCCACTGCATTCCAGCCTGGGTGGCAGAGCCAGACCCTGCCTCATAAAAAAGAAAGAAAAAGAAAACATAGTTTTGCCAACACTTTGATTTCAAACGTGTAGCTTCCAAAATGTGAGATGATAACATTCTACTGTTTTAAACCACCTATTTATTTCATGGTACTTTGAAGCAGCAGCACTAGGAAACATACAAATGGCAAAGTGAAAAATAAATAATTTGGAAACTCTACATGATAAGAATATAGAACGATGTATATCATAGGATTCTCTATATTTTTATTTTTGAGGTAGTTCATGTTTTTTAAAAATGAGATCCCTAGACAACACAGCAATGAAAGTACAAGGCAGCAGTGTTTGGGAGACTGAAGCAAATGTTTCCTACTTGGGGTGACTGTAGGAACTCAGAAACAGTAACCTGAGCTATGAGGCAGACCCACAACATGTGGAAAGAGAGAAACAAATGTGGATCTGATTCAAAGGGATTCATAGCACAGGCAGGTATATCAGTTATCTATTGCCGCAATAATGCTGCATAACAACCAACCATAAAGTCCAGTGGCTTAAAAAAAAAGATTAGCATTTATTTCACTCAATAGTCTGTGGGTTGACTGAATAGTTCTGCTGGTCTTGGCCAGACTTGGCTGATCTTAGCTGGGCTCACTCAAGCAATCTGCACTCTGTGGTCTGAGGGGACCCCAGAATCGCCTCAGCTGAGATGAATTGCCTTTGTCCCCCAAGGCCTCTAACCGTCCAGGAGACTAGTCTGGCCATATTCTCATGGCAAAGGCAGAGGAACAAGAAACAAAAGCATTCAAGTGTTTTTGCAAGCCCCATTGGTCAAAGCAAGACACCCGGCCAAGTCCCTCCCAGAGTCAGAGTGGGAGGAGCCTACAGTGTTACAGGGCAAAGGGCATAGAGGCCATGAAATGGTGTCATCAATATAATCAATCCTCCATAACAGCTTCCATGATATTAATATTAGACAACCAGAACAGCAAAGGAGAAAAACTGCTAGGCACAGTGTAATAAGCAGAAAAAAATAATTCTTAATTATGACCACCTGGAGATACCTGTGGGAACTTCCTGAAAGGGTAGGGAGAAATATAGAGATAAGATTGCCACAGAATAGGGGGTAGAAGGATTGCTGGGCATGGGCAGAATTAGAGAAATTCTCATCTCCATTATTGCAACCCTATTTTTACCCTATCCAGACGACTCTAGTGAGTCACTAGTGATACCAGGGACCGTTTTACCGTTGAGTTCTACGAAACTGGTGGCATATGAATATCCCCTCCCAGTGTTGAGTCACAGTATTTCCCAAAGGTACACAGGAAAATCAGCATTTGCAGCTATGACCACTGCCCATGCTTCCAGGCTAAGGCTGATACACATTCTGAGTAAAAAGCTTAAACACAATCATCTGGTCCTTTCATTTCTTCCCCCTTTGGCCACTACCATGGCTCTTCTGCCAAGCGTCCAAAAAACACAGCACACAGAGATAGTATCCTGCAAAACATTCCACTGAAAAGCTTATCTGGCAGTTCATCTAAAACAATGTGACAAAGTAATATCAAATTCAGAGTGCCAGGAAGCCTGCTTCCCTACCTGCAAGGGGATATGTGTGACCATTGTTATTTAATTAATGATAATATTCAAAATAACTCACTCTGTCTCCAGGAAACCCCTGTGAGAAATTTCTCCATCCAAAATGGGCTTCCCTTACAGGAAGTTATGGATCTGAGAGCAAGAAAACTAATTTCCTGCTCTCAGATCCATAACTTGACCTACTGGAATTCTAGGTGAGAGACACATTGTAATTAAGAAGCAGTATCAGGCCGGGCATGGTGGCTCACACCTGTAATCCCAGCACTTTGGGAGGCCGAGACGGGCGGATCACGACGTCAGGAAATCTAGACCATCCTGGTCAACATGGTGAAATCCTGTCTCTACTTTAAAAAATACAAAAACTAGCTGGGCGTGGTGGTGTGTGCCTGTGGTCCCAGTTATTTGGGAGGCTGAGGCAGGAAAATCGCTTGAACCCAGGAGACGGAGGTTGCAGTGAACCAAGATCACGCCACTGCAATCTCTGTTGACAGAGCAAGACTCTATCTCAAGAAAAAAAAAAAGAAGTGGTATCTGTATGAGGGGTTATAGAGGAAAAATACTGTAAAATAATCTTATTTAGTTATGGATTTTCCAGGGAATCACAGAAATGGAATTCCTATGTGAATTACCTATTGAGAACGACAAGTGTTTATTTAATAGCCTGTTTTTGGTATTTGGTGGGGATGGTGCAGACACACAGAAACAACAGAAAGCTACTTCTACTGATTGTGTGGACTCTCATTTAAAGATGGAGACTAGCCCAGACTCCATTCTTGCCCCTTTGTCCTCACATATTCTGTATCTTGGAAGTGGAAGATTGATTTATGTAGTTTGAAAACTTGCCTGATCATATTTGTTCTGTACCACATGTACAGACTTCCTGGGAAAAAAAGATGTGGTCACTCATTTTTTCAGTACACCAGACCTTCTCTTCATGTCTCTTCTCCTAAAGGCACAAAATTAAATCACTGGTTTTCTTCCCTTGTGTGTACAACTTATACCTGCATAGACAAAAACTGGCAAGAGATAAGGGCAACCAACATTTATTGAGCCACTAATGTGAGTCCCGTCTTCAATGACCAGTTGGCACTAATGTAACTAAAATGACAGATAAGTCACTATTATTCATGTAGTTTCTAGCTCCTCCATGGTATCTAATCTCTGTCTCCTATAGGAATTATACTATAGATTCTTGAGGACATGCATCCAATTCCATCCATCCAATGGAATAAAAGGTTTACTTACTCATATTGGCTGACTTACTTTGCAAACAGTATCAGATAATATGAAATTTATTTTGAGGTTTAACTTATATAAACTACACATATCTTAAATGTACAGCTCAATGGATTTTTACATATGTGCACACACATATAAAGCCACCCAGATCAAGATATAAAACATTTTCAGCATTTCAAAAGACATCCTCATATTCCCCACCATTAATATTCCCCAGGACTAAATATTATTCTGACTTCTATCACTTTAGGTTAGTTGTGCCTACTATATATATATATATATATACTGTGTCTTTTATACATCTTTCTTGTCTCTACTTATGTTCAGTCTTCCCTCTGTCTTCTTGAGCACATGGAATGTGGTTATAATCACTGTTTTTGTATCTTTTTATACTAATTCTATAATCTATCATTTCTGAATCAGTTTTAATTGATTGATTTTTCTCTTCATTATGGGTTATATTTGCCAGCTTCTTTACATGCATGATAATTTTTATTAGATGCCAGATATTTTAACCTTTAGGGTACCGGCTATTTTTTTCTATAAATATTCTTGAGCTTTGTTCTGGGACGTGGTTCAGTTACATGGAAACAGTTGAATTATTTCGGGTCTTGCTTTGAGCTTTATTAGGTGGAACCAGAGCTAGGGCTAAGGTTTAGCAACTACTGAGTTAGTACTCTACCCAATGCTCTGTAAATTATGAGGTTTTATATTCTGGATGATGGGAAAAGGAGCCAGTCTGGTCATACAGTGATCTCCAAGGATTATGCTCACTAATCTTTTGGGATGGTTCTTTCCCTTACATGCAAGCACCAAGAAGTATTTGGCTGAAGACTCAAAGGAGTCCTTCTCAAGAATCCTTGGATTTCTCTCATCTCTAGTACTTGGCCCTGAGAACTCTAACTACCTTGACTTCCCAGACTGGCAGCTTCATCTCCTGTACTAGAAAAACTGCAGACCTTCACCTGCATTCTTCCTCCGAGCACTGCAATCTGGAAACTCTCTCCAGGCTTCACCTACCTTTATTTCTTACCTCTCAAATATCACTGTCTGTTGGCTGCTGTCTAGTATCTTGAAAACCATTGTTTCATATATTTTGTCTGAAATTGGTTGTTTCAAGAAGAATAAATCTGATCCCAGGTAATCTACCTTGGCCGGAAGTGGAAGTCCTTGTTTTGCCTTGTTTGAACTTTATTTAAATGCAATCATATTGTATGTTCTCTTTTGCATCAGACTTCATCAACTCAACATTATGTCTGATCCATCCATGTTTTTGCATGTATTATTAGTAGCTTGGTATTGTTTGCTTGTTTTAGCTGTTTATATTTCCACCAATAATATTTTTAAATTTAGAAATTAATAATTACCCCCAAAGTCTTTTATAAGAATGATATTAGTAAAAGCTTTCAGAAATCATGGATTTGAATCTCGAGTTTGACAATTGTTATCTCTGTGCCCTTGAACACATCCCTACAATTATTGGCTCAAAATTAGTTCAAGTGCTTTATACTATTCTGTTCACTAAAGATATAAAGTAATTTTTACTTCTAGAATCAATGATTCTTGGTTTTCCTTTGTTTTCTCTACAACATAGCACAAATTTGGCATCTACCCTGTCCAAGTAATTTCAATTCTCACAGAAGGGCTCACTGAGTGACAAGTGGAAATAAGTACTTTCTAAATACATAGTACTAGAGAACTAAGGAAAACAATGATCACATTTAGTAGCCCAGATATTATTGCTCTGTTATTATACAATTAAGGGATCTAACTTCCCCTAGAAGTAACCATGTTTTTAAAAATTCTAGATTATCAGTACCTTGTAAATTCAAAGGCATATGAGTAGGCTCCAGCAGGTTTGTTTTCAGTGATATGATTGGGCTTCAAAGGACACCAAAAGTTTACTTTATGCATTTTCCCTTTTGGATGTAACTTTCATTATATTAATGAAGTAAGAAATTTCATTTATATAAAAGATGAGCGTGCTCTGATAATTTGGTTATAATGACACTGAGCTCAGTAAAGATAAATACACTGCAAGAGTCTATTCTGCAAATATAAATTCAATTTCTTTCAATGCTTTGAGTTTTTCTTTTCTTAAGTAGCTGAACATTAATTATTTCAATATCAGATAACAAACTTTCATCATTTTGAGGACAAACTACTCTCATACTAAATGAAAGTGTTTAAGAGAATTTCACTTGAATCAATGTATTCTTTTAAAATAACCTATTAGGTCTTAACTTTTCTTCTCAATGAGGATTCCTCAAGATTTCCAAAGGTACTGCTCTTCTGAAAGAGATCTCCTACTCATCTACCACTGTCAGCTCTTTCAATCAGCAGTCAGGTCAATGAACCAGAGTTTTGTTTTTTGTTTTTGATATGGGCTCAAAGCAAAATAAAGAAAAAGTAAATGCATTGGAGAGTGGTTGTTAATTTGGAACAAATGGAGTTAGATAGCTTCTGCCTCTTGTTAACTAAATGGCACTGAGAATGTTATTTACCTCCTGGTCTATTTTCTCATCTGTAATAACAGTAGCTTTATAAGCTAACAGGAGAATTAAAATTTCTGCATTTGCCATAGAAAAAAGAATGAGATCATGTCCTTTGCAGGGACATGGATGGAGCTGGAGGACATCATCATTAGCAAAATAACAGGGGAACAGAAAACTAGATACCGTATATTCTCACTTATGAGTGGGAGCTAAATGATGAGAATACATGGATACACCAAGGAGAACAACACACACTGAGGCCTTTTGGAGCATGGAGGGTGGGAGAAGGGAGAGGATCAGGAAAAACAACCAATGGGTACTAGGCTTAACACCTGGGCGATGAAATAATCGGTACAACAACCCCCATGACACAAGTTTACCTATGTAACAAACCTGTACTTGCCCCCCTGAACTTAAAATAAAAGTTAAAAGTAAAAAATTCTGCATTTAAGGCTTTTAGTACCATTCCTGGCACATAGAGCTCAATTTTAATACTGGTTGCTATTAGTAGCGAGTTGGCTTCATCCCTTCATTGGTCTTTCTTTCAGAATTGCTACCCAACTACTGGAGCCAAGTAGGGAATCTTGATGTTTTCCAGGTAGGTCCATCTACTCCTTCACAAGTCCAACACACACTGAAAGCTACTCACAGTGACAATCTTCCTTCAAACAGAAATTCCTGGTTCTGAACTTGTCATATTTCCAGGTAGCTTATTCTGCATCCCATTTGCCTTGTTTTCTTTAAATTTTTCAGCATTCTCATGCTGTAGTGATTTAGGAAAGCAAACTCCAGAATCCAACTGCCTAAATATAATCTTCATATATAACCTATCATCTGTGGAACTTCAGCACATTACCTACCCTTTTCAACCCTGTTTCCCAATCTGTAAAATGGGAATAAGAAAAGTGCCATGTTGGATTACTGTGGAGACTAAGATTTTGCAGGTAGTAGAAATTTAGCACAAAGATGGCACTTAGTAAGCACTCATTAAATCTTATATTTCATTAAAAGGTAAATAATTAAAACCCTATGTTATCAACCTTAAACAGAATTGTTTCCATGTAGTCTGCTATCTGCTGCTAAGAGGAAAATTTCATCTTTCTCCAACGTAGGAGAAATAAAAGTTCATTAACCAAGAGAAGGTTGCTTAAAAGATAAGATGCTCTGGGCCAGGTGCAGTCACTCATACCTGTAATCTCAACACTTTGGGAGGTCAAGGCAGGCAGATCACCTGAGGTGGGAGTTCAAGACCAGCCTGACCAACATGGAGAAACTCTATCTGTACTGAAAATATAAAATTAGCCAGGTGTGGTGGTGCATGCCTGTAATCCCAATTACTCAGGAGGCTGAGGTAGGAGAATCACTTGAACCCAGGAGGCGGAGGTTGCAGTGAGCCCAGATCACACCATTGCTCTCCAGTCTGGGCAACAAGAGCGAAACTCCATCTCAAAAAAGAAGAAGAAGAAGATGCTCCTTGTTATCTCTCATCTCTCAAAACATCCTGGTCCTCTTAGTGCTATTCTGGAGACAACCTCCTTCTAATAATAATAATACCTTCTATCAGGTTTATATAGATATATTTAGACATAAATATTGATATGGTGAGCCAAGATGTTGCCACTGCACTCCAGCCTGGACAACAGAGGGAGACTCCATCTCAAAAAAAAAAAAAAAAAAATTGATCTGCATATCTATATGTGTATCTAAAGAGCAACATGGTGATGGAAATGAAAAAAAGTGATATTAGATAAATGTGAATTATCTAAAAATAGTGAATTAGATAAACACAGCTTGTCCTTGGAATCATGGCTGCCTCTACAAAGAATTAATTACCTTAAGTTTAAAAGTTCAACTGGAAACAATCCTATCCCTGAACTTCCTTGGCAGAATTATAGAGATCATGAAGAAAAGCTTACTAGCATCCAGCTTTGAGGGAAAGCAGGTTGGTTGGATGCCCTTAACAATCAAACCAACTTAGAAAAATCTCAGTACTGGATTGCGGCCATGCTGCTGAGGTCCCATCCATAAAGGCTTCCCGGGAAATTAGGAACTGCTTTAGTAGAATTTAAGATTAGTTTTGTCATAGTTTTGTCACCTTCTCTGGTGTCCTCTTTGGCTCTGTTATTTAGTAGCTGTTTAATATTTTTGCTTCTCTCCTAGATCCACTATTCTTTTCCAGAATAATCAGATGGTCATCTCTGGTCTTCATCTAAAAGAGAGGCAGAGTGCCCTGAGGGGTCAGTGTGATGACTGACCTCCATATACCAACTCCTTGTGGTGCAAGATTTGGAGGAGCAGGATTACAGGTGAACCTTCTAGTGCAGGTTAGCATTCTCCTTTTCTGTTGTCCCTAGTTCTCCCTCTCCTTTTGTGTAAGTGGACACATGGGTAAAGGATAGTAAACTTATAGCCTGGAGTGTGGTGTGCAGTTTCCCTGTCTTCATTCTGACTCTGCCAGGACCCTCTGCTTCACCCCAGGGCATTGCCTGTTGTGCCTCTTTCTCCAGGACTCAGCTATTTTTTGAGTTGGCCCATCCTGACATCAAAGTTCAATTAGTAAATTGAACCAGATTTCTATTTTCTCTCTCTAGACAAATTACCATACACCTCATGGAACTAAGGTGGGTGGATGGGGTGTGTGTGTGTTTTAAAGAATGTTCAAACTTTGGGGGAAAATAAGTTACTTGAATACTGGTTTTATTATTTGAGGCAGAAGTTGGTAAAAGGCAAGGCAATTCACTCAATACCTAAGAATACTGCTTACAAGAGATGTGAAGGACCTCTTTAAGGAAAACTACAAACCACTGAACAGGGAAATAAGAGAGGACACAAACAAATGAGAAAACATTCCATGCTCACAGATAAGAAGAATCAATATCATGAAAATGGCCATACTGCCCAAAGCAATTTATAGATTTAATGCTATCCCCATCAAGCTACCATTGACTTTCTTCACAGAATTTAAAAAACTACTTTAATTTCACATGGAACCGAAAAAGAACTCATATAGCCAATACAATCCTAAGCAAAAAGAACAAAGCTGGAGGCATCAAACTACCTGACTTCAAATTATACTACAAGGCTACAGTAACCAAAAAAGCATGGTGCTGGTACCAATACAGATATATAGACCAATGGAACAGAATAGAGGCCTCAGAAATAACACCACACATCTACAACCATCTGATCTTTGACAAACTTGATAAAAACAAGCAATGGGGAAAAGATTCCCTATTTAATAAATGGTGTTGGGAAAACTGGCTATCCATATGCAAAAAACTGAAACTGGACCCCTTCCTTATACCTTAAAAATTAACTCAAGATGGATTAAAGACTTAAACATAAGACCTAAAACCATAAAAACCTTAGAAGGAAACCTAGGCAATACCATTCAGAACATAGGCATGGTCAAAGACTTCATGACTAAAACACCAAAAGCAATGGCAACAAAAGCCAAAATTGACAAATGGGATCTAATTAAAGAGCTTCTGCACAGCAAAAGAAATTACAATCAGAGTGAACAGGCAACCTACAGAATGGGAGAAAATTTTTGAAATCTATCTATCTGACAAAGAGCTAATATCCAGAATCCACAAGGAACTTAAACAAATTTACAAGAAAAAAACAACCCCATCAAAAAGTGGGCAAAGGATATGAACAGACCCTTCTCAAAAGAAGACATTTATACAGACAACAAACATATGAAAAAAAGCTCATCATCACTGGTCATTAGAGAGATGCAAATCAAAACCAGAATGAGATACCATCTCACACCAATTAGAATGGCGATCATTAAAAAGTAAGGAAACAACAGATGCTGGAGAGGATGTGGAGAAATAGAAATGCTTTTACACTGTTGGTGGGAGTGTAAATTAGTTCAACCATTGTGGAAGACAGTGTGGCAAATCCTCAAGGGTCTAGAACCAGAAATACCATTTGATCCAGCAATCTCATTACAGGGTATATACCCAAAGGATTATAAATCATTCTACTATAAAGACATATGCACACGTATGTTTATTGTGGCACTATTCACAATAGCAAAGACTTGGAACCAACCTAAATGCCCATCAATAATAGACTGGATAAAGAAAATGTGGCACATACACACCATGGAATACAATGCAGCCATAAAAAAGGATGAGTTCATGTCCTTTGCAGGGACACAGAGGAAGCTGGAAACCATCATTCTCAGCAAACTAACACAGGAACAGAAAACCAAACACCACATGTTGTGTGTTCTCACTCATAAGTGGGAGCTGAGCAATGAGAACACATGAACACAGGGAAGGGAACATCACACACAGGGGCCTGTTGGGGGGTGTGAGGCTGGGGGAGGGATAGCATTAGGAGAAATACCTAATGTAGATGACGGGTTGATGGGTGCAGCAAACCACCATGGCACATGTACACCTATGTAACAAAGCTGCACGTTCTGTGCATGTATCTCAAAACTTAAAGAGAAGGAAGGAAGGGAGGGAGAGAGGGAGAGAGGAAGGAAGGAAGGAAGGAAGGAAGGAAGGAAGGAAGGAAGGAAGGAAGGGAGGGAGGGAGGGAGGGAGGGAGGGAGGGAAGGAAGGAAGGGAGAAAGAGAGAGAAAAAGAAAGAAAGAAAAAGAAAGAAAGGAAGAAAAAAGAAAGAGAAAGAAAGAAAGAAAAGAAAAGAGAAAAGAAAGAAATGCTTGTTTCTGTAAACTGAATTGTTGAGCCTATTACCTCCTATTAAGCCATTGACAGAAGACAGGTAATAACAGCCTTTCCAAGGATTTGCTGGATCCATAGGTGAAAAGCACATGTAGTCTGAAACAAAAGAGGGCACCAGAGAAAATGAATAGCACATGGGGGGTAAAAATCAGGGAAGTTAACTACTTAGTCACTAATCTTGATTCTGTGGTTTGTAAACCTGAGTTTGCTTGTTTGGGGAAAAAACCATTTTTTCAACCATTTTACTCTAGGCAACCTACACATTCTGTACTCTACTCAAATCCCATAAGTGGCTAGAAGTGCATTTAGCACCCTTGGCAATTGAAAAAAAAAAAAAAATGACAGATTCACCACTTTGGAAAATAATTTGGAAAAAAATGTTTCAAAAGACATAAAGAACCTCATACTCTCTGACCCAGTAGTCTAACACTAGGGAATTAAGTGAAAGAAGCACTATATACAAAGATGGTTATTTTTAACATTTGTAATAACAAAAGCAATGGGGTAAATAAACAATAGAAAATGCAAAAATATAACATGGTTTATGAAATCAATAAAATATATTGTCATTGAAAATATTTATTAGAAGACAGTAACAGAGAGAATATTCAATGCAATATTTTAAAATAACAGAATTGTATCCCAACTCTGGCTAGAAATACATAATAATCGTATCTACATATGATCAAATACCAGAAAAGTCTATGGAAAGTGAAAATAGAAAGTTTTTCATAACTTATTTTGCCTTTTCTTTTCTTATAATGTTATAATAGAAAAAATATTGGGAGAATATGAAATCCATGCTTATTCATGAATCTAGTTACCTGAGATGGGAGTAACTTCTGTCTTGGTAAATCATTTCCACATTCTCTCACCAAAAGGTTGACACAACATTGGAGGTGGGAAATTAACAGATTGTTCTTCCCAAAAGAATAGAAGCTGCTCATCCCTAAGTGCAGTGATGGATGTTGGCTTTGGCTTTGTTTAAAACTTTCTTTTATTATGGAACACATTACAAATAGGCCTGTGAGAGAGCTCTCCTTTGGAGAAACAAAAAGAAATATTAGGGGAAGTATCAGGTGAGAACCTTACACTTAGCAGTTTATCCTAGAGCTCCAGAGAGGGTCACATGCTTTTGAGAAAGGGCAGCCAGGGGTCACTGGGGCCACAGCCATCCTCCCAAAGGCCACTGCTTCCTGGTTCAGTGAGAATGGAGTCTTCTCTCTGATGATTTCTTGGGTTCATCTCAACATCAACCAAATGTCTGAGTACCAAGAACACACCAGTCAAAGAGAAAGGAGTATCCAGTCTTAAGGAATCGTCCCAGGATACATTTGCTCCCTGAGCATGAAGAGACATTAAAAAAAAAAGAAAGGCATTATGGATAATGAGGAGATCAAAGAAGCTGTCCAGTAGGTTGGGTGGGGAAAGGCATGGAAACCAGAGATAACTAGGTTGAGTCTTCCCTCAGAAGAAAATAGTTGAGGAGAATCCACAATTGCAAACTTCAAATAAAGTTTAAGAGGGTAAAAGAGAGTCATGGGAAATTATGCTGTTATTGACCTTCAGGAAGGGATCAAATTGAGGACGCGCAGAACTCACAGATGACTTCACCCTAACCAACAAGCTCTTCTTTCTTCATGTCACCAGGAGTTGCACTTTCTTTGCCTTGTGTATACATGGTACAAGTGACTCTTAAACCCGAAACAAGAGCCATGGCTTAATTAGGCGGCAACCAGGGAATAAAGAGTGACACACTAAATAATCATTAGTATCATTTCCTTGCATTTAAAGAAAAAGACACTGAGGCACAGAACGTGAAATTGGTATATAAGAAAGGAAACCACTTCTTGCTAAAGCCGATCAGTCAGCTCTGAGGAATGTGAACCAGTGGCTATTTGCCTTTAGCAGGGAACTGAGAGTAATCTGACAAAGGTCAGCAACCTCTGATAATGCTAATTAGCTTTCTTGATTGATTGTTTTTTAACTTAGAGAGGAAATAGAAAAAAAGGTTAAAAAGGTTAATGTTCTTATCCAGAGCTCCAGCTAGAGTGTGATTATGGAGATGTCTGCCCTCTCACAGGGAAACTATTCGTTGCGTTGTAGTCCCGCAGTGCCTACATGTCTCTGAGATTCATGGTGCGGGGAGAAAACGGGAGAAAAGCTGAGAATGCAGTGGATAGGAGATATGAACACCAAGGAGGCAAGGAACAAAAGAGGAATGAGAAAGGCTAGCAATGATAATGGAGACCAAGCAAGCCACTCCCACCCAGAGACCACGGTTGGACAAAGAAAAATCAAGCAGGCTCCAAATTCCAGGGAAACCCCAACTCCAGTGACAAACTTAAAACCTTCCCTCAGGGAAATGGAGGAGGACCTGGAGAAGCCAGTATCTTGCCAAATGATCTTGGGCAATTGGGAGACAGCATTGGAATAGGAGGTCAGTGCCAGCCCAGGAAGAGTAACCCAACGTCTCTCATTCAGCAACCCTGGACACGCCACCACAGGAGTAAAATCACCAGAGGTGAGATCAGGACGGGAAATCCCAAGTTGCAAAGCCTACAACACACAAAGCACTGAAACAATGTTAATTTTTTTCCACTCAGTTGTCAGTTCTATTCTGAAAGCAGAAAAAGCTGCTACCTCAGCCAAGACTCTCAGAGGTGACGAAAACTCAGGGCCAGGATAGAAAGGGGAAGTTTGGGGCTCCAGAAAGTTTTTTCTTTACTTCTCAAAAGCCTTGTGGCTCTCTTTATCTCTCTCTCTCTCTCTCTCTCTCTCTCTTTTTGTCTCTCTCAAGAATGGAGCCTACACATGCATTTGCAAACCAAGAGGAAACAAAACCCTAGAAGAGACTTGGAATTGGCATACACACAAGAGACTGAGGTACTTACCATCCAATTTCCCAGCAGTGGTGTGTTCACCCCTCCCAAATTCCTGGACCAGTAATGGAGACTAAAAGTTACTAAATAAGAGGCAACCAGAGGGGCCCCTTAATGACACAATAATGTGGCCAAGAGACCCAGAACCAACAAAACCTGCAGGCCTCTGTCCAACCTGTAGTCCAGCCCTCCTGGAACACACACACAACATGAAACCAGGCTTCTGGTTTGGGATGGGTCACGACAAAGAGCACCGTCAAGGCCAAGAACAGGATGAAGACCCATAGAGCAGCTACATCTAAGAGACTGACTCCTGGAAGGGCCTTCAGTAAGTGTCACTGCTATATGCTTGAGCCAGTGTAGAGCAACCTAAGCAGAGGGAACTTTGAAGTTGGGCATGGCTCTCTTCAGCATCCCAGTCCAGTCTCCGCATCCCCCACCAATGTCCACAGCCACATAAATCACGCCAGGGTTGAAATATCTCCATTCAGACCATCCACTCTTCCCACAAAAGGTATAAAGACCAGCTCATCCTGTAGAGAAGCAACCCTCAACAAGGACATCTTTTATAGGAACCATAGTCACCCTCTCCATCCCCATTGCTGAGAGACCCACCTACTTTGTGAGCAAGTAGCAAAAGCACCAGAAGCAGGAAGAAACCACCAGCCTAGGCCCATCCATCCCTTCCTAGATAGAGCAAGCAAGGGAGGTACAGCAGCAGGAGGCTCTAAAGAGATGCCTCCAGTATTTGACGTGGAGCCAGTCTGCCTGCCTTAAGATATATCCTGGGTCTGGAATCCCAAAGACCTATAATTTCCTATATAATCACAAAGAAGTACATAAGCTCAAGAGGAAACATTCCACAAGTAGATCAGAACTGCCTTTTGGGGTTTGGTTACTATCTTTGCACGATAAGAAGATTGAAATGAAGTTAGCAAATGGGAAGAAACATATATACAGGGCTACACAGGCAAGATGCTTGCTCAGGGGATAACTTCCTACACATACCCCTTTAAGCCTGCCATCTTTTGTATATACCCCAATCACTGACATAGAGAAGATTGTTGGATAAATGAAATCTACTCAAAGTGTGGATCTGATTTCTATGTCTCCTGCAAGATATAAAAACAAGATCCTAGGAAAGAGGACTTAGGGCAGTGAAGGGACACAATCTGGAGCATTTTAAAGCAGGACAGAATAAAGGTTCAAAAATAACTCAAATCTGTTCATAGGAGATTGCTGGACCTGAGAAAACCATCTAGTCAATAGGAACCACCAGGCACCCAAAAGGCTTTAAAGACCCAGAGCAAATCCCTGCAATTTCTCTTCCTACAAGGCCCCTCTCCATATAACCGGCATAAGTGAAATTGAGTTAAAACACCTCAGTCCTCTAAAGGGGACTTTTCTATGGGGACCAAGGAAACTCAAAAGTTCTGTAGATAGGTCCAACAGAAACACTTCTTGGGTCCCAGTCTCACAAATAACTCTTTTTCCTTAATCACAGGTCTGGTCTGTGATAATGACCACACTTCCTTCCTTTAAGTGAGATAACTTAATGCACAGACCTAAATATGTAGACCTCCTCTAGCAAGTATGTAACGAGTAATGATGTTCATTCTACAGAGTGGTTTCTCTTGGCTTCAGGTTACTATGAACCTGTAGCACAGTTTCTTCTTCTTCTTTTTTTTTTTTTTCTTATCTCATTCTATTACAGTATCTCATCGCTGTGTGACACATTAAATCCTTTTGTGAATAACTCAGTAGATTTTCTTTAAGAAGTCATAAAGCCCAGTGAGCAGTCTGAGGGCACCTGGAAAAGCATGATGGCCATTCATTGTCTGTTCCAAGAATGCAGGGCCCATGTGTTTGCTCTGAATGACAGCCTCCTCCTTTTGCTAGCAGTGGCTGAGATAACCTCCATGTTTCCCTTACCAAATGCATCACTAATCACTCTCTAAGTCTCTTTCCAACTTCCAGCAGAATGGGCTCTAAAACAGGTGCCCAAGAAGGTGGGTCAGATATGTGATGGACCAAGAGGAGTTCTGGGAGCTGAGAGATGGTGGCTGTAGGCGGACATGTGGAAGTTAGCCAAAAATGGAAAAAGATAAAGAGCATCCCCGGTAAAAGGGAACGGAAGGCACGAAAACTTGGAGACATTGTGTGCTACGTGTGGATCCAGAGCTGATAGAAAGAGGAGTGGAGGGATGAAAGAAATGAGAGCTGTTCAGGGATAGCATCATTAAAGGCTTTGCCACCTGGGTTTCTATCCTGTAAGCAATGGGGAGCCAGTGAAGGGTTTTAAGCAGAGGAAGTCTGGATCATATTTGCATTTTAGAAAAATGGCTTTGACAGGGTATGAAAGATTGATCATCTGGGATAGGGCTGGAATCAAGGTCATCCAGGCAAGATTTAGTGAAGACCAAAAATAAGGCAAAAACAGTGAGATGCTGAGTAAAGTCCTGAGATGTTTGTGACATCAAATTGACAAAACCCAGTAGATACATTGATATGAAGGGTACTAATCTGATTCTAGGGATAGACTCATGTCGTTCAGACTTAAAGAATTTATTTGATCATGGTATCACTCAAAATAGGAGGTGGCTAGTACTGAACAGAAGGTGAATGGATCCAAATATTGAATACAAATTGTTTAAATGAGATGTTCAAGATATTTTTCATGGAGAATGATAGTGGTTGTTCATATGGTTATGATCATATTTTTATAAAACCATATTTATGTGCATTTAAAACTTGAGGAAATACCTTTAAAGAGTGAGAACAAGAGTTGAAAAGGATATACACATAGATGTTAACAATGACCGACTCCTTTCAGTATTTTTTGCTCATCTCCACTTTCTCAGCCTTCCATAATAATAATGTTTCAGTCTTATATTTAAAACAATGACCTTAAATTTAAGAAAGCAAAAAGAAATTTCTTACCCCAATTTAAAGAAATAGACCTGAATATACTGAGCACAAAGAATAGAGTTTCATGAATCATAAAATAGAGTTTCCTGATCGTACCTAAGGCAACCCAGAAAGAGTGCACAGGGTGAGATGAGAGCTGTAATAGGTCTGTGAGCAACTTTGAAGGGATTAAGCAGGAACAAGGACCTAAGAGAAAGTCTGGATGAAAGTAATGTCCCAGAAGCCAATGTTCCTGAAAAAAAGTTTTTTGTTTTTTTTTTTTTGAGACGGATTCTCGCTCTGTCGCCCAGGCTGGAGTGCAGTGGCCGGATCTCAGCTCACTGCAAGCTCCGCCACCCAGGTTTACGCCATTCTCCTGTCTCAGCCTCCCGAGTAGCTGGGACTACAGGCGCCCGCCACCTCGCCCAGCTAGTTTTTTGTATTTTTTAGTAGAGACGGGGTTTCACTGTGTTAGCCAGGATGGTCTCGATCTTCTGACCTCGTGATCCGCCCACCTCGGCCTTGTTCCTGAAAATTTTAATGTTCTAGCTGCTAATTTCTTGATCATAGGACAATTTCTCACTTGTATTTGAACTCCACCTCACTGGCACTCTCCATCTCCTAGCCAGAACCTACAGGGTGGTAGATAATCAAATGCTTATAAATAAATGTGATCCTATTTCCCTTTTAGCCTCCATCATCTGGACTTCTATGGAATATGCTCTCTGTGGCATTTTCTCTTAGAATATAATTAGAAAGGGTTTGCAGAACTCATAAAATGACAAGTAAAACTCCTCTCTCCTTGGGAGATTCATTCTCCCTGGGAGAGATCATTTAATGAAGCACAAGAGAAATCTCCATCTCACTGATTTGGGACTGTGACTGCTTAGACACAAGAGCAGCAATATGGAGGACCAAAAATAGACTTTAAGAGGGAAGTATCCACTTCTAGCCCTATTAAAAAACAATACCCTTCTCACAAGTGGCCATAAACAGAGAAGTGCCATGTGTCTGATCATCAATATTGACAATCCTTTTGTGCCACCCTGAAATTGATCCGAAGTGCAGCAGATTATACAGTACTATAAAAATTTTATTCAAGTATGAAAACTACATAAATATGTCATCCACTTATAAACAAGACAGGAAGAGAACATGAAAAAAATGAAAGATTTCTGAACTTGGATTTATATCTTTTCACTTATAAAATATTTTTGTTGTTATAATATTGGTATAATACATATTTTAAAAAACAAAAACAATAATTGAAGGAATATTTGTGGAAGAGGGAAGTAACTGCATCTTGGCAAATCTGAGCGTCTAGGAGACAGGAATGAACGGGAAGAGCATCAGAACTACAACGTGAAGAACAAAGCTCCAAAGACCTGAGGGAAGGTGGAGAGAGGAAATCAAAGATTTTTCTTTCCTAAAGCCAAAAAGTTATTCCTGTATGTATTCAGCAATCACTCAGAACATTAAAGTGTTCTCCATGGAAGATTTCCCATTGGTAAGAGAGAACTTTCACCATCCCCCCAGAACATAGAAAAAGAAGTTGATTCGAAGGGAGCTGCAGAATTCTCAGGCCTGCCAATAGGACAGAGAATCTTACAGAAGCCCTGATGAACTTCAGAATGGAATAAGCTTTGATAATTCCCCCTTCACTTATTCCTGTAGAGACTGCTAAAATTTGTATGGCAAGTGAAAATCATCCCAGTTGGAAGTAGGTCATTATCAACTCATTGTTCAAAATTCAAGAACACACAAGCTACAGGGACAAGTGGAGCCTCACATGAGAAGACTTCCCAGAAGCCATTCATGTCACTGCCCAAAGAAATTTGCCAAGAAGAAGAGTCTCAGAAGAAATGATGCTGTGGAATAAGCTGAGGTGGAAAAAGCTCAAAAAGAGGTGGTTTCAACACCTTTGGACAAGAGGGCTATATCAGGCTTTCCAAGAAAAGAGTGAATTGAGGAGATCTTAGCATTCATAGCAGGACTATTATGTCCTTCAGAAAGACTCCAACAGTACCTGAGGATTTATAGAACCTGCAAAGCAGCCAGTTCCTGTTCCTTGAGGGTTTCTCTTCCTACACTGAACAAGTCAGGGAGCTGTGCCGGCTATTCGTGGCTAGCACAGTGCTTTCACCTAAGTAGAGATTAAGGTGCTGTTGCTGTTACCTTAGAGTCAGTCACTGTCAGGAGCCACCTGGGAAGTAAAAAGGGAAATAAATAATAATATATGTCCAGTCCTTTATTTTTCAAAGGATAAAACCAACATCCAGTGATAGGAAGCCCTGAAAGTTGAGAACAAGGGAGTAGAGAGCCCAAGAAGTGGTTTTGCTTTGACTGTGAATATACATCAGGGAGTTCTAGCCAGTGGTGGCAGCTGCCATTGTGAATCCCACTGGCAGGCTCTGGCAGCAAAATGTTTCCTGATCAAAACAGGTTTTTGTAGGGAATAAATATAGAGGAAATATGGATATGAGGCCCCGGTCTTAAGAGCACATGGAATAAATATTCCCTTGGAAGAAAGGACTTCACTGAAAGCTCTAGTCTGTGCATAGATGCCTGGGAGGATCACAGGGTAAATGCAAGTAAGTGAAGATGAGCAAGAGAAAGAATGAGACTATGATAGATAATGAGGAACCCAAGGATACAGGGACAGTAGCTATTAAAAATGAGGGCTGAAGAAGCAATGAAGATTGCCTGAGTTAAAATAAAACAAGTGGTCTACAATTAATTCCCTTGGGGAAGCGAAGAGTAAGGGAGAGGAAGAGGAGGAGAAGTTGAGGTCACAATTACGCAAATTGAAAGATAACTGTTGCAGCCTGCTTTGGCGTTAGCGGTAGTGGGACAATAGTAATACCAGACTTGACAAGGAGAGTATTCCAGGATTTTGGGGCAGAGACTCCCACAATTGAAGGCTGGAGACAGGGTATGGAGGAGAATGTCTATCTCCCCAGCAATCTCTAAAATTCTAAGTTATGAGGAGGATCACCTCAAGTAAAGTCTGCAAGTGAAATGCTCTCCATAGTACCTAGAACATAATAGACACTCGAAAAAGATGAAGATTTTATAGATTACAAAGACAACCTATTCCCTTCCTCAAAAACATAGAAGGAGATAGTCAGACACTTTAGGAGGTCAGAATATACACAGAATTCAATTCCACAACAGAAGGGAAATTCATTTTTCTGTTACTGCTCTCAAGTTATGGCCTCTTCAAAGCCATTCTACTTATTGCCAAGAAACAAAAAAACAAAGAAAAAACATAATCATACATCATACATATATCATAGGTCAGTTAATTCCAGGTGATGACAAGTAGTATGGCCTAAAGTTTATTGACTCACTTTATGAGGAGACTACCATAGATTTTCCTTTCTGGAAAGAAGAACATATCACCACAAACTTCCTTAAAAGCAGTGAGTCCCACAAGGAAGAGGAAGATATCAAAGTATGAGTGTCGTTGTGAAAACACTGCCCTGACCCTGGCTGTCCACAGAAGCCAGGACCCCTGGTTGGAGGAACACCTTGGACAGTCCCCTCCTACTGCTTGCCTGGCTGCCCCCTGTGGTGTTCCATGCTGAAGGCACTTGTAGTGCCCTTTCAGTACCTGCTCAAAGCGGGCTTTCCCTGTTCTGTAACCCACTTCATCAAACGACAGATCAGATGGACCAGAAAAAATGACTCAAGATCAAGACCAAAACATGAGCAGAGGGGCAGTGGCCACTGCCATTGAGAGACCACAGTGAGTTCTTTTGTTTGCTTGTTTTGTTTTTTTGCCTTGGTACAAGCCTCCTAGGTAGTTCAGAAGCTGTATGTGATGCTGTCATAGGATCAGGACCACCTTTGTCCTTGGTATCCAAGAATTCACTCATTGGTGAGGGCTCCTCTTTCTGGTTCTGGTTCCAAGGGATTCTTTCTTCATCTTTTTTATCCTATGAAATTCAGGCTATGTCCTTCATGATTTGTGTGATATAAACACGTTATCCTGAAGTGAAAACATTTCATAAATTGGTCCATATCACTCCTTTTGCCTCCATCAAGAGAACAAATACGATGTTGTTACCAGCAAAAGGGAAAATGAGAAGAGGCTCTGAAGTTTGGTATTTGGAGTGATGTCCTTTGGTCTCAAACATAAGGCCTAGCAGCTCTAGGAAGTCAGTCTCACATATAACCTTCCTATTTCATATAAAGAGATCAGTATTACCTCACACAAGGTAATAAAGAAGTAATAGACAATAAACCTGGGCATCCCAACAGGTGACAAGAATAAGTCCCTATGCATTCAGAATCAGGGAAGAATCCCACACCAAAATTGTCAACAGAACTCACAATAGCATATCTACTTGCTCCTCTTCTAATAGGCTACATGCCAAATTTTTATATGTAAGGTAGTCTACGGCCATACCACCCTGAATGTACCCAATCTCGTCTTGTATGTAAGGTAAAATAGCATGCTTGTAATATTTACTAAGGTCAACCTTAAAGGGAAGAGAAATTTTAAGACAATAGCTCAAGAAGATCTGAGACTTGCTGAGCGACTGCTCTGTACACTTTTCTTGTAGGATACTAAAGATTTTAGGCTGTCTTTATTTATGTAAGTTCGCTGCTTCGTTATTAGCAACAGCTAAAGGGAGCTGGCTCCTTCTTCCCAATTGGCTGCCTCCTTGAGCTTCCACCTAGCGATCTGCATCTTTCAATAGCAAAAAATAAAAAATAAAAAAAATCTAGGACTATAAACCTGAAACAGTAGTCCAATTTACAGAGACCAAAAAGGAAATAGGAGATGTTTGTCTCAGAGACAGTGACTGCAGACAGAGTCCCTGGGCACAGTGAAGATGTATTCCTCACAATTCTGAGGGATTCATACTATTAGCAGTAGCAGGAAACTGATGAGAAGATACGTGTATTAGTCCATTTTCATGCTGCTGATAAAGACATACTCAAGACTGGATAATTTATAAAGAAAAAAAGGTTTAATGGACTCATAGTTCCACATGACTGGGGAGACTTCACAATCATGGCAGAAGGTGAGGGAAGAACAAAAGCATGTCTTACATGGCAGCAGGTAAAGAAAGAATGAGAGCTAAGTGAAAGGGGTTTCCCCTCATAAAACCATCAGATCTCGTGTGACTTATTCACTATCATGAGAACAGTATGGGGGAAACCACCCCCATGATTCAATTATCTCCCACCGGGTCCCTCCCACAACATGTGGGAATTATGGGAGCTATAATTCAAGATGAGATTTGGGTGGGGACACAGCCAAACTATATCAATACATATCCCCAGTCACAAGAAAAAAGAGGATGTTAGAGCATTAAGAGCAGCAGAAAGAGGGGAAAAAACTAAGGAAAGGAGGTAAGAGGAGCAAAGAAGAAGACAAGAATCATATCAAGAAGAAAACAGGAGAGGAGCAGTCAAGAAGCCAATGCAGAATTTCTAGGGGAAGTCTACGCTGGACCACAGCAGCCTCCAAGAAGAAATGTTGAAGGTCACAGGGCTACAAGGAGAACAGGAGATTAACATTTATACAACACCATGTGGTTCATCACCTTGGTTGAAGGCGGTCTCCAGAAAGAAGGTGCCAGAGGTAATCTTCCTCAGCTCCAACCCCCACTCCCTGATGAGGTTGTAGTCCACCAGGTTAAAGGCCTGTCCAATTAGATTCAACCCAGAGATCTTGAAGGAATACCTATCTAGGAGTGGTTTCTAGAACCCCAAGTATTCAACATAGCTCAGGAGATATTCTATGAAAGTGCATATTGTGGTAAATGTACTGCAGACAATAAGCTGAAATATAAAATCTCCAGATTTGTCCAAATTATAAGATTCTTTCTAGAGGCAGAGAGGATAGAATCAAAGAAAAGAGAGAAAAACAAACAGAAGAGAGATGCAATTCTCTAGCAGTTGCATGGGCTCCTTGCAAGAGAAAGACATGCCAGGACTGCTCAAATCCAATTGGAGCCTCCTGTCTTCTCCAGGGTTGCATGACAGGGTATTGAGCCAATGCTTGCAAGTTCAGAAAGGAGAAAAACAATCTGAGGACCTCTTCAGGATGAAGAAAGTGAGATTCAAGGCTTCTTTTTATATAATAAAAAATTTATTCCATGATAGAAAACCAATAGTAGTGAATGGATGAATAATAATGCTTCTTTCCCAAACTCAAGACTTGGCATGGCTGAAGAAAAGAAGTGAACTGTTCCATAGAAGTTGAGCAGAGCAGAGGGGAGAGGGCGCCATTCCTGAAGAAGACATAGTCCCTTGTGGAAGATCCCTTCTCAATTGACTCTCAGCGCTGAGGTCATTAACCTAGAAGGCACACATTGGAGCAGAAGAAGGCCTCCTGACAAGAAGGAGCCTTGGGGAAAAGGGAATTATATTTGCGCCCTTTTTTAGATAATACTCCTGAGTGTGTGGTCTCCAGAAATCCACATATTTAGCAGATATCATTATTTCTATGGATAGTAAGACAAAATGTAAACTTGAACTCAATTGTAGAGACTAGTTTCCCAGGTGTGCCTGCAATGTTAGGGGTGAGATGGAGCACCAATGGGGACTTGCACTCAGCAGGGTTGGTCTAAGAAATACATAAATTTCTCACACCCTTCTTCCCCTGTGGTATCTAAACCAGGAGTGCCAATTCCATCACCTGTAAAAAGAGAAAGTGGACAGAACTGTCTAACTTTGACCTACAGGAAAGTCTGCTCCTGTTAACAAACAACTGAAGAGGGAAGAATTAGGAGCCAGTCTCTTGACATGACAAGCTGACACAGATAGCAAGGGAGGTCCAGAGACTCCATATTGAATACAAGGTCCAAGTTAAGAGTCTTGACATATTCCCAGAATTGGCCCTATAAAACTGAGCCCTCACCCACTTTAGACATTTCTTTTTCATTCTTGGCCTTCAAGACTACTAAAGTGCCTTCTTCCTGAGGGGTTGCTACATAATTCTTCATCCCAGGCCAGGTTACAATCATAGACTCAATAAGAAATACCATAGCCAAGCCCTTTTACTCTTCTGTCTCTGTCATTAAATGATCCACTTCCTCTAAGAACCTTAGGTAGCACCACAACTGGGACAGGTGCAGAGTGACCAGCTAACACATAGAATCCCTGCAGCACCTGTCCTGGAACCCTGCCCATCCCTAACCCGAGATTCAGGCTTCTGTAGCAGTCAAGTCCATGATTGAACCTCCCTTGGGTGTCTGGTTATGTGGCCCCCTCCACATTATTTTGGCCTTGAGAAGCTCTGATAATGAAAAAGGATTTGTTTCGACAATGGGAAGAAGTCACAAGGAAATAGTTTTAGTTCAATATTTGAGAAGGGAATTTGTCAGGACTAGAGCTCTTCAACAAAAGACTGAATAGCCACAGAAAGAGCAAGATGGCAAATCACCATCATGGAAACCAAGAGGGGATTTTTGCCTTAGGTGGTTTGCTTCTATCTCCAAAATCTGAATTGCTAAAACCCTATGGAGCACGGACTATGTCTTATCCATCAGTTCCCAGGGAAATTCCTAAAGTGTCTTAATTAATCTGTTTATGATTGCACATCCAGTGAGCAGGCCATTGGAAGTTGCTCGAAACAGGAATGTTTTACTTGAAAGGGCCCAGTCATCTCTTGCCTAAGCCTCACCCGTGGACAGAAGCAGTTTTCAGTGAAAAGGTTGCCAGGAAGTTTCTGATTCCAAAGGGATTTCACCCACAACTCCAAAGGCTCCACCTTGCAGGGAAAAAAGGAGGGCAGGGAGTATATTTTCAGAGCAACTCAAATCTATGCTCCCAGGAAAAAATAATAATAGATTTTGTAAAAGGAGGGCAAATCCATTATAACAGCAAACTGACATTTGGAAAAAGTAGGAGTGGGGAGTTGAGGTGAGGGACCTGTTATGTATGGAGTGACAGTCTCTGGAAAAGGGCTCTGACCCACCAACATCCCTGTTTCCCTCTATTCCCAATGAGTGACATTGCCCCACCTATTACAAGGCCTATTCTTCCATGAGAGATCAAGCTTCTAGAGTAAGGGGCCCTGGGCTTAACCATATTAACATTTGAATGGCTTAAATGAGTCCCTTTCCAGGGAGCAGGCTGTGATGGGGAAGAAAGGGGTGAGGTCATGGCTCATCCACAAAGGAAGAGAGCACAGAAAAGGAAGACTGAGGAAAGGGAAGTCTGGGTGCTTAGAAGACATATTTCTCCTCCATTTTATGTAGACAAGAATCAAAATGTCACACAAAATGTGTTTCTTTCTTCTATTTTTAACTCATATATTGACACAAAAATTACCAAATACCATAAATATTATCCCAATAAAGATACATCTAATCAAACTACCTTTGCAATAAGTTAGTATTATATTTTAAAAATGTTTATTCACACACTAGGGCCCTAACTCAGACACCTACAGGGTGTCCTAACACTCAATACATCAGATCTAAAGTTCTTTAACTTTGTTTCCTCTCCATTCCCCTTGCTCTCCTTGATCTCTCCTGTCTCCTTACCTGCATATTTTTATCTTGCTGCAGAAACAGAATAAATGTCCTCCTTTCCTTTTCCTTGCTAGTCAAACTCTTTACTTCACTCAGCCCAGTTGAGACCCTTTCCTCTCCCCAGACCAACTCACACTAGCCCAAGTCAATGGTCAATCATCCCTCCTCTGATTTCCCCAAGTACTTCATTGATACCACTAAATTCAGCACTCGTTTTTGAGTGCTTCTATCTTTTCCTCAGTTCAGAGGAAGCTCACCTATGGCAAGGACCTGGTTTAGGATGAAAATGGATGTGCCCAGTCTTTCCTCATCCTGCTTATGTTGTGCTCTGAATCTGTTCAAATGCTCTGGCAGAAAATTAACACACAGTTTCATTTTATTATGAAGTATGGAAAAGATGACCCTTCCTTGAAGGCATTGAGACAGGTGATACCCAGACCCCCCTCCTCGGTAGCAGAGATGCCAAATATCTGCAATATAGATTCTATTTTGAACATGGCTAAATCACAGTGGCTCCCCCAGGATAATGTCACCCCAAAAATGGGCATGTGAAACCAAATAAAATCAAGCTGGTGAAGTCTCCAAAGTCATAAAGTCACTGGATATATTCCATCTGGTCATGAAGATAAACACACTCAAAACAAAGGTTGACTTTTAGTCCCATACATTCTTAGGAACCATTCTTCCTTAACACAAGCTTGTGCCTGTAATGTTTTATTTAATAAGCTTTTCAGAGGGTACTGGGGGTAGGGAGGGTTTGGAGCATGCTTTGTTACCCAGCATCCATTTCTTAGACCATTTCCAAAACTGTGCTAGGAGGACCTAGAATCAAGTTAGTCCACATTTAACTGTATTGTTGGTCTCCTGCCAACAACCAAAATAAAACCACTCCAATCTCATTCATAGGGAAAAGTCTGCTGAAATTTCTAACCTAGAATGTCAACCAAAGGACATTGCTGTCCAGCCTTCTGTGAGGTTATTTTTAACAGTGAAAAGTCTCCAAAATGATGCCACTCTGCCTCTATCCAAACCTTAAGCCTGTCCCAAAACACATCCACATGCTACCTTTGCTATATTGCCAATTGGCCTGTGGGCAAAAGTCTGTCTTGGACTCCACAACTGGGGAGCTCTAAGCTCTGTGATTTTACTACCCCTCTAAATGGCAGATGTAGCCATTTTTCATCTGACCTGAATTCAATAATGTTTTGCTTTGAATTTTTTTAAATAAATTATTAAAATGCTCTCAAACTTTGCACCAGAAAAATGATCATATGCATATCTAGATTTAAAAGGGTGATTTCTGCTTGAAGCAGTCTGCACAGCAGTAAAGCTGCATGGGTCCACTGGTAGGTGAGTCAGCAACAGTGGACCAATTAATTAACCTTCCTCAGCAGCATAGCCACCATTAACGCCAGCATAGCAGTGGTGATTTTGCATCTTAGAGATCACTCTGAAAGCATAAAGGAGAGATCTACTTCCAGAGGGCCTAAAAAGCAATTCTTCCATCAACCAAGAAAAATGCACTCCACATTTGCAGTTATACCATGATGTAAAGGACAGGAAATAAAGCACATACTGGAAATGTGTAGCTTCAGACACCCTAATCAGCTATTCCGTCAATACAGAAAAGGGCAGAAAATCCCAATTCCAGATTTTGAATTTAGCAAAAAGGCTAAAGAGGAGAGACACATTCATACCAACCCTCCCATATAGATGCACTGATCCTTCCTGTGGGCATATTCACGAAAATGCACATCCACCAGCTATGTATTTTGTCAATATCAGCAGTAGTTTTAAATTACCTCCTAGATTTATTCAAAATGCACCTCTTTGCCCCAGACATAAAAGTGAGTGAATAAAATACAAATAGAGCAATTAAATTCCATCCCTACCGCAAGTCTGTTTAAAATGCACATAAAGAAAATTAGAAAAAATGTTCACTAGGGAAAAGCAATCCCAAAAGGTCAACGACAAGGTACTATTCATATAGCTGTTATTTAACAAAAATTTAAGGTTAGGGAGAGTATCCAAATGTTGTATTAAAGTCAATCAATTCCTCTTTTTCTTTCCACCTATAAATGAAGTACAGTAAGTATGAAAAATGTTCTCCCTAACATGGAATAGCAAGTTTACATTGCTCTGTGCCAAATGTTTGTAGACACATAGCATATAATAACCAAACGGGATCGCTCTGCTGCTCTCCTCACGAGACACCATACAGCATTATCGTTTTAAATTCCTGTTTTTCTACTGCTAAGTTTTATCCAATCATAATGGCCATCGTTTTTGTTCTGGCACCTCTTATAAAAACAGCACATCTGCCTTGAGTTCACTAGGAGACCAAGAATGAAGGTCAGAAAATTATGGCGTGGGAAAGGTGGACTAGCTAAACATGATATATGTTTGTTTCTCTCCAAATCACTGAAGAAGAAAAGGGTTGATCTTATTCCTTTTCCCCTTGTTCTTTCTCCTTGCTCCATTTATTAACATGCTTTTCAGAAAATACTAAAAAGGGAGCTGCCTTTCTCTCTCTCTCTCCTCTCTCTCTCCCTCCCTCTCTGTCTCATACATACGCACACGAAGAGCACACAATATGAACCCATGCTCCAGACTATGCACCCTCCACAAAGAGGCACACAGCTCCATACACAAACTTATGGCTGCCTCCAAAAACTGAGATTTCCCCCCTAAACTTAGGATCAGTCACTGAAAAAACATTATTTCTTAATGAACCAGAGCCAAGAATAAAATCAACTTGAAAACAGTACAGAGAGGCTTCCAAATCAGACAATGGTGGAGACACTAGAAAGGGGGAAGAGAAGCACAGCAAATATGCTGTTCCTCAGAAAAAGGACTCAATGCAGCAGGGTGGGCCTGATAGGGAAGGCTAGGATGTGGGGGGGCCAGACTGGGCATAGGAGGAAAACACAATACAAGGAGTCCCCCAGCTGTAGGCAATGGGCAGAAACATAGCCAAGTTAATGAACACAGGAGAGGCCCAGTGGTTAGCTGCAGGTGAAGGAGTCAGCACAGGGGCAAAGGACTGCATCATGGGAGAAGGGCAGCCCAGCCAAGCATCTGGCAGCAGAGCAGGCAAGCAGCAAGGGGTAGACTGAAACTTAGGGCTAGGGTCCCCATATTCCAGGAGTGTGAGAAGATCCTGGCAGATCCTGTGCTAACAAGAAACATGAAGGGTACACAAAGACAGCAGAACAAGACAGTGACCTGTTAGGAGGCCGTGGGCACAAGTCATGGGTAATGGGAAGAACACAACGGTCACTTGCTTTTAGCAGCAGCTGACTTGAGGCTGAACTATTAACCCCAAAACTCTCCCAAAATCTCAGTAGTCCTAGGCTCAATTCTCAAGACAGAAGGGCAATGAAGGGGTTACTTAAATAATAACTGTATAATAGCACTGTCCACTAAAAAAAATGCCTAGAACATAATAACTGCTAGAATAATCCCTCCCATTCATCCTTATTCACCTTTCTAATCTTTATATGCAACAAATATTACTGATGTTGTGCTGGATATTCAACCCTGACCAAGACACAAATCCTATTCTGAAGATATGGACGGCCTGATGAGGGGAGGAGGGGCATTCCTGTTTTTGTTGTGTCTCTGATGTTGCCTTTATAACTCTAGCCCCATAACTGTCCCCACTGCTTCAGAGATGAGAATGTTTAGACCTGTCAGTACTTTAGGAATCTCTTATGTCAGACCCTATCCTCACCTCCTTCCCTTGAATATTACCTTTGAGAGGCTAAGTGAGGGACAGCTAACCCCAAAGCTAAGGTTGCCATCACCTAGCCACAGCCACCACTGTTTGGGACCTGTCCATACTGTGTCAGGAAGAAGCATGTCCTAACTGGTCTGAGTAGAAGCTGGGCACAGGCTGTCAAGTATCAATTATGCACAAACTGGTTTTCACTCCAGGACACAGTAAACACAAAACAGACCTGGACCGGGTCAAAAATGTAGACTAAGCCATATGATCATCATATGCAGAGAACTTCACAGAGGGTAGCCGAGAGGCAAGAAGAGTTCAAAAGGATCAGTTTCTTTAAAAAGACAAAGCCATGTGGAGTGTTTAGCCAAGATCTTCGCAGTTGGCCTCTCTCTCCAGGTGGAACTCCCACCCCTAGAAATTCTAAACATACTGCAGCAAAGTCCCTTAGGGAAAGAGCCCTTCTCAGCAAAGACTCACCTCCACTGTCAATATCTAAGTTGGTAAACCATGATCTCTAGGTATATCAGTGACTTGGGTGTTGTAGTAGCTTATAAGCCAGACCTCTCTAGGAAGGAGACTAAGGTTTAGGGCTGAAAAATACACTTCACATACATTTTGCTCCCAATTTGGCTGCTGAAATTTCAGAGAAGGACAGTGCTAAACACCTAAACTGTATAGTTGCTCACTGGAATCCCAGAGCAGTGATGCTGCAAAATGGAAGAGATAGGGCCTGATACATGTGACATTCTCCCTCACCCTCACAGATGTTCAAATAAGCAGAAATACAAAATACTGTGCAATCTACTAAAATTACTTGTCTTCTCAATGTGCACACATATCTGTAGTATAATTTACAAGCTAATATGCACACTAATCTTTCTTGGTTCTCTATCCATACATTTAAAAAGACAATTATCAAAGCAAAACAAGATTTTTAATAAATTTACTTACTGAAATGCAATTTTCTGTTCTTTGCCATTTTTTAACTTGCCTAATACTTTTAAAATGCCTCTATTTAACTTTATGACATTGATTTACAGGTGATAATTATTTGGGGGTTTTTGATTCCAAATGTCTCATTTTACTGTTTGCCATCAGCCAGGCCCCTTTTGACAACATGTTTTTGGCTATAAAGTTTATTGGCCAGTAAAAAATGTTCTCTTTGCAATAATGCGTTCAAACCCTTCCCAATTCATCTTATGCTTCTTTTCTAAAGTTGGGGTGAAAATGTTTCTGAAGGTTAAAGTTGTCACGAAAACTGAAGCCATGTTCAGATATAAATCTGGTTTCTGTACTCTAGGATTTGCCATGGGAATCCTCACAAAATCCAGGCTCATTCCAAAATCCTGAGTGTGGGAATGCCACAGTCAAGTGAGCTTTCTTCTCTCTGCTCTTGCCATGCAGAAAGAAGAATGTTTCTCTCCAGTCCCTTAGCACCTGAATCCATGAAATTATGGGGTTTATTTCCAGGGCACTAGTGAAACCATTACTTTAAAGGAAGATTATTTCCAGAAAGACTACATGAAATATTTCCACAGATAAGTTAATTTCTTTATCATTCACAGTAAAAATTGGCTCATTTCTGTCTCAATGCTTTTGCTGTCTGCCTCCATGATATGGAATGTCCTCTGCCCTGGTATCCTGCTGACCAAATCCTATTTTGACCTGCAAGTCCTGCTTAAGGTCCACCTTCAATTCTCTTTGTGTTTATCAGTCAGCTCTTCTCCTCTAACATTCAACTGGCAAATTTTCAAATATATTTCTTGCAGCAGGTGATAGAGTACTTGACATAGATCTTATTGCAGAAAAGTGCTAGAGGTAAAATAATTGAACTTGATTGAGAAAGTCTCCAGTTCCTGACAGTGGAGGTAGCAAGGTGCAGCTGAGTTCATGTGGTTTAGGAAAAACAAGACCTGCCTATGACAGAGTCTTGCTCTAACGCTTACTAGCTATGCAGCCTTTGGTGATCTCTTTCCCTCCCTGAGCCTCAGTTTCCCATTCAAAAACTTCATGGAGTTGTTGCAAGGCTAATATTGGGCTAGGTGTCAGCCACTTTCCTAAACACTGGAGCTACAAAGGTGAGTATAAAAAAGCCCCAGTTTTGAAAAGGCTCATAGTCTGTGGTCATTTGAAGTAGCTTCAGGTTCTCTGAGAGAAACAGTTAAGTGGCATTTGGGAAACAGTAAGCTGGAAACCGTAGGGTAGAAATTGGAGAAGGAGAACCCGGAGTCTGAAGCTACTCCAGAATTGCTGACATATGCTGAAGACTGGAAAAGGATGACAGCAGTAGAAGTGGAGATGGAGGAAAATTTGAGAGACATTACAAATGGAACAGAATTATAGGCCTTGATTTATTTCATATTTAAGATGATAGAGGAGATTGATAAAGAATCAACTCAAATTTCTCACCTAGGGGACAGGTGTAGACACTGACAGATACAGAGTAACTGGGAAAAAGAGCTGGTTTGGGTGATGGGAGAGATGATCAGCCTCTACAGACTCTGCATGTGTGTGTATCGCAGACAACAAATGCCCATCTCAAAGTCCAACAGCTTCTTCCTTCACAACTCCATTGAGTCCTTTTTCTCTCTTTACCCTTGTCCATCTTGATTTTATCTATAGAAAGATCAGTGATGAGTTGAATAATCAACTAGTTCTGCTGGACTTAAGCAAACAGGGTGTACCACCAATAAGAAATACACTCCTCTCCCTACCACACAAATCTTATTTATTGCCTCTACTTGAATTTTAAAGGTAAAATGACATTAGCCTAAAATAGCCCACATTCCTCTTGACCATGCCTCCAATATTATAAATATCCAACTGTCTTCTGAAGCTGCCTGGGCAAAGCTAGGCAGTCTGGTCTGTTCTAGTTGGGGAGTGGTGCTTCCACATTCTAAGCCAGCAACTGCCGCCCAGGTCCAGCCAGAGTCTGCCTTCTCTGGACCCCTCAACTCCTGCTAGTCACTGAGCATGCTCACTGCAGGTCAAGAAGATAATTCTTTAAATAGCCCCTAATTAACAGAGACTGAAAAGTTTAATGTACGCATTTCCTTTGATCCAACAATTCTAGAAATTTATACCAAGGAAACAATCAGAAGTACACATAATGATTTGGCTGCAAACATATCTATTGAGGCATCACCTTACATTGAAAAACAAAAAAATGCAGGGACATTCTGAATACAAAACAATAAGGGAATATTTAACTAAATTGCCACATATCCACATAATGGAATGTTATGCAGACATTTTAAAAGCAGTACAGGCATTTTAATGGCATGCAGAAATATTTAAAATAGATTTTAATACGTTAAAATTAAGTAACAGAACCACATGTAATTTTGTTCTCAATTTTGTGTCATCCATACATATACATGTAAACACAGATACATTATATATATACACACACATACACATATACAC
This sequence comes from Chlorocebus sabaeus, assembly GCF_047675955.1. Taxonomy (NCBI): domain Eukaryota; kingdom Metazoa; phylum Chordata; class Mammalia; order Primates; family Cercopithecidae; genus Chlorocebus; species Chlorocebus sabaeus. Next base: position 55,777,981 of record NC_132915.1, read on the forward strand.
ACACTCATATGCATGCATACTCAGAGAAAAATAACCTGGGAAGATTATTTTTAATCTTTAAAATAAGATTTTAAAGATGATTTTTGTTTTCTTCTTTCTGAATTTTCCAAGTACCTTTTGAAATGTTTTGTAATCAGGAAAAAAAAAAAAACTAAAATAAAGGGAAATTGGCCATGAAATGGGCCATGACTTGAGGAGAAGAAACCTCTGAGGATAGGTCTTCCACGGAACATTTATGACTTAAGGAGATTTTACTTGTTTGTTTGAACGCTGAGGTGTTCAGTCTTTCCATCTCTTATGACAAGGTGCTGAGAACTCACTCATCCTGTCCTCTGCCCACACCCCACTTTATGCATACATACACCTAAACATGTACCCTAGGATACAAATGCCTTGGGGGAAAACACTATGTCTTATTTATCTTGCTTACTCACCTCCATTGCCAGCAGGTGCCTAAAATTTTTCCTGCATTAAATTTGAGCAGTACATTTTAAAAGTAATTCTTTGAATGTCTACTAGGAAGTACGGCTGTATAATTGTAACTGTATATTTTATGACCCACTCTTTCCCCACTTGCCTCCACCTTCGTTTTTCTTACACCACAAATCCTTTCACCCATTTTCATAGTTTTCAGGAGATAGTATTGTATTTTATGGGATAGACATGATGAGGTGTCTAAGTTGTTTAAACCTAAGACTGCAAGATTTGAATTTGGGAAAAGTTTGGAAAATCACTGTTTGTTTATTCTATGGTTCTCATTTAACTTTTCTAAGCAGAATATTCTCTGCTGTTTAAAAAATGTATTCACTTCTAAAAGAGGGCAAGAATTTCATTTTCTTAGGTCACCTAGCCCAGTTCAATATTCTTTGTTGCTGTACTCAATTATAAAATGAAAAATGGAAAGAAAACCCAATTTTGTTATATAATATGGTCACATGAGCCAGGTTATAAAATAGTATTCACCATATCCTAATCATGTTTTTAAGCTTTGTAAAAAATAGCTCAACAATACTTAATTTTGTTAGTAGTACATATTGTCTGGATTATTTCATTCTTGAAATGTAAATGGATCTAGTAGCTAAGAGCTTCTTAAGAGGTGAATATTACATTTAAAGTCACACTGCAGGTGTAGGGAAACAATCTCTTTTATATGGGGCCTCATATTTTAGACATCACCATATGTATATGGTTGGTTGAGAACTTCAAGAGAGATAGCTTACACATGTGCCCTCCCCCAATACACAATACAACTCACATACTCTTTTAGGTAGAGTAGAATTCTTTTCTAAAATAAGGATTAAGGCACCTAATGCAAAACTTGAAAATGTTTAGCCTATAATTTTCAATAATTACTGTCTCCAATACAGAGTGCTGCTGGGAAATTAAAACATAAAAGCAATGCTTTTTTTTTGTGCCTTGTATACATTGAGCAACAAAAAGAAATGGAATAATACAATATACACTAAGGAAAAGCCCCCAGTTTATAATATATTAAAGGCATTATTTTAAATGTGTTTCTTTGTTCCTTGCGGGGCAGCCCTTTCCCTGAACACAGAATAAGCACAGCCTATGCACCTATAAATGTTCTCCAGCTTTCATCAACCATCCTCTGTGTGTTTAGGCCTGCTTTTCCACAGCCTTTCTCTTTTAAGTAGCTAAATTCATTAGGGATTTTGGGAAGAAATCATGTCATATTGAGACAATTAAGTTTTGGATTTCTAAAAATAAAATGAAGTAAGAATAAATGTGTTGGCAATTGAAGAAGGGTTATTTGCAGTATGAGTTTTCAATGGTTCTCGTCTGAAAGCTATAAACTCTAATTATAACTGATTTCCACCTAGGATAATCCATCTTTTCCCCTGTGTTTCTCCTGCACTCTAAAAGAGAAGTATTGTATGGATGGAATAAATCTGAGTTATAGGAGGTAAAGGCATTACATAATTAACAGTACTTGAGAAATTACAAATATATCCTAACCTTCTCCAAAACTACTCATGTCTTCCCCCAAATCCCTGTTACCCTGCCCTTCTATGCCCACTTCATGTTTGCATCTTTACAATTGCAGCTCACCTGTTCTAAGCATCTCTGCCTAGTTTTCTCCTAGCTAGATGACTTAAAGTCCCATGACTGATGTTATATTTTTGTCTCCCTGAAGAAAATAACCATGTTATATATTGCTTCAAACTTTACACCACATTTGTGCCCTGAATTTTTTATCAGGACCTCCAACTCTCTCTATTTTTTGTCCAATTACAACTTCTCTCTGGCTTCAAGATCTTTCCCAATTCTGCAGAGAAAGCTGCCTCCTTCCCGGGCAGGCACTTGCCCATTTTTGTTTTCATTTGTTGGTATGTTTGTTCTTCACTAAGTCTTCCTTGAAGGCACCTTGTGAAGAGAATAGACACAAAATCCAGACAAGCTTCTTTCTTCACAGATCATGAAGTAGTACAAAGAGTTTCAGAACCTTAAAGATCTGGATTCAGATTACATCTTTACAGTGTAAGCAAACCAAATCGTCTTTCTGAAACCCAATGTCCTCATCTGTAAAATAGGGGTCCTAATAAGCACTTCACAGTGCTGCTGCTGCCAGAATGCAATGAGATTACACTTGTTAAGAGGTCATTACACTTCCTTGCATCCCAAAGTGCTCTTTTTTATCCCTTCTTAACCCTCTTTTTGCCTTCGTTAAATTTTCATCAAATATCACAATTATCTTCTTTTCCAAAAGTTTGGTCAAGTGCAAACATTTCAAACTTGAATTTAGCACTCTTTCTAAGCCAAGACAATCAGTATATACCAATATCAATTTGGCATGCCCTTGCACGAATGTGATATTCAATATAAAAGTGGGTTGCAACAAGCAAAGAATCAGAAATTGTAATAAAGTAGAGGAGGAGAAAAATTCTAATGGAATTCAGAACCAAAATTGAGCTGTCCAAATCTATTGTTTATACGTGGGTTTAATTTCACCAGAACTGCTTGCTCAGCTTCATATAAATCCAGGAAAAAAAGTCACTTTCACATGAAGAAATATGAACTGGAATTCAGAATACAGCAAAGAAAAAAAATTCAGCTCTCATCTGTCTACATGAGCAAAATTATTTCACTAATGTTCTTTTTGATTCATGGCTTCTACTTTGCAATAGTTTTAGATGGAGTCCACAGAAACTAAAAGGTCTCTGTTGCAGCAGAAGAGTATGAACAGTTTGCTCTTCCTATTAGGTGAGGGATGGCAACTAAGTTACTGGCATCTCCAAAGATAGAATAATGCTGGGTTTGCAAATTTGCCCTCCATAAACTAGCTTTGTTAGGTTGAGGTGGAACAAATATATTCAGGGGCCTATCCAAAGATAGCAGGGTACAGTTTCTGTCTTATAAGTGCTATGCATCACTTTACTTTAGATCTTTGTATTCTTCTCAGTGTAGAGAATACAAACATGACTCAGTGAGACAAGGCATACAAAAAAGATGCTCAACACTATCCTTACCACACCCTTCCCTCTTTTTACACTTGTTAAGAGGTCATTACGCTTCCTTGCATCCCCACCTACCTTCTTTTTAAATTCTAACTATAAAAAAAGGAAAAAAAAAAAAAAGAAATTGAATACACTTCTAATTATGTGGCAGTTGTTCCTGAGCTGGGAATACATATTCCTAGACTGTAGACAGGTTGCCTCAGACTGCGGACAAGTTTTCTCAACTGCCAATGCCCAGCAGAATTCTCAAAGGAAGGGATGAGGAGCTGTCTCCTCCTGAAGCAGTTATTTCCTTAGAACGTTCAACTGAAACATCCTTTTGCTATTATGAGCCATAGCCTGCTTACAATTTGGGCTACCAGCTTGGGTTTTGCCCTACTGAGTTGTATAAAATAAGTGTGTTTTTTCTCCATCACAGCTCTTCAAAGTCTTGACGTTCCCTCTTGGTTTATTTTGTTCTTTATTACACAGGACATTATTCCTTATAACCAATCCACTGAGAAAGCATCACACTTCTGCATAACTACAAAAATATGGCATTGATATATTAAAGAACACCAAAAAAAAATCTATCTGTAGGGAATAGACAACTCTAATCCTTTCTCCCCATAAATATTTCTTTCTAACACAGCTGAAATGTAGACTCGCTTGTAGACGTCCAACAAGAAAACAAATGCTAGAAACATTTTCCAAAAGAATTAACTTTCATGGAGTTAAGCTTTATGCCATTGGCAGATCTCCATAAAGGAAATTTTATGTCCAAACGTGACATCCACACCTCTAGTATATAAAGCTATTCTTTAGGTCAGATAAGTCAGTAGGTTAGTAATAATGAGTTGCATTTCTAAGTGGGGTCTATAAAGGAACTCAGAGTGGTGAGAAGCCCTAGATCTATCAAAGGTAGACTTAAAGCACCAAGCTATACATTCAATGCAACTCTTGTAAATTAATGGTTTCCCATCAAAAGTGATACATTTTATTAAGTGGCATCATACATTTCAAAGCCAGATATGCTGTGTATAATCATTTGATAACAGAAGATTAATGTTTTCTGCATAGATCCTCTTGAATTTGGTTCTTTATGAAATGCCGAACAATTTTTCCCTTTGCTTTTGAGTTTATCAAAGCCACAACATAAAAATCACTTTAGGTGAAGAAGCTGATTTTGAGTTATTTTCACTGAATATTGTTTTCTTTATTACAAATGTCCAGACTTTCTCTATTCCCTAAGTCAAGACACTTTGTAGTCTGACCTAAACTGTAAAGGAGATAAAAAGGAAATTTTTAGATACTGACATGTAGCTATTAGACTGGCACAAGGGTAACTTGTGCCACACAAAGGTAACTGTGGCAATTACTTACCACAGTTACTTTTGCACCAATCTAATGCCAAAAAAGCAAAGGGGGGGTTGCTTCTTGAAAACAATCTGATGCATTAATTTTCCACAAAGTTCCCATCAGATGTCATCAAATTAAACACACCGTGCAGATGGGAAAAGACTGACTATTGAAACAATTAACCATTGTGTCATTTCCTTAATCTGCTTTTGTTTTAGCCAAGATGTCAAGTGGTGACAGACACTGTTAAATTTCACAAGCTCTCCTGTCTTCTTGGAAATAGCATAATACAATTGACGTAGCTCAGCTTGACAAATCTGCCAAACTAATGGTGAGAGCTCTTTCCTTCTACTTTTCAATGCCAAAATCCAAAGATATTATGCAGAACCTATTCAACAAGAAGAGGACAAAGTCCATTTTGTTCTATCTGAATTGTCCCACTTGATCACCTGCTGGCTCTTAGTTTCCCAATCTCTTTGAATCGAAGCTAAAATGAACAAGGTAAAAATTTCATTTATTCAGTCTCCACTATCTCAGATAAAGGTCATCATGGAGCCTGAGTTTTTCTGAACTCTGCCATTTGCTTCAGCTTGGCCTGAAATTTTACTACTTTAGATGACCCAGTTTACCACTTACCACTTTAGATGACTTTCAGATAATCAAAAGCCACTTGCCCTAATGTAACTAAAACATTATCTTGGATGTATGACTTCACTATTCATGTGCAGCATGTCATTTGCATGTCTAAGGAGGAGGGGGATAAAACCACCCCATGATGGTCTTGTTCTAATCAGGGAAAAGGATTTCTAGGCAACTTCTCCAGCACAAGCTTCCAAATCACTAACCATTCTTTTGTCACTTTTATTTTCACGGTACATAGCTTACTACCATCTAGAACTCATCTCTGACTGACTCTGGAGGAAAGAACAGTAAGACCTCAGGAACTCAGGTAAGCCAGGAACAACGCCATGGCCCACTCTCCAAGGTAAGAAAGGAGTTTGGGGATTCCAGTCAGCTGCAACAGCCAGCTTCAGGCAAATAAAAGGTGACCATTCCAGATGTACAAAAGCAACAGCTGACCCAAGATTGGACAGAAGAACATAGCAGCTGGTATGCAGGAAGAAACCAACACCTGGCACTCTGGAAGTCATCAGAAAGCCCATCCAATCTTGGCAGGACCCCAGCCAGCAAAAAGCAAACAATACCACCAATTGGTTCCACTTTAAATGTATGACCACCAACCTCAAATGGGCTCTGTATTAGTCCATTCTGAAGCTGCTATGAACAAATACCTGAGACTGGGTAATTTATAAAGAAAAGAGGTTTAATTGACTCATAGTTCCATGTGGCTGGGGAGGCCTCAGGAAACTTACAATCATGGCCGAAGGCACATCTTCACAAGGCGGCAGGAGAGAGAATGAGGGCCAGCAGGGGAAATGCCAGATGCTTATGTAAACATTCAGATATTGTGAGACTCACTCATTATCATGAGAACAGCATGGGGGAACCACCCCTGTGATTCAATTACCTCCACTTGGTCCTGCCCTTGAATCATGGGAATTATGGGGATTACAATTCAAGGTGAGATCTGGGTAGGGACACAGAGCCAAAACCATATCAGGCTCTTAATGTTCCTGGCAATCGTACGACATTTCCATAGCACATTTACTCTCCCCTTCCCAGAGTGGTTTTTCACAACTCCCTTTTCTCAGACCTCTCCAACACCACTTTTCCCATCGATTCTAATGACTTTTACTTTAAAAAATTGAAGCAACCAGAAGAGAACCTTATGAACTGCTACCTCTGTCTCTACCTACTTACCTACTAACATCTGTACTCATATAGTCTGGTTTCCCACCTATGAGCATATTCTCCTGTCTAAAGCTAGTCCTTCCACCTGAGCACTTTTTAGGTCTTTTGCCTTTTTGAAATGAAATGGACTGAATGTCTATGCCCACCCAAAATTCATATGTTAAAATCTTAACTCCTAATATAATGCTATCAGGAGGTAGGGCCTTTGGGGAGTAGTTAGGTCATAAAAAGAAGGCTTCATGAATTAGATTAATGTCCTTTAAAAGAAACCCCAGAGAGCTTTCTCATACCTTTTCTGCCACATGCAGATACGATGATCAGACAGACACCCATAGCTCAGGAGAGGGCCTTTGCCAGAACCCATTCATGCTGGCATCCTAATCTCTGACTTTTGGCCTTAAGAACTGAGAGAAATATGTTGCCATTGTTTTTAAACCCCCACAGTCTATGGTACTCTGTTATATCAGCCCGAACTGACGAAAACACAAGGCTATGTATCCATCAATTCACCCATCCTCAACAAACTTCTCCTTCTGCTGACCTTTTTCCTTTTTCATAAAAATGTGATTTAAATTTTTCCATCTTAAAAGAAAACTACAAATGTATGTATATGCATATATACACATTATCTCTCTGTGTGCGCATGTGTGTGTGTGTGCATATGCTTACCTTTTAAAGACTAGAGGATCCTTACAGATCATCTAAGCTAGTGGTTCTCAAACCTGAGGGAACACTAGAATTTCATGGGGAATTTTAACAAGAATACCAATGTCAGGGTTCTTTCTTTCAGAGATTCTGATACAGTTGATATAGGGTATGACCTGGGCATCAGTATTTTCTGCATTTCATGTGATTCCGATGTGCACCCAAAGTTGAGAAACACTAATCTAGGCTAGATTTTTTTGTTACATGAAATAATGAAAGTTCAGAAAGGTGAAGCAACTCACCCAAGCCCAAATTTTAATAGCAGAGCCAAGACAAAAGTCCAGCACAACTGATTCCTAGTCTCATGCTCTTTTGACAACATCGGGCAATATGTCATATACACACACACACACAAATGTAATCATTGGCAAAGAACTGTGAATGGCACCATAAGTAATGAACTCACTAATTGTCCATTTCCACTGAGGATATTGGCCTGGTAGTCTTCAGTCACAATAGGAGAGGTTAAAACCAGGATGCTGAGAAGGCGAGAGTAATAAGGAACATGAAGAAACTGCCATGGTATCTACAGCAGATGTTTCAGAAGTTTCAGGATGGTGAAGGACCCCGGGGGGCGGGTGCTGAGGAGCAGCATGAGGGATGGCATGATAAATGAAGCTGTCTTTTTCCCATTACAGGAACATAGCAAGTTTCAAGAAACAAATCAGAAATCTAGAATGATTAATTGTGTGGTCCACAATGAGTCCTGTTGTTTGTCTATGAATCCCTTTGCTCTGCAGATCAGACACACCAGGTGCAGAGAAACACCTGGCTATGATGAACTCTCTGAATTTCACAGTAGCCCAGTCCAAAAAAATGGTGAACAGTGGGTTTGTTTACTGGGCTATAGGAAGGGAATCAAAGTTGATGAAGAAATGGATATGGTGGAATAAGAACAAAGGCATCCCGTTAACGTGAAACCAAGCTGCTGCCATGCCTCTGGTTTTGCTTCGTCTTCTTCTAGACATACTTGGCATTAGTGAGGAACAAAATACTTCCAGGAAGTCATAACTTCAATCTTTAGTATTTCCACTCACTGATTCAGCTGACCTAGCATTCCCCATATGGAAGTTTCAGCTAAGTATTAGTAGTGAATAGTACAGCAGTTAAGCTCATGGTTTCCTGGGTCCAAATCCCATTTTTCCACTTATTATCTATGTGACATTAGACAAATTATCTAAAGTGTTTATGCTTCTCCAGTTACCCAACTGATACAATAAGGCTAATAATACCCACCTCAATTATTGTGGAAACTAAATGAGACAGGGATATAAGGTATGTGAAATAATCAGATGATCACTATTGCTGTTAAACAGGATGGCAGGGGAGATTTCTGTTATTCTTATACTCTTTATAGACAAAGGACTATGTCAATTACACATAGGTGTTGACCCTTCCTTAAGTCTGAAGAGGTACACTAATATTTAGTTAGCTAATTTTGTTGAGTTATAGAAGCAGCATGGCCTGGCAGAAAGACCTAGATTCAAATACCAGCTCTCTTGTTTACTAATTGCAAGCCTTGCAAAAGTTATTTACTCTCTCTATGCCTCATCTATTTTTTAAAAGTGGGAAAAATACCTCATGTTCATGGTGGTTGTGATAATTAAATGACATAATGTAAATGCCTCATATATAATAGGTGTCTATAATAAAGGATAATTGATATTATAGCACATATATGCTTTAAAGTAATAAAACTGATCTTGATTTTTAATGTTCTGTAAATGTTTTCACTAATTCACAACAGCATCTCTCCATATTAGTTGGAATTTGTTATGTTTTGTCATATCGTTTAATTCCAAGTAAAGCTCTATGAAAAGCAACCATCTCAGAATGACTTTTTAAGACAGTATCATCTAAAACAGATTAATGTAGATGCAATTGTTTTAAAAATATCCAGGGGAACAAAATTTAAAACCTCTTTCAGTTGCACCTCAAACCCTTAGAGGGAAGAAGCTTTTACATTTATCTTCTTCAAGGATAAACAATTGGGTTTAGATTAATTGAAAACAAGGAGGAAAAAAAGAACACATATCTATGTAAAGCAGAGTATATATGACAAGTGTTTCCAAATACATGGTAAGAAAGTTGGCACATTAAATATCTCTGGTTTGTCTGGTTTCTAAAAAGCCAAGGAAGTTAAATTAGGTTTATTTCCTGAAGTGGTCATTTGGATTATGTTATCAAAAACGGGATGTCAGCATCTCTGAAAGCAAAAGACTCAAAATACAAAAAGACAGTTTCATGGTTGGCCAGGCCTATTTCTGAGGTACTCTAAGTTGGAAAGTGCCTTAGGCTGAGTTCCCGGGAAGCAGATCCTGAGACAAAGATTCATGTGCAAGTGGCTTATTTAAAAAGTGCTGTGGGTGGGCGGCACAGGGAAGAACTGGAAAGGAAGAGAAGAAGAGCAGACCAGGGAAGGCAAAGAGGACAAGTAAGGTTTGTCCTGTGGAAGGCAGCTTTGGCCTGGCCCTTCAGGAGAACTATGTAGGGTTAATGTTTCCGACCTGAAGTACAGCCCCTGGAGCGTTCCTACAGCTACACCTGTCAGTCATGGGCTGGGGCCCTCCCAGATGAGACATAACATCCCAGGCACTCCTGCTCTCTAGAGCAATCTACCCACAAAGAGTCACATGTACTCTGCGGTGGCCCTCAGAAGTAAAAACACATAGACTGGAGGAAAAGCACATGGAAACGGGAAAAAGCAAGTGTTCATGGAGCAGAGAGAGGATAAGAAAAAAATTAGCTTTTCTTTCTTAGCTTTCCTTTCAGCTACTCCAAATTAAGTTGTTTCTTTCATGATACCCGAATTTTTCTGTTATGAACACAAAACCTATATTCAACCTATAAATAGTTGAGATATACATTAGCCCTTACAAGTAGTGTTGCCATCAATCCAACTTAGATTAAGACGAATGAAACAAGAAACAAGCTAGTGTGTTCACATTAAAAACTTTTTATACTCACAGTTAATTCAAAGTGTGCATATAGGCAGTTTAATAGGGGAACCTGTTACTATTTAGTTACGATTATGAGACAAAAAAGGTACAAGAGTGATAGTGGCTCTTTATATTAATAGCATAACTTCATACTTTTAATAAGCAACTACATCGTTTTTGCAAATATTTTTTCCAATGTTATTTTGTTTTGACTCTTTATTAAAATGTAAACTTACTCCTGTTGAAACCAAAAGTAATGAATTGGGCTTATACTTGGAATGTCTTTTCATTTATTTTGTTTGTTAGTTATTCATTTGTATTTTGTTTGATAATATTGCCAGCTCAAGACGGACTGGAAATTTTAACATACTTGCTGTAGCACCACAGCTAGTTTGAGGAGCACTGTTTTTACCCTAGGCTGCTTCCCAGATGCCTGGGGGACGAGTTCAGCCTCAGAGCAGAAGCAAAGTCAGCAGGAAATAGGAAGAGGTGAGCCCACATTAATAATAATGATACCATAATACTACTAACTCTGTCTGAAACATGGTAACACACGATTCCAGGTAGGATATGAAGTCAGCTTCATAAATTATGAAACCTAAGTCAAGATTGCATTTGTTCTGCAATGATTGGAACAAGTTTTTCCTCAAGACCAAAGCTAGAAACAAAGATCGAAAAGTAGGGCTGCCATCTTGTGGCGAGTTCACCCAACACCAGGTCCAACCGTGCCTTCCTCCACCCCACCCCGAAAAGCAAGCCTCTCCCCATCTCAGGGCCTCTGAGATGTTTCTGGGAACTCCAGCACTCCTTCTTTGAAAAACAGGACTCAAGAATAAGAAAAATACCCCTTCCTGCCCTATTTTCCTTCCCAGCAGAGCTGCATGTGGTGAGACGGGCTTTCCATCGGCCTCTTTAATCATGAAACATAAAGATTCCACCTGCTTATGGCTGGAGGGAGCCCCTCTGTGGAGTAGAGCCCTTTTGTCCCCTCCACCAGCTGTTTTCTCCATCTTTCACCTGTCGCAGAAAGCCGATGAAGCAGGAAGCAGCCCAGGGCTGGCCCAGGATTAGCTTCACCGTGTGCAACAAATAGATGGTGTGTGGGGAGGGCTTTTAAGGCAAGTGCTGCCACAAACAGTGCTGTTTTGAGGAAATGATGGTTGTGAGGAATTTAGGAAGTCATTTGTCACTTGTTTTCAAGCAGTACCACACAAAGCAGGCTAGACAGGAGAATGGCAATTCCATTGTTAATGCCTTTTTTCCAACCATTTCTGGAGATCTAATTCAATGTATTACAAACATCATTTACCTCATATTAAACATCTGTCTCAATCTCTGCTTTCTGAATTTAATGGAAATGAATTGACAAAAATATAGAGACAATTCTTTTTTGGTTTGAATGATACATTCATTTACCTTTTCCTGGATTTCTAATTTTGCTAAAATTTTGGTCACAATTTAAGGCTATTGACAGAGCACCCCGGAAGACTTTGGGTTGCAGATGACAGAAATACAACTCAAACGCCCTGAGAATAGGAATAAAAAAGAAAACGAAGTAAATTGACTCAAATAACTTGAATTCTACGTAGGCTCCAGGCACCGCTGGATCCAGGGTCTTAAACAATGCCACTGGCTATCTGACTTTCCCTCTGTCACTTATCATTTCCTTTTATATGTGGCTTTAATTTTGCAGACAGGATATCTCCATGTGGTAAATGTAAGGACAATCACCAGTGGAGTATTCACATCTCCAAGCCAGCACGTGGACTTCAAAAAAGCCTAAATAGTCTTCTGTTATCACTCAAGGAAAACTATGATGATTGGCCCCACTTGTGTTGCATATCAGCTCCTGGCACCACAAAAGATTGTCACAATGAAATCGCACAGGATGGAGGAGAGGCGGTTCAGGAAGGAAGGGATGCTGGCCCACAATTTAGAGAAGAAACTGAAAACTCTCTACTGTGTTCTTGGACCAGTCTGTGGGCAAGATAATTATCTCCCTTCTCTTCATGATTGGTCCCAATCTCTACACCCAGGGACCAGGTCTGGCTTTTGACAGTGAGGCCAATACAAGGTCACAGTGGTACCCTTGGTGACCCACTATTACCCTATCTGAGCACCAGCACGGTAAAGATAAATTAAGAAGACTTTGCCTAAAACATTCTATATCTTGAGCAAAATCAGGGATTAGATCAGCTGAAGTGTCATGTCTCGTACCTCTTGGAGCTCTTGGCACAGGTTATAAGCCAAAGGAAAGTAGATAGTCTTTTTTTCTTTAATTTGCAACTTTTATTTTAAGTTCAGGGGCACATGTGCAGGATGTACAGGTTTGTTACATAGGTAAATATGTGCCATGGTGGTTTGCTGCCCAGGATAGTCTATGACTACATTTGTTATCACACACTCCATGATTCACCTCCTATATAGCAGAGATCAACAAAGGAAGTTTTCCTATTTTATGGGGGGGAAAAGTAACATAATAACACTGATAAGTAAAATCCTGGAATAAACTGAATACCTAGGTTCTGGCCCTGGATCTGCTCCCATTTTGCAATACATCTGTAGAAAATAGCCTTTCTAGTTAAAAAGACAAAGGGGAAAAAACAGAAATATCTGAGACAAATTCTGCACCAGGATGTCAAAAGGGGATTTGTTTTCTGTTGTCCTTATAGTGTAAATAAGGCACAAAGCTGAATACTAAAATCAGCAAACATCTCGTGTGCTAAAGAAATGTTCAGCTGTTGGAACCAACTATCTCTCCACAGCATTCTGTGAGGCTCTGGGACAGACCTGGCTCTACCATTAATGACCACCCACAACTGCCAGCCCATCCTTTGTTACAAGAGGACAGGGAAAGGCAAGGCAAACCTTGTGACGTGTATGGGCTTGGGGTGAAAGGTTATTCCCTCAGCAAAGACACACAAGAGGAACACTAAGAGACGCTTTCAAAGCATCTCTCTGTTGATGGAAATAGCCCCATCCCATCCCCATTCTCTGTCCCCTCAGAGAGTACAGAGGGGCAGTTCCCTCAATTTCACATGACAAAGCTCAGGAGATGGGAGCGGCATGTCAGGAGCCTTGGAGCTTCCCTGGGTAGCACTGGGCCAAGTGTGTGCATAGCCAATTACACAAAGAATTGCCACTACACTAGTAATTGTTGTCTTGAAACAGTAACTAAGCAAATAATAAGTGAAATAACGATTTGTCATATTCAGCCACCTACAGGTACACTTTGAATGAATTTTGTACATTGATTTTTTAAAGCCTGAGAAGGGGGTTCAATGAGTGCAACTCAAAAGAACATTGAATGCCCTCGAGAGGGGCCCTTCAGTGACAGCAGAATCCAACATGAAGCTGAAAACCCCATAATGACCACCATGACAGTAGAGGCCACCAGCATCAGACGGAACTTGATAGAACCACCCAAACCAGGGACCAGGATCCCTTCCACTGGCATCTCAGCAGTCCCATGAAGGGACCTTCCTGTCCCTCGTCTCTGTCCCAGAGCATGCGAGCCAGCACCACAAAGCCAGGCCAGGCCTCTCCTCCTCCTTTCCAAGCAGCCTGGATCAGAGCTGGTCTGTGCTGAGGACAAGAGGAAATTAGCTTGTATTTAGATCCATGAACAGGGCTGGAAGCTGTAGTGCCATAGCAGGGGAGAGAGGTGGAGGTGGATGTGGTGGCTAAAGCAGTTTCTATTCCAAACCACGGAGCAGCAAGGCTAGACTGAAGTCCAAGTAAAGGAGCAGGACCCTGACTACAGTCTGAGCATGGTAAAGACATTTCTGAAGCGATCTTGTGATGGGAACTGCAGTTTGGCATCTATGGTTTGGCCAGTGGTGTTCCTCTTCATATGGAAGGGCAGTATAGGAAACTGACCTAGCCTGCCAGGATTCGATCCTGCCTAGTTATGCGTTCTTGGACAGGTTTCTCAACCTCTGTGAGCCTCAGGTTCCTCATGGCGAGATGGAGACTATAATAATATCAAACTCAGAGGACTGTTGCAAAAATTAATGTATTCAAAATGCTCAGAATTGTGCCTGGCACACAGCAATGCTGCGTTACTACTGACTATTATCATTGTTAACCAGAGTGGTAGCTTTCGTAACAAAAAACATATGATGGTTTCTAGAGTGGACCTAGACAAAGATGACAAACCTCTCAAAACAATAGAATACAAATAGGTCTCTGCGGGAGAAAAAAAAAAAAAAACACTCAAATCACTAAAGCATGAAATGATCAGTTTGCTACATTCTGACTGTATCAAATGCATGTTTTGGTCTGATCTATTCATAGCTAAATTTGCAAAAGTTAAATTCAGATGAGAAAATTTTTTGAAATATTTCACCATTCTATAGGACAGAAAATAATTCAGTATCCATATGACCTGGTAACTTATCTAATTTTATAAAATAGGAATGTTGGTTCCTTTAACAAATAAAATGAACACTGAATCAAAAGGACCCAGTCTTCTCCCATACACACCACTCTCCACACAGCAACCAGAATAATCTCTTAAAACAGGAAATTAGATCCTATCATCCCCCTGCTTAAAACTCCCTATGGGCTGCTTCTCATCACACATGGAGTGAAATCCAAACTCCTTCCTATGACCTACAAGGTCTTACCACATATTACCTTGGACTCATCTCTAGACTTCCTTCTCACCTTCCCTTCTTACTTGACTTCCAACCACACTAGCCTTATTCCTCAAGCAGGTCAAGCCGTTTCTCTCCTCTGGGTTTTATACCCGTTGTTCTCTTTATCTGTACACTTTTCTCCACACACAATTCCTACACCTCATCAAGGACACTACTTAAATGCCACTTCCTTAGAAAGGCCTCTAAAATCATTGTTTTTAAAATGGTTCTTTCTCTCCACCCCAACATCACTGCACCCCCTTATCTGACTTTACTTTTATAACACTAATCAACAATTCAATTGTTTGTCTTCTTTAATATTGCCCCCACAAGACTGTAAATCGCCAGTACTCAGAAAAATATCTGGCACACAGAAGGAAATAAAGAAATCTTTATTGAATGAAAGAAAGAAGAGATGAATGATGATGAATTCACTTTATCCCAAGACAATTTATTCATTCCATCTCTCAACTGAAAACAGCCTACCTAATTTGTCATGCATTGTTCCTAGTGATATCTTCTAGAGCAAAATACAAGATATCTATCTTCATTTGACATGATAAATATTTATTGAATAAATGGACAGATGGGTGGGTGAGTGGGTGGGTGATGGATGGATGGGTGGTAAGAAGGAGACAGAGTGGTAGGGAAAGAGGGAGCGATGAAGGGATGGAGGAAAGGAGGGAGAGGGATAAACTTTGGTCTCAACCTGTGATATATCAGAATCCCTATATATTGTTCAGTCGTTTTTGTTTAAGTAAATAAGTACTCAAAAACTATAATTCTTTTAACTATTTTCCTCCTCATCTTTCATCTCTTTATGTCATTTATTCATTAAAAGACCTAGATTTCAGGTGGTCATTGAAATTTTTTTGGCTGGACATCTCCCATGAATGTTAGACCTTGTGAAAACCCCTAAATGTCTTTTACTATGGAAAACTAACTGTTGCCATGATGTCCTCCCCTACAAGTCTATAATATATTTTACTTCTATCAAGCAAGCTTTCTAATTTCATCTCCCAAGCAGTAAAATTTCCAACAATCTAGTCACTGTCCCTGGCGGCTCCAGGAAAGTCCTTACATCAACCCCTTTTTCTTGTCAGATATGATGCTTGACACTCCCCCAATTGTCAGCCTCCTACTCCTTATGCATAGCCCCCCATGCTCTGGTCCACCCAACTGTCATTTTTCTTCCTGGTAACATCATAAGTGCCAAGTCCTCATCTCCTCTCAAAGTTTCCACCCCATTCAGAGGTTGCATCAGCAACATCGCAAGTGATCAAAGCTCCACAGCTCAACTCCATCCATCAAAACCCTATCCACACACACCAGCTCTGCACAATGACTTGCAGTCATTTTGGTTTTACAGAAAAACTAACCCTCTAGGATATTTGAAGGTGAGGTGGAAGAAGAAAGAAAAGATAGTTGCAGATCTGGTCCTGAAGTCTAATCAAGAATGGTTAAAAATCTCCTCCCAGAAAGGATTTCACATTATCCAGTGACTTTCTAGATGGAGTAAATCACTCAAGGTTAACACTTATTACCCTGGAGATAGTCAACAGTGGCTCAGAACCCAGAAATGTACTTGAACCAAGGCTCTGCACTATTCTTCCAGTGTATCTCAATCTCCCCCTGTTATACGCACACCCACACACACATCTTGCTGAGTTTCAAGCACCTCTAGCACTTAGCATATCTGGCCCATCATAATAATGGCCAACACTTATCATCCACCAGATCCTCTGCTTAGCATTTTACAAAAGCCTTCCAACCACACTAGAAGTAGAACTATTATTATCCTCATTTTATAGATAAGGAAACTTTCACATGTTTATCTCTCTTATTTATCTCTTTTATTTAATCAGAATCTATAAAGAAGCTGTTCCTGTCCACATTTTTTAGACAAGGAAACTGAGTACTAAAGAAATTAAATAACTTGAATAATCAAAGCCAGCCATCTGTTCCATGTGGCGGGATAGATTCAAAACCAGGACTCTAACTCTACAATCTATGCCTTTTTCATCCTGCAGGAGGAAAGACATCAAAGCAGGGTGTCTTTTTCATCCTGCCTCCCACGAGTAGTCTGCCATGAGAAATACAAAACCATACAATTTAATAATCAAAAATACATTTTAAAGAAAAGAGAAGTAGATGTATTAGATAGCTGGGATGTGTTGGTTGCTACAATTGAGTATTAACTTAACTGTAAGCTTCTGCCTGCCAGCTAGGGCAAAAATTCTAGGTACTGGCCTGGTCCTATGAGTGAGTCAGCATACAACAGCTACATTGGAGAGTTAACTTTCTTCAGATTCTATTTTTAGATATGTACTAATAAATGTGCAATGTCCTGTCCTGATATATTAGAAAGGATGTATTTACTTTAAGCACATGTATCCATGTAGAGTTCACAGAACTAATACACACATAGAATATAGGGATGATTTACAAGAACTCCCCCTTATCACAGGATGCATTCCTCCTGCAGAGCATGCAAAGTATAGAACAGTGGAGAGAGAAGGGGAGAGCCAAGGAAGGCACTAAAGGAAAAGAATGATCCTTTGTTAAAGTATTGTGCCATCTCATCATATCTTCTCAATAGCTAAGTAAAATAAGCATTAATAGTCACAATTTTATACTTGGTAATGGCAGAGACCAAGTAAAAACTAGAATATTATTTGCCTAAAAAATAACTAGAGGAATATAATTTGAGCCTAAATCTGTCACCCCCATTTCTCATAAATGGGAGATGGACATCTGGTTCCCCATTCCATCTCTTGCTAGTTGTGTGACTGACCTGAGGCAAGTCACAAAAGCTCTCTTGATACCTGAGTCATCAGCTGGTAAAAGGACTCACTGGGTTGCTGGAAAAGTAAAAATGAAATAATAGGTAAAACTAGCGGGGCAGAGTGCCTCGTGGGTGTAATCCCAGCACTCTGGGAGGCTGACGCAGGCAGATGGCTTGAGCCCAGTAGTTCGAGACCAGCCTGGCCCACATGGTAAAACCTCGTCTCTACTAAAAATACAAAAATGAGCTGGGCGTGGTGGCATGTGCCTGTAATCCCAGCTACTCAGGAGGCTGAAGTGGGAGAATCACTTGAACCCAGGAGGCAGAAGTTGCAGTGAGCCGAGATCATGTCACTGCACTCCAGCATGGGCAACACAGCAAGACTCTATCTCAAAAAAAAAAAAAAAAAAAGAGAGAGAAAAGACACACACAAAAAAACTCAAGAAGAATAAAGCAGTTTATAAATTTTAGCCTCCTTCTTATTCATCTTTTACAGCTTAGCTCAGTTATTTTCTCAGAGAAGCCTTCCCCAACCCTCTTGATAAGATTCAATCCCTATAGTATACCTTTTCCTTTGTTCACCTTATTAGAGTCACAGTTTTCATTGATGCACTTATTGAATCATCTGCCTCTCCAGTCTACAGCTCCACAAAGGCAGAAACCCAGCAGGTTTGGCTCAGCATTATTACAACTCCAGTGCCTAGCACAGTGTCTGGCATTTAGTAGGCACACAATGAATTTTTGTGGGTTAAATGCATCAGTATGTTTGTATTCATGTGAAATTATACATTTTATAATCATAAAATATACAATTACAATGTATAAAACTTATAAAAAGGAAAATTAAAACCCGACTTATTACCTAGGTGCCACGCTTTCTAGTCATCTTAACCATCTAGAACTTAAAAGTAAAAAGAAAAAAATCTATGTGGAAAATGGGGTCATAAAGCCCACACACTTGACTCTTTAGGAGAGGTGGATCCACCCTCAAGCCATGAGTCTGACAATCGGGCATAAAATAATGCAGGGAATGACAGCAGCTAGGATACCCGACAGCTATCAAGTGACAGCCGACAACAGCAGAAGGAGGCAGAGTGTAAAAGTGCAGGCTGGCTCTGCAGTACAGCAGTCTGAAGGCATTTAACGTGGGGGCCACTGTCCCAAGCACCCAGCGTCCCCAGGAGACATTCTCTCATCACTTAATGCAATGGCTGATGTTCCAGGGAGTCTTCAGGAGAGGAAAAATAATGTCTAAGACACTCAGTGTATAAGCAAAAAGACACAGTCAAATATCCCAGAAATGTCTGCCTGCTAGAGTGAAAAATTAAAACTGTTTCAGCAGTACATAAACTTCCCTAAAATGGAGAAGATATGTCACCCCATGACTGCTTTGCATAACTAAGGTGTCAGTGATACATGCTTTCATCAGGCACAGGTTAGAACCAATTATTTGTGTTTAAACTTCTCCTCTCGAGAAGTCTTCACACCTCCTATCAAGGTCTTATAAGCGAATCCCAAAACAAACTTCAGAGCACCACTATAAATTCTTATACAAATGACTTAAGTAAGAAATTATTCAGTCCCGGTCTTTCCTTACCAAGCTGGAGAAACATGCAACCTAAAGCCAATTTACAATGCGGCAAGGCAGGGGTGCAGCCAGCCAGGTGCAGAGGACACAGCAAGGTGATAAAGATGAAACTATGATCATTTGCAGATTCAAACAAAGGGAATTTCTAATATAAGAGCAGAAAAAAAAAAAAATTCTCACCCATTGCTAGGTTCACAGCAAAGACCTCCATATGACAGATAAGCATACAGATTTATTTACTGTAAGTTTTACATGACAGAGAGCCTTCAGACGTGAACACCCAGAGAAACAGAGAAATCTATGTATTTTTATACTAAGTTTGATGAAGAAGTGGATAGTTGTGGAGAACTATAACTGGAGGACCAAAGGGCATGATGTAATGGTAATAAACTGGGGAAAATTTAGCAAGGCCTGTTTTGTTCAAATCCTTCTTAGTGTGTCTGTGTCTTCCAGGATAAAGATATTCCCTTCCTCAGGGTACAGGGTGGGTACATCTTACGACCTATTTTGGAGGAAGGTTAGAGAATTCTTCTATGGCCTGCTTCAGGAGAGAAAGGCAAGAGGAAGGTTACAGAGGCTTTCCCACTACTGCTGTTTTCTCAAACACTAAAGTACCATATTTTGGGGTTGCATGTCCTGAACTCCATCATCTAATTGGTACAAGAGCGAGCAAGCCTCCATGAAAGCCAAGCTAGAAGAGAGGTTTGTTCTCATGGTTAGAGTTCACGTATATATTAGCTAATATGCAATATAGTGTGTAAAATTAAGCAACTCATTTGACTACCCTATGTCTCCATTTTTTTTGTTTGTTTGTTTTCTAGACCGGGTCTGTGGCTCTGTTATCTCGACTGGAGTGCAGTGGTGCAATCCCAGCTCACTGCAACCTCTCTCCCTCCTGGGCTCCGGTGATCCTCCCACTTCAGCTTCCCTAGTAGCTGAGACTACAGTTGTGCACCATCATGACTGGCTAATACTTGTGATTTTTGTAGAGACAGGGTTTCATCATGTTGCCCAGGCTGGTCTCCAACTCCTGGGGTCAAGCGATCTGCCTACCTCAGCCTCCAAAAGTACTGGGATTACAGACATGAGCCGCTGGGCCCGGCTTCATATCTCATTTTCTCTATCTGTAATACGGGAATAGGGTTTTGAGGAGAATTAAGCAGCTGATAAAAGTAAAGAACAGCAGCTGGCACATAGAAGGTGCTTTTAAAGTGTTAGTTATTATTATTGTTACTATTATTATTCAGCAACTAACCCATTGTTGTATACTGAGCTAGGCTAGTAGCCAGAGCAGGAAGAAGACAGACATGCAAAGACATGATTAAACAAACAAAAACAGTAACTAGTTTTAGATAAGGGGAAAGGGGAAATTAAAAGGTTGCTACGGCACAAAAAAATGCTGATGAGGGGGCTACCTTGGTTAGAATGAGCAAGGAAAGCCTCTCTGAGTGGTTAGTATTTAAGATGAGAAGAAGTCCATTGTGAAGACCAGAAGGAAATTTATTCCAGCCCTAAGAAAGAGCAAGTGCAAAGACCTTGGAGCAGAAAGAAGCATAGCAAGTTCTACAAACTATTAGGAGTCCTGATATGGCTGAGCTGAGTAAGCCAAGGGGAGAGTTGAGTCCAAGAAAAATGGAAAAGTGAGCCAAGGAGAATGGAAGGACAATCTGAGGCTAAAGACTTCATCCCAATATCAGTGCACTCCAGTTAAGTCACATGCCCTTAGGAATATAACAGAATTTCTCTTTCTGTCTCTCACTCTCTCTGTGTCTCACTCTCTGACTCCACTTACCATTTCTATGAACTGTGACAGCAATGCCCATAATACAGGATCATACTCAGGAGTAATTATCATACTATTAACCTTCTCTCTTGAGTTTCTTAAATAAACATACTCTCAAAGGTAAATACATGAAATAGATACTTGTGACCATTTTGTGAATATCATACTGAATCCTAAGAAGAAGAGGTTAGGAAAAACAATCAACATTTATCCATCCCCTTCTATGTACTAAGCACTGCTCTAGACACTTAACATATGTTAAATCATTTAATTCTCATAGCAACTTTCTGAGGGACCTATCAGTATCTTCATTTTACAGAAAAGATATTAAGCTTAACATCAGAGATGTTAAGTAACTTGCCCAACGTGACCCAGCTAATAAGGCAGAACTTGGATTTGAACATAGAACTCCCTGGCTCCACCATTCATTCCAGCAACAGCAATTTATTCCATATTAAGCACTTCCCATAAGTTAGACTTTAGTTAGTTAGCTCATGCCCATTTCTCTTTGACATCTGACATTTTACCTTTTTTGTGACCCGGAGCATAACAGCTAAGAGTCAAGACATTGGCAGACCCCACTGAGAAAGGCATTTATTTGTTGGAAATAACAGAAGGTACCCCAAAGAAGATCTGTAGGAGCTACTTTACTAGGGATTTAAGAGTAAATGTTTTACTATGAAAAGAGAAGTTTAGAGCTCGTGAGCATCTTGCAAATAGAAAGCTAATTTGCTTTATCAGTTTTTGTCCACTGTGCTTGATCCTTGGGATAATTTGTGAGCCACTGTATCAGCCTCACTTATATTGTAGTCTTTTATCATATGAAAGTAAGATATATTTCTTGCTGTCAAAACTAATCAAAGCATCTAAAGAAACCAAAGCAACCTTATTTACTTCCTCAGAGATCACAGCAAATGTCCTCCTGGTATTTTTTTATATACGTTGATTTTATTTATTTATTTTGTCCACACATCAGGACACTTAAATTAAGGACAATATATCTTCATTTCAAATGTTGGTTGATATCCCTTAAATGTTTGCTTTTTAAAAAAATGCAAGTCTAAAACTGGCAATAATGGGCACTGTATTATTAACAATTTAAATCAAAGTTTAATGCTTTTGACATCACAAAGACACAGATCCCACATTATAATAACCTTTGCCAAATGAAGAGTAAACTAAATATAGGCTTCTGAGACAGCTAATCCTAAAAGGCATGATACAGACGAGAGTAGTTAAATATAGCAATTATTGATATATGCTCTCATTCCAATATAGGGGAGGGATAGAGGTTGTTTAATTTTAATGTCCCCAGAGGTTGACTTTGCTCGTAACATTTATAAAATATTGAAAGACAAGAAATGGTACAGATGTGAATTCCGCAGTTGGTTTTTTCAGTTGCCCTTGAAAGCAGCTGCCATAAATCTTGGATGAAGCCAAATAAGGCTGATGATTTTGATCTTCAATTCATTCTTTTCTATCCTTCAAAAGGTAAATGATCCTGATGGAATTAGAGCTAAGCAGAATGGCTTTCTTCTGTGATCTGCATAGCCAATGATGCGCGCTGCCATCATTAGCAAAGTGGAGCCAGTTCCCTCGTGTGGCTGTGCATGTGCACTCAGGCTTGAACAGCGTTTTGAGTGAGAAAGACACTTAAACACTGAGCTCAGAAACCTTCCATTTCCCTTCCCCTCCCCCCTTAATTTTACTTCTCCCTTCTGTGTCAGCTCAGCAGAATGCCAAAGTGTGAACTGAATGTATGAGAATCAAGTACAAAGCTCTCCCAATTCCTGCTTCGGCATTTGAAAGTCTCAGCAAAAGATTTTTTTTCAGTCTGACTCTGAAAAGAGTACTACAAAAAGTTGTAGAAAAGTAGTATTTAAGGCAGTTCAAGGCTTCCCTTACAGAAAACATTGGGGCCTTTCCTACAGAAACAGGTAAGTTGGATGAATCCTTTTCTATCCCTATGGTAAAACATCATGTTGCTTTCTCAGGTCCCACTCAGTCATATGATACAATAAGACATTGTATTCTGTCATTAGGGATGGCAATAAATGTATTTGTATGGTTTTGCAACTCTGCATCAGACCGCAAGGCAAACCCACTTAAAACAACCACAGAGAGATTCATCTATCTTCATAAATTAAGTTGCAAAGAGAAATTCATCATGTTTACTGTCTTTAAGAAAGGAGTGAGTCTTGTAATAAAATGTTCTCTGGTCCAGATTCTTCGTATTTATGGGGTCCTTTTCTTTCTGCCTTTCACACAGAGCATGGTATATTCTAAACCAGTAGTTGTACCTTCATTAGCATAACATAATAAATAAGTTATGTGCCTTGGAATGAAGAATGTGCTTGGAGAGGGTGAGAAAGGAGTATCCCTTCCATGGTAAGTGACATTCTTAAAAAGCTGTAGGTATAAGAAACTGCAGGGCTGAGCATTTTGAACCAAAAAAAAAAAAAAGCAAAAGAGACAAAGGACCTTTGAAGATAGACCCCATCCTTTCCTACTTTCTTACTCCCTAAATTACAGAAAATTGTTGTGGGAACGTGTTCATTTATTCAACAGACATGTATTCAGTATTTCCATGTGCCAGGTATTGCAAAAACATGCATTCAAAATTAATAAAATAGTTCTAAAGCCATTTTTTTCATTTTACGTTAAAACACTTTGCTATCAGATGCATGAACATAGACATGAGCTCCCATAATATGAAACTGGCCACTTTTCTAAGAAAAATGACCCAAAATGGGCTTTTAGGCTCATTGTGGTCTTTTTCTCCCTCCCTGGGCCAAAGAAAAGTGATGACAAATGTTGTAAGCCAATCTAGGAGCCAGGGAAGTTCAAGGGCTAGAAGAATGTCTCTGAGCTACAGTGGTCTGTGAGCGCTTTTATGGCCCATTTGTCAGAAGCTTTGTGGGGTGTCCCTCAGCTTTGTCCTTTAAATTGTGTAATTCCATCAATTTCTGCTAGTGTCCTGGAAAATTTATATTATCTTAGCTTTATTGCCTAGCTTTAAATGATTTTCCAGGAGGAGGGGTATTTTTAAATTTAGCTTTTTTTTTTTTTTTTTTTTTTGGTGTCACATTTCAAATGGAGAAGAGGCTGAATTCTGGAAATCAGTGTGACAGAGCAAGGACTCTGGAATCCAATTGCCTATGTTTGAATTCTTTCTCTACCTTTTATTAGCTCTGAGTCTTTGGCAAAGTTTTTTAACCTATTACAGCTCATTTTCTTTACTTGTAAATTGTGGGTGATAATTCCTACCTCATAGGGTTATGACAGGTTAAATGAGGTAAAATTTGTAAAACACTTGGATGAATGCCTAGCACATAGTAAGTACACAATAAACAAAAACTATAATTACAGACTGGTAAATTTAAATGGAATTCCTAATGGAAAATAAAAAGCTTTGGATGATTTGCACACATTTAGAAAACTTCATGAACACCAAGAACCATGAACAAATTTAGTAAACAAATCTTGTTTCATGATATGATAGGACTAGTAAATTGGAGGGCCCAGGAGAGCTCCATGATTATGATAGTTGTAGAGTTCCTCCCAAGTTATTTGGTGTAGTCTCTGATTATTAGGGTAACCATAGTACTCTCCACCAAACCAGAATACTATTGAGAGTGAAAAGATGTGCTATTTAATTATGCCTCAATAGCAGGTGCAAAGCAGAACTCAATGGGGTAAACTGGAACTCTCCTGAGCAACCCAGTCTATATGGTCATCCTATCTACATGCTTTGAATAATAAGACAATGAGTTTGGGTGGTTAAGTTGACTCATGTCTAGTTAAACAAACATATCCCAGAGGAGATGACTTGTGAGAATTCCAAGAGTTCTGTCCTCCCACCTGTTCTCTTTAACATTTTCATCAGTGACCTGGATAAAGATATAGGTAGCATATTAATTAAGTTTACAGGTAGCATAGACTGTAGCAGAATGGCTAATATGAGAGATGTCAGAATACAGAAATAAAATGATCTTTAAACTGGAACATTAAAGTGAAGTCAAGTAACTACATAGAAATAAAATGTGAAGTCCTGGTTTCAGACTGAAAACAATGAATTGCACAAATGGGATGCCAAAAAAAAAAAAAAGGTTTATACAGTTTATAATGCTTTGTATGAATTTTAAAAAGTGCCTGTGGGCTTTAGTTGACCACAAACTTAATATGAACTTTTAAAAGGCAGTCATGTTAGAGCATGCCTTCACCCTGCTTTGCATTGGAGAGCTGTAATAGAACCAATAAACTGGAAAAAAAAAAAAAAAAGCAGATTTTTTATTTCATTGTGAAACAGGCTGACTTGTAAGGAAGTGAAAGAATGCAAGCCAAAACCATTGTTAAAGTGGATGTTGATGGGATTCTTGCATTGAGGAGACTGGACCTAGGGTCCCTCCCAATGAATTTCTTATGAATTTCCATATTTCATTCACACTACATCCCACTGCCAGGTATGCAAAATGTGTAGATCTACTAACATTGCCTCAATTTTAAAAGCTCACAAAAACTAAACTCTAGCATCTTTTCTTCCCATTTTAAGAATGTACCTTTCTTCTTCTGGGTGGTTCATCACTCCAGCCTCTATGTTCCCAGGGCACCTTGTACTTCTCTCTCTCTCAGCCCTTATCACACTGAATGGTAAAGAGTCATTCTTAATCTGCCTTCCACCACCAAACTAGGAGCTCCCTAAAAGGCACAGCCTGGCTTCCATGAGTGCTTAATTGTTTTAAGAATAAATAGTTGCATAAAAGAACAAATATATAAATGGATGAACATAAATCTGTACTATCCTGTCTTTCCTAGAAAATATTTCTACTATTACTTTTAGAAAAATCTCTTTTCAGAAAAAGAAAAATAGAAATGTTAAAAAGGACTTAGGCAGCTTCTGCTTAAAAAACGTCCCCCAAACCTCATATAATTCAATGTAAGTGTCCTTCTCTGTGGAATCAAAAGTTCAATTCTCTCACAAATTACAGACTAATGCAACTATTTCCCCTCTATATAGAATCTCTTTTACCAAGTGAAACAAACTCATGGCCATAGGAAAGCTAACGTTTCTGTTGTACTACTTTTTAGAATTTAAAGAAATGATGATCAAACACACACTTCCCTTGGAATATGAGGAAAGGGTCACACATACACTTCCCCAGTGAGTTAGTTATTGTAGTTGTAAAAACCAAACCCTCTGCAGCCTACAGTAACACTGATTTAAGGCCCAATTCTCTGAGCACACAATATAAATCCTTCCAGCCAAATGTCCACTGATCTGGAACTAGAATCCACAAGACAATCATCTTCAAAGAATCTTATAGTGCAACTAATGTAATGCAATAAATTTAAAAGACCAGCTTGCTTTTCCCTTCTTCTGCCACAGTGGAAAAAAACAACTGCAGAAAGACATGAACCAAGAACGTTACAAAATGGAGCTGGATTAGTAACGTGTATACCTTTCAAATTATACTCATTTGGATACCTGAATTTTATTGTCTCTTCTCCAGTTGTTTTTGAAGAATATTATAATAAAATTACACAAGTTCCTAAGACACCCCCATATTTATGGTCTCATGATGTTCAGAAAAGTATTAATATTCAGTAATATCAGCTATCTATTACAGTACAATTTCTTAGGTTCAGTTACCATTAAGTATCTGTTAAGCTTTTCACACACCTCACCAACAAATGATTGATTTGACTTGAGTTGCTTAATTTCAACTGAGCTTCAGTGCAGTCCTTTTTCTATCTAGTTTTTGTTTCTTTCCTCCTTTAAAAAAAAATTGACCAACAGGAAAGAAAAGTGCTTTAATCCCTCACTTATTTTTAAATAAAATGTTCAGTTATCTCAGGCAGACAATAAGTCATAAAGTAGACACGGTGATTCAGGCAGTAATCTATGGGCACATAGATCATCCTGCAACGGTATATTAATCATTACACTTAAAGACAGGGCAGAGGAATGACATTTTTTCAATTGTGTCTGCTGCAACTCAGCAACATTCAAGAATTTTTAATCTGGCCCATTTCTGCAAATAGAAATGGTTTTCATCTAGAAACATTTTCCAACCACACCCCTGAGCAGGATGAAAGCAACACCAGGAAAGTAGAACTGCTCCTGAATACAAAAAGGTTGTTTTAAATAGTTAAGAAACCAATGAGAATAATGTACCTTTCCAAAAAATGTAATCTTAAAAATAGAAATGTTCCATGACAAAATTCAAGGTCTGCCTCCTGTGAGCATATGATCTTGATCAAGTCACTTAACCTTCAGCCTTCAATCTACTCCTCTGTTAAATGTGAATAACCATGTCAACCCTTTAGTATGACAGTGGGGGTACTGGCCATGTGTGCAAATTCCCTAGAAATATGTAGTAATATGTGTAATCTGAATGCCCATATTAGGCACTCAAAACTCCAATTATTATTGCTTCAAAAACTTTTATCTTAGACATCCCTCATGCTCTTAATATGCTTATATAAGATCTCTGATTCAGCATCAGTTACTGTGTGCAAGGATAGCAGAACACCAGAAGCTTCATCATATCTGCAAGGGCAACTCTAACAGCACCTACTGTCCATGTCCATCCCACTACAGTACACTCATTCTCTCCACAATGGAGTCTATGACTGAATGCCAGCACCTGGTACTTACTTCAATCTGACTGGTATCTGTAAGTCTTCTAGTAAACAAAAAATAATCCCTCCCCACAGAAAGTTTGAGAACCCTAATATACTCAATGCCAAACAGATTGTTGTTCCAAACATCAAGATGTTGGGTGTCATGTAGCTCTAACATATCAACAAATGACCAGCCTCTTCACATTGTATGGAAAGAGCCCATAATTGTGTGCCTAATTGCAAACATGGTAATAAAGTGAGATTCCTTTTAATAGTATTTTTTACATTGCAAAATATTTAGTCATTGCTTGCTAATGCCACTTTAGATTGAATGTTATGTTTTTAAAACTTAGTAAACTTAGACGACATGGTTTCATCACCATTCTGGCTGGAATCCCAGCTTTTGAGTTTATCCCACTTTTCGAGTGGACTCAGAAGACTTCTGGGGCTCCTTATTGTACGGGCCATATTTACATCTCCTAAGTCTGACCTGAAGCAAGTGTGAGTCTTCCAAGCCTGAAAACTGGCCAGTCATTGATTTGTTGAAGCACAACCATATTATTTTTTAGCTTCAAAGATTAGAAGGCATGGAAAGTACAGCCATATCCAGGCTTTGGAGGACCTTAGGGCTACAAGCACCCTGAGATTGACCAAGAGAAGACCTTGCACATACTGAGAATAAATGCCATGGGGAGAAGTGAGAACTGCTGGATAGGACTAAAAAGAGCAAATAAATGCTTTCCGTATTGGGATAAGTGGGGCAAAAGTTGGGGTAATTCTAGAAAGAGTATCATACAGTGAAGTGAAATGAAATCATGTATGTAACACGGTTAGTACAATGTTGGACACAGAGTAAGTACTGAATACAATTGTGATGACAATGATTCTATACCTAATAGACTATGAGGTCTTCAAGAACTTCCAAGTATAAGGACTATATTTTACTCATTTTCCTGTCCCTAGTATCCAGCTCAGTGACTGGGAAACAGATCTCAATTACTGTTTTTTGAGCAAAATTGACTAAAACTGAACAGAGAATTGCCACTGTTAAGAAAAGGGAAAGGCCAAGAGAAGAAAAACCAGAGAGCTCATGATGAAAAACCAAAGTGTGTAAAAAGACAGTGGAAGAGGTAAGCATCAGATCATTGTTGAGGAATGTTCACACTTGATCTTAGCCAAAAGGCCAAGAAGCGATTGTTGAGGAATGTTCTAGATAAACAATGCCCACGACATAACAAAGCATTCCCTTCTGAGTTCCACAGTCACGTCAAACCAACACAAAACAAATTGTTGTTAAAAACACGGACCTCTTTGCTTTTCAAAGTTTAAAAGTAACTTTTCTCCTCAAGTAAGTTGAGTCTTGGTAACTAACTAGAAAAGAATGTTTAAAGGAAGGGACTGAGCATTCAGGAATGTCCAACAGAGTCTGTTTCCCTGAGGCTGGCACCGATGGTTGACAAGCAAAGGAAGAAAGATGTTCTGCTTTAATCAACTGTAAAAAAAAACCCTTCCCATTATTAATAACAATTACAATCACCAATATCTGTTAGGGCTGGCTGTGTCCCAAGCTCTGTGCATAGTGACAGCAACCCAACCAGGTGAACATTACCCTCTTTTAACAAAGAGAAAAACTGGGGCTTGAAAAGATTAATTTCTCATACACCCAATAAGTAGAAGAGTCATGTTTAGACTCAGGTTTGTGGAACTCCAAAGACTGAATCTTAGTCATTACCATAAACCAGTAGTCTACTATTATTCTGCAACAAAATGTGCTCATAGATTCTACTATATGCTTTAATTTCTCTACTGTTTCATAGGTATTGCCTTTCACCACAGGTTTTAAACATGGACTCCAGAAAGCAGTTGCTAATATGGAGTATGAATTCCCTAAAACCAAAAGGAAGATGCAGGAGTATATTGGCAGGTACAATCTTCTGGGGAGAGAAAAGTTTATTGTGACAACAATTCATAAAGGGGTTTGTGGCCCAAAAACATGTCAAGAGCCACTGCATTAGACTATACATTCAAGAACAAAGGAGGCTTATTCTTTATCATCCTGTTACGACAATACCACTCTGAAAATTAGTAAGGTTACATAATACTAAGTAGATGTCAGTAGGATCTAAATAAATTTAAGTCTATTATCATTGTTTTATAACTCTGAATTTTAAAGTAGAGGTGAGGATGAGCAAAAAAAAAGAATGGTTAAAAAATATTCAAGGAGATATTATTCAAGGAAAGCCAACTTTTTTAGCTATTCTTAAAATATAGTTACTATTCTGAGGAAGAGAGGAAAACAGTTCCACTTGTTTATTTCAATGCCCATTCCCATTTATGCAAGAACTATTTAACCACCAGGCAAAGATAAAGATAGGAAGCTCTCTGATGCTGCATCAACGTCTTAAATCCCATCTCTCAGCGCAGGACCAAAAAGGACCCAGGTTACAATAGCTGGTAGACAGAGCTGCAGATCCATTACATAAACCTGTGCAGAGTTTCTACTGATGACATGAAATCATAGGCACTTGTTGCTGGTGATGACAACAATCCTCTTTAAAACCTACTTTCTTCTCTGCAGGATTCAGTTACCCAATTTACCTAACTCCGTTCCCTAAGCTTGCCAGGAATGGGCCATTTCTCCAAACATTGCCAGACATATTTTTCTCGCCCTAGACTGTCATGTGGATGTAACACTTTCCACATCTTTATCGCTGGTGCTTTTCAACTTTCCATTTCCCTTTGGCAAAAGGCTGTTCAACGATCATGTACATACTAGCAGTCACACACAAAGACACACATACACCCATAGCACAACTGGATACTGTGTTCTGTTAGGTTAAACTGCTTAGCCAATTCAGCTTCCCAGTGGTGTCCTGATTCTCACTTGCTTTAACACCTTTGCCTCTGTTAAAAAATTATTTTCCTTTAAGGGAATCAGGAGTTTCCTCTGGAGGCATGTAGTCAATTGTGTAATTTTTTTCCTTTAAAAAGGGGAGGGAAAAAAAGCGAGGCATAAGCATTTCAGTTCTTATTTTATTTGGGATCAAGAGATTTTTGTCCCCATTGAAACAATAAGATAAAGTGATTTGGCCTTTCCAATCTTGCACCAACCCTGAGGTCCTGAGTTCAACCTTTCTCCAAAAAGAAAAATGTCGGGGCTGAAATGCACCAAATTCACCTAATTTTCTGTGCTTCACTCTTCAAGAAGATGGATGAAGATGGCTCACCTCACAAAACGGGCATCACTCACTTGAGAAAATAAGAAATGTAGGTCTGCGGTTTAAGTAACTGCACTATTCTGAGACAGGTTTTAGGCCCTCTGTGCAATTCTCATTGTATAGCTTGCCAGGGACAATTGTGTAATTATACAGTGCACTCTTTCTATTGGCAAGATCCATTGATCTTTAAGTGTACATTTTCTGGCATCCAATAAACTAGGACGATGAGCAAGCGAGGTTTTCTGCTCCTGGAACAGTGAAGGGCTAATTAGTTGCATTTGCAGATTAATGACTTTCAACTAGAAAGGGTGAATGCAAAAGGATAAGCCACAACCACAGTGACAGAATGCAAATAAAAGTATTTATAAGGGCAGGAGGAGGGGTGGAGGCCAGGAAGGGCCATCGATTGCTTTCACCCTCTGCACGGTGACACATTCCAATGAGGGAAGGCATTCTGCCAGCCTGGCTGCCTTCAACAAAGTTAAGGCATAAACAGAATCTGTTGATAGATACAAGCAAGGCCAGGAGGAGAGGCAGAGAAAAAAATTCTCTACAGAAAGAGCAACAGGGATCAAGAAACCTCTCTCTCTTCTCACCCTAGCCAGCCTTTGCCTTCTCTTTGTCAGAGCAGCCTTCAATTTCAACTCTGCTCTCCTGCCCTGTCTCTCACCCTCATCTACAAAGGTTGACTTGATGGTTTGCTAGGAAACTTCCTAGCCAGTATACGAAATAACGTGTTTAAGTTCTCTGTTTATTCTCATTTTCGGAAATGACATTCTGCATCTGAGTTTGTCTTGTTATTTTTAATCCTCTGTCTCTCCCACATAAGTGCAAAGGTACTATCTCCTTTATTTGACTTATTGGGTTAGTAAAAACGTCTTTCCTCCACTCATAAAATAAAATGAAAGAGTTACAGTGGAGGTTACACCAGGATAGAGATCACTGGTTCCCAGACTTCAGGATTTCACTGATTAAAAATCTCTTAAAGGAAACTGGGGAGATAGATGTAAGATTTAAATTCTATTACAGCCCTAAGTAATTCACTGATTTTTTTAAGAGAATATTTTTATTTACCATAATAATCATTTAATCATTGTGTAAAAGAAAGTGTGTTTTGCAAACATGAAAAAGGAAAGAAAATCCTAGAAAGCAACATAGACCTTGATGAAAAACACCCCACCATCTCATTTTATTTCTTATTTCTCCATATATTGCTAGGACAAGATTTGTTTGTTTTTTGAGACAGAGTCTCGCTCTGTCACCCAGGCTGGAGTGCAGTGGCGCAATCTTAGCTCACTGCAGCCTCCACCTACTGGGTTCAAGCAATTCTCCTGCCTCAGCCTCCCAAGTAGCTGGGACTACAGGCGCTTGCCACCACGCCCAGCTAGTTTTTGTATTTTTAGTAGAGATGGGGTTTTGCCATGTTGGTCAGGCTGGTCTCAAACTCCTGACCTCAGGTGATCCACCCATCTTGGCCTCCCAAAGTGCCAGGACTACAGGCATGAGCCACTGCACCTGGCCAGAACAAGATTTTTTAACCAGAGTATAGAGCCCATTGATGTTAAACTCTTAAACTAGGAACATGGTCTGAGTGCATAAATGTCACATCTTTGGGCCAGACTTTCCTGATCCTAACTCCACTTCCAGGCAAGGTTATGACCCCCTTATGAATTCTCATTGCAATCTATACTTTTCTTGTATGGCACTTATCACAACTGTTATAATTTGTTTGCTGTCTGTTCCCTTATTTTGTCCACACTCTGTCTCCAAGATCTAATAGAACATCTACCCATAATAAGCACACAGATTTTAACTGGATGAACTAAAAATACTATTCTAGTTTTCACTCTGCCACTTACGAGCCAGGTGACCTTTGGTAAATCATTTAATCAAGCTGTTTCTTGCCTCATCGAACTTGTTTGGGGGATCAGATCAGACGATGCAAGTGAAGGAGCTATGTCAACTGTAAAATGTGGCTGCAATTTACCAAAAAGAGCAATGGATAAGCCAAGAGGCTTTTCTTTCTTCCAGTTGTATTTCTCTAGCTACACAATTCTGTTAATTGCCTTTTGTGTCAGGCTTGCCATCTAGATTTCTCCTTCCAGTTAAAATATAACACCAAAGTGAACCTTCAATTTCTAGAAGAGGGTAAAAAGAACACAAGACTAGACATAAGCAATCTGGTTTCTAGATCCCACCCTTCTACCAGTCACAGCACTCACTTTGGTTCTCTGTTTCTTGATCAATAAAATGGAGGATATAAACCAGCCCCAAAATCCTAGTCCATGGAAATTATTTCATCAAGATGATAAAATGAGAAATAAGCACCACTCAGGAAAGATTTTACTCTTTGCTATTTAATAATCATTCCTGAGCACTTTTTATTTGCTAGGCATTTGTACGTAGTTTGATTAAGTTATTCTAAATAACATAATTGAGTCATTTAAATTTTTATTTAAAATATTATCCAATGTTTCAAACTATATTTGATTGTCTTTCTGGTGTGAACACCTTGAGCCATCTATTAGATCACTTTGCTTTGCTTTGCTTTTTGTTGTTTTGTTTTAGAAGCAGGGTATTGCTGTGTTACCCAGGCAGGAGTACAGTGGTACCATCATCACTCACTGCAGCTTCAAACTCCTGGGTTCAAGCAATCCCCTTGCCTTAGCCTCCCAAGTAGCTAGGACTAAAGGCATGTGCCACCACCCCCAGCTACTTTGCTTTGTTTTGTAACGTCTTCTCCAGCATTGGTACTCTTCATGAAGATTTATTTTTTTCTAAACTGATGCTATACATGAAAATACAAAGTTGAAGCCTGAAGTTCTTCAAATTGAATTCAACAGATGTTGACTGGGTGCTGTAAAGGAAAAATTGCACCAGATCCAGTTAAACAGGTAAGAAACACTTTATTCATGAGTATCACAATAAGACAGAATGAACTCAACTCTGATGAAACAAAAAGTGAAGGAGGGGGAGATTTTTAACCACTGGGGTGAGTTAAAGGAGGAGTGATTAATGTAATTAGGCCATCTGTGTTTGATAACTGTCGCTTACGGAAGTTGAGATTCTACACTCTCACAGAATGGGAAAATAGAAACCCTATCATTTTGGATTATTGCTTTTTGAAGGGATGCCTCCCAGGACCTTGAGATAGTCCTGGGTTGTAGATTTACATCTCAAAAGGGCAGAGAAAAAACTTACAGTTGCAGGTTTTCTAAAGTAAATGCTATTTAAAAAGAGAGGTTGGGGGCTTATAGTTAGAAAGAAGTTCATCTAAAGTTTAGCCAAGCTGAGGGCAGTGTTAAGGCAATCTTGGTAAGTGTTCATAGGGCTGGGTTAGGTACTGGAGGCACTTTATCCCCTGCCTTCATGAAGCTTACAGTCTCTTTTTTTGGTTTTCCTTATGGTTTGCATTTGAACTATTCATTATAGAGATTTGGGAAACTGTTCTTCTATACAGATAACTAAACTATATGATCACTCATCTGTATGGCCCAAATCCAACAGTGTCTAGCCAAATGTCTTTTTGTTCAATTGGCCAGTGGTCTACCTCTGTGTCATTTATCTCTCTGGCCAGGTGTCTTTTTAGTAATTGTCTCAAACCAACAGACTTTGATGGTAAGGCTGGAAACAATCTCAAGCTTGGGTTTAACCAAATTTTTCATCAGTAATAACATTTCCTCTTATCCCTCAAATGTGTTTATAAACCATGTATCTGTTTTGCAGTGATAGATCCTAACTTCAGGGTCTTTTCCATTCTACTCAAATCCCTCTGCATCTATTACTGATCTTAAATGTTTACCTTCCAATATTCCATCAAACTTATGAATAACATACTGTTTTGTGTCAGCTTCCTCCCGTGTCTTTATTTCTGTCACTTGCAAATTCAGTTGCTCCTGGTTTCAGAATTCTTTGCATACCCTGGAGCCCTCATCTCCTACCACAGCACTCTCAGCTGCATTTTAAATGGCCCCCATCTCCCTTCATTATATTTAATCACATGGTAAATTTAAAAGATGAGTCCAGATACAGAAGGCTCGTTAACTTTAATGGGTCACTTTTTATATGTGGGTGAAAGGCCTTAAACCCTTGTAAATTAGGCTGGGATTTATAAACCATGACAAACGTGATGACAAATACTGATTTCCTAGTAAATTCCTTCAACACTATATCCCCATACATGATCAATCAGTAGTGTTCCTTCTGTTATTATTTACACAAATGACTTTGGCATTGTCTTGATACATGAGCAATATACTTAAACCCATGACAGATCTCACAGATTAGGGTAGAGCCATATATATTCCTCATTTGGCTTATACTTTAAAAAAAATCTGACTATAATACATACATGAATGCATGTGCAGAAAATTAAAAACATACTTTATATTCTGGTTAAAAAAATAAAAGCAGACCAAATTGAGGGAGATTCAGTATTTCTCACATAACTGTTCAAATTACTGAGACTGTGTGGTTCTGTTTCACAAATTATACCTCTGTGGTAAGATTCCTCTTCAAGAAGACTATAGAGATCAATCAGCTCCAGCCATAACAACCTTAATCCTGCTGTTAGACTTTTATAATTTTCTGCCACCAGTGAGTTATTGCTTGACAAGTGTTTAAATATTATACATTGTGAAGTTTAAATAAAAAAATTATTTATACAGGAATATAAAAAAGTATATTGCCAATTATATAGTTCCCTGAACACTTCATCATGGAGCCAAGTGGAAAACCCTTCAGGAAGCCTGGCTTCTACCATTTCGCCACACTGAAGGGCACCTCAGAAAATGCCCATTTAATCTCTGCAGCCGCATTTCAAGCACCTAATCTCACTTTGCAATGCACTCTGCCACTTCTTGTCACCCAAACAAAATGCAGGTAAATGATGGAGAAACTCAGCTTATATCCTTTAAATATTTACTGGCTAGTCTACTCACAGTAATACATGCTGTAGTGTTAAGACTCAATTTCACCCCTGAGTGGCTGGCAGACAATTCGGATAGGCTTACTGAGAAGTGGAGGATCTTTCCTTGCTTTGCCTTTGAGGAGAAGCCATTCCCTTATCTTAAGTGAATTAGTTTAAGAACTTTCCCCACTAGCCCAGTGAATCAACAAATCAGCCAGGCCAGCTGCATTGATGGCTCACTTAACCCAGGCTTGTTAGTTCATGGGAAAAATGTCCTGTGGAAGGAGGGTCTCCTGTGCCCCACCTGACCTGATGGATGTGGACCTCAGTCACACAAGGGTTTCCTTATTTCACAAAGTGAAGTTGGTGTAACTTGCAGGACAGAAAACCTACTTGATTCGTGTGTCATTTTCTTCCACAGCAGGAGCTTGAGCCAGAGCGAAAAGGAGGCATTGCTCCGTAACCATGCCTGAGGCTCCCTTTAAAAACAGAACAATTTTCAAGGTCAAGTGAGTAGAAGGCAAAAGGCACTGACTGCAGGTGAAGGCAGAAACCTTCCTCCCTCTCCTAGTTGTCCAGATTTTTATTGAAAGTTGGAAGTCATTTTAAAGTCCATTCAAAATGTGATTCTCATTCTTTAAAACTGAAGTAAATCTAAACATACTGACATGAAAATATCAAAACCATGAAATTAAATTTTTAAAATCCCATTTATACTTTACACTCTATGTGTATATATATGTATATCTATTTTATGTATTGATATGTACGTGTGTGTGTATATATATACACACATGTATATATTTGTCTAGACAAAGAAAAGATCTGGATGGATCCACTTTCAAATACTACCAGAAGTTTCTTTGAGATTCAGAGAGAATAAGAAATCAGAAACCAGGAATTTTACTATGAATTTTTGCATAGTTAGAATTTTTACCACAAGCATATATTGTGGCTATCATTTTTTAAGTGTTAATAAAGAAGTAATTTCCCCCATTTGCTTAATTTTTTATTACACTGGTAAACTTAGGCATTGAGGCTCAGTGTTAGCCTGCAGATGGAAAAGCAGAGCCTAATCTCCCTCCCTGCTTAACAACAGCAGATAATCTGACCAAAGTGGCTACAGAGCATATGTGGACATTAACAGGGTTTTTGACATGTCATTCTGAATCCTTCCCTGGGTGTTCTGATATCATCACAAACCCAATTCTGCATGCTTTATGGCTAATCAATGAAATGCTTCCAGAGCCGGATCTTATCCCTCTCTTCTCAAAGCATCTTTTCTCAAATATAGCCTATGCTTTACTAGGCATTGGCCTACTCGTGGCTTTGTGAAAATATTTAAATAATGTTTTGTTGGGTGTTTTTAAAGGCAGTTATGAACAAAAGTAGATTAAACCCCCTAGTCCAAATTCTGCCTCAAGGCTCCCAACATACAACCCCTCTAGGCATCAGAAGACCTAATCACTGCTTTTTTGAAAGCAAAGGAAGGCCCATCATTCCATAATTACTCTCTTGTGCAGATTGGCACAATATCAGAGCTAACACAACAAAGCACATAAAAGACCAGGTTATAACATCTCTGCCGCTGTAAATTGAAATAATAAACTTTGGCAAACACAGAGGACAGCAAATTCAATTTGACAGTCCTCTCAAAGCTGGCTGAAGAGGATTAGAATCCATCTTATTTGATTATTACATCATTGGATGAGGCAACTTGTAATGCAGTTCTCCCAAATTGTTAATTCAGCATTCACAAAATAATGGTAGAAATCAAATTATCATCATGTTCTACATTCAAAATCACTGATTTTCAAGCTGGAAAGGAATTATCTAACTTCCTTTAGCTTCACGAACTCTTTCTTTAGGCAAACACTCAGGTGAAAGTCCAATGTGAAAAACAGATTAATGCAATCTTGCTCACTGTGAAGGGAGAGGGAGAGCCGCAGCTGTGCTCACCTGTCCCACTTCTGCACATCCCTCACTGCCCATCCCCTCTGCAAGAGCCTTTGGGGAATCCCTGAGTCTCTACTAGGGGCATCATTTAGAAAGCAACTAAACTAGGCCATTGCCACCTTCATTTAAAAGACGCAGACTTTAACTCTCTTAAGATCATTAAGTAAAGTTAGAGTGAGGGATGAGGAAAAAAGTGAAACCACATTCTGACAAACATTCTTATTGGGAGATCAAGAGTAAATTCATCTTTTAAAAGGGTTAAGTGATAACAGTTAACTTTTATTGAGCATTTGCTACCCACTAGAAATAGTGCCAAGTGCTTTATGAGTCTTAACACAATTGATTTGTTCGAAATCCCCATGAGGTACTATTCTTATCATTAAACAGATGGAAGTATTTGGGCTCAGAAAAGTTGAATGACTAGCACAAGATTACACAGCTAAGAAGCGGCAGAGCTAGTTCCAACCCAGGCAGGTGGCTTGAGTGGCAAGGTACCTACCGCTGTGCTCTCCTACCTCTGCCACCCACACCCTGGCTACCACGACTTATTTTTTACCCAATTGCATTACCGATAAAATGGAAGGAAGTCAACCTCTCACTGGCTTTACCACACTCTGTAGACACAACTACGTACATCTCCTGCTGGAACTAATATTCCACTCAATTCCTTAAGGATTGCCACAGTGACAGCTCCTATTCTAATCAAGCCAGCCAACAAACAGGCTACTTCTATCAAGAATAAGCTCCTCAAATCCAAAGCTGTGACCAAAAGAGACACGATTGCAGAAACTCTGACAGACAAGAATAAAAGCCAAAAGCAGGCTTGACAACCAGGCTACACCCCCTCCAAGAGAAGAAAAAAATAAGGACAGATCAAGCTGTGGTATCTGGGGACAAAACCAGACATGGATAAATAGAGATGGGAAGAGACAACCAAGGACCAAGTCACAAATAATCCTAGCAGGGGTCAAGGCAGATGAATCCAGTGTGAGTCAGCAATGAAGTAGAGTCATCAGGAATAAAAGGAAAATCATTGTGAAATGCCCTGGGAGGAGTGTGACTTGCAAGGACTCTAAAATAAGCCTTCCAATGTCTATTCATCAGCTTACACCTTAAATGTGTTCTGTGTCCAGTACTGGCCATTACACTTTTTAATAATGGAGAGAAAATAGATACAGGCCAAAAAGTCACAGCAAAGTTGACTAGAAAGAGGACAAAAAGTTCTTTGGCGAAAGATTAAAATCTTTAATGTTGTTTAACCCACATGAGATAATACTGAGATGAAAAGATCTCAACTGTATAAAATATGCCTGCAAGAGAATGATGACCACTTTTTCTCCACTTACACAAGATAATTTATTCATTGGCTCTTTGGATGAACACTTATCAAGGACCTACTATGTGCTGGGGATACAAATGTGGAAAACACTTCTGATTTATATCCTGAAAGGACTTCACAGTCTAGCGAAGAGCTAGACATGAAGATAAACAACATTGCAGTGTGATAGTTACTATAATTATGGGGTATATGAAGAGCAAAAGGATACAATGAAGGAAGTGGTAAACACTTTGGCAGTGGAGGTGATGTGGGGAGGAGATGATCACGTCTTGAAAGAAGAGTAGCAGGCTTTTCAGAAATCCAAGGAGGGAAAGAGCATTCCAGGCAGAGGGAATAATATGTCAAAGGCAGGAATATGGGAAACTGTCTAGCATATTCAGGAACTTGCAGTGAGTTCAGCAAAGCTGGAAATTGGAGTGTAAGAGAAGAAAAGCAGGAGATAAGCCAGAGTCATAGGCTGGGGCTAAATAATGGAGATGTTTTTTCACATACACCAATAAGCTAGGCTTATATCCAGGCAGTTACAATATTTTGTTACAAAATCAAAATACTTCCACAACAATTAGAATGGGCCCTTTTGTTGCCATCCTCCTCTCCAGACACACTTTCCCTCCAGTGGGATTTTCAGACCTCCTCATAGTCCAGTGACTCAAGGGTAATGTCTAGAACTGCAGCCTCCAGTCTCCTCTCCAGTTGTATAACAGTGTCCATTTTGGTGGCATGATGGTTGTTAAAAATGTTCAATATCTGCTAACATTTGGGGACTTTCACCATAGATGAAAGGGAACCACTGAAGAGTTTCAAGCAAATACATCACACAATCAGAACGTCATAAACTTAAAAAGAAATTATTGATTGTCAAAGTAACCAAAAAGGAATGAAGCCTCTCTCCATGGAAATATTTTAAAAGAAACACAATTTTTTATCCTATAGACAGTTTCAATGCTTCCTGGCTTATGGGTGACTGGATGAGATGACTCCAAAGGGGTTTTCACTTCATTTATGAGGCTATTCCATGATCAAACATTGTGGAAACACTGCCTGGTTATGTCTTCCTCTTGCATCTCTGAGGATGATGAAGAAGGTGAGAGAGCTGGCTGAGAGCAAGCCTCTTTGAGTGACAACCTCTATTTCACATGCTGTAGAGGCACAGGCGCTGTTTAGAAATTCTTTTCACAGCGTGTGGCAGGCAACCCCTGGCAGCGGTATTCTGTCCCAGAGCTTTCTACACTGTTGCCCTCTCTTCACCAGAGACAGCTACAAGGCTGGGGCAAGGTGCGGACTTCACTTTTCCAGATGATGGCAGGCAGCCAGGAACTGTCAAGGGGAAGGAAAGAACTTCAAGATCACCCAGCAAAACAGGAAACTGAAGGGTGATCAGAAACCACATTGCATCTCAGAATGTCACCACTTAAGCTGTATCTTTCCAGATGCACTATATTTCACCTAAATTCAAATTTTATTTTCAAATGATATTATAAAAAAATTAAACCTCATCTTTTTCTTTTTAAAAAAAATGTGTATTTCTTGGTAAATCACACAACTCTAATCCTGAATTTTCCCCTCCTCATTTTTTCACATCTTTTAATTACCTACTGATCTACTACTGTGTGTTTTTCTCCTCATTTACTGAGGATACCACTTGCTTTTTCTTATTTTTTCCCCTCATGCTCACCTAATTAACAGTCAAGCAGCTTTTCATACAAAATCTCCCAGCTTTAAATTTTTCCTTCTGATTAAGAGCTTTAAAAAAGAGCTTTGGGATTTCAAAAATGCTTTTTCCAAGAGATTTATGTGCTCAACCATCAGACTAACCATCTTAAACCGGGCCGTGTGAGCAGCAGCCTCTAAAACTCCCGGAGACTGGGAGGCCTGTGTCCCCTGAGACAATTGTTAGATGTTTCAAGGGCAGGGTCCTTTGAGGCCATGCTATGGCCATCTGAGCTTGATCACAGGTAAGACACAAGAGCCATCTTCAAAAGACCCAACTTCTTTAATCCCTTTTTATTGTGCTGTACTTTTAAGAGTTAGAAGAAGCCATGCTTTTAAACTTCTGTTAATTCATTTAATAATCATTTTTCAATCACCTATGAGGTGCCAGGCACTAAATGAGGTGCCGAAATATGATGATGAGCAGAAGATATATATGGTCCACCACTTAACGGAGTCTATATTCTAAGCAGTGGTTCTTAACATTGGTTGCATATTGCAATCCCCAAGAGCTTTGACTGCTTCCAATGCACATCCACCTCCATCACAATTAAATTAAAATCTCCAGGTATGAGACTCAAAGTATTTTTCAAAGGTCCCTAAGTGACTCCAAAGAACAGCCAAGGTTGAGAATTAGACACATCAATCAAATAATTATACAAATAGATATCAAATTATAACATTAATAAAGACTGTAAAGAATTAGTCACACTTTGAGAAGGCTTCAGTGCCATTCGTTTATATATGCAACTGAGATTTGCCAAGCACCTGCTTTTGTCAGGACTTACGAGGTAATGTGACTTTGGGTCATAACCCGAAGAAACATTGGCCATCCTAGTTATCCTTCCTCTTCATGGGTCAGAAGTGACCACTGAGCACTTGGAGATTTCTGGTCATTTCCACTTCCTCCATCAGAGGAAAAGAAAGAGGTCAACCCACCTGACTCATACCAGACAGGCATGTGAACCACAGGGCACAAGCAAAAGTGACAGCCAGACCCTCCTAAATGCTGGCAGGATATCTCAGCAATGCTAATTAATTTGAAATCCCATGCTTAGAAGATCAACTGGAGTAGTGCTATGTGGTATGATAATATGAACTGACAATAAATGCCAAAGAAAAGGAAAGAGGAAACTTGGTACTAGGGCTGTTTGCAGATTTAAAGAGGAAAATAAATTCTGTAAGGCTCTAAGCAAGATTGTCTGGGATTTGCTAAGGGATATGTATGGAATCCTTGATAATAAGCTTCTTTAAATAAACAAACAGCATTCTGGCTTTACAAAAGCTTCTGGATACTGGCGAGATTATTAAAAAATAAGAGAGGTGGCGATTTAGCTTCACCACTGCAGTTGAGAATGGCCTTCTAGATTTGAATACCTTCCACTTTCACTTGTTTGAATCATCGTCCCTCACGATAATGAAGTTTTTTTCTTGTTTCATTTTGTGATTTTTCTTTAAGAACTCCCCTAGCATCATTCATTTGATTTACACTGAATTGAAATTAACTGTACCTAAACAACCTTATATTAGTTCATTATATTCTTCTCTCCATTTATCTGACCTTTAGTCTGCTTTTAAATTGTAAACTTGACTTCACACAGATCACTCCAGCTACCATCTAATTGTCAGAATGCAGATAATATTCAATATTAAGGATTGATGATACATGGACAAATACATATCTCTAAAGATAAATGTTTTTTAAATCCTTTACCATTCCATTTTTAATTACATAACGACTATCGTATTTTCTTAAACACACACTCCAAAACACTTTAAGAAACAAATGAGCTGAGAATTTGCCACATTTCCTAAGATCCCGAGAAGAGGGTAGCTAAGACTGGATTTTATTCCAAAGGGGAAGAAACCTTCATTTTTCATAAGTACAGAAGATTTGGATTTAATTTAAATAGAGCACAAAATCCACACTGTG
Source organism: Chlorocebus sabaeus (assembly GCF_047675955.1). NCBI lineage: Eukaryota > Metazoa > Chordata > Mammalia > Primates > Cercopithecidae > Chlorocebus > Chlorocebus sabaeus. The sequence goes on from NC_132915.1 coordinate 55,820,736, forward strand.
AACTTACCAGCTCTTTCCTGATGCTATATCATTGTCTATACCATGAAGGATTAAACTCTAAGTTTGATTTTCTGAGGTCTGATGTAGAGTGGAACCCAGAAGCTTTGCATGATCACACTGTTAGTCAAGACTCACCATTCACAAAACCTTCTCTTAATTTAGAGTTTAATAAACAAATGTGGAAACTAAGCCAAAAGGAAAACAAGATGAATCTGTGCGTATGATGAATGCCCAAAGCTCATGCTGTAAGTTTCTATGAAAGGTAGAGCCTTGGCTCAGAGCTTTCTAGGAATTAGTCAAGTCCATAACATAATGTTCAGTAGTTTCCTCAGGCCATTGAAGCCCTATCTGTTCTGCTAAAGAGTGTGAAGAATTTTCCCATGATGCCACTTAAAATAGCCCTACCTATCACAGGCTCAATGTTCAGTTTTGCCAACTTAAAACAGCCCAACACAATGTTATTTATCATAACAGGTAGTCAGCTAGATCCTGAACCAAAATTATGTCTTCCAAAATAGAATATGTATAATCTGTAGGGTGATTAACATGTATCATAAATACTAAGCCAATTTACCAATCCTTGTATTATAACAGTGTTCCATTCTAACAATTTTGGGATTGCCATAAAAAGCAATTGTTCCTTTTATTAAGCAATATCTAACCAATGTATACAAATTTTCTTAAAAATATAGGGCCTGGTTATGACTTCACAAATGATTATCTCCAAAGTAGAAAGAAATAAGGTATAATAAATAGGGTCAGGATAGCTAAGAACAATATTTGTATATTTCAAGACTACAAGAAAAGAAGATCTTAAAAGTTATCACCACAGAGGGAAGATAAAAGTTTGAAGTGATGGGCATGCTGATTACCCTGAGTTGATCATTATATAATATATGCATATATTGGAATATCACACTGTACCCCAAAAGCTTTACAATTGTTATGTGTCAATTATAAACAAAATTTAAAAAATCCTAAGAAAAATTGTTTCTAAAAACCAGGAACTCACAGTCAGTCCAAGCACCCACAACTCTTGACAAACCAAGCAGTTGAAATGAGATTTGGTTAGTTTAAGATGCAGTGCCATCAGCCTTTTCCCATTTTCCAACTGTCTTAACACTTGACTTGCGTAAAACAATTAATTAGTGGACCCGATAATTAATTAGTGGACCCGATTAAATAAACCACTACATGGAAAATTCTGACTCAATGATACTTTCATAAATTTATATCAGAATTAAATCAAAATAATGTACATAAGGACAGGGTTTTAAAAATTAAATTAAATATTAAAAGACAATGTTGGACTTTTATGGAAGTTGAGAGTCAAATATGCCAAGCTTATTTACCTAAATATATATTTGAAAAGTCTTGAAACTAAAAGAATCAAAAGAATTCCAGTCAGCATTTCTCAGGCAGGAGAGGTACACATCACAGAAGCCATAACCCTTCTCTCTCAGGATTACTGAGAATGCTCTCTTCCTCCAAGTAAATTCCACTTTTCCAAACCCTAGGAGGGTCTTATAAAGCAACGGCAACCTGCCCTAAAGTGATTTTTCACTGAGACAGCTACTTTAGAAGGATGCTGTAACACTGACCCTCAAAAAGAGAAGCCACTGAGTATAGATGAAAAAGCATAAAACTTGCATTTTTAGAGTCGAGTCAAGGCCTAGATACTTGAATATCTTAAGATAATAAGCAACAGTTATTACATACTCAGAGCACTCTGGTCTTTTGAGAAACATTGACTAAAAAAAAAAAAAAAAAAATAGAAAAATAAATGTGCTTAGAATTCTGCACATGAAAGCAAGAGTAGGCAAAGAGTCCAAAAACTAATAGTTTCTGTGTGCCAGGTATTCTACCCAATATGCTAGGTTTCTTCTGCTTACTTCTCCAGGTTCGCCATCCACCCTTTCCAGCCTGCTCAGTTACCTGGGAGACTAATCCAAATGGACCACATCGGTAGGCACCCTTGAACTCTGGCTTTCAGCTCGTTTCTGCCAGTGGGAGTAAGAACCATGAAATGAGGGGTAGGAGAAGAGTAGGGGTAGGAAGCTGGAGGAGGGTATAAAATCATGAAGTAAGTAGGGAGCAAATCAGAAAGATGGAAAGAGCTGAGAGAGATCAAATCAGAAAGATGAATTAAATATAATGCTGACAGCCTAACGGAGGCAATAAAGCAAAGGTCGCAAAACCCAGGAGGATAGGTTGGTTTTCCTGGGGAAGAAAGGCCTAGGAAGAAGAGCTCTCTGACAGACAGAAGCACTGCTCAGGCTGTGCTGACAGAGGGCAGGACTCTGCGTTGGATTCGTGTGCCTGAAAACCATTTAGAGGGTTATATTTTCAAAAGGATTTTGTTGAGGTGTCTCCATCTTCAGTGCAGTCTTTATCTGCCTCTGAGAGCTGCTTCACACATGGCCTAAGAAGCCTTGTTACAGGCTGTAGTTGAAGAGATGTTTCTCTATCTTCAGGTATAAAAAGAGAGCAAGAATAAATGGTTCATGAATCTGCTGCAATGCCACACTTCAAGTATTTCATTTTAATACTATCCATTTAGAGAATAGATGAGGGAATCAGTAGGTCATTATGACCAGAAATATTTAAATATTTTAATATGACTGGAGACATAAATCCACACTGTACTTACTCTCTGATTTCTTCCATTCACCCAAAACCCTTCTCATTATTCAAAAGAGCTCACCAAATTCTGCCTCGTGAAGGAAAATATCTAGTGTAAAGGACTATTACATATTCCCACCATACTCCCCAAAGTGGAATGATAAGCAATTGTGTTCCCCCCGGATGTGCATATGAAGTCTAGCAACTAAGAACATAAAATAATGACAGGAAGAAAACAAACCAAAAGCTAAAATTATCAGTGGAGCTGATTAGCATATGTATAAGAGACACTTGTACAGATGTGGGATGCTTTCTTTAGAATGTAAGTTCTTGCAGCAGTGATTCTTAATCATTTTTGGAGTTGTGACATCTTATCATCATTTATTTGCTTTTTATGATCATCACCAACCTCCTCCCAAAAGCATATTTTTAAATGAGAGGGAATAATTTTATTCTCAAGCATTTGCTTTTATTTTTACTCTCGGAGAATCACCCTGAAGGATCATACAAGTCGGTACAGTTGTCAGTGGTTAAGAATCCAGGGAACTTTGCCCTTTGCCTTTCTTTTTTCCTATGGTAGATTATTTAATCATCCATGGGTAATGGTAAAGAGTATATACAGAGGGAAGAAAACTGGAGCGAAAGTTATTTCCACAGTAATCTTTCAAAGTTTGGATAGGACATTTTGAAATAGACCTAGAAGAGCAGGGAAGGAATGTTGATGGGACATGTCTTTTTTTTCCCACATACACTTGTATTCCATTTAGGTAAATATTATGAGTGTTGAGAATCCATCTCCACAGACCTCAGTGATTCACCTCATTGCAAACTCCGTTTTCATAGGTTGTGTTGATTATTTGTGTGACTGTGAAAGAAAAGCAAACATACACAGAACCCCTAATTTTGCAGTTTGTTTAAGATGCAGTTTAAGTCAACTTTTAATTCTTTCTATAAGGCTTTATTGGAAGCTCTCTGTATAAGCCAAAATGCAGGACATGAAGCAGAGTAATTCATTTATTTTCTAAAAGAAAGGAGGTAATATTGGGCCCGGCGCGGTGGCTCATGTCTGTAATCCCAGCACTTTGGGAGGCCAAGGCGGGCAGATCGCCTGAGGTCAGGTGTTCAAGACCAGCCTGGTCCAACATGGTGAAATCCCGTCTCTACTAAAAATACAAAAATTAGCCAGGCATAGTGGCACATGCCTGTAATCCCAGCTACTCAGAAGGCTGAGGCAGGAGAATTGCTTGAACTCGGGAGGCAGAGGTTGCAGTGAGTCAAGGCAGTGTCACTGCACTCCAGCCCGGGCAACAGAGCAAGACTCTATCTGGAAAAAAGAAAGAAAGAAAGAAAAGAAAGCAGGAAATCTTAAACAGGTTTCTTAGAATCAGTGTTAGAAAAGATCTTTTCTATTGAATAAAAATAAGTCACCTACGAATGTAACTAGAAACTAACACTATACTGTGTTTCTTCCAATACATTTTAAATTCTTGTTAATTTTCATAACCCTTTTGCTAGGTGTGTAGCCACCAGATATTAATTGCAGTTTCCTAACAAAGGTGCAGAAAGAAGAAAGGTCAAGTCCTAGATCACGTAACAAGCCAAAACACCCATGTCCCTGCCAGTTTCTATCTATGTTTTGTGCTTTCCAATGATTCTCTTCTCTCCATAGTGGACTAATAGGTCTCCAAAGGGACAAGGCATAGTTTTGTCAGGGAAGTGAAGTCTGGAAGGGATGATAACAGTGCACAACGCTGATGAAATTAACTGTGAGATATACCCTGCAGTTAGAAGGGGGACACAAGGCCACTCCATGTGCTAACCCGTATATTGGCATATCTCAACCCACAGATTGAGAGACACTTGTCTCCTCATCCCAGAGCAAGGACTCTTTTTGGCCCACTTAGGTATAGAAACTTATGGGGTAGAAATACCCTTTGATTTGCCTGGTTGTTTGCACAAACTGGCTACCAATCTGGTCCAAATTGTTAACTTTGTAATTCCAAATAGATTAAGATCAATTCTGGCTTTTATCTACCAAATTATTTATGCAGCCAATCCATCTGCTTCTCTCCTAGGGAAAAAAAATTGTCAAATTCTTTCAAAATAAACTGGGTGTTTTAGTCATAACAAAATGCAAAAATCGACAAGACATTATAATATCATTGCAGAGCAAATGCTTAAATTCCATTTAAAGGAAATGTCATCACTGCATATCATATTTCTGTTTGAGTGCTACATCAGCCTAGTCTGAATGATGCCACCAAGACATAGAGCAAGGGGAAGGGTGGGGTTGAAAGACAGGGAAGGAAGCTCAAGGCAATACAATAAAAAAGGGAATAAACTTACAGCTAAACAGTTTACTTTTCAAAGGCAGCACAAGGGCAAAATGCTTTGTGCAAAGAGAAAATTAGTTTTCAAAGTATATGCATTCTACAAAGAGCCAAGTTAATTATTCAAAGCAGAGTCCCATGAATTCCCACAATTTAGTCATTCTGTTCTGACAAATTCAGGCCCAGCGAGCTGCTTCTTATCACTAAGACTTTGATAATTGGCTCAGACATATCAAATAAACTTTCTGGAGAATTCAGTCATAAGCAGGTATGACATCCTAATAGGGGTTTTATTAGGCCTTTCTCTGTGCAATAATGTATTAGCAATCACTGTGACATTTTCTGCTCTGGGGGGTTTTGGCCTTGCTCATTTTTTACACTTGCTAGAAAATAAATTTATTCACGGTAGAGATCTAATCCAATACACTACTCTGTTTACCCTGGTTTCTAAAGGAACAGGCCTCTCAGAATTAATGAAAAGTGACACATACATCATAGAAGAAAATGCACTGTCTTCAGCCAGGCATAACTGAATAGTAAGAATCCCTTCTGAATCTGCAAACTTGGGAATTCAGTTAGTACAGCCTTCTGTAGTCACAATTTTGCCTCCCATTTCATGTAAGAAAAAAAAAACATAGCCAATAGCATGTGTGGATTAAATTTCTCCAGTTTAGCAGCAATTGTAGTTGAAAAATAATTTCCCTGAGAAAATGTCTACTGTACATTATCTGGTATGTTGCAATTTGCTCCTTTGCATTTAATATTCCTGACAAGCTGAAATAATTTTAAAGCCTTATTACTGAATATTTACATACTGAAAGTAGAGTTATTATTTGGGTGGAGAACAGTTTGGAATAAATAAATAAATAAATAAATAAATAAATAAATAAATAGGCTACCTACCAGCAAAAGAGAAACAAAATGGATTGGATGATGAAACTCAGTGTCTTTCCATACACTTTTATTCTCTTGATTCACGTAAGAATATCATTCATGGAAAGACATATAAGGCACTATCAAGGTAGTAGTAGTTTGATCAGAGTGAAAAACATGCTGATAAGTTAATGTACTTTTATCACATAACAAGGGAGCATCAACAGAGGTCATCTAAATGACCTCTGAAATCTCTGTAATTTAATACTTGATATTCTACCACCAACTTCTCACTTCCCATGTTAATGGAGACAAAATTAATAGAAAGAAATACATAGAAGATCTAAGTAACTCATTTTAACCATAGGTTTTCTATCTTCTCCTTACCTAAGCTCTTTTTGGCCTCACATATGTTATAATTCTGAAACACCTCCAAGATCTAGTGTCCTCTCAAAATACCTCCTTTACCTGCTGGATGATGCTTAAAATTTCCTAGTTAAATCTTTAATGTGATGTTTTGTTCAATGTTAAAATTCAACTATATTTGTGAAAGATCCTGCATTAAAGATACTGCCAACACCAGTAACTTCTGGTACCATGAAAAAGATGAATGTTGTGACCCAACCAAAAGATGACTCTAGCTCTCCAGCTACAGTCCGCAACCAAAAGAGAAACTCGTAAATGACAGATAAAAAATTCAAAGCATAGGTTGCAAGGAATCTCAAAAAGATCCAAGATAGGGTTGAAAATAAACACAAAGCCTAAAGCAATCCAGAAAATAAAGGAAGCAATAAACATCTTTAAAAGAAATCAATCAGAGCTTCTGGAATTGAAAAACTGACTTAAGGAGTTTCACAATGCAACAAAAAGCCTTATCAATAGACTGAGCCAAGTAGAAGACAGAATTTCAGAGCTTGAAAATGGGTCTTCATAATAAACTCAGTCAGACATAAAGAAAAAAAGAATCTTAAAAAATAAACACAGTCTTGGAGGAATGTAGAATCCTATAAAACAACCAAACCTATGAAGGACAAAAAGTTAACAATGTGGAAAACATATTTGAGAAAATAATTCAAGAAAATTTCCCTAATCTTGTGTGAGAGGCAGAATTCCAGATACAAGAAATCCAGAAAACTCCTGCAGGATGCTATACAAAACAAACATCACTAAGGCATATAGTCACCAGAATGTTCAAAATCAACACTAAAGAAAAAAAAAATCTTAAAGACAGATAGAGAAAAGGGTCAGATCACTCACAAAGGGAACTCCATCAGGCTAAAAGCAGAAATCCTCTAAGCCAGAAGAGACTGGGGTCCTATTTTCAGCATTCTTTAAAAAAGGAAATTCCAACCTAGAATGTCATATCCCACCAAACTAAGCTCTGTAAGTGAAGGAGAAATAAAACCTTTTCCAGACAAGGAAGTGCTAAGGGAATTTGTTACCACTAAACCAGTTCTAAACATGGAAATGAAAGAACAATACCTGCTACTACAAAACCACACTTAAATACATAGCCCACCGACCCTATAAAGCATCTACACAACCAAAACTACAAAGCAATCAGCTAGCAACTTCACGATAGGATTGAAACCCATGTATCAATATTAACCTAAATGCTCCACTTTCAAACTGCAGAGTGGCAAGTTGGAGAAAAAAACAAGACCCATCTATCTGTTGTCTTCAAGAGACCCATCTTACATGTAACAACACCCATAGGCTCAAAGTAAAGGGTTGTAGAATGATCTATTATGCAAAGAGAAAACAAAAAAGGCAGGAGTCACTATTTTTATATCAGATAAAACAGACTTTAAACCAAGAACAGTAAAAAATGACAAAGGTATTACAGGAATTCAACAGGAAGATGTAACTATTCCAAATATATATGCACTAAACATTGGAGCACTCAGATGCATTAAACAAGACTTCTAGACCTACAAAATGATTTAGACATCCATGCAATAATAGTGCCAAACTTCAGCACCCCAACTGGCAGCATTAGATCATTGAGGTATTGAAACTAACAAAATTTCTGAGCTTAAATTCAGCACTTGACCAATTGGACTTAACAGACATCTAAAAATACTCCACTCATCCTCCATAGACTATACATGCTTTTCGTTTACACACAGAACATACTCTAACATTCAACACCTGTTCACCCATAAGGCAAGTCTCAATAAATTCAAAAATATCAAAATCATACAGACCATTATCTTGGACCACAATGGAATGAAAATAGAAATCAATAACAAAAAGAACTCTGGAAAACACACATATGCAAATTAAACAACTTACCCCTGAATGACTTTTCACTAAAATACAAAATTAAGGTAAAAATTTAAAAATATGTATTTGAAATAAATGAAAGCAGAAACATAAGATACCAAAATCTCTAGGATACAGCAAAAGCAGGATAAAGAGGAAAGTTTATACCACTAAACACTTACATCAAGAAGTTGGAAAGATTTCAAATTAGTGATCTAACATCACACCTAAACAGAAAGCTAGAAAAACAAGAACAAACCAACAACCAACAAAGCCCAAAGTTAGGCGAAGAAAAGAACAAAAATCAGAGCAGAGACAAATAAAACTATAACCCAAAAATCCGTACAAAGGATGGATAGAACCAAAAGTTAGTTCCTTTGAAAGGATAAACAAGATCAATAGAATGCTGGCTAAATTAACAAAGAAAAAAAGAGAGAAGATCCAAATAAGCATAATCAAAAATGAAAAAGGTGGCATTATAACCAATCCCAAGAAAAACAAAAGATCCACAGAGGCTATTATGAACAGCTCTATGCACAAAAACTAGAAAATCTAGAGGAAATCAAAAAATTCCAGGAAACATACAACCTCCCAAAATTAAATCAGAATGAAATCAAAATCCTGAACACACCAATAACAAGTTCTAAAATTGAATCAGTAGTAAAAAACCTACCAATCAAAAGAAGGCCTGGACTGGATGGATTCACAATGACTTCTACCAAATGTACAAAGAGCTGGTAACAATTCTACTGAAACTATTCCAGAAAATTGAAGAGGAAGGACACCTCCCTAACTCATTCTATGGAGCCAGCATCACCCTAATACCAAAATCTGGCAAAGATACAACAAGAAAAGACGACTACAGGCCAGTATCTCTGATGAATATAGATGCAAAAATTCTCAACAAAATAATAGCAAACTGAATTCAACAGCACATCAAAAAGTTCATTTACCACAATCAAGTAGGTTTCATCCCTGAGGTTCAAAATTGGTTCAACATGCAAATCAATAAATATAATTCACCACATAAACAGAATTAAAAATGGAAATCATATGATCATCTCAGTCAATACAGAAAAGGCTTTCAATAAAATCCAATCTTCCTTTATGATAAATACCCTCAACAAACTAAGCATCCAAGAAAATGTACCTCAAAATAACAAAAGCCATCTATGACAAACACACAGTCAACATCATCCTGAATGGGCAAAAGCTGGAAGCACTCACCTTAAGAACAGGAACAAGATGAGGATGCTGTCTCTCTATATACTCCTATTCAAGATAGTACTGAAAGTTCTAGCCAAAGCAATTGGGCAAGTAAAAGAAATAAAGGCATCCAAATATGAAAAGAAGAAGTCAAATTATCTCTTTGCTGGTAATATGGTTGTATACCTGGAAAACCCCATAGTCCCTGCCCAAAGACTCCTAGAACTCATAAATGACTTCAGTAAAGTTTCAAGATACAAAGTCAATATACAAAAATTAGTAGTATTTCCATACACCAATAACATTCAAGCTGAGAGCCAAATCAAGAATGCAATCCCATTTACAATAACCACACACACACAAAATAAAATACCTAGGAATGCATCTAACCAAGGAGGTGAATGATCTCTACAAGAACTACAAAACACTACTTGAAGAAATCAGAGATGAGACAAACAAATGGAAAAATATTCCATGCTCATGAATTAGAAGACTCACTATAGTTAAAATGGCCACACTGCTCAAAGCAATCTGCATATTCAATGATATTCCTATGAAACTACCAGGGCCATTTATCACAGAATTAGAAAACAACATCCTAAAATGTATACGGAACCAAAAAGAGCCCAAATAGCCAAAGCAATCCTAAGCAAAAAGAACAAAGCCAGAGGCATCACATTACCTGACTTCAAACTACAATGCTACAGCATGGCACCAGTACAAAAACAGACACAGATCAATAGAACAGAGAACCCAGAGATACAGCTGCACACCTACAACCATCGAATCTTCAACAAAGTCAGCAAAAATAAGCAATGAGAAAGGACTCCCTGTCAATTAATGGTGCTGGAATAACTGGCTAGCCATAAACAAAGAAAGAAATTGGACCCCTACATTTCACCATACACAAAAAAATAATTCAAGATGGATTAAAGACTTAAATGTAAGACCTCAAAGTATAAAAATTCAAGAGAACCTAGGAAATACCATTCTGGATATCACCTTTGGCAAAGAATTTATGACCTAAGACCTCAAAAGCAATTGCAACAAAAAATCAGGATCTAATCAAAGCAAAGAGCTTCTGCAGAGCAAAAGGAACTATCTACAGAATAAACAGACAATCTACACAATAAGAGAAAATATTCACAAAGTATACGTCTGACAAAAGTCTAATATCCAGAATCTATAAGGAAATTAATTCAACAAGCAAAAAACAACCCTTTCAGCTGTTCACACTTTCAAGAGAAATAAATAAAAAACAAATAAGAAATAAAAAGCCCCATTAAAAAGTGGGCAAAGAGTATGAACAGACACTTCTCAGAAGGACATATAAATGACCAGCAAACATATTAAAAAATTTTTATCATCATTGATCCTCAGAGAAATTCAAATCAAATCCATAATGAGATACCATCTCACACCAGTCAGAATGGCTTTGTTAAAGAGCCACAAAATAACAGATGCTGGAGAAACTGCAGAGAAGAGGGAATGCTTATGCACTGTTGGTGAGAATATGAATTAGTTAAGCCACTGTGGAAAGCAGCTGGAGATTTCTCAAAGAACTAAAAATAGAACCACCATTCAACCCAGCCACCTCCTTACTAAGCATATACCCCCCAAGAATTGTAAATCATTCTACCAAAAAGAAACATGTATTTGTATGTTCATTACAACACCATTCACAATAAGAAAGACGGAATCAACCTAGGTGCCCATCAGTGGTGCACTAGATAAAGAAAATGTGGTACAAACATACCACGGAATACTATACAGCCCTTAAAAAGAATTAAATTAATTTCTTTGCAGGAACACGGATGCAGCTGGAGGCCATTATCCCACATAAATTAATGTAGGAACAGAAAACCAAATACAGCATGTTCTCATTAAGTGGGAGCTAACATTGGGTACACACTGACGTAAAGATGAGAACAGTAAAACTGGGGATGACTAGAGGGGGGATGGAAGGTAAGGGGCAAGGGCTGAAAAACTACCTATCAGATACTTTGCTCACCACTTGACCAATGGAATCATCCATACCCCAAGCCTCAACATCACACAATATACCCATGTAACAAACCTGCATGTGTACCCCATGGATCTAAAATAGAAGTTGATTTTTTTTAAAAAAAGGAAGGCTAGCATTGGAATCTATGTCTAGTAATGGAAGCAATGATTATATAATACTCATATGCTTTCAGAGAGGAAAGAGGTAGCAATAATCCTGTCTTATTGACTATATATTCTGAGCTAGGCATTATATTAGGCATTTTCCACATTACAGCCACCATTGAGATAAATATTAATTTGATTTTATATATGAGAAAGCAAAATCTTAGAAAAGTCATTTAACTTGTAAAGATACACATATTTGTATTATGTAATTAGAAAGGTAATTGCAGAAGCTGAGATTCAAATCCAGAGGTTATGGTCAGTCCACAGACATGGCCATAACAGCCCTTGGCATCTGGTGGGTGAAAATGGTATTAGGCAGAATAATGACCTCCCAAAGAGGTCTACATATCTAATCCTCCAGAACCTGTGATAATGTTAGGTTTGTGGCAAAGGAGAATTAAGGTTGTGGGTGGAAATAAGGTTGCCAATCAGCTGACCTTAGATGACAGACTATCCTGTATCATCCAAGTGAGCGCAGTGTAATCACAAGGGTTCTCAGTGGGAGAGGGAAACAGAAGAGTACCAGAGAGATGGCAGCATAAGAAAGACTTTGTCTGATGTTACTAGCTTTGAAGATGGCCACAAGCCAAGAAATACAGCCTCTAGAAGCTGGAATAGACAGAGAAACCAATTTCCTTTGAGCCTCCAGAAGGAATGCAGCCCTGCCAACACCTTGATTTTAGCCCAATGAAACTCATGTCAAGACTTCTGACCTCTGCAACTATGAGATAATAAATATGTGTGGTTTTAAGCCACTATTTTGGGTAATTTGCTACAGCAGCAATAGGAAACTAACAATGGATTCTTCCAAGTTAGAGAAAGTGCAGAGACTTACCTCACAATTGGGCTAGGGTTAGCACTGCCAAATTTAACCAAGTGACTGACACATATATCACTGGAATATGAGTTGGGGGAAGAGTGGGTTTTTGTTTGTTTTTTGTGAAACAAAAATTCATGTGACTTGTGTATGTAGAACAGAATCATGGAATCCATGTGACCTGAGGATGTTGAACAGAAACATGGAAAACTCCAGCTTTGGTGGAAGTGACCACTGTTGGAAAACAAATCCTGCCTCCAATTTGGCACATGTGGAAGATTGGACAACACAGATGCTACACAATTAAACACATGGAAAGATTCTCCATAAGTCATTTGCAGCAGACACCCTTGGTTTTCCATTCCTTCCTTTCTCCCTTGCTTTCCAGAGGCTCAATTAAGGTTGGCTCTCAGGCAGCCAAGTACTTGAGGAGAGGTGGCCACACCTAGTGCTCAGTGGATGACACTTGATTAATGTCAGCTAATTGTGTTAGTTCCATTCCTCCTACCAGTAAGTGGTTTAGAAGAGAGTATTCAACATAATCTTGGGCATGAGGCAGAAAACAAGGTCTGCAGAGACACTTCCAGAAGAGTTTTCCCTTATTCTTCAGAACTACCCTGAAGAAAGGCTGCTTTCTCTTCTGGCTTTGGATACTGGTCTCTGTTTGGAGTTGCTGCAGAAAGCTGGCACACATACAGAGGCAAGGCTGACAATAAAAGCCAATATGCACTGTGAATGGCAGAGTAGGAAAACGAAAAGACCCTGGGTTCCTAATAATGTTATTGAGCCACTGGATGAGCCAACCCTGGACCTTGCCTAACTCTAAAGTTATTTTATATGAGATATAAATGGCCATTATTGTTTAAGTCATTCGAGTTGGGATTCTCAATTACTTGCAACAGAAAGCATCCTAAATGATACAATGGAAAGTAAATCAGTCATCAGTCTTCATGCAATATTTATTATGTGTGGTTTGGTCTCCTCTCCTCTGGCCAACTGTGACTTGAGCTATTCCCAGTGGACAGGAACCATCATTACCACTGACCTCATTAAAAGATGATGCATCTGTGTGTTAGGACTACTTAATTCTTGAGTTAAAACTTCATGTCTAAGATTTCCCATCCTTAAAGGTTTGGATTCATTCAGTAAGTGTGAAAGCAGAACCCCCATTACAGTTGATATCTACTAGAAGAGAGAGATTTAGGTACCATTAGACAACAAGAAACCAAGAATATCTACTCTTAATCACCTTTTTGCTAGGCTCTGAAGCTATTTATGTCTGCTCAAGCACACATAACTTTTGCTCAATGGCAAAAGAAAGCAATTCATACTTCTCTATTCACTGGGCTTAGACCCTAACTCCGAGTATAAAACTCTGTGGTAAACTGAGCATGAACCCCTTGGCTTGGGTACAGGGGCCTACAGGGAGTCTCTGAAGTTGAATCCCACCTCCAGCCTTCCATTTGGGGAAAAAAAGAAAAGAAAATTAAAGAGATCAGTACTCCCAAGTACACAGTGGTGAGAAAAAAAGAAAAGAATATTGGGTGGCCTGGCCATATTGCAATGAATATTGCATAAAATATGAAGACAGAAGAGAGTCACACCTAGGTAAGTGGTATTTTTAATGTAGAGAAATCCACTGGACCCAGTAAATACAGTCTCAACGGGGTCATAAAATGTGACCAATAAGATTAGCACTCCACCTCCAAAGGGAACGGAAAGCAAATATAAAATGGGAAGCTGGTAGAGGAGTATGAGAAAAGTTCCTTCTCAGTATCTAGTCTTTGAAATCTCTAAGGCTTTCCTTTCATAAAATGGTCAATATTGTACTACTCTTAAAATGTAATGCAAACTTCATTCATAACTGATTTTTACTTTACCCTATGGCTTGAATCTGCCTTAGGAACTATTATATTTGTAAGCATTTATTTCCCATGGCTCTGTGAAAAAGTGAAAAATCATAACTGCAACCAAGTCCAGACAACATGCAGAATAATAATGCAGTTAAAAATCCTTACTAGAGTGTTACCTCATTATACACAGATGGTGTCTATATGGTGGCTAACATACCCATGGGACAAAACAGCTGGCCTTACTGATTTTTGAGCCAAACTTCTCTTTGGGGGATTTGGTGGAGTTTTTTTGGCCTCTACAACTTCAGGTATCCCAGAATCCTCCAGTGTGCAGTTTGAGCTCTATCCTAAACCATGAAAGAGGCCAAGAGGATTGTATATTTCAAAAAAAACCTGGTCTCCTCCCTCAGAACTCATCAGTCATGCTGGACTCTTTCACCAACGTCCATGAAAGCTCATTTTCTCATTCCGACTTTTATTTTCATTGCGGTCTTTTCATAGGTTAGCAACTAAAATGAATATTCACTACCTTTGCATGCAACTCTTTCCTCAGTTTTGTTCTATATTACTTTTCTGTCCCGTCCCGCGGGATCGTCAATGTAGGCCCTAGAAGAGGGAGTGGGAACTCGGGGGGACAAGAGACACGAGAAATGGAGACAAGACAGTATCCTGATCAAGTCTCGTTTATTGGTGGCAATGTAATGCCTTATATAGACCAGCAAGGGTGGAGGTTGGGCCAGGGCGATGATGGTGGCCCTGCAGTGGGCATGGCCAGGTAGGTATTGGTTTCTTCGGTCGGACGTCATGTTGCGCCTGCGCCGTCGCTTGGTAATTTTCCCGGGCGCGGGATGGCGCCTGCGCTGTAAGTTGATCATTTTCCCGGGCGCGGGAAAATGGGTGATGAAGAACCCGGAAGAGCGCCATTTTGTACTGGCGTATGAGACAGCAGAACAAGGAAGAAAGTAAATCTACGGAGGAGGCATAAAGTGGAAATGTATAGAGCTCAGGCGTCAGTCGTCAGTTATAATCGCTATGGCCGGGCCACGCAGCTCCGGACACTTTTCTAGATTTAGATCATATACTTGAAGTCTCTGCTCCAGCCAAATGATTATTTTTACATACTATATTGTCTCCTATAAATAGCTTCTATATTACTCATTCTTTTTCTTGTTCTATTATTTTTAATGCCTAGTATATTAGCAATAGAAACATCCTTGAAAATGATCCTATCCAAACTATTCATATTCATCCTGGGAAACTTAGTCTCAGAATTACTGGAACTAGAGAACATAGTTATCTGCCTTTGCAGCATAACAAACCATCACAAAACTTAGCAACTTAAAAACAATGACTTAGTATTTTTTAAGATTTTGTGGATTGGTAGGGTTTTTTTCTATAATCCCTTACACAGTTGTATGCAGCTGGAGGGTCAACTGGACAAGAAGATCTAAGATAACCACACACATGTAGAAGCTAGCATTGCTGTGAGCATTACTGTCTTGGTCCTCTTCTGCTGACTTATCCTCCAGCAGGCTTCCTTATACGGTGGTCTCAGGGCAACAGCGCAAGAAATGAAAGGTGAAAACTACAAGGTTCTTGTAGCCTTGACTGTAATGCATATAATTTTACTACCACTACATTCTACTGGTTAAAGCAAGTAACAAAGCCAGCCCAATTCAAGGGTGTGGAGAAATAGACTTCAACTCTGGTTGAGAGGAGCAGCGAAGTTGTGTTGCAAAGTAGAATTCATACCAGATGGGAGGAACTGTGAACATTAACCAATCTATCATACAAGATAAGAAAAGGACCAATTGTCAGGCTGCACGGATACAGAATCCATGGAAACCTAAACACAGGCTTCTTAGAATGCTTCAGCCTAGGAACAGGATGGGATCCAGGGTCCAATGTATAGGGAGCCAAGCAGATCATTACAATACTGCTTTACCATTGCTGAGTATGGTCTTTTGCAATTTGAAAAGGCATGATCATAAGATACACTATTACTGAGGGAAAGCCAGTAGAGACAGCTCCACTCATGTTGAGAGTAACTAGGGGAAGTCTCCACGTTCCTGAGTCTGGTCAGCTGTTTTTTATACCACCAAATGCATCTGTCAACATGTTAAGATCAGGTTAGTATCCTGGAGATGGGACCATGCTAATCAAACACAGGAGTATAAAGAAGGCATTTGTGTAAAGAAGATGGCCCTAGTTTGCAAAGATAGAATCCATTAGAGGGTTTGGATTCTTGAGCACCTGCTGTAAAGCAACATGAAAATCCAATTCATATTCAAAAAGTAACTTGGTAATAATTGGATCCAAGTCAGGGAGCCATGTGGTGAAATGAAAGAAGCATGAGCTGGATTTAAATCCTGTCCCTTTCAACTACTAACTCTAAGACTTTGGCAACCTCTCTTTGGAGAAAGGTTTTCTCTCTCTCCAATCCTTAGTTTTGTCATCTGTACAATGAGCATAATTATATTTACCTGGAAAAGTTGCTATAAAATTAGAAAAGGCTCTAGAACGTAGTAGTGTGCAAGGAATTGTAAGTATAAAAAATAAAGTGCTTAATACTATCATAAGCCATTAATACATACACACTTTAACATCAGATAACACCGAGCTCTAGTTGCTGGGTCATACAGTGAGGACATCCTGTCTCCTGGACTCTGATGGGACACTGCTAACATGTTGAGAGAAACCCAATTCAACCTTTAAAATGTTGCATGCCACCTGCTCTGTCAAACCTTCTGAGCATCTGTTGTTTCCATTCTTATTATGATTCATATGTTTGTAAAGGACTTGAATGCAGAGAGAGACCTGCACAGGAAGTGCAAATCAGTCTCATTATTTTCCATGACTTGGATGGAACATACCCACTGAGGTGTGAGAAACAATTCAGCTGATCTCCCAAGGATGAAGATATTACTAATGGGGTTTTTTGTATAGAGTTTAAACAGCAATCTTAATAACAACCACATCGGAGGCGATTTTCCCACCCCAACACTAATACATTGCAATGTAAAGTTAAGATTAATTTTCCACCATGATTCAAGGAGGATCAATGCTCTGTCAAATAAAATGGCAATATAAAACTAAGACAGGGCTGGGTACAGTGGCTCACATCTGTAATCCCAACACTTTGGGAGGCCGAGGTGGGTGGATCAACTGCAGTCAGGAGTTCGAGACCAGCCTGACCAACATAGAGAAACCCCATCTCTACTAAAAATACAAAATTAGCCTGGCGTGGTGGCGCGTACCTGTAATCCCAGCTACGCAGGAGGCTGAGGTGGGAGAACAAACTCAGGAGGTGGAGGTTGCAGTGAGCCGAGATCTCACTATTGTACTCCAGCCTGGGCAACAAGAGCGAAATTCTGTCACATACACACACACACACACACACACACAACTAGGACAGGTGAACAAATACATAATTTTTTTAAAAATAGAAATAATTTGCTTAAAATTATATTTCAAATTTAATTAACTTCATTTTCCTTGTTTTTTCCAAAAATGGTTTATTCGATAATGTATTATTTCTTCTTTTGTCCTCTTTCAACAGTTCCCCTCAGTCTTATATTCTTGCTGAAATAACAGAAGACGCCAATCATTTCGATGATCACTCCAGCTATTAATCTTCACTAGAAGCAGAAAAAAATTAGTCTTGTGCAGTTTGGATATATCTACTCAAACCTTCAACAAGGAATAAGCATCTACATCTTCACACGTTACTTGCAGGGAAACTTCCCATCATTCTGGAAACATTAATCCTAAATGAGCCTTGTTCTGAGTCATACTAGAAATCTAGAAATTCAGAGGGCACGCCCAAGACAGTTGAATAGAAACAGCTCCAGCCTTCAGCTCCCAGTGTGAGAGACACAGAAGGGTGATTTCTGCATTTTCAACTGAGGTACTAGGTTCATCTCACTGGGGCGTGTCGGACAGTTGGTGCTGGTCTGCAGGTGCAGCCCGACCAGCGAGAGCTGAAGCAGGGCGACGCATCGCCTCACCTGGGAAGCGCAAGGGGGAAGGGAATTCCTTTTCCTAGCCAAAGGAAATTGAGACACACATCACCTGGAAAATCAGGTAACTCACACCCTAATACTGCGCTTTACCAAGGGTCTTACCATAGGGCACATCAGATTATATCCTACACCTGGCCCAGAGGGTCCCACGCCCACGGAGTCTCCCTCATTGCTAGCATAGCAGTCTGAGATCTAACTGCAAAGCAGCAGTGAGGCTGGGGGAGGGGCGCCTGCCATTGCTGAGGCTTAAGTAGGTAAACAAAGCCACTGGGAAGCTCAAATTGGATAAAGCCCACCACAGCTCAAGGAGGCCTACCTGCCTCTGTAGACTCCATCTCTGGGGACAGGGCATAACTAAACAAAAAGCAGCAGAAACCTCGGCAGAGGTAAATGTCCCTGTCAGCTTTGAAGAGAGCAGTGAATCTCCCAGCACAGAGGTTGAGATCTGAGAATGGACAGACTGCCTGCTCAAGTGAGTCCCTGACCCCTGAGTAACCTAACTGGGAGACATCCCCCACTAGGTGCAGACCGACACCTCACACCTCACATGGCGGGGTATACACCTGAGACGAAGCTTCCAGATCAAGAATCAGACAGCAACACTCGCTGTTCAGCAATATTCTATCTTCTGCAGCCTCTGCTGCTGATACCCAGGCAAACAGGGTCTGGAGTGGACCTCAAGCAAACTCCAACAGACCTGCAGCTGAGGGTCCTGACTGTTAGAAGGAAAACTAACAAACAGAAAGGACACCCACACCAAAACCCCATCAGTGCATCACCATCATCAAAGACCAAAGGCAGATAAAACCACAAAGATGGGGAAAAAGCAGTGCAGAAAAGCTGGAAATTCAAACAATCAGAGAGCATCCCCCCTCCAAAGGAACACAGCTCATCGCCAGCAATGGAACAAAGCTGGACGGAGAATGATTTTGACGAGTTGAGAGAAGAAGGCTTCAGTCGATCAAACTTCTCAGAGCTAAAGGAGGAACTAAATAACCAGCGCAAAGAAACTAAAAACCTTGAAAAAAGATTTGACGAATGGCTAACTAGAATAACCTATGTAGAGAAGTCCTTAAAAGAACTGATAGAGATGAAAACCATGACACGAGAACTACGTGACAAATGTACAAGCTTCAGTAACTGACTCGATCAACTGGAAGAAAGAGCATCAGCGATTGAAGATCAAATGAATGAAATGAAGCGGGAAGAGAAGTGTATAGAAAAAAGAGTAAAAAGAAATGAACAAAGCCTCCAAGAAATATGGGATTATGTGAAAAGACCAAATCTACGTCTGATTGGTGTGCCTGAAAGTGACGGGGAAAATGGAACCAAATTGGAAAACACTGCAGGATATCATCCAGGAGAACTTCCCCAACATAGTAAGGCAGGCCAACATTCAAATTCAGGAAATACAGAGAACGCCACAAAGATACTCTTCGAGAAGAGCAACTCCAAGGCACATAATTGTCAGATTCACCAAAATTGAAATGAAGGAAAAAACGTTAAGGGCAGCCAGAGAGAAAGGTCGGGTTACACACAAAGGGAAGCCCATCAGACTAACAGCAGATCTCTCAGCAGAAACTCTACAAGCCAGAAGAGAGTGGGGGCCAATATTCAACATTGTTAAAGAAAAGAATTTTCAACCCAGAATTTCATATCCAGCCAAACTAAGTTTCATAAGTGAAGGAGAAATAAAATCCTTTACAGATAAGCAAATGCTTAGAGATTTTGTCACCACCAGGCCTGCCCTACAGGAGATCCTGAAGGAAGCACTAAACATGGAAAGGAACAACAGATACCAGCCATTGCAAAAACATGCCAAAATGTAAAGTCCATCGATGCTAGGAAGAAACTGCATCAACTAATGAGCAAAATAACCAGCTAATATCATGACAGGATCAAGTTCACACATAACAATATTAACCTTAAATGGAAATGGACTAAATGGTCCAATTAAAAGACACAGACTGGCAAATTGGATGAAGGGTCAATACCCATGTATTCAGGAGACCCATCTCACATGCAGAGACACACATAGGCTCAAAATAAAGGGATGGAGGAAGATCTACCAAGCAAATGGAAAACAAAAAAAAGCAGGGATTTGCAATCCTAGTCTCTGATAAAACAGACTTTAAACCATCAAAGATCAAAAGAGACAAAGAAGGCCATTACATAATGATAAAGGGATCAATTCAACAGGAAGAGCTAACTATCCTAAATATATATGCACCCAACACATGAGAACCCAGATTCATAAAGCAAGTCCTTAGAGACTTACAAAGAGACTTAGACTCCCATACAATAATAATGGGAGACTTTAATACCCCACTGTCAACATTAGACAGATCAATGAGACAGAAAGTTAACAAGGATATCCAGGAATTGAACTCAACTCTGCACCAAGCAGACCTAATAGACATCTACAGAACTCTCCACCCCAAATCAACAGAATATACATTCTTCTATACATAGGCATGAGCAAGGACTTCATGTCTAAAACACCAAAAGCAATGGCGACAAAAGCCAAAAGAGACAAATGGGATCTAATTAAACTAAAGAGCTTCTGCACAGAAAAAGAAACTACCATCAGAGTGAACAGGCAACCTACAGAATGGGAGAACATTTTTGCAATCTACTCATCTGACAAAGGGCTAATATCCAGAACCTACAAAGAACTCAAACAAATTTACAAGAAAAAAATAAGCAACCCCATCAAAAAGTGGGCAAAGGATATGAACAGACACTTCTCAAAAGAAGACATTCATACAGACAACAGATACATGAAAAAATGCTCATCATCACTGGCCATCAGAGAAATGCAAATCAAAACCACAATGAGATACCATCTCACACCACTTAGAATGGCAATCATTAAAAAATCAGGAAACAACAGGTGCTGGAGAGGATGTGGAGAAATAGGAACACTTTTACACTGTTGGTGGGACTGTAAACTAGTTCTACCATTGTGGAAAACAGTGTGACGATTCCTCAGGGATCTAGAACTAGAAATACCATTTGACCCAGCCATCCCACTACTGGGGATATACCCAAAGGATTATAAGTCATGCTGCTATAAAGACACATGCACACGTATGTTTACTGCGGCACTATTCACAATAGCAAAGACTTGGAATCAACCCAAATGTCCATCAGTGACAGACTGGATTAAGAAAATGTGTCACATATACACCATGCAATACTATGCAGCCATAAAAAAGGATGAGTTTGTGTCCTTTGTGGGTCATAGATACAGCTGGAAATCATCATTCTCAGCAAACTATCGCAAGAACAGAAAACCAAACACCGCATGTTCTCACTCATAGGTGTGAATGAACAATGAGATCACTTGGACACAGGAAGGGGAACATCATACACCAGGTTCTATTGTGGGGAGGGGGGCGGGGGGAAGGATAGCATTAGGAGATATACCTAATGTAAATGATGAGTTAATGGGTGCAGCACACCAACATGGCACATGTATACATATGTAACAAACTGGCACGTTGTGCACATGTACCCTAGAACTTAAAGTATAATAATTTAAAAGAAAAAAGATACAAAAAAAAAAAAGGAAGAAAAAAGAAATCTAGAAATTCTCCGGGGCAATGGAGGAGATTAGCCAAAGCCAAGTAACACTGGGATTGAGGGAAAGCTCACTAGTCAGCAATCCAGATCACAGAATCAAAAAGATCAATCACAGAACCGCAGAATCACAAATCAATCACAGAATCAAAAGAGATCCCAATCACAAATCCATCACAGACTCAGAGAACCCCAAATCAATCACAGATCACAGAATCAAAAGTGATCCAGATCACAGAATCAAAAAATGAACAAATCTGTGCTCCCTTTAGACCAGAATTTTTAACCATGGTAGGTACTTGTCTTAGTCTTTTTGGGCTGTCATAACAAAATACCAACGACTAGGTGACTTACACAATAAAAAGTTATTTTCCCATCTGTCTGGAGGCTGGAAGTTCAAGATCAGGGAGCCAGCAGGGTTGTGTTCTGGTGAAGGCTCTCTTCCTGGCTTGCAGGCAGCGGCCTTGTCGTGTCCTCATGTGGTCTTTCCTCAGTGGGTCCATGTGAGGAGAGAGCAATCTCTCTCCACTTCTATTACAGGCACCAGTTCTTTGAAATTAGAGTCCCACCTATATGACCTTATTTGACTGTAATTTCCTTTTTAAATGTCTTATCTCCAATTACAGTCACATTAGAAGTTAGAATTTCAACATATAAATTTTGAGGGGACAAAGTTCAGTCCATAGCAGTGCTCAAAAAATAAGTAAGTAACTGACAAGCAAGTCAAGGCATGAAGGCAAGGAAAAATAGGACAACTAATTCTGTTTAACCCAGCATATAGGCTAATGAAAGGGGAATATTGAGAGATACGATTGGAAGGCTAGGTTGGGACCAGATGGAGAAGAACCTGGAATTTCAGAGTAAGCAAATTTACTTTACCTTATGGGTAACTGCTTAGATAAAGAAGGTTTTTGAGCAGACAAGCACCATGGTTAATGCTGCACTTTAGAAAAAGTATGATGGCAAAAGTATGGAGAATAACTTTGCAAGATCAGAGGAAGGGAGACTAATCAAGAAGTCACTACAATGGTTCAGTAAAGGGTTACTAAGAATGCTTAATCTTTACAGATTTGTTACTAAAAACGGGCATGGAAGATTTTTTCTCTATTTGGCAGATGAGGAAAATGAACCTCTAAACCTCCAAGCCTCTGAGGACTAAGAGACTCAGTCATGATCACATGGCTGGTAAATTGCAGAACACGAACTAGCATCTGGGACTTCTAACCCCAAGTTCAGTCTCTTCATTCAAATAAATATTTAAGGTACTTTCCATATGGTTTCCATTCCTCTTAGAACACAATTCTTATTCTTCTCCAATAAACCGAACAAGTTTTAAAAAGAATACATCTATTTGGTTTTCCAAGTGGAAAAAGGAAAATTGACTTAAATTCCACATTGACAGAAACCTGACCATCATGGTTAATTAAGACTGTAGGTTCCAGTAGGCAGGTGAATCCTACCTGGAGCCATGTACTAGTGTGACTCCCTAAGCCTCATTCTTTTCATCTGTAAAATGGAGAGAACATGCCATGAGATCACACATGAAAAGTTCCTGCTGCATAACAAATTTCAACAAATATAAACCATGGTAATTAAATATACATTTCTCTATACCTGGTATTCTTAACTATGTCAAACAGGAAAACATATTTCAGTTGTTTAAGCAGCACATGTTTGTTGAGTAGACCTCATGCTGGTCTTCAGAATCAAATGTGGTTTTCATAGTTGGAAGAATAAGTCACCTGTTGCCAGGGACAAGGCAGGAGGCTTACTTTAAACAATGAAAAACAAGGAAAATGTTTCTCTGAGTATTTTTGTTTAATTTCAAATATACAGTCAGAAAGGCTAAGAAAATCCTTGTCTCTCAAAAAAAGATCATATATCTACTAGAAGGTCAGGCTTGTAGATTTAGTCTTTCAATGGTATATGTTTATGCTAATTTGTGAAGGTACATTCTGTTGATTAAAAATAAAATTATTTTGCTTGGTAGTCAAGTGCAGGAAGACAAATATCAAATCTCAGTAGCTACACTTCCAGCTGTTTCACAAACAGAGATAAAAGATAATCCCTGAATAAATAGCATTACTTTCAAGATAAAAATCAAATTTCAAGTGCATAGTGTTCAATAGGAGAAGGCAGATTCACTCCAAAAGTTTCCAATAATTGGGGCTGAATAATATTTATTAGAATAACTTGTGCACTGTGTTGAAATTGACAGGAGTGGTGCTTTTTGGCTCAGCATGATGCTAATATCAGTAATTAAGGAAAAGCTTCAAGAGCATCTGCAAAGTGTTTAGTTTGATAAATCTCTTTGCAAGTGAATTTACTGAACTTCATTAATTTTTTCCAACCAAATAGACATTTAAAAAATTTTTAAGGTCATGTGGTATCACCTTCCATGACTTCTAAGCCCTACCAACACTTTTGCAATTATCAATACCACCACTATCACTTTTTCCATCACTTCCTCATTTCCAATTCCAGCTCTGCTCCCAGCTCACCATCTTCACCTCTAAAACCTCCATTACTAGTTCCACCACCACAAACACCATCAGTTCTACCACCAGTGGTACCAGTTCAATCACCAATGTTGCCAGCTCCACCACCACCACCATCATCCTCATCATCCCCATATCCATCTCCACAGTTCCTTCACCATCCTTACCAACACTGTTCACCAACCATCACCACCCTGTCTACTACCTCCTCATCACAGTCACCACTAGTGTTCTCCTCCGACCTCTAGTTGTATCGAATGTTATAGACTCTTGTGGTTTCCCCTTCCTTCAACCCAAATTGTTGAACAGGGACAAGTGGCAATATTGAAGTTTAGTGATTGAGCAGTTAACCAGTTTATATTCATATGGTAAACTCAAACTCAATATCTGCTGAACTGCTCATAATTTAAGATAGAGAATAATGTGCAAATAACTTTTTTTATTTAGCCAATTTGACTAAATGGCCACTGCCATTTTGACACCATGATTTTCTTTAGTGTGGCCATTTTTTAGGAATTTACCCATTCTTCACCTCTCCCTCACTCTCACTCTATGATACATCCC
This sequence comes from Chlorocebus sabaeus, assembly GCF_047675955.1. Lineage (NCBI taxonomy): Eukaryota > Metazoa > Chordata > Mammalia > Primates > Cercopithecidae > Chlorocebus > Chlorocebus sabaeus. Next base: position 55,845,540 of record NC_132915.1, read on the forward strand.
TGAGAGTGGGTTTGAGCAAGAGAATGAGTCTTAGGTCTAGGATAAAACTAAATAGTTTGCACATTTGGTAATATTTATAATAAAAGTAGAAATTTTAATGATAAAAACATACCTCAATCAAAGGAGCCACATAAAAATCACAAAGTCAAAAAAATTCCTAGAATCAGAAAGCTATGTTGAAACACCCACTTTGAAAAATCTTTATTCATGTGTAGACAATTAACAATGTGCTAAGCACCATGATACTACTAATGCATTTCCTGCAAAATATATTATCCAATTTTCCTAGTGACTCAAAACATAAACTCACATACAAATTGTTTCATGTCATTTAGAACTTTCCCAACTCCAACTTACTCATGTGAAAAAAAAATGATCAGCTAATATTTATCTGGCCAATCACTATGCTCACACATAATAGCCGAAAGTACTTTAACTTAATAATCACTAATAATTCAAAGTGTTGCATTATAAAAAGATGTTACCTGATGAGAAGCAAATGGAAGAAAAAATATTTGGTTGATGCTAAGGAACAATTGTGCTGGATATCCTTCATCTTCCCATCCCCAATCTACTCTCTTTTTCTGTTCTGCATCCCAGGAAGTTGATCCTTATTGACTCATCGCTTGATGAATCCCATCAGCTGGGTTTCCCAGCCAACTGGCTTCTACTTAGATATAATCAATTTCTCATCATTGCTGTGTCTGGGTGCTTCAACGTTTTTAACCCTGCTCCCACATCTGAATATACTCAAACCATTAGAGTCCCTTAATTTGAGCCATCTGGTATGAATTCTGCCTCCCAATAGCACCCTAATTTAAGCAACAATGAAAAGAAGGAGATATGTTTTACTGTAAATACTTTGAGAAAAAGTCATTAGCAAAATCCAGTATACATAGGAAAATACCTCAGCAGCCTTCTTAAAACTAGCATTAAGGAAAATAGTTCAGTAAGATATATTTTTTTCCCCTTACGTATCTATCGCTCCACTGCCAGTATCACCCTCAGCCCTGAATTAGAAAAGATGAAGGGAAACTAAACATTGCATATGAAATTTGCTCATCTCAAACTACAGAGTAGGGACTTGAGATACAGTTCTACCTAGGCGGAGAATGTGTGCATTTAGAATGTCCTTATGCCAAACCTCTTGAGAATCTAGGCATGGCACAGAGAGTACAGAAGAGGAAGAAAGCTTCATATTAAAAATCTCTTACATTTTTATGATGCCAGAGTTTCCAAAATGCTTTTGCATCGTTCATATTCTTTCACTTAAATATTGTATAATTAGGAAATCAAACCGTAACAGTCAATGGAGAAGGCAAACCTAAAACGAAAAAGAGAACATTGAATAATAGTTTTATTATGAAAAGTAAATAACATTTAGAGAGTCAGTATACAAGGCAATCTCATCTACTGCAATTGTCCCAATTTTTGTCTAAAAAAAAAAATTGACTGTAAAGCAATTTTCTTTTAATCAAAACCTATTTTTCCATTGAGCCAAAGATGTGTTCCCCGCAGGAAACACTTTAGCCCGAAGTCTAAATAAAAATCACATTTAACAATGCAACAAACACCTTTAAAGTCAATTAACTAAAGGAAAAGCTATAATATTCTGACAAAACAATAATCACACTCAAAATAATTCAGAAAATACAAATAAAGTCTCCAGAATAACATTCCCTTAAGGACAGATACACACAGACGGGAAGTCACCTGGATGGGCTTCAATATAACGCAGCCACACTTAAAAAAAAATTAAAAACCCATGCTCTTATTTAAATATACTTGCAATTATTGTGGAGTAACATTTGAAGGACCCTGGGGAGGCCCCATTCAAAATTCTTTCCTACACTGCTGTCTGGCATTTCATTCCTGGTGCCTTATTTCTTTGGGTTAAATAACTCTTTCCCCCAGAGTCGTCTTTCAAACTAAAAACATCCTTCAGAAGGATAACTTGTTGCACCTTAAGAAACCAGGTTCTTGGGCCGGGCGCGGTGACTCACGCCTGTAATCCCAGCACTTTGGGAGGCCGAGGCGGGCGGATCACGAGGTCAGGAGATAGAGACCATCCTGGCTGGCACGGTGAAACCCTGTCTCTACTTACAAAAAAAAAAAAAATATATATATATATATATATATATATAGCCGGGCGAGGTGGTGGGCGCTTGTAGTCCCAGCTGCTCGGGAAGCTGAGGCGAGAAAATGGCGTGAACCCGGGAGGCGGAGCTTGCAGTGATCGCGCCACTGCACTCCAGCCTGGGCGACAGAGTGAGACTCCGTCTCAAAAAAAAAAAAGAAAAAGAAAAAGAAATCATGTTCTTCAGATTGTAATCTTTGGTCCATCTACATCAGAATCACTACCAGTAACGCTTATTTAAAAATTCAGATTCTTACCCCAATCCTGGACCTTCTCAATCATCCCAGGAATTGGTTTGTAAGTCTGAAATCCTGACAAGCTCCCAGGGGCATGTTAACATTTGAAAATCACTACTTGGTGTGAAGAAGGTTATCACACTCTCCCGTTGCGCTGTCCCACAGAGGGGAAGGAAAGATATTATCTTGACCTGTGTATATTCTGTACTCTGAGTACTAAAGTGTTTATTCTCTGAGATGCTAGAGCCCTATAAGGATGCAATTTCAATATACCCCAGGGCAGGGGCTTTACAGTTTGTAAAGTATGTTTTATTCACTGTCTATGTTAATCTTTGTAGCAATTCTGGAAGGATTATTTTTACATCAATTTTCTATATGAAAAAATAGGTTTTCGGAGAAAATCTTTTCCAAGGTTACACAGAACTGAGATTCAAAACCACATCTTCTAATGCTAATTCTCATGTTCTGAGTTTAGCTTGTATCACTTGTAAAGTTAAATAGCCGTTTAAAGAGGGGGACAAAAAGAGTGAATGAAACTTAGACTGAAATCTCAAATAATCAAAAGATGGGAGCACAGAATGTGATTTTAAAATCCTTATGTTTAACATTTACAATTCAAAGTAAATTGCACTGACTGTCTATATCTCAGTCAGATTGTAATACCACAAAAACACTTGACTCTAATCAAAGGCCAACAGAACATTGGTTGCTCTCAGCCATTTGATTTTACACTAAGCTCTAAGGATCTTCTCCAGTCTAATGTAAAATTTTTAATGTTCTACTGTGGAAAGAGCACAGAGAAACAGTGTATATTTTGGCTCAGAAAAATAAAATCTTCTTAATCTAATTTTTATTAAGCAAAATTTTAAATATGCACAAGGTAGAAAAATAGTATAATGAATCCACATGTACCCATCACCCAGTCTCAACAAGTATTGATTCTGCCATTCTTGAAAAAAAAAATAGTTTTTAAAACACCCCTTTAAATTATATAACAATATGCAAATTCAGAATTCCCCACTGCAAATCTTAAAATATTTCCTAAATAAAGAAGCAAATATGTATATTAACAAATAAATTTATACACTTATATTTTTAAGGGGAATGAATTGTTTTCCTTGTGGGAATGCGTACAAAATGCCTGCTTACAGCTCAAAAATGTGTGCCTTTTCACAATCTGTTTGATGGCAAGCACTAATGGTCAGAAAAAATAAAATGTAGTCCTTACAGTCTGTCCTGTCTTTAAGCAAAATGTGTGCCATTTACTTCGGAGCTATATAACAGATGTGGATTTAAAAGGAAGAGACCAGTTATAAAGCACTAGGGGGAAGCTGTGCAGATGTCCCTGTTTTTAATGTGTTACTATGTGGGTCCAATTTATCTCACTGCAAGTGATCTAGGACTTCATGAAACAGCTCCAGATTATGGATCACCAACGCTCTTTTTTAAAGGCCTGACATTATAAAAAGAAAAAACATTCTTAAGCCTGGCCATTGAGGCACACAGGGTGGTGTCCTAGACACATTAAATCTGATAAATAAAATGGAAGGAGGGAAATGCTGGGGGGACCTCCATATCCATGCAAGGATATGGAATACAAAGACTTGTGCAGACAGGGCTTATGCCTTTGTGGGAAGGCTATTTCTATGATCTCCTTATGCATTTAATAGTTCATCATACCAGAATCCTGAAATAGCTCCATCACTATTAGGATGAAAAATTACTCTTTTTGCTTTCCTAGAACTGTAGCTTTCTACAGACTTGGTAGCTATCACCTATTGAGGGCTTGCTTTGTGCCAGGTAGTCCACTAGGTCCTTTATATATAAAGATTATCTCACTTAATTTATATAACCCTTTGAGATAGGTGTTGTTAATGGGTTTCAGACATGAAGAAGCTGAGATTCAGTTATAAGTAACTTGCCAATTTTAAAACAGCTAGAAAGTGTCTGACCCAGGATCTGCCCTTGGTTCTCTCTGATTCCAAAGTCTGAAGGTTCTAAAGCAGTATATATAGAAAGAGAGATCCTTTCAGTGTTGTTTGCAATATAAAAAATCAGCACCCCCCAAAGTGTCCATTGATATTGAACAAATAAATTTTGACAAGTCCATATACTGAAATCGTAGACTCCTGTTTAAAAGATTAAAGGTAAGGAATGTATTGACATATAACCTCTATTTATTTTGGAGTGAAGGAAGCAAATTTTAGAAGAATATTACAATAGAGTTATGCATAGAGGGGGGATTGAAAGATGCATAAAGTCACACGGCCAACTTACCAGTGGTATTAGTTTCATCTCATTATTTAAATTTTTTTAAACTTTATTATCAGATAAAAAGGATAACATTTTTCCATTTGAAACGCTAAGTCCTTGTTCTTTTCTCCTCAAAAGTCAAACTGCTGGTCTGATCCTGTCCAGTTTTTGAAAGCTGCATCAAGGGATGTTTTGTGGGAGATGAAGGATTTGTCTTTATTCAGATGTCACCTAATTTGCAAAGCTTCTCCTGACTGCTGGAGGCAGAAATAGATGCTTCCTTTGTGGATTCCCAGGACATCCTGAATACATTCCTTGTTATAACAGTTATGTCCCTGCTGTAAACATTAGGGTTATAACTTTGCTGAACTCTGAGATCCTCAAGGGAAGGAATCACACTTCTTTAACCTGGCACATGGCATATGTTTAATAAATATTTGATTAGTGAATAAGTGAATGAGTGAAGGAAAGAAGGAATAAAATGTTGGAGATAATATTTAATTTCAAAAAGCTGGTAATGTGTTCAAAACCCCCATCAGAGAACTATAGTAGCCCATTATGACCCAGTGAAAGCCTGAGCTGAAGGTGCTTCTGTTGAGAGAGGCCTGGATCGTGGAAGGAACCTGGACTTTGGGGTTCGACAATGGATACAAATCCTGGATCTGGCACTTAGTAGTTTTGTGGGAAAGTCTCTTCATCTCTCTGAGTCTGAGAGCCTCCATCTGTAAAATGAATAGGATAATATTGTCATTTCAGGTTTGCGGTGAGGATGAAATTGGATGAAATATGTATAATGCCTGGCATATAGTAGACATGCAGTAGGTATTTGCTGTCATCATTATTACACAGCCTATTAGGTGGAAGAGTATTTGTGCTGCCTTCCAGGAGCCCAGGAGTAGAAAATTAAGGACTGTTCTTAGGCTTTTGATCCAGCACTGACCATTCCTGTAACAGGAATGTCCCTAAATCCTCCAGGTGGTCAGATGGATGTTGTGGGTGCTGTGTCTCATCTATCAGACCAGTCTGACTCTTGGCCAAGGAAGAATGACATGGACTCAAAAAGTGTCTCCTAGACAGAAAGTTGAAGTCTTTGGTGAACTTTAGAAGCCTTGGTTTCATGTAATCAATGACAGTGCCCAATTTACCAAAAAAAAAAAAAAAAAAAAGGAAATATCAGGGACTTCAATGCATCATTAGTGGGAACAGATCCTGGACCAACCTTTCTTGTGAGGAGGGAGAAAGGGAGACAAATTGACAAAATCTATCAACGTGTAAAGTATCCATTACTATTTTTAAATTTTATGTTATTTTTTATTGTTGCATTGTTATTTCACTTTTTTAAAAAACATTTGCTGCACATATGGGTTTTTTTTCTTTTTCAACTTTCATTTTAGATTTGAGGGTATACATGCAAGTTTGTTACCCGGGCATATTGTATGATGCTGAGGTTTAGGGTGCAAATGATCCAGTTACCCAGGTACTGACCATAGTGCCAAACAGTTTTTCAACCCTTGCCCCCCTTCCTCCCTTACCTCTCTAGTAGTCCTCAGTGTCTATTGTTGCCATATTTATGTCCAGGAGTACCCAATGTTTAGCTCCCACGTAAGTGAAAAGAATTCAGCAATTGTTCATCTAAGAATGGATCCTATGGAAATACCTGCAAAAAATGTGCAATTCTACACAAATAGTGTGAAGCACTGTTTGCAGGAGTGAAAAATCAGCAACAAACCAAAGCTGTAGGGAAATGATGAATCCCTCTAGTGGTATACACTGCAGCTGTTAAAATGAAATAGATCTACATATACTTCCATGATGAAAATGTGCAAGGTGTATGAATAAGTGGAAAAAGAAAATTGCAGGGCAACACGAGCTCAATTTTGTAAATAATAATAATAATAATGTTTGTGTATAGAAAAAACCTGGGAATGTATATTCATTCCAAATTATCTACCACAGGGTGGCATGAGGGGGCATTCACTTTCTACCCTATGTAGTACCTTAAACATTTAAATATTATAAATGAACATGTGTTACTTTGGTAATTAAAAAACAAAAAAGTTATATATTTAAATCTAAATTGTTAACAGAAGTAAAGAAAAATATGGGATAAAACATGACTTTGTTAAAGTCTTAAACTATCCTTTTTGATGATTCTAGTCCCCAAGGTCCTTTGACCTTTAGCCAGAGAATTGGCCACGCCCTATAATTCTGTTAGCTAACTTGATAGGTCTGAGTGATGATAGGAGAATACCTAGAATGGCATTTTTCTCAAAATGAACAAAAGCCTAATGTACAACCTGGCTGTGAAATATGTATTGCCCCTTGGTTAAAGAAGTGACCTCCAATGGGCAATAATTCCTCTAGATTGAACATTTTGTTACAATTGTCCACAGAAACTTAAAGAGGTTATTTCCTTGATCTGCAGGGCATTCATTTTCTATTATAAGCATCCCACAGTGTAATGTATATACCGTACATATAGAAGATTGATAGCATTTCTCTACTGCTTTTCCCCTGAACTCCTTGATACAAGTGGTAGAAATGATTTGACCTGAATCACTTTCGAGCCTCAGTATTCAAGCATTCCTAGCTGTTCTTCTCTCTCATTTCCACCACTGTTGCATATTCTTTCTTTAAAAAAAAAAAAAAAAAAAGTCACCCCTACTCATTTAAAATTGAAAAAAAAATAAAAATAAAAATATTTCCCATTTACCAAATTGATGAAATGGACAAAATCCAGGGTTGGTGTGCTTTTTGGGGGTGCAGATTAGTATGCTTCTTCCAGGAAATAGTTTGCCAACGTGTATCAGAATGGAAAATGTAAATCCTTTTGACTCAACCATCTTACACAAGAGTGAAAAGACGTATGCTTCATGAAAAAAATAGAAACAACCAGTACTGTCACTAGTATAAGATAGGTTAAAACTGTGGGATATTCAGACAATCAAACATCAGTTTTGAGATATAGGTGGGTAGAATAGTGTCTCCCCAACATTCATATTTACCTGAAACCTCAGAATGTGACCGTCTTTGGAAATAGGATATTTTCTGATGTAATTAAGGATCTCAAGATGAAATCATCCTGGGTTTAGGGTGGGCTGTAAATCCAATGACTGGTGTCCTTATTAAAAACAAAGGAGAGGACACAGAGAGACACACAGACACACGCAGGGAAGAAGCCCATGTAGATGGAGGCAGAGATTGGAGCGATGCAATCACAAGCCAAGAAACACTGAGGATGGTCGATATCACAGGAAGCCAGGAGAGTAGAATGTAACAGGTTTTCCCTCAAGGCCTCCAGAAGAACCAACCCATCAAAACCTTGATTTCAGATTTTTGGCCTCCTGGTTGTGAGAGAATAAACTTCTGGTTGTTTTAAGACACTCAGTTTGTGGTAGTTTGTTACTAGGAAACTAATACACATACAATGTCTGGGATTTGTTTAAAAACGATCCAGTGATGAGGTGAGGAGTCAAAGAGAGATATAGATGAAACAAAATTAGATAATAGATCGAAGGGGGAATTATATAATATTTTGAATGCTTTTGTATATTTGAAATTTTCCATAATAAAAAGTTAAAAAGAAATACTATGTAGATCAAAATTCACTGGCATAGAAAGATATCTATGAACGAATTGTTCAGTTGAATAAAATAAGTCACTAAGTTTGTTGGTATCTTATGATTTATCCTGAAGAGAGATTTCTGGAAGATGCATATCACAATGTTATGCCTAGTCATTTCTGAGTGGTGTGATTTGAGTTGATTTCTTCTTTCTATTTGTCTGTATTGTTGGAATTGTTTACAACATGAATCATTTGTATTTTAAAAGATTAACTAGTTTCAATATAATAATAATATCCTGGCCGGGCGCGGTGGCTTACGCCTGTAATCCCAGCATTTTGGGAGGCCGAGGCAGGCAGATCATGAGGTCAGGAGATCGAGACCATCCTGGCTAACATGGTGAAACCCCGTCTCTACTAAAAAATACAAAAAATTAGCTGGGCGTGGTGGCGGGCACCTGTAGTCCCAGCTACTTGGGAGGTTGAGGCAGGAGAATGGCATGAACCCAGGAGGCAGAGCTTGCAGTGAGCCAAGATCGTGCCACTGCACTCCAGCCTGGGCAACAAAGCGAGACTCCGTCTCAAAATAGTAATAATAATATCCCTTCAAATTATACTACAACAAGAAATTCCTTCTGTACCTTCACTATGCCTATGATAAGTCTGATATTTCTATTCCCATTTTAATGAAGATGGGAGCTCAAGGAAATAACTTCCTTAACATCAGTAAGGATTTTGTATCAGGATTCCAAATTAAGTCCAGGTTTTGCCAAAATGGAAGGTGATGTCATTGTCAGTTGTTACATTGGACATTTCCTTTTCACTCTCCACAGAAGACTTTAAGAAGTTTGATCCCCACTCAGACATCACCAGATACTGACCTGATAATAGGACATTTGGCCAGCCTTTGGCTGTAAGAGAGATATCCTAAAGCCAGTGTTGTCTCCTTGTGAATAAAGAGGGTCATCCTTTACAACAGTGACATTCAAGTAGTGCTAGAGGAAAGAATGAGATTCAGGGATTCTCATCCTTTCAATCTTCCTCCACTCCAACCAGCCAGACTGATGAAATGCAAGGAAAACATTCAAAAAGGGTTCAAATTCTAATGGGTAAAAGAAGTAACTCTATCAAGGAGAGTAAATACATGACATATTTGCCCCCCACTCCCAAGTCTGTGACAGCCACCACTAACTGACTGCCATTCTTTCAAACTAAAGGTTAGATGACAATCCAATAGAGATCTACTCCCAATAGTGTTGGTACACAAGGTGCAACCCATTTTCAACCCATTTTCATCCCTAGATCCTATTCTGAATCAAATTCTGATAAAAGGTCAAACAACCAGCTTCTTAGCAAAATAGCAAAGTAGAAGTGAGTGGCATCTTGGAAAAAGAGTACTGATGTCACTGACAGTTTGGGATTAAAAAAAAAAAAAACAACTCAGTATAGTCATTCATTTCACTCCACATTTACTAAGAACCTACTGTGTGTCTGGTGGCTCACATCTGTAATCCCAGCACTTTGGGAGGCTGAGGCAAGCGGATCATGAGGTCAAGAGATCGAGACCATCCTGGCCAACATAGTGAAACCCCATCTCTACTGAAAATATAAAAAATTAGCTGGGTGTGGTGGCACACACCTGTAGTCCCAGCTACTTGGGAGGCTGAGGCAGGAAAATCACTTGAACCTGGGAGGCGGAGGTTGCAGTGGGCCAAGATCATGCCACGGCACTCCAGCCTGGTGTCAAAGTGAGAATCTGTCTCAAAAAAAAAAAAAAAAAAAAAAGAACCTACTGTGTGTCAGCTCTAGTGATATAAAGAAAACTAAAACATAGTCTCTGCCCTTGGGAAGTTTAGAAGAAAAAGCAAATTGCTCTGGAAATTAGGAAGACAGACTTCAGAAAGACTATAAAACCAGATGCACAAGATTCTACTTTGCATGGGGGCTCCCTGTCCTTGACTAGAGCTACCAGTCCAAAGGTAGACTCAGAGGTTAGACTTTTCCAAAGCTATGATCCATGGACTGCTCCAGGCAAACGTACAGGCTTTATTCTTTGCTTTAACCAGAAACCCACAGGAAGTGCAAGAAATCCAAAGGTGCTGATTCTCTGTGGATTATAGGAACAATCACTGCTATCATTTGTTGAGCAAGTGGCAGGCACGTTTCATTTATAATCTCTAATCCTCACAACAACTGTGCAAGGTAGGTTGGTAATCCTCATTTTATTCATGAGGAAAATAAAGTTCCAAGAGGTGAATAACATGACCAGGAAATAGCCTTTAAAAGGGATTTAAACTTAGGTCCCTTTGAGTTTATGTGCTTTTCTAATTCCTACTTAGCATTGCCACTTAGATACTACATGGCTTCTGAAAAGGGAAAAAATATGTGTGCTAGTGTGAACAGGTACACTAACATATGTATATGACATATACATGGATGTGTATCCAGAAAAGGCCAAAAGCCATACAGTTACTGAGGAGGACACCTTTCTACAAATTACCAGAACCAAACAGTAATGGATGCCATTAACACACTGATACAGACATATAAATTAAAGAAAGTGGCTTCTGATTATAGGAAATGCTCTCCAAAGCATTTGATTTATGGACTCAAATCAGGAAATAATTTCTCATTGCATACCTTCTTTAGTGTTTATATAGCAACTAAGAACCTAATCCTATTTTTTGAAAATGCCAGACTCTAAGAAAAGAGAACAAGCAGCGAATGAAGTCATTTCAACAGAACAGCAGCAGTAACATTGCCACCCTTGGTCTTGGTTGTACCACTCCTTTCTTCTAACTTACCATGGGGCCAAGGGACAGAAAGGAAACAAAGATAACAGAACCAGCATATTTTGGAGAAAGGTGAGATGAGGGGCAAAAGTCTCACTTCATCTGTCCAAAGATCTCTAACAGGAAAAATAAAAAAATAAAAAAATAAAAAAAAAACCTCAGGAAACAAGACCAATATAAGGTACTGCAAAATGAAAGAAAAAAAAAACTTCACATCAAATAAGAGCTTTCTTCCTAGAATAAATAAATCCCTCAGATCGGGTAAATACCCAAAATTAAAACACACGATTATTGTATTTCTTTTGTACTGCCAATATGTTCCTGTGCTCCAGTCAAAGCAAAAGATTAAACATTCTTATATTTTTATTGTGATTTTACTGCCAAATGCAAATATCTGACTGTAAGTTAAGTCATTATTCTCCTGCTGTTGTGGTCTGATTAATTCTCACAATATTAGCCGGCAATTCATTTTATCCCTTGGCATCACAAGTCCAGTTGAAGGAGATAAGTGGCTGATAAAAGATCTCTGAGAACAGTTATAAATGATTCACTTTAAAAGAATAATAAAGCAGTCGCTGGATAAGCGCAGCTGAGTAAACCTTCCATACATTGCACAAAACTAATTTAGTTTAAAAAACTTCGGCAAATTATAGTCAATAATCTTCACTGTCACCCCGCTGCTCACAAAACTTTTGAGAAGAGACTTAATGCTGAAATGCAAATATTTAATTAGATTTTAATGGTGAGGTTTATTTTTCCTAAATCTGGTCATCTGTCTCAATTATATTCCCCATTTTTTACAGTTAACCAGGAATTGTCATTCCCATGGGCTTTGGGCATGTTTTCTTTTTTCTAATTCCTACTTAGCATTTGCTTTCTTCACAATGCAGTTCTTGTGGGAAAGGGTTTGGTTTGTTCTGTTTTGGAAAAAAAAAAAAAAAAGCAACATTTGGGGGAAAAAAATACATGTTCTGAGCAATGCTTTTAAAGCTAATTGTCCTTCTGTCCTAATAATAAAGAATCTTCAGCAGCTAAACAATTAATTGTCTTTTTTCTACCTCACTGAACAGGGTAATTAATATGCATTTGTATTTATATAATGCCTAAGTAAAGCAGTTCTGTATGTACTTGGAGATTCTAAAGCTATATTTCTTTCCAATGTATTCTGTAGTTTAAATTTTAAACGAATTCGCAGAAATCAGTGAAATGTAACTTGTTCAAGTCCCTTCCTCCAAAACCAATATTAAAATCTGTCTTTCCTTCTGTTAAGCATAAAACTCTACTGAACTGTTATGGGGGAAGATAATGAAACTGTTTTCCTGAGCCTCTGTTCTTTGTTCCAATTATCAAGCTATATGTCCTGCTTCAGACCCACCCTTCTGTGCTGGGCTTTGTGATGGGGCAGGAATTCTGAGAACCACCTTGCCAGCTGCTTTGTTACACTCTGCCAACAGGGGGCACTAAGGGAAGCTGTAGAGTGGAAGGGACTTACCTGTCCTGTCGGCGTCGTGTTCCTATGGGCATCACCCCAGCAGTGCTTCTTCACCCTGGCAGCAGCAACTTGCTCCTGTAGCAGGATTTGATTCCAGTTTGCAGTTTTTCCAGCAATTACAAAACAGCCTCGACTCACTCTCTCGTAGACACCAGCACCAGCAAGGAGTGCACCTTCCCCAGAGTTCTGAGTTCCAGCCCCAGGGGACCCTTCCTCCAAGCTCCTAGGTTTGACGATTTCAACCTCCTCCCAGACATTTGTTCTCCCAACCCAATGCCTTGTCACTGCTTCCCGAAGCTGCCACTTCTGTAATTATCTTAATGTTCACTTTTTGCATTTTCAGTTCATTAACACCTTGAATGCAATTTTTAATATTCAATTCAGTAAAATGAATAGGTGTGGTTTTGGTCTCCCGGCGTGATCTTGACCACTACACCCTTGCTTAGTTTTAAAGCAGGTGCACCTGAGTTGGAATTCCAGCACTGCCACTTACTAGCTGTGTGATCTTTGCCAATTACTTAAAATTTCTGAGCTTTGGTTTTTTTCTTATGCAAAATGGGTATAATATCCCAGAGCTGTTATGCTTAATGAGATGACGTATGTCAAGTGGCTTAAAGACAGTAAGGCCAAAAAATGTTGGTTCCTTTCCTCTTCACCTTCTGTAAGTTCACGTTCTCCTGTTTACAGCACGTAAGAGTCATGCTCTTTCCTTACCAAAAATAAATGTGTGCTTCCTCCTTCATCACAATATATACTGTATTGTGCCCATTGTAGTTCTTCTGTCTCATTCCAGTTAGCTCCTCCATGATGCCTTAATTCCAGGTATGATCATCACAATAACTCCATCAAGCCTGTCAATATATTTTTATGTTAACCATATTCTTTTCCATCGCTTTCTGGCAGCCCAGCTTCTAATTATTTTGCCAACGTTCATGACATTTTTATCTAAGACAATTCTGCATTTCATATTATCTTCCCATATGGTTTCTGGAACTGTCATTTTTCCCCCATCTCATTTCCCACACATTCTCACCTTTACCCCTCACTCCCCACTTACATTCTCTCCCTGGATACTTCACATACTGGTATATTAATTACACATCAGGTCATATATGTCTTTTAAAGACATCAAATTCTCCTCTGCCTATTCACTTTTCCTTTGTGAAGCTTTTAGGGTACGGTTCATAAAAGGCCATTGGTAAATATCTGCTGAATAAAAAATTGAGGAAATCTCCATTTATTCCAATCATCAATCTTTTTTGTTCCACCCCTTTCAGATTCTTTGGCTTTTACCTTTTGAAAGCTGCTATTTCCTCACTCTGAGCAAGGAAGAATAAACTTCGATCATATTCCCCTTTCTGTTCTACTCTTTCCATTAATAGTATAATACAAAAACAAATCTTCAAAGACACAAAGAGATATAAGGTATTCAAAGATATAAGGTAGTGTCCTAATGTCTAACCCTCTTTTACTCAAAAAGCACTCTACTTTCAATTTTTCTTCTATGATCTATTGTTTGATAAGACACTTAGGCACAGTATCCACATGGACAAGCCATATTTAGTTATTGGTATTCAGTGATAGTTTTTGTAGCTGTATGCATGTGTGTATATATATATAAATCACATATTTAGTGAGTTGGCCTCATTTTCTCAAAAATCAATTTATTTATTTATGTCTACCTTATTACCACAAAGGTGGTGAGGCAGACAGTCACTGTTAAAAATGGACACTGTTCCCATATGATTATTTGTTTAATTGCTCAGAGTGATTGATCTCATTTTTTGTGGCTAGGTCACACCAAACTTAAAGTGTCACAGTTTACTACTTCTATATTAATATTCCTGCTAAAAATAGTCTATCATCTTTGGTTTCTAGCATTTCACTCTTATTCCCTCTTTTCAAACAAAATGGCATGTTCGTATCTTGGATTCGTCATTTGTTTTTTTCCACAGAACTCTATTTTTAAACTTCCAGCAAGGAACTCCCCAGAGATTTGATGAATCAGGTGTTGATTTAATTGTTACAAGACATGAACAAGACAATTAAAATCACCCGAGTAATAGCCCTCCTTCACTACCATTTTACAGATAAGAAAACCAAGGCCCAGAGACCTGATGCCAGCTGGCCAAATGACCAACTGGGAATGGCAGAACTGGGAAGATGTTTCCATCCCTTGAATTTCTTTGTTTTTATCTTGTTACCTCTTTGGAAACTCCTAAGCCTTAAGTCTTCTTTCAAATCTTGAATGTCTGAAGGGAACTATTTCATTATTTCTAGTCTCTTTTTATTCTGCTTTCATGCATAATTTTTCTCTTTTTCTTTCCACCTCACATTGTATAAGTAAAAATGTTAATATATCCATGATTCTTTCTCAGCACCACCTGCCCCAACACTGCTACTATGCACAATCTTCTTAATTAAGAGGAAACTCAAGTAAAAAGAAGAAAATTAAGAAGCTAAAAACATTTGCAAGTATAGGACTTCCAGTTTCAAGATGATGGACTGAACATATAGCATACTCCCTCTGCCTTTACAAATCAAAAGATTAAATGTTTTTAAATAAACATAATATGCATGTATACGATGCTTGAAAACAAGAAAGGTCACTTCCAATAACCACAAAAATGTAAGAAATTTCTGAAATACATAAAGCTTCTGAGAAGCAACAGAGAAATTCTGCATACCCATTACAATAGTTAATTAATTACCTCAAGACTAAACCAGAGCATATTCCTTTATATTATTTTGATAATGTCATACATAATTATGTGATATATTTTAGGAGCTAAGAAGAATGAGAAAGGAGTAATATTTATGTATTATTTTATTTAGTCCTAAAAGTAACCTTCTAGATTTAGTGTTATTATCCCCACTTTGCAGATGGAGAAGTTGAGTACCAGAGAAGTAACCTAAGACCTCTTAGCTAGTCAGTGACAGAATGGGGATGGGAACATGGGTGTTTCTGGCTCTAAAACCGGGGCAATTTCCACTACACCAAGATGTCTCCTCACACAGTGGAAGGGCAAGCACTTATTGGCCACTGAAATATGACAGGCACGGGACCAGATGCATTATTAATGACACTGCAGTCTCACTCCTAGTCCCAACTTGGACCTAGAGTAAACCTTTGTGTGATGACCAGTCAGAGATTAGGATGGCAGTGCTGTGGGTCTGGAATTGATCAAGATCAAATCCATGATCTTGTTCTCATTAGTGCATGCCCTAATACTCTGGTCTCATACATAAGTCACATTTCATTTCCTTGAAGACATAAAATCATCACTGAGGGAATTATGACAACTCCCAGAAAAAAAAGAAGACAGACACAAATGCCAGTAAGTCTCCCATCCTCTTGGAAATCTTAGCAAACTCCATAAAGGCTGGCGGTATGTGGTATCAGTAACTAACTGGCTTGGAGCTCAGAAATCTCACAGACATGTCTTCAAGAGCTCCTGCGAGATTTTAATCAGGAGTTTTTGATTCCCACTGTGATTCATCCTGTGAGCTTGGTTTTATGCAGTAGTAACAGAATCTCATTTTAGGTACTGTCCTCAGGAAGAGAGCTCAACAACATGGAAAAAAGAAGGAAGAAAGGAACTGACATTTATGACATGTCTACAATGTGCTGGACTCAGTGTTCAGTGTTTTAACTATGTTATCTCATTTAATCTGCACAAAAGTTTGATGAGCTAAGGCACAGTATCTCATTTTGACAGTGGTAAAACCGAAAATGTGCGAGGTTGAGAAACTTGCTCAAGTTCACACAGTTAGTAGGGTCATGAAGGTTAGTAAGCTTCAACAATGGGTCTACTTGCCAAAGAAATTTATGCCTTTCTCATTAAATTACCTTGAATATAAAAGTGAATACCACGAAGTAATTTTTGTTATTCTTCAGCTAATCTTTGACTGGAAATAATTTGATATAAAATATCATTTTGCCTTTTTGGGCAAAATTCTGTCTAAATACAGAAAATATTGCATCATTACCTAGTAAATTGCTTTCTTACATACCGTAGTTTATCATCTGCAGATATTGTCAGGACTTGATGTTTGAGTCATTATGCTTATGCGATTGGATTTTTAATGATGCAAAAATTATGCACAGTATACCATCATTTCTCTCCCAAAACCAGAATCTGATAGCTAATAATTGCTCCTTACGTCGTTTGCTAATGCTTCATGATATTAATTAGAGTGTAACTGGAATCAGAAAAGTGACTCTCTGAAAATGGCCTTTATGGATTCTGTGCTCATTTTCTTCCAGTAACTTCAAGATTAAAATTGCTAGGTACACATCAATAATTTTTTCCTGGACAAACTCTCCACAAACAAGATATAAGGTCTAGAAAATCTGGCTGGTGACCTTTTCACTTTATGCAAGTGCAAATAACTCTGTAGTTGTATTAGTTGCATAATACTAGCTACTATAAAGATAAGCCATCAAAGTAATGGCTTATCACAATAGACAACAATAAACCTCTATTTATTCTCATGTTAATCCCATACAGGTGTTCCCAGCAATGGATAGCTTTCTTCCACATGGTAATTTAGAGACCTAGGTTTCTTCAATTTACGGTACCACAGGTCCCTAGGGCCTTAGAATACTCTGCCTCCAGGAGTGTGTGTAGAATATTCAAGAGGAACATACATATATAATTAATATATGTACAAATAAATAAGAATATCTATCTTGCATGGGTTATTGTGAGGATTAAAGTCATATACATATATTTAACTTCCATCATAAATACATACACATAATTTTAATCTTCATAAGAACCTTGTGAGTTAGATAATATTATTATTTACATTTTACAACTGAGGAAACTGAGTTAAAGTGGAGTACTTCAACTTGCCTAAAATCACTGTTTTAGTGTCCATGGCTGCTATGATAAATTACCACAAACTTGATGATTGAAAACAACAGAAATTTATGCTGTCCCATTTCTGGAGGACGGAAAATCAGTATCACTGGACTGAAATCAAAGTGTCAGCAAGGCCATATGTCCTCCAGAAGCTCTAGGAGAGAATCCATTCCTTGCCTCTTACAGTATCCAATGGCAGCCAGAGTCCTTGGTTTGTGGCTGCATAACTCCAAATCTGCCCCAGTCTTCACTTTGCCACCTTCTCTCTTTCTCTTTCTCTTTCTCTTTCTCTTTCTCTTTCTCTTTCTCTTTCTCTCTTTCTCTTTCTCTTTCTCTCTCTCTGTGTGCAAAATTTCCTTCCAAATCCCTCTTAAAAGGACACATGATTACATTTAGAGCCCACCCTAATAATCCACAATAACCTCCCCCATCTCAAGAACCCTAACTTAATCATGTTACAAAGATTGTTTTTTCATATAAGATAACATTTACGGTTCCAGGAATTAGAACATGAATATTCTCTTGAGTATTCCTTTTCCAGCCTACAGCGATCACCCAGATGCCACATGGCAGGTCTGGAAATTGAAACCAAGAAGCATGCTCCATAATCCAGAATCTTATCCATTTTGCTAAACAGTTTCCTTTATCCATACACCAAGTCAACCAACATAAAGCAGAAGTCATGTAATTATTTCCACAAAAAGAAATTAATGACAAAATAGAAATGCAGACCTTTACCTCCCCCACATATCCTGCTGTCTCTCCACCTGTCTGGGCCTTATTCTTTTATTATTATTATTAGTAGTAGTAGTAGTAGTAGTAGTAGTAGTAGTAGTATACTTCAAGTTATAGGATACATGTGCAGAATGTGCAGGTTTGTTACATAGGTATACACATGCCATGGTGGGTTTCTGCACCCATCAACCCATAATCTACATTAGGTATTTCTCCTAATGCTATCCCTCCCCTAACCCCGCAACCCCCGACAGGCCCCAGTGTGTGATGTTCCCTTCATTGTGTCCATGTGTTCTCCCACTTACGAGTGAGAACACGCAATGTTTGGTTTTCTGTTCTTGTGCTAGTTTGCTGAGAATAACGGTTTCCAGCTTCATCCATGTCCCTGCAAAGGACATTAACTCATCCTTTTTTATGGCTGCATAGTATTCCATGGTGTATATGTGCCACATTTTCTTTATCCAGTTTATCACTGATGGGCATTTGGGTTGGTTCCAAGTCTTGCTATTGTGAACAGTGCCCCAATAAACATACATGTGCATGTGTCTTTATAGGATAATTATTTATAATCCTTTGGGTATATACCCAGTAATGGGATTGCTGGATCAAATGATATTTCTGGTTCTAGATCCTTGAGGAATCGCACACTGTCTTCCACAATGATGGAACTAATTTACACTCCCACCAACAGTGTAAAAGCATTCCTATTTCTCCATATCCTCTCCAGCATCTGTTATTTCCTCACTTTTTCATGATGACCATTCTAACTGATGTGATATGGTATCCCATTGTGGTTTTGATTTGCATTTCTCTAATGACCAGTAATGATGAGCTTTTTTTCATATGTTTGTTGGCTGCATAAATGTCTTCTTTTGAGAACTGTCTGTCCATATACTTTGCCCACTTTTTGATGCAGTTGTTTTTTTCTTGCAAATTTGTTTAAGTTCTTTGTAGATTCTAGATATTCGCCCTTTGTCAGATGGATAAATTGCAAAAATTTTCCCCCATTCTGTAGGTTGCCTGTTCACTCTGGTGATAGTTTCTTTTGCAGTGCAGAAGCTCCTTAGTTTAATTAGATCCCATTAGTCAATTTTGGCCTTTGTTGCCATTGCTTTTGGTGTTTTAGTCATGAAGCCTTTGCCCATGCCCGTGTCCTGAATGGTATTGCCTAGGTTTTCTTCCTGGGTTTTTATGGTTTTAGGTCTTACATTTAAGTCTTTAATCCATCTTGAATTAATTTTTTATAAGGTGTAAGGAAGGGGTCCAGTTTCAGTTTTCTGCCTATGGATAGCCAGTTTTCCCAACACCATTTATTAAATAGGGAATCTTTTCACCCTTGCTTGTTTTTGTCAGGTTTGCCAAAGATCAGATGGTTGTAGAAGTGTGGTGCTATTTCTGAGTCCTCTGTTCTGTTCCATTGGTCTATATATCTGTTTTAGTACCAGTACCATGCTGTTTTGGTTACTGTCACCTTGTAGTATAGTTTGAAGTCAGGTAGTGCAATGCCTCCAGCTTTGATCTTTTTGCTTAGGATTGTCTTGGCTATACAGGCTCTTTTTTGGTTCCATATGAAATTTAAAGTAGTTTTTTCTAATTCTGTGAAGAAAGTCAGTGGTAGCTTGATGGAGATTGCATTGCATCTATAAATTACTTTGGGCAGCGTGGCCACTTTCATAATATTGATTCTTCCCATCAATGAGCATGGAATGTTTTTCCATTTGTTTTGTGTCCTCTCTTATTTCCTTGAGCAGTGGTTTGTAGTAATCCTTGAAGAGGACCTTCACATCCCTTGTGAGTTGTATTCCTAAGTATTTTATTCTCTTTGAAGCAATTGTGAATGGGAGTTCACTCATGATTTGGCTCTCTGTTTGTCTGTTATTGGTGTATAGGAATGCTTGTGATTTTTGCACAATGAATTTGTATCCTGAGACTTTGCTGAAGTTGCTTATCAGCTTAAGGAGATTTTGGGCTGAGAATATGGGGTTTTCTAAATACACAATTATGTCATCTGCAAACAGAAACAATTTGGCTTCTTCTCCTCCTATTTGAATACACTTTATATCTTTCTCTTGCCTAATTGCCCTGGCCACAACTTCCAAAACTACGTTGAATAGGAGTGGTCAGAGAGGGCATCCTTGTCTTGTGCTGGTTTTCAAAGGGAATGCTTCCAACTTTTGCCCATTCAATATGATATTGGCTGTGGGTTTTTCATAAATAGCTCTTATCATTTTGAGATATGTTCCATCGATACCTAATTTATAGAGAATTTTTAGCATGAAGGAGTGTTGAATTTTATCGAAGGCCTTTTCTGCACCTATTGAGATAATCATGTGGTTTTTGTCATTGGCTGTTTATTATTACATTTATTGATTTGCAAATGTTGAACCCGGCTTGCATCCCAGGGATGAAGGCAACTTGATCGTGGTGGATAAACTTTTTGATATGCTGCTGGATTCAGTTTGCCAGTGTTTTACTAAGCATTTTTATATCAATGTTCATCAGGGATATAGGCCTGAAATTTTCTTTTTTGGTTGTATCTCTGCCAGGTTTTGGTATCAGGATGTTGCTGGCCTCATAAATTGAGTTAGGGAAGAGTCCCTCTTTTTCTGCTGTTTGGAATAGTTTCAGAAGGAATAGTACCACCTCCTCTTTGTACCTCTGGTAGAATTTGGCTGTGAATCTGTCTGGTCCTGGGCTTTTTTTGGTTAGTAGGCTATTAATGACTGCCTCAATTTCAGAACTTGTAATTGGTCTATTCAGGGATTTGACTTCTTCCTGGTTTAGTCTTGGGAGGGTGTAAGTGTCCAGGAATTTATCCATTTCTTCCAAATTTTCTAGTATATTTGCATAGAGGTGTTTATAGTATTCTCTGATGGTAGTTTGTATTTATGTGGAATCAGTGGTGACATCCCCTTTGTCATTTTTTTATTGTGTCTATTCCCTCTTTTCTTCTTTATTAGTCTGGCTAGCGGTCTATGTATTTTGTTGATCTTTTCAAAAACCCAGCTCCTGGATTCACTGATTTTTTCAAAGGGCTTTTCGTGTCTCTATTTCTTTCAGTTCTGCTCTGATCTTAGTTATTTCTTGTCTTGTCCTTTGCTAGTTTTTGAATTTGTTTGCTCTTGCTTCTCTAGTTCTTTTAATTGTGATGTTAGGGTGTCGATTTTAGATCTTTCCTGCTTTCTCCTGTGGGCATTTAGTGCTATAAATTTCCCTCTAAACGCTGCTTTACCTGTGTCCCAGAGATTCTGGTACATTGTGTCTTTGTTCTTATTGGTTTCAAAGAACTTATTTATTTCTGCTTTAATTTCATTATTTACCTAGTAGTCATTCAGGAGTAGGTTGTTCTGTTTCCATGTAGTTGTACAGTTTTGAGTGAGTTTCTTAATCCTGAGTTCTAATTTGATTGTACTGTGATCTGAGGGATTGTTATGACTTCTGTTCTTTTGCATTTGCTGAGGAGTGTTTTACTTCCACTTATGTGGTCAATTTTAGAATAAGTGCAAAGTGGTGCTGAGAAAAATGTATATTCTGTTGATTTGGGGTGGAGAGTTCTGCAGATGTCTATTAGGTCCACTTGATCCAGAGCTGAGTTCAAGTCCTGAATATCCTTGTTAATTTTCTGTATCATTGATCTGTCTAATATTGACAGCGGGGTATTAAAGTCTTCCACTATTATTGTGTGGGAGTCTGAGTCTCGGTGTAGGTCTCTAAGAAATTGCTGTGTGAATCTGGGTGCTCCTGTATTGGGTGCCGCTGTATTGGGTGCATATATATTTAGGATAGTGAGCTCTTCTTGTTGCATTGCTCCCTTTACCATTATGTAATACCCTTCTTTGTCTTTTTTGGTCTTTGTTGATTTAAAGTCTGTTTTATCAGAGACTAGGATTGCAACCCCTGCTTTTTTTTTTTTTTTTTTTTTTTTCTGTTTGCTTGGTAAATATTTCTTCAATTATACCAAACCTCAGCCACATGCAGTTTACCCATGTAACAAACCTGCACATATACCCTCCAACCTAAAATAAAAGTTGGAAGAAAAATAAAGAATATTTATTTTACTTAAATTATACCGTCTTGAAAAGGAATCATCACTATGGTGAGAGCTAGAAAAAATGAAGAACAAAGTCTCTGCTCTGTCAAGTTACCCCAGAGGAAAAATTACAGGTGATCTGCGGTTTGGTCAAGCATGTGTCTATATGTGTGTGTCTGTACATACTTCCAACCATGCCCTAGGTCCTGTGCTTAAAAGCCACTACTCTGTCATCTTCCTCCAGCCACAGAGCTTTGCCTGGGGTGAGAAGTCTGTGTGGCCAATAGGACATGTCAATCCAGAACCCTTACTCCCCTCTACTAACCAACCTCTGTGTTCCAGGGACCCTAAAATCCTTTCCCCATATTGCCCTCAAATTACTTCTAGGCCCTGTATGATTTTCCTTCCCAGGTCTGTCCTCCAGAATACAAACTACACCACCAGAGTACACAGCCCTAGTCCTGAGATGGAGAGACAGAGGGTAATTATTTATGGAGCCTAAATGGCTTCTATTTGTATCCTTGTCCTGTATCTCACAAATATTTGGGAAAGACTGCCAGATCAGAGAAATGGACAAGAGAAGAGGGGAAATTTTCTTTTATCATAGCTCATAATCACTTTTTTTCTGTTTATAAGTCTTCAAAGAATAACATAAATTCCTTAAATGTCCCCATCAAATGAGTGATTTCCCAAAGGTGAAAATGATCATTTGCTGGCACATTTCAGTATTTCCTTCGTAAACATTAAATTACCCACAGAACACAGTGAGAGGTCTTGAACCATGCGGAAGAGCTCCCAGACCCCTTTTGTAGCCATATATTCCATTGCATTCCATTCCAGGACCATGGTGTGCTGGTCATGTCAACAGCTGCTTAGGCAATAAACAGCCATTTTAGCCCTATCATCTCTGTGTCACTGAAGTCCAAAGAAATAAGGTAATGAAACCACTGCTCTGAAATCACGTTTCCTGGAAGTTCATTTCAATGGGTACATTTTTGAGTAATTTTGAAAGGAAACTTGGAGATGGGAAAGTTTTCAAATCAGATATATTTAGAGTTGAAATTTAGCTCTGAGACGTGAGAATCTTCCTCATGTACACAAATCTCTGGGAACCTCAGGCTCCTCACCTGTAAGAAAACACAACCTATTTTATCAGGCTATTATATAGGTCAATGATAAAATATGTAGCCTATTTACAAGAGTCTCTGGCACTTACCAGGGGCACAATAAATGTTCATTCTCACATTTCCCTTTTTTCTCCACTGAAGCTGTCTTTGTTATTCGGATTCTCTACCTTTGACAAACTGGCTTTACCTTTCAATCTGCAACTAGTATTTGGTTCCTGAATATTTCTGTCCTCTGACCTATTTTGGATTCCATTACTTTTTTTTGTTCCCTCTCAGCGCTTCATATCCCCTTTCCCACAAAGAGTCAGCAAAGCAAAGGAGGAAGAATAAGGAATGGGAGGAAGGGTCACTCCCTTTTTAACGCTGCCATGTCCAAACTGCCATTGAGAGTTCTTGACGAACTCTCAGATCAACACCAGTGTCCACCCACCCTGAATTCAGTTCATGCTTGCAAATTCACATATAACAGGAGCTCTGTAAATGTTATTATTCCTGAGCCAAGAAAATTTGCATAACAATTACAGCTACCAGGAGACATGTGACTGCAACATGCACCATTTGCAAATCTTTGCAATGGAGAATCACTTTTGCAGTTGATGGAAAGGAGAAGGTGGGGGAGTTGGTCATTTACCATAATGACTTTTTCATGATAAGCAGCCAGCATCTATGATTATTTCCAAAGGCAGTGAACAGGTTCAAAGTCCTACATTATTGGGCTTTAATTAGGAGTCTAGTTTGCATCCATTTTAAATGTTAATCACTGTTCAGTGAGCCAGTGAACTCAGATAGGTCACCCACAACCTACTCTCTCCAGAAAAAACAAAAAAACCATTTTCTTTTTGTTGAGATGTAAAGTACTTTGGGGCAGTGGCGTAAGATTCTGTTTCTCAAAAGAAAATGGTAAAGGACAGAGTTCAGAATGATTACTCAAAATTTTGAGATTTGCAAAATTTGCTACATTTAGCTGAATTCTTACAACAACCTTCCCTACTCCCAAAAATGTGGCAGAATATATATTGCCAATAAATTTCACGCATGTTGAAGACTATCTGGGAGCCTCTGTACATGTTCCGAAGCACAGAGGCAAATACAGAAGCAGAGTGGAATATTTTTGGCCTAAAATTTAGTCTGAACTTGAGCAGGTCATCTCAACAGGGAACACTAAACCTGGTCCATTACCCAATTTTACCACCTGGCAAAATGAGAAAACCAAAGACTAATGGAACAACTGTATTTTGTTGAATAAAATTGTCCATTATTATAAAACTGCGTCCTTCCTACTTTTCTAATATTAAAGTGTTCTTTATTTTATAAAATTGGTTCTTAGTAGATGGTAGCCACAAAGTGTTGTTTATTTTTAAATAAATCCTTGCTTAATAAAATTGAAAAGTTGGTGAAATTTAATCTTTGCTTAGTAAAATTGAAAAATCCCTGACAGATGTGTAAAATTCTTAGATTTGGAAAATACTGAAATTAGTACATCTCTAGTCCTGCTGTTCATCGGGCAGGAAATCATGCTGCACAGGTCTGCTAAAGACCAGCACCCTGGCTTTGGCCCTGCTGTTTTATGATCTTTCATTTCTGTCTAAGACAATATTTAAAAGTCAATATTTCTCCATTTCCTGACTCTCCCTTTGATGAGAAAGGACAAACACTTGGGAAAAAAAAACTCATGCAAGGTGCTTGAAGACAGAAATTATTTCCTCAAAGTGTTTTAATCATGCTGTTGAAAACCACTTCCTCCATTGGCCTAATCACATAAATCATAGTAAAAGGTTAAAGACAAAGTTCAATTGTACCAAATTGCCTGTGATGGTTTCTCAGAAATGGATTACTTTCAATTAAAAGGTGAAATCATTCTGCTACCCATCGGTATGCCTAGGTGGACTCTGGATTGTAACTTTCTATTTCCTATCCAGACAATGTGCATAGATGTTTGGAGGGCAACAAGTTTAATTTCTGTCAACATTCGATTCAAACCTAAATGTTGAATACAACTTTCATGAAGTGTAATTACATATTATTAGCACCAGGGGGCAGTAGCCAGATCCCGTAAAAGGAAAATGATGTTAATACGATATTCCGTTACTTTCTCCTTGATAAACTATTAATACGACCTGCAACAGATTTCCTTTTTATTATTCAGAGTTTTTAGATACTAAGCATTGTGAATAGAAAAATTCATCAGAAATATGATTCATGTAGCAGATGTATTGCAGTGATTCTTAAATACTAACTTCAGAAGGGTGATGAAATAGAAAGACAAATAGAAATTTCCAGTCTTGGGAATCAGGAGAACAAAGACCTATTTTTCCTATGATGCAACGACCTAGATGAGTTTCCCAATTCCCCCGAGCTTCACTGTCTTCATCTCTAAAATCTTTTTTTTTTTTTTTAATTTCAACAAATTTAGTTAAGGAATCTAATTGGCTTTTATTAGTGATTCATGAATTGGCCAGCATCTCATCTAAAGACTTAGAAAAGACACTCCATTGGGCATGGCAGAACATTCAGTTTTCATAAGGCACCTTGAACAGGAACAAGAAAATAGCATAATACAACAGAAGAAACAGATTGGTTAACATCAGGTCACTTCAGGTTACCTTCCTTGTAAGAGTTAAAGCAGAGGGGACTTCCTTATCATGCTGGCTAAAACTGGCCTGTTTGAGTGTTGTGGCTGTCATCTCTCTCTCTTGATTTCTCAGAAGGTTGGATGACGATTTCAATCTGGTAACACGAAACCTTAGCATGAGTGACCCCATTTGGGTTTGGTCTGTTCTGTTGGGGCCTAATGTCAGAACTTACTTCAAAACAATGACCTCTCATAAATTTTATTTAACAAAAGTATGTGTTTGGTCTGAAACACATAGACCTGTTTATTAAGCAGTTACTTTATGCCAAGTATTATGCAAAGTATATCACAAATATCATCTTATTTAATCCCTACAATAATGAATAGTGAAGTGAATAATGTTATTAGCCCCACAAGACTCAGGAAACTGATTCTTAGAGGGGTTAAGTGGGACAGAACTAGGAAATGAGAGGTCAGATTTAAACCCAAGTTTGGCTAACTCTGAGTCTACTACATATGATACCATACTGCTCGTCTTGCTAAAAGTTTCTTTCCTTTCCCAAGAACAAGTACTCAATTTGAACTAATCTGGTTTATACAAAATGGTAAAAAACCTACACACACACAAAGACCTCAGAATCCTCATCCCGCTTTTGGTGACATGGTCTTCAACAGACAATGCTTTGCCTTGGTTATCTAAGTCAGGAATAGCCTAGTGAAAGGAATTTGGGAACAAGTAAACAGGAAGATGAAATGCCACAAAAGAGAAGGGAGTTCTCTCCAGGTAGGCAAGGCCTTACAGAAAAGAGAAAATCATTATCAGTCAACACTTATCAAAGGCCTATTTCATACATGTCTCCACAACTAAAAAGCCTGAGATGTAGTTCTTGACATGTAATGTGGCTAAAAAGAAGGGAAGGGAAACAGAAAAATGCTCATCACACTGTGAGGCAACTTCATAGTCTACTATGTAGTTCTCAATAACCTCAACAAAACATAGATCTTTATACTATTTTACAGAAAGAAACAGGCTCAAAGAGCTGGAATCCAAAATAAGATATTTTTTTGTGTCTGCATCCAAACTCTACTTTTCCTGTTTCCAGGCCTCTATTATCATAGGAATGGAAGGAATTTGAGAGAGTCACTCAAACCCCTTTCTTTACATTTAAGTGACTTATTCAAGGTCATACCATCCACAGGAAGAAGTGGACCCAGAACCCATGTTTCCAGTCTCATCTGAGCCCCTTTACATGATATCACTCTCTTCTTCTCAATACAAAATACACTTTAGCTGCTTCAGGTAAACAAAGCTATTCCTTCACCAAAGCACATCTACAGCTTCTGTGAGTTCATGGCTTTGTCTTTCTGGTTTTACTCCTATTTTTGTGTTTCACTTTGGTTAATTGGTTTCCCTTCTCAGTGGCATTGCAATTTGCATCTCAACTCCTTACAATCATAAAAGGAAAATTAGCTACCCTTTATTAAGCATCAACTAAATGGCATATGTTTACATGTATTTTCTCTTATCCTAACAACAACCCTGCCCTAAAGATATTAATTGCTCCATTTTACAAATGAGGATATAGTCTCAGAGATGTTAAACGAGTTTCCCAAGATCACACACAGTTAGGTATACTCATATAGTCACAACTATCCTTGCTTCTTTCCACTCAGCCCTATGGCCTACGACCCAGCTCTTTGAGTAAGCATGTTGACCATCTATATTCTTTCTGTCTGTGAAAGGATCACCTATTTCAGGGAAAGAAAATGTAAATCAGTTTACTCAAATAAGAAAAAAGATCAGGTTAAGAAAGGAAAGGAGTTAAGTGTTTTCTCACTCTGACCCTTAGGCTGTATTTACAGTAGTCCCTGGTTTCACTTTCCATGGTTTCAGTTCTCTATAGACAACCACCATCTGAAAATAGGTGAGTACAGTACAATAAGATGATTTGAGAGAGAGAGACCACATTCACATAACTGTTTTTGTTTTTGTTTTTGTGTGAGACACAGAGTCTTGCTCTGTCCCCCAGGTTGGAGTGCAGTGGTGCAATCTCAGGTTACTGTAACCTCTGCCCCCCAGGTTCAAGTGATTCTTATGCCTCAGCCTCCCAAGTAGCTGGGATTACAGGCATGTACCACAACGCCCAGCTAATTTTTGTATTTTCTCAGTAGAGACAGAGTTTCGCCATGTTGGCCAGGCTGGTCTCAAACTCCTGACCTCAGGTGATCTGCCTGCCTCAGGCTCCCAAAGTGCTGGGATTACAGGCATGAGCCACTACGGCCAGCCCTACATAACTTTCATTACAGTTTATTATTATAACTGTTAAATTTTATTGTTATTGTTGTTAATCTCTTCCTGTGCCACATTTATAAATTAAACTTTATCATAGGTATGTATACACTATAGGAAAAAAAAGTATGTATAGGATTTGGTACTATCTGAGGTTTCAGGCATCCTCTTGGAGTCTTGGAATGTATCTGCTATGGTTAAGGGAGAATGATCTACAAACCAACGAACTGCTACTTAGCAAGAGGAAGGCATCAGGGCAGTAGCTCCTCTGTGAATAGTAAAGGTAAGTTATCAAAATATGTTTCTAATATCTCCTCATTATATCTCAATTGAAAAATGAGAATTGCGTTTACAAAAACTCTCAGTTAATGACTGACGCATCACAGTTCTGTGATTTTAGACAATGATTTCTTTCATTCTGTGTGGCTTTGAGCAATGAGCTTCCTCATCTGTGTTACATTTCAAATAGTGCACTCTTCCAGCTAATTTATTACATTTTTATTACAAATCAAGACATGGAGTTAAAAATCAATCCATCTCTCTGACTTAGATTAGTTGTATAAATTCAAAATCTGAATATGTTTCCTGTAGCTTATTTTCACACCTGACCTTGCTGCTGGAGTTCCTGATATGGTTTGGCTATGTTCCCACCAAAATCTCATCTTGAATTACGGTTCCTATAATCTCCACTGTCACGGAAGGGACCTGGTGGGAGGTAACTTAATCATGGGGGAAGTTACCCTCCTGCTGTTCTTGTGATACTAAGTTCTCATGAGATCTGATGGTTTTATAAGGGACTTTTCCCCCTTTGCTCCGCACTTCTTTTTCCTGCCGCCTTATGAGGAAGGACGTGTTTGCGCCCTCTTCCACCATGATTGTGGTTTTCCTGAGGCCTTCCCAGCAAGGTGGAACTGTGAGTCAATTAAACCTCTTTCCTTTATAAATTACCCAGTCCCAGTTATTTCTTCATAGCAGTGTGAGAAGGGACTAGCACAGTTTCCTTCCCTGGTTTGCAAAGGGAAGGAAATTGTGCTAGTCCTCTGTGCTAGTCCTCCATGGCCAAGTATCCACTAACGCACGGATCTCTGAGATTCCTTTCCACATCATAATCTTGACTTGTTTTCTCAAGATACATGTGCTTGGTAATTTGAGGTGTCAACATGACTGGATTTAGGGATGTCCAGTAGCTGGTGAAGCACCATTTCTGTATTTGTGTGTGAGGGTGTTTCCATGTGTCAGTGGACTGGGAGAGGAAAATCCCCTCAATGCTGGCACGACAGCCAATCAGCAGGGGGCCAGGCTGGCACAAATAGGCAGAAGAAGGGGGACTCGCTCTGTTTTCTCTCTCCTTTCTAGAGCAGGATATTTTTTCTCTTCCTTCCTTTGGACATCAAACTCCAGGTCCTTTAGCTTTTGGACTCTGGGACTTGTACCAGCAACATTCCAGGGGGTCCTTGAGCCTACATTGTTGGTTTTTCTTATTCTGAGGCTTTGGACTTGGACTGAGCCACACTACCAGCTTCTCTGGTTCTCCAGCTTGCAGTTGGCCTAACCTGGGACTTCTCCACCTCTGTGATCATGTGAGCCAATTCTTCTTACTAAATCCTCTCCCATCGATCCTCCTCATTCTCTCTCTCTGGAAAATCCTGACTAATACAGTGTGTTTCTTTGTCCCCATTTCAGAGAAAAGTGCATAAAGCAGTTTCTTTAATTTTCCCCCAAGCTGTCTCACACAATAGGCAATCAATATTCATTCAATACCTACTATGGGTGAACCGCATTAGGAATTGTAAATGATATTAAGATGCAAAAGGACTTTGCCCTCAAGGAGCTTAGAATCTACCAGTCTGTCCTACTAGATAACCTGATTTCTAGCTGACTTTTAATTCTCCTACAAAGATATGAAAGTAACCACATTTGGCCGGGCGCGGTGGCTCAAGCCTGTAATTCCAACACTTTGGGAGGCCGAGACGGACGGATCACGAGGTCTGGAGATCGAGACCATCCTGGCTAACACGATGAAACCCCATGTCTACTAAAAAAATACAAAAAAATTAGCCGGGCGTGGTGGCGGGCGCCTGGTCCCAGCTACTCAGGAGGCTGAGGCAGGAGAATGGCGTGAACCCGGGAGGCGGAGCTTGCAGTGAGCCGAGATCACCCCACTGCACTCTAGCCTGGGTGACAGAGCAAGGCTCCGTCTCAAAAAAAAAAAAAAAAAAAAAAAGAAAGTAACCACATTATTCTAAAAAAGAGATTCTTCATTTTACAGAAAGATTCACTGCACATTTCCTAAAAGTACACTAGCATATTTAAAATATGAATTAATGTGCATACAGCATTTAGGGGAACATATTTGCTACTTTAACAATAATAGAAAGAGTTTGATCATTGTTTTTCTCTGTTTTACAACGGTAGGAATTAATTTTTTATGACATAAGTCCTTGAATGTTGTTTGTTTTTAGGTTACAATGGGGCCTTGAAATCAGGCTATTTATTTATTGTGAACTTTCATTAAATGGCATCAGACATGATCATCCACTTTTCCTTTTCTCATGGCCTCTCTCTTTTTAATATGCTTTTAAAATACTTGTTAAAATGTTTGTTTGTCTTGTAGACTATCAATTTAATGTGGTCATATCTATATAAGCTATAAAAACTACGAAACTATTATCACCATCAATATGATATGAAACAAATATGAGATCTAATTATGCTTCACTGTAGTCATACGTCCCTTAATAACATTCATGAGTTACCAGTTACATAATTAAATGCCAGAGGTGTTATCAAAGATAAATTTTAAGGTCTAATTAACTGATAATAATTATGGTTCAATGTTAAATCTATATGATAATTAGCAAGACATTAGCAGAGAAAGTTTGCTAATCTGAAAATTATGAAGCTATTTCCGACCTGCTGCAGCATGGATGGACTTCTGTCTCCAAAGAAATGGCTTCAGATTCTGGGTGGACTCAGAAAGAAAAGATGTGGTTTATGTGCAGCGGAATAAAATAATAGTTATAGCTCCTGGAATGCTTTTTAAAAATTTTTAAAATTGTGGTAAAATACATGTGACATAGAATTTACCATCTGTACATTTTATTTTAAGAGTACAGTTCTGTGGCATTAAGTACCTTCCTATTGTTGTGCAGCCAATCTCCAGAACTTTTTCATCATGCAAAATGTAAACTCTATCTATATTCATTAAACAATAACTCCGAATTCCCTTCCCCCTGCCCTGGCAACCACCATTCTGTTTTCTCTTTCTATAGGTTTAACTACTTTAGGTAGCTTATACAAGTGGAATCCTGTGGTATTTGTCCATTTATAATTGGCTTATTTCACTTAGCATAATGTCATCAAGGTGCACCCATATTGTAGCATACGTCAGAATTTCCTTCTTTTCTAAGGCTACATGATATTCCATTATGTGTATATACCACATTTTGTTCATTCATTCATCGATGGATATTTGGGTTGCTTTCACACCTTGGCTATTATGAATAATGCTACAAACAACATGGGTATATAACTGGCTCCTTTCTGATTTGATATAAATAGGCACATTTTCTGGGCCAAAAAAATTGACCCTAAGTTCAACCTCCAGTGGCCCCAGTTGCAATGACAATGCAGGCCCCTGTGACTGATAAACTAGCCTTCTCCTTGAGACTGGTGTTCTTCCTCTTAGGAAGGAGGTTGGAAATGATCTAATATTTTTTTAGTGTGCTCAATGTGTCAGGTTCTGTTCAGGTCGCTTTTACTTTCTATTTCTAATAACCCCTTGAAGTAAGTATTAATCTTTGTATTTTACAGATGAGGAAACTAAGGCTGAGAGTTTAATAATATGCTCATAGTCTGAAAAGAATAAACAGTGAAATTGGATTAAAATCTAAGCCTTTTTTTGCTCTAAATGCCATGTACTTCTTCCCACTACATAGATAAGCAATAGAAACAACTCTTCCCCCTTGCATTTATAGAGCCAAATCACACTGCTTAAGGGACATCATTCTGCATGTCATGTTTCTACCTCTTGTCTGCACTGCCCCTTCTGCTGTCTCAGTCATTCCCTATTATGTGCTTAATCCTATCCTAGACATGAAGGGAGACTGAGGTATAAAAGGAAGCACCAACTGTAAGAAGCTCACAACCCAGTTGGGAGGAAACACAGGAATTTCAAGAGAGTGAGTCTCTACATGCACGTAGGAGTGGAGTCAGGGAACACAAATTCTGATCCCAGTGCCATCCAGTGTGGATACTCTGCTAAACATTTTGCCTCTTGGTCTCTATTTATAAATCTGGAAAACGAGGTCATTAGATTGGGTTTACTTTAGACTCTAAATTTCTGATGTGTTATTGCATACCTACACATAGAGGTGACTTCAGGCAAAATGCATAAGTACTCAATGCCTTAGTATCCTCATTTGTAAAATAGAAGGTGAAAATGTCTCTTGCAAGATTTGGGAGGAAATTAGATGCAATACTTTCAAAATTGTGTCAGGAATACCCTTGTACAATAAATGGTAGTCAGTATTACTATAGATCTGTGTTGAATACTGACAAAATCAATAGCAAAGTTGTAGGGTAAAGACAGTGATGGGGGCCAGGCGCAGTGGCTCATGCCTATAATCCCAGCACTTTGGGAGGCCAAGGCAGGTAATCGCCTGAGGTCAAGAGTTCGTGACCAGCCTGGCCAACATGGTGAAACCTTGCCTCTACTAAAAATTCGAAAATTAGCCAGGCATGGTAGCTCACACCTGTAGTCCTAGCTACTCAGGAGGCTGAGGCATGAGAATAATCGCTTGAACTCAGGAGGTGGGGGTTGCAGTGAACAGAGATCATGCCACGGCACTCCAGCCTGGGCAACAGAGTGAGACTTGGTCTCAAAAAAGAAGACAGTGGTTGGGCAAAGTACTTAAGGTGTGGTTTTGAGGCTTTTACTTCTCCTCATGGACAAAAATAACCCATTAGTACGTACAATTTGGTTTACCATTCTGACTCCTTCTGTGAGAATTAGACAGTGAGAATATAATCTTGAAATTCTGTTTTCCATTTGCAAGAAAACTATCCAAGGATTTTATGGATGTCCTGTGGTGACAAGGGGTAATAGATTTTATTCAGTTGTAGAGTGGAAACAAGCCTTGAAAATCATGAAGTTGTGTGGTCCCCAAACCTAGCTGATCATCAGGATCACCTGGGGATACAGATTTCTAGTCTAACTCCCAGAAAAATCCTAATTCAGTAGGTAAACCTGTGGTACGTAGTTCTCCAACTACACTTTGACTCTAACTCCTACAGCTATGGCCCTCTTTTAGTCTTGCTTTCGCCTCACACCAAGTGACAACCATACTTAAAAAAGTAGTTTTCTGAGCAATTCCACTTCTGGGTATATACACAAAAGAATTGACAGAAAGACTCAAACAGATATTTTTGCACCCATGTTCGCAGTAGCCTTATTCACAATAGTCAAAAGCCACCCAAGCGTCCATTCAGAGTTACTAAACAAAATGTGGTATATACACATACAATGAAATACTATTCAGCCTCAAAATGGAAGGCAATTCTACCACATGCTACAACACAGATGAACCTTGAGGACGTCATGCTCAGTGAAATAAGCCGGTTCACAAAAGGACAAATATCTGATTCCACTTTTATGAGGTGCCTACAATAGGCAAATTAATAGAGACAGAAAGTTAAATGGTGGTTGCTAGGGAGTGGGGAGGAAAGAATGGAGGGTTATTGCTTAATGGGCATGGAGTTTCAGTTTAGGAAGATGAGAAAACTGCTATGGATGGTGATGATGAGAGCACAACAGTATGAATATGTGTAATGCTACTGAACCCTACTCTCAAAAAAGATTCAAATGGTGCATTTTATATTATGTATATTCTACCACAAAAGAATAAAAAATTTAAAATTAACTAAACTGTAAAAAAAAAAAAAAAAAAGTACCTTTCTGGCTAGAGGAATGAAAAGATTTATTTCGAGCTTCACCACCAACCAGGTTCTCTTCTGAACAATGAGGAGATGATTTATTCCCTCCAAGAGACCATGTACCTTTTAGGGAGGGATTGAAATGTATTAGTGAATTCCACCTACAAGGGGAAAACCACTCTGACAGCAGCATGCAAAAGGTTTCTGTGGAGTCAAAAAAAGGAGCAACCAATGCTTCCAGGGAAGGCTGGGGATAGAGGTTGATATGGTTTGACTGCGTCCCCACCCAAATCTCATCTTGAATTCCTATGTGTTGTGGGAGGGACTCGGTGGGAGGTAATTGAACCGTGGGGGGAGGTCTTTCTCATACTATTCTGATAGTGACATGAGATCTGATGGTTTTATAAGAAGGAGTGTCCTTGTACAAGCTCTTTCTCTTTGCCTGCTGCCATCAATCTAAGACATGACTTGCTCCTCCTTGCCTTCCACCACGATTATGAGGCCTCCCCGGCCACGTGGAACTGCAAGTCCATTTAACCTCTGTTTTTCTAAATTGCCCATTTCAGATATGTCTTTACCAGCAGTGTGAAAACAGACTAATACAGAGGTAGTGGGGGAAACTGAAGGCCTCTCAGAGAAAGTAACACAGAAACCGTTGACTCTTCTCCAAAGGTCTGGCCTGCTCCACTCCCCTTCACCATTCTCTGAGAACTGACATTGCCTGCTCCTCTCTCCAGCCACTGCCCATCTCCTCTGCTATCAGGTCTTTGCTGTCACGTTCTGAAGTTCCAGGTTGAACTTTGCCAGCACCCATTGACTGATATTTTACAGAGAGCTTAAAAATTCTTCCTCGCCCAGAGCTTAGGTCTTTCAGTAAAGTCTTTTCTTATGCCTAATATTGTGCAGCTATTTTTGTCTTGTTTTGCTTTTTGTTATCATTCCTATACCTGTTGTGGAAAAATGTGAAAGTACATAATCAAAAAGAAATAGAAAATAAAAACACCTATAGTTCCACCACCTACCTTAGAAATACTAACACACACATACACACACACACACACACACACACAATGTTTTACATTAGTAGGGTAACACCATGCATTACCATTTTGTAATCTGCTTTTTCCACTGCACTCTGTTTTGACTCCTCTAGATATTTGTAGCTGGGGAGAGATTGAAGTCAGATTCTAACATTTACCATTTTGCCCACACACATGCAATTCTCATGCCCAGGTTTTCTAAAGGCCTTGATTCCTAGAGAGGAATCATTAGTCCATTTTGTGTTGCTATAAAGAAATACCTGAGGTTGGGAAAATTATTTTTTAAAAAGTTTATTTGGCTCACAATTCTGATAGCTATAAGTTAAAGATTCAACATCTGCATCTGATGACAGCCTCAGTCTGCTTCCACTCATGGTGGAAAGTGAAGGGGAGCCAGTGTGTGCGGAAGTCACATGGCAAGCAAGGAAGCAGGAGAGAGGGAGGAGGTACCAGGCTCCTTTTAACAACCAGTTCTTGCTGAAACTAATAGAGAATGAATTCACACCCACCCCAAGGGAGGGCATAAATCTATTCATGAGAGATCTGTCTCCTCACAACCCTGTGGAGGTTAAAGCAACTGTATCTTGGAAGCTAATCCGCCATGTTGACTTCTGATTTACCCCCATTCCAGAAAGACCTCTAAGATTTTCAGTTTACCTACTGTTTCTGTGGAAGAGCAGGTACTTAACAGTAAATCCTGCCCTTAAGTCAAAGAACCTCGATGTTATTGTATTTCAATTGTCCTGCACATCCCTCTGAATCACCCCTTCCCTATAGTACACAAGCCCTGGGTCTAGGGGGTAGTGGTGTGGGATCCACCATCCTGTCTCACCACTGCCTGAGACACAGACATGGCTTCTGTCCCTGTTAAATGTTTCTAAGGAAGTGGATGTGTCCATCTCTTTCTTCAGCCTCTCAGTTTCCTCAGACTTTGGGGGTAGGTTTGCATAGACCCACCCACTGTGGAACAGACTTAAACACCTCCCACTAGGCCCCAGCTCCTCTCTGGTAATCAAATTTCAGCATGAGATTTGGTGAGGACAAATAAACCCTAAGAAACCATAGCAAGGGGTAAAGCAGGGACTGCCGATAGAAGGGTCCGGGAGCCAGAGATTGAAGGCAGGGCAAGGAAAAGCAGATTTCCTGCCTTTCTTTTCCCTGTGCCACTGCCTTCCCTCCTCTCCCCTCACAGCTACCCTTCCAAACACAGTGCACTAAAACTCCAGCCCTTTGGAGTGTGTCTGCCCTGCCAGGAATCAGGCACAATGCCATCCCAGCAGATGGGCCAGAAAATAGGTAGTCAATGTTCATTTCCATGGACAA
Source organism: Chlorocebus sabaeus (assembly GCF_047675955.1). Taxonomy (NCBI): domain Eukaryota; kingdom Metazoa; phylum Chordata; class Mammalia; order Primates; family Cercopithecidae; genus Chlorocebus; species Chlorocebus sabaeus. The sequence continues at coordinate 55,881,931 of NC_132915.1, forward strand.
ATAGGAGTATCAAGAGTGGATGTTGAAAACAGGACTCCTAGGTAAGAATTTATCCTTCAACACTCATATCAAGACAGACACAGTCAGGATTCTAGCTGAGGGACAAATTCACTCTGACCCAAGAGAAACAGCTGTCAAGTCTTGGGGAAAAATGCTTCCGTGGAGAGGAAAGGGCAGCAGTGAGGCCAACGACCTCTCTGGTAGGTTTCCCTCGCATTCTGCAGAATCCCTCTTCAAGCCAAAACCAGCTTGCTCGGCCCAGCCGGCGCTGGTTAAACAGGTCATTAGAATGCAGCGCCTCACTCCACAGGCTCTCCAGATACATAAAGAGTCCATAACATTTGGGCTGCAGCCCCAACTCATTATTTGCTATGAAAGTTTATGCAGCCACAAAATTAAATGGGAAAAGCACATTAGGAAGGGTTTGCAACCTACTTAACTCATGCCTGACAACAGCAAAAGACCACAATGTAACTGTCAGCTTGTCAGCTTAGTCATTCTCCTTCTCAATTTAAGTCACAGCTAGTTCTTTGGGAGAAAGTTCCATACAAACATGAGTTCCTTACACATCCCAGGGGCTGTCCCCTGTGGCCTGGAATCCCACAACCACGGTAAGCTAGCCATTCTTGCCGGGATACCACTAGGCTGTCTACTCCAGTTACCACTTTGCAAAAGAAGGCTGATTTCTACATGTCTCTCTGGGTCATTTTAAATAACGTCCAAAAATTCCCATTCAGCCACAGATGAAGTCTTGTAACAAGATCGTTTCTTTTACTAAATCGTAGTCAGTAAACTATGCACCAAAGCCAAATCCAGCTCCTTATCTGGTTTTTGTTTGTTTGTTTGTTTGTTTTAAACAAAGTTTAATGGGAACACAGCCCCATCTTAAGTGTTGGCTGTGAGCTGTGGCTGCTTTTGGTCTACTAGGGCAGAATTGAAAAGTTGCAACAGAGTCTGTGTGGTCAATAAAGTTAAAAATACTTAACTAATTTTTATAGAAAAATTTGTCACTCCTCTACTAAATCACTGTATGTACTAACTTTTGTTGTTGTTATTTAAAAAATATTTTGTTGTTGTTTATTGTAGAAAAGGCTTGAAAGAAATGGTTATACAGGTTTTCTTTTCTTTTTACATTTGTATATTTTCAACAAATGTTATGCATTTTTTGTAATTTAGGGAAAAATATTTTTTATCGAAAAGGTGAAGGAATGTATGCCTTTGTAACGGAAAGAGAATCTGCAGGACTGATTGCAGATGTGCAGATGATACTTCTCTTATTTTGTTTGTGTTGCTATAACAAAATGCCTGAGGCTGGGTAGTTTATAAAGAACAGAAATTTATTTCTCACGGTTCTGGAGGCCGGGTCCTAACAGCTTTGTTGTCTGGTGAGAGTCCGGCTTCTGCTTCAAAGATGGTGCCAAGGTGGTCCTGCCCCCTCTGGAGGGGAGGAATGCTGTGTACCCACATGGCGGAAGGTGGAAGGGCTAGCCAGCAGAACACTGCTTGAAGCGTCTTCTTTAAGGGCCTTAATCCCATTCCGAGAGAGGAGCGAGCCCACGAAGTCCAATTACTTCTTAAAGGCCCCACCTTTTGATACAACCACATTGACCTTTAAGTTTCACACCTGAATGTTGGAAGGGACACATTCAAACCATCACAATGCTAAAACTAGATCAAATGTTCCATTTTCCTCCGTGGGTAAAGGTGAACTTCTTATGATGACAAATGCAGGTTGTGCGTTAGTCCAGGCCATCTGAGAAGCTGTCACCAACACATGGGAGGACTTTATTAGCAGAAATCCCTGTGAGAGAAAGAAGGAGGGAGCCAGGGGAGGCTAGGAATGCAATCAAACCCTGAGTGAAAAAGAAAGAGAAGAAAGGAAGAATGGGTGGAAGCAATTCAGTTATTTTTGTTTTTTGAGACATGGTCTCACTCTGTTGCCCAGGCTGGAGTGCAGTGGCATGATCATGGCTCACTGAAGCCTCAACCTCCTGGGCTTAAGCAATCCTCCTACCTCAGCCTCCTGAGTATTTGGGACTACAATAATATGTCACCATGCCTGGCTAATTTATTATTGTTGTTATTATTATTATTGTAGAAACAGAATTTGATTATGTTGTTCAGGCTGGTCTCAAACTCCTGGCATCAGTAATCTTTATGCCTTAACCTTCCAAAATGCTGGAGTTACAGGCATGAGCCACAATGCCCAGCTGGAGAATGTAGTTCAGTTCTAAGAAAAGTCCGGCAAGGCCGGCAGGAAGTTCTTGAGCCAAAGTCACCAGTCAGTGGAGTACTGCATCTCCCAGGAATGGACCTACTTTATATTCCTGCTACACTCAGTTACTGACTGGCAGCAGCCTTTGGGAAGCATGGCCTAGAAAATGCAGGGATGGAGTTCCTAGGCCAGCAGCTGGGTCTTGGATAATTATACTCCCTGCAGTTAGAAATCTGAGAGATGCATATTCATGGTCACCTCAAAAAAAAAAAAAAAAAAAAAAAAAAAAACTATAAAGAACACACACACAAAAGTATGTGATTCTTTGTGGAAAAATCATTTTAAAACATCAGCCCAGCCTCTAAATGAGGTTCCAGGAAGAAACAGACTTTTTGGAAGCTGAATAGATCCTAGAGCTCACATTTCAACCTTCTTATTTTATAGATAAGAAGAAGGTATTTTAAATAGTCCACTTTATACAAAAATGGTTCAGTGTCCTATCTTTCAGCATAGTCTATTTTATATTCTGAGCATCATTGACTTTAGAGCTTTAGATACCTTGACAATGGCTCAATCCATGGGACACAGAGAAGGTTTTAGTGTGAAAAATGAGCCTCAAATGTTGGGAACACTCTTTAGAGCGGGGCCCAGATTCGTTAGTGAGAGGATTTTCAGGCAGAAGTCAAATCCTTTATTTCTACGACACATATAAGATATCAGGCCAAGGTTGGATTTCAGTTTACCGGATAAAGTCATGGAAGCTAAGGAAGTAATGAAGTAACATTTCTTGAGCAACTACTATGTGAAATAGTGCTACTAGCAATATCATGATTCTATCAATGTTTTAATTTTTTCTTTTTTTTTTCGTCTTACCCCGACTTGAAGCTCAATATCAATGTTTTAAAAAGTTAGTTTTAGTAGGAGAGTGAAGGCTGGTTTGGAGGCCAAGAGGCCGGTTAAGAAGTTACTAATTGTCCAGGTAATGATGGCAGGAATAGAAATAAGGGAAGAGATATGTTGCATGGTTAAACAAGAAAGCACAGAACCTAGCAACTGCAAAGAAAACAAAGATGTTTCCAGACTGAAAGAGTCAGAGGAAGAGGAGCCCGTTAACCAAGACAGTCAGTAAGGAAAAGTGAGAACAGAAGATGGAAAAAGCAGAGAAGCCAGTGAGCAAAACTGGACTTGTAGAGTTTGAGATGCTGTTGGAGCATTCGTATGGAGCCATCCACCAAGTGGGTGAAAATTTAAGTTTGAATCTCATTAGCAGAAACAGGGCTAAAGATGTGAACTTAGGATTTATCAGTAAAGATCTGATCATAGGAGCTGCAGAAGAAAAAGAACCTAGGACATGATAATGTCTTGAAGGTGGATAGGGACACAGAAGCCAGCACAGCCCAGTGGGAAGAAGGGCAAGGGAAGAACCAGGAAAGCCTAGTGCTAAAGAAGCCAAAGGAGAGGAAAGCCCCCAGAAAAAACAACTGACCTAACAGCACTAAATCCTACAGAGAATAATTTGGAGCGATCACTGGAGACTGCCCCAAACCAGACCAGTGGAACAGAAGTCATCCTGCAGAGTTGAGAGTAAGTAGATTATGAGGAAGTGGATTCGAGCAGTGAAATGAGTTTGATTGTTTGGTGGGTGTTATTACCACAACCAAAGAGGATTTAACAAGGGGATTTTATTACTTGCAACACATAAGGAGAACATAGGGGGTCATTCCCAAAGCAGTGTTTCTTGGAAGAAAGGTGGAAAGGAGGCTTTTGTTGTGCTAGTTGGCTGAGTTTTTGTATGTAAAGGCAGGGTAAAGGCAGCACAGGTACGGTCCCCAATCATGTTGCTTCATATGCCACATATATAGAAAATGGCAAACAAGCTCCTCCCTGGGTGTGGTTTTTAGTATGGTCATCTGGAGAGTTCACCAAAATTAATCTCTAACTCAGGCATCTCTGGTTCCAGCCAGTTTTTGTTTCGCCATAGCTGGACTTCTTCCTGGAACCTTTTGAAACAGCAGAAACTCAAGGTGCCACAGTTACGAGTGGTTGCCCTTTCACAGAGCACCCAGGAACACTGGGTTTCAAAGAGAGTGAGGGATGAAATAGTGGAATAACCATTTGAGGGGTGAAGCATCTAATTGGCCAGCCTTGAGCTTTTCTCCATTGATTTTGCTGTTGTCAGGTACTCGAATATTTGGGCTTCATTCCCTCCTTTTTGCATCCACTCGCATTCTTGACACTTAAATTTGCCTAATCTGGTCTCCAGGTAACTGTACCCTGTAGAATTCAACTGTGTTAAGGATTAAATAGGATTTTGTGAGCAAGCCTCAGCAGAGCTATTTGAAATGACCTGCTGTAACAGATGCTATTGGAAGCTAAACTATTCAGGATGTGGTCTCCCTCTGCCTCTGTTCACACAGGCTTAATTTATGTCCTTTCTTAACGTATGTCTTAGCGAAGAAAAGGGATTGCAGTTAAAAGGCTTATATATGAGAAAAAATAATTTTTAATTTCTTAGTAAATCAAACTATAAGTATAATCATATCTTGGAACGCTTGATGCTTTTTAATAGTAAGAACTCACGTTTCAAAGAAATAATAATAATTTTAGAATAAATTTCTGGCCTTTTAAAGGTTTTGAGAGAAAGGGTTTGATAGTTTTTGTCTCTCTTTTTCTGTCTCACTGTCTGTGTCTCTCTCTCTCTTTCTGTCTCAATCTCTCTCACACACACACATATGGCAGATGTTATAGAAAGTCATACGAGGTTTTTCTAGTTCTGGGATCATCATTATGAGTAGTAATAATATGGTTTTCGAAACATTTTTGTGTTGGCTCTGTAGCAAATCTTAACTATAAAGATGTTAAACAGTAACCATTATATTACAAATAAAACTTACACCTGTCTGTCTAAAACGTTACGGTTTATTATTGTTGTTGTTGTTATAAGAAAAGGAAAAAGCAACCCTATGGGTAAAACCATTCACACAAGAAAAATCACGCTGGCAACTCATTATTTGAGGTTGTTATTATGTTAGACGATCGCTTCTAGGTGTGAGGCACATATACCTATAATGATCACATTAAGGCAGAATCTCATTAATAATAGATGAGATCTGATTATATCCATTCCTGATGTTACTTTAATAACCTCTGGCATTTTTGCAACAAAAAACAATAATTTGAACCTTTTTGCTTTTTTAAAAAAAAGAAAAATCATTCTTGGCACATCTTAGTACCAAGCTGGAGAAAATAGGTTGCTTTTGAATCCAGGAACAGTCTCTGACATGAGTCTTCCTGGTGCCTTTTAATAGTAAGAACTGACATTTCAAAGAAATAATAATAATAATCTTAGACTGAATTTCTGGCCTTGTACAGATTTTGAGAGAAAGGATTTGATAGTTTTTCATTGTGGTATATAGTGATTTTGTGTGTGTTTTTTTTTTAATTAGGACACATCAGCTTCTGTATTCACACCAGATCCAAATGCCTTGTATTCCCTGACAGTGCAGGAAAGGGGGTCCAATACAGTCATAGTCTACAAGAACTGAACAGGTAGTCTAGATGAAGCACTTGGTTTGTTATTTTACATCATCAGGAACTTTGTTGCTGCTTTTCCTGCCCAGCTTTTGTTTAATCCTTCAGCTCTTACATAACCTCTTACATATCACAGGCTGAATGAAGCCTGTCCCCCACCACCCCACAAAATTTCCATACGTTACCTTAATATGGGAAAAGGGACTTTGCAGATGTTATTAAGGATCTTAAAATGGGTAGATTGAGCTGGATACCTGGGTGTGTCAGATGTAATTACAAGGGCCCTTATATGGTAAGAATATGATGTGATTAACAGAAGCAGAGGCTGGAGCGCTGGGCTTAGAAGATGGAGGAAACAGCCAGAAGCCAAGACTAAGGTCAGCCACTAGAGGCTGGAGAAGGCTTCCAAACAGTTTCCCCACTCAAGGCCTCCAGAAGAAACAAACCTACCTACATCTTGATTTTAGCCCCATAAGATTCATTTCAAAATTCTGACTTCCCAGAATCATAAGAGAATAAATCTGTGTTGTTTTAAGCACTAAATCTGTGGTGACTTGTTACAGTAACAATTGGGAATTAATATATCTCATATCTTCTTTCCTTTCAAAAGAGGAAGAGAAAGGGGTAGATTGCATGGGTCAGAGGAAAAAAAAATTCAATAGTTATTTTAATCTACATAGCTTGAACGAAGAAATGATGTGCTTTTGTACATCATAATTTTCCTATTGAAGATAATCTTTGCATATTATAGAAAGTTGAAAAGGGCAAAACAGAAAAAGAGGAAAAATAAACAGCTTTGCTGACGTTCTATCATTTTTACTTCCAGTCTCTTTTCTATGTGTATTTTTATATACCTGAGCATTAGCTACCAGTATGTTGGAAATAATCATGGAAAAGAAGTACTTGTTGCTTATTTTGTAAATAAGAAATTTAAACATCATGAAGTTAAGGAATTTTGCCCAGTCATACTACTCACGAACAGAGTCTGGATTCCAACCTGGGACTCTCTTAACAACAAATCCCATTTTACCGCCCCACACTATGAAGTGAGTAGGTGAGAATAAAACTGTCAGGGACAAAGATCTAGCCATTTTGATGGAGGCTTTAAGATTCTACTCCCGCTAGAGGTAACCCCAAGAAACTAGAAGGTTTGGAATGAAGTGCTAATGAGAAAGAAACATCTTTCTTTTTCCTAAGTTGACTCCTCTACCAACAGGTCAATGAGGCCAGGAAAACATTTGGTAGATGTAATTGAAATGCAAAAATTAAAATCCCTTTTCATATCATCAGCCAAACTATTCCATTGCTACAGCCAAACAGAGATGGGATTTTTTTATACCTTCGTGAAATCTTCCAGATAAAGGCTTTCATATCAGTTTTATTCGTTGTGTTACCAATACTACACTGCTCTATTTAATTCCATTTAAATGCATTTGCTTTGTCTTTTCCAAGAAAACTTAGGAAGGAGAGAGGGAGGGAGGGATGAAGGAGAGAGGAAGGGAGGGATGGAGGAGAGAGAGAGGCGGGGGAGGGAGGGAGGGAAAAAGGAAGGAAGGAAGGAAAGTAGGAAGGAAGGGAGGGAGGGAGGGAGGGACGGAGAGTGGGAGAGAGGGAAAGTTTGTCAAGTCCTATGCAATGGAAAAGGTTGATTAACACGGTCTCACGATTTTGCATATGGTTTCATCTATAGGCTCCTTTTTTATTATTATTCATTAAACATTTCTATTTGTGTCAAGCAATTGGGAATTGCTTGCATTTAACAGTTTCATGCCTCATGCAGTCAGTGATGTAGAGAAATTAATGTAAATGAAAATAAATTGGGTATTATGCCCAGTAGGAAAGCACCCCAGCCTGTATCCCTTATCTAATTCACTGCCTAAGCCAGAGTGCAGAACTTCTAATGCAGTGTGGTTTCCTCTTCATAAGGTGCAAAATACAGCCTCCATTAATGGTCACTTTGAGGGATGTTTAATACAAGGAAAGAGCATCCGCATCTGTGAGGTACTTGGGAAGCTGGTGTCCTCTCTATGGGTTCTGGCTGGGACATTCATCCTGAAGGCAATTTGGAGAGAGAGACAATAGGCAATACAGCTAAATCACTCAAGAGACATCAGAGGGCTCTCCTCTGTGCCTGGGGGGCGGAGCTGGGCTGTAGCCAAGGCTGTTCTATCTACTCAGAGTATAGTTCTCCGTCCTTCAAGGTCATTCTCCCCAGTAAAGCAGGAAAGGGAAATGGAGTTGCAACTGAGATGAAATCCCTGACCCCTTTTACACAGAAAGACTATAGCCACTGTGCTGCTCACATCCTTGCTTTTTGCCACATACCTATTCCTCATATTTCCAGAGCCAGGGTTCTAGCTGTTTCAGGATAATCTGATTACACAGTTACAGAACCTGAGAGGATTTGCTCTTGCTTGTATTAGGACCCATAACCAGTGATTCCAATGATGATAATAATAATATGATGACAATGATAGAAGTTAACCTTAACTGAACACCTGCCACACACCAAGCACTATTTAAAAATTGAATTCTCAAACAAACCCTAAGAGGTAGACACTATTATTATCCTTATTTTCTAGATGAGGAAACTGAAACACCAAAAGAACAAATGACTTACCTGAGACAGCAGCAGCTAATAAGTGGAGAAGCCAGAATTTGAACCTGGGCTATTGGCCTCCAGAGTCTTGGGCCAGTAGCTCATTGACCTCTTATACATTTATTTTTGCTAATTCTCACAGCAATTCCTAGGAGAGATAACCTTTATATTTCACAGAGGAAGAAACCTGGCCTTGCCGGAGATCATTCAGCTTCTCACATTTGTATATAATTCTATAAGGCACTGGTTTGCAGACTTTTTTCTTCTGCTGAAGTCTTCCTGAAAGTAAAAGTTTATTGGAAGACTGAAGCCAAACAAAACTTCTCACACTGAAGTGAGAAGAGGGGGTATCCTGTCACTCTTCACATCCCTACTTGTGTCAGGGGAGCAACATCTTCTTTGTTCCTTCCAGAGCACTTATCATAATTTCCAACTGTTTTATGCCATTGTTTGATATATATTAATTGCCTATCTACATAACTTGCCGGTTAGTTCTATGAGGGCAGTTATCTAAGGCTATCTTATTCACCATGGATCTGTGTCCCCACCAAAATCTCACGTTTGATAGTAATCCCCAGTGTTGGAAGTGGGTCCTGCTGGGAAGTGATTGGGTCCATGGAGGTGGATCCTTCACAAATGGTTAAGCATCATCCCCTCAGTGCTGTTCTCATGATAGTGAGTCGATGAGATATCATGAGATCTGGTTGTTTGAAAATGATGGCACCTCCTTCCTATCTCTTTTCCTTCTGCTCCAGCCATGTAAGATGAGCCTACTTCCCCTTTGCCTTCCACCATGATTTTAAGTTTCCTGAGACCTCCCCAGAAGCCAAGCAGAGACCAGAATCATGCTTCCTGTACAGTCTGTGGAACTGTGAGCCAACTAAATCTCTTCTATTTACAAATTACCCAGGCTTGGGTATTTCTTTGTAGCAATGCAAGAATGGACTAATACAATCATTGTGTGTCTAGTACCTAGAAACCACCAGGCACATCGTAAGTGTTCAATAAATATTTACTAAAATGTACAAGTGAAGTCATATTTTTTCTCCTCAATCCCACATGGAGTAAATTAAGACAAAATAGAACTACCAAAAGCCAGACAGCAGAGGGAAATATTAAATGAGGTTTTCCATTGATCAATGTTGTATCCCATTTCTGTTAAATATATATCACTTTGCAAGGCACTGTGTTTAAACTGTTATTGCCGTTGCCACTGTGGAAAAGAATGGTGTCAGTCTACAGCTATGAGCTTAGATCCACTCAGCCCAGTGGTGCCAGTAAGATCAGATGAGAGGATGTACCCGATGAGCATCTTTCAGGAAGGCAACAACTACACTCATGCGTAGAGGGATCGTTTTCTTTTTATGATTTGCAAAGTCTACCCACACCAAACCTGGTAGATTTCCAAGAAAAACTGAAGTAGAATTTCCTGAAACATTTCAGTAAATTCAGTGTTTCAAAGGTTACTATCATCTAGGTCTCCTTTAAAAATTAAATAAACCCTTGAAGTAAATGGCAATTAATTTAGCTTGATCAAATAAATATAAAAAAAAGGTCATGAATAAAATTAAAATAGATTTAGAAAAATACATTTTTTAAGTATGGCAGGCAATATTCAAAGGTCAACCCAAATTAGTAAGATAAATTTGCAGACTCAGTAGACAGGTACGCAATGGGATGAAAAGACAATTCTCTAAAGAAGAAATATTAATGATTAATAAAATGTGAAGAAATATTAATGGTTAATAAAATAGTTAACTAATGTATAAGATCAGAATACCACTACATTTTTTCACAATGAGAAATTAGTATCAAAGGGGCCAGAATATATAAAGTCCAATAGAAAACAAGGGTTACATAGACTTTCTGTATTCTGGTTCCTTTGAAAACCATTGTTTTCGGACTCTATAGACAACTGTTCATTGCTTTCTAGTTTTACTAGAAAGCAAAAGAAATGTAACTTAAAACCACAATGTAATGTCATTTAGAAAAAAAAAAAACAAGTTTATCACGCCACTGCACTCCAGCCTGAGTGACAGAGCAAGACTCTGTCTCAAAAAAACAAACAAACAAACAAACAAAAAACCAAGTTTATTGATGTATAATTCATATAGAGTAAAATTTACTCTTCAAGTTTATAGTTCAGTGAGTTCTGATAAATATGTACAGTAATGAATCTACCATCAAAATCAAGATATAGGACATTTCCATAACCCGCAAAAAGTTTCCTTGGACATCTTTGCTGTAAATTTCTTCCCTCATGCCTAGACTCTCATCCAATTTTTTCCCCTATAGTTTTCCCTTTTTCAGAATGTCACAGAAGTAGAATAATACAGTATGTAGCCTTTTGAGTCTGGTTCAAGTCTTTTTCAGTGGATCAAATTAGTAGAGACGTAAAAGGTAATAATAGTGTTGGTAAGTGTGCTCAGCTATTGTGTATGTAAACTGATTTAACCTCTCTTAGGTGCAAACTGACAACATGTATCAAGTCTAAAAATGTTGATACCCACTGACCACTAGTCCATTTTTAGGAATTCCTATACCAATAGTTATTATCAAAGATGTGCACAAAGACTTCATATGCCCCAAAATGTTCATTACAGTGTTACCTATGGGAAAAATTATAATCTTCCAAAATATTCAACATAGAGGGAATGGATAAGGAAATTTACATGATGAATGTATTTACCTATATACCGAATTAGAAGTAAAGCTGACAAAAATTTTTGATGGTATGGGAAAATATTTCTAATATTGAAATTGCACAAAAGCAAAATATAAGCTGCATATATATTATGATCTCAGACTAAAAATGCACACAGAAAAGATTGAAAGGAACATTATTATCTCAGGGTGATAGACTATGAAAAGTATATATTCTGTATTCTCCTAATTTTCTCTAATGGACTTCTATTATGTTTATGATTAGAAAAATACTTTATAAGATATAGAAAGTTCTACTTTTTTTTTTCTTAGAGACTGAGTCTTGCTGTGTCACCCAGGCTGCAGTACGTAATCATAGCTCACTGTAACTTCCAACTTCTGTGCTCAAGTGATCCTCCTGCCTCAGCCTCCTGAGTAGCTAGGACTACAGGTGCCTTCTACCACACCTGGCTAATTTTTTTTTTATTTTTTGTAGAGGTGGAGTCTTGCTATGTTGCCAAGGCTGAACTCAAGTAATCCCCTAGGCTTGGTCTTCCAAAGTGCTGGGATTTCAGGTGTGAGCCACCTCACCCAGCCTAAAGCTCTGCTTTCTGTCTAATCTGAATCACTTTTGCTGTACTCTAAACTCTTAGGAAGATTCGGACAAACTGGTCAATCAATCGCATCTTTCATCAAGATATATCGAGCAGCTATTAGACCTTAGGCACTCTATCAGTGCTATGACTACACAGATGAATAGACCTCTGCCCTTACCTCAAAAAGACATTAGGTCAATATATAAACATACAAAATTAATTACTTCTAATAATTTATTTTGCATTTTTCTCTATGCTAGACACTAATTCTTTTTCATATTTTTACCTTATTTCCTCATCTGTAAAATGGAGAAAATGCTAGGCAGGTTATAAGAGAGTTTACCCTTAAAACACTTAGCACAATTCCTGACTTACAGTAAAGCAATAGATATTTGTTTTAGTATGAAAAGTATTATCAACAGGCAAGAAATTAACAAACTAAGTAGCAAATATTAGAGATACAGAGGAGGGACAATTCTACATAGGAAAGAGAGGTCAAAAACACTTGAGGTTTCCTGAAAGGTGATTAGGATTTTACAGATGGCCAAGTAAGAGAAGGGCACTCTAGGAAGAAGGGCCACTGTGCATCTTCATCTCTTTGAAAATGACTTTCTAGCACTTCTATAAGGAGGCCATTCCCTGTGTGATATATTCTCAGCAGTCTCTTAAAAGCAATGCTGCACCCTTGCATCAAATTGCTTTCAGTGTAAAGATACACTTTGACAAATGTCCACATTCATTTCATAACTTGACTCCACAGGAAGCAGAGACAATCCCATCCAGTGCAGTGGAGACTGTGCTTTTGCTGGCCTTTAGCTTCACACAGAGCAGAACCTTCAAGGAAACTCACCAGAAAGCACACGGGCTTCTAGGTAAATGGTATCTTCATACAAACCTTTTGAAGCAGCAAAGCAGCAGTATTGTTTTTGCCAACAAAGAGGAGTTAGCTCATTATCTTTTCTTCTTTACTGTCTTTCCTCATCCTTTGCACTGTGTACCAGAAGCTCTTCCAGTACACAAACAACATATAAACTTTAGCCATCTCAGTGATCTTCTGGAAGACGAAAATAAGACATGGAAACTTTTTTTTAATACAACGTTTTTTTGTTTTTCTTCAGAAACATTAGTCATTAGCCAAATGGTGTGACTAGTTATGTACCCAGCTTCAGCAGCAGCCACCTAAAGGCTGACAACTTGTATTCATGTTAGGAATCAACCATACCAAAAAGAGAGCTGGAAGAGAAATTCCATGTCAAAGGAAGGAGAGGTACAATGCACATCATCATCATTCAATTAGGAATTAGGTCCATGTGGACCTAATTAGGTCCTAGTGGGAGGTGGAACTGTTCTTTCCCCTTCTGTATACAATATTCCATATACGTAACCTTCAGGGTTTATGAACTTTCCATTAAGAACCCCGATTAGTCAGCAATAATTTCCAAACACCTCCACTTCTGCTAACACTTTGGCCCCAAGTAAGGAAACACTGCTCTTTATTTTAGAATCTCACTCTTACTCATCTTCACATTTTTCTCATGAATGCAGCTCACAAAAGATTTATTTATAAATGAGTATAAAAAGTCACAATGGATTGATAAACTGACAACATCTCTAAAAGTGGCCAAGCTCAGCAGAAGCTCTGACATTTCATCCACAATCATCTTCTCCTCCTAATAAGAGCAGAGGAGGTGGAAAATGCTGTGAAACACTAGCTCACAAGAGAAGATGTGGAATATGTGTTCTTAGAGGTACTAAGCAGATAAAGGCAGCCCATCAATTTTGGATTGCTTTGATGCTTTCCTGTTTCAAGTGTGGGGTTGGCTTTGAGAGTTCTCTCACTGCTATGATTTTGCCGATAGTAAACTGAGTTACACTGAGGAAGTTTTCCTAAGTGACCAATTAGACAACATGTCACTTTAATGTGATGGGATTATTCAATGCTAGAAACAGTTGTCTATGGAGAGCAGGCAATCTATAAGGTTAAAAAAAGTAGCTTCCACTCATGAACCTAGGATCCACTGGACCTTCCAGATAAATAAGTCTCATTTCATTTCAACTCAGCCAGCCTACCCTGACCCTGAACAGAACCCATAAATTCACCTATAATTTATTAAAGGTTTTCAGGGCACTCCATTCAACCGGTTCACACAGACAGCATACTTTGTTAATACATGGTCCCATCACTGAAAAGGAGAAAATGTAAGTCAGGGCCACAATAGGTTTAGAATGACTGCATTTAAATGTTTATGGACTGGAATCCCAAGTACATCTTGATGCTGACAGGGCAAATAGTTCTGCATTTAGCCACAATTGATGGAATGTGTGTCCACGAACATTTCCCAAGGGATAACTAAACATAATTTCGTCTACGACTTCCCCTGCACTTAAGGAGCCCAAAAATTCTAAGGTAAAAATAAAAACAATAAACACTCAGGTTTTCGGTATAATTACAATCTTTTGTTTGCTTTTGTTTTTTAAAAAAATATTGAGTCCTTCTAGAAAGAAATGCTTCATAAGTACACCATGTGGGAACAACCCTACTGTTAATGTGTTGTTTCTATTCTGTGTATAACATATTTTTACTCAGGGCCTGCAGAGGAAAGAGGAATGATACACAGATTTTTTTTTTCTTTTTTTTTGAGACAGTCTCACTCCATTGCCCAGGCTGGAGTGCAATAGCATGATCTCAGCTCACTGCAACCTTCGCCTCCCAGGTTCAAATGATTCTCCTGCCTCAGCCTCCCAAGTAGCTGGGATTACAGGCACCTGCCACCACGCCCAGCTAATTTTTTTTTTTTTTTTGTATTTTTAGTAGTGGTGGGATTTCATCATGTTGGCCAGGCTGGTCTTGAACTCCTGACCTCAGGTGATCCACCCCCACCTCGGCCTCCCAAAGTGCTGGGATTACAGGCATGAGCCACCACGCTCAGCCAATGCACAGATTTTTTTAAAGGGAAGTAGGAACAGGGAAACACTGAGTACACACAACTATACCACCAGAGAGGTCTCACCAAAGGCCTCTGGATAAGTTAAAAGAATGGCTACACAAGATCAGGAAAAGTTTGAGCCTCTACTGCACTTGGGATCTTTCAACCTCCTGCAGGTTTTTGCCAATGACAGAACAAGAGGGGCCCCTCAGATTCAGAGTCAATGCACTATATGCTAGGCATCGTGCTAGATGATTTCACTTCTGCTATGACCACAAACAAAGAATTCATACCTTTGAAGGAAGGACTCGGCTACCTTTTGCTAGCCAGAAAAAGTGGCAGCACCCACGGAGGAGGCTCCCATGATTGTGAGGCCAAGTGTCAGAGACCAGGTAGCACTGGCTACTATTTGGGAGCACTCACTGATGTACAGAAGACTTTCCAGTGATTCTAGAAACTCAAGGGGAAGAAAAGGAAATGCAAGTTTTAGGAGAGCTTTCAAGGCAGACCAGTATGCTCACCAAGGTCTTCTCCCAGAATGCCTCCACAGGATGATATTCGTTGCCTTGAGAGTAGATCATGGTTCCCCAAAGGACAAACTTCGAAATGGGATTTTCTCAGGATCTTGAGAATGAATCCATATCTCACATTATACAAGCTAAACAAACTAATGTGTAAGATCAGACTACTACAATGAGAAATTAGTATCACAGGGGCCAGAATATATAAAGTCCAATAGAAAACAAGGGTGACATAGACTTTCTCTATTCTGGCTCCTTTGAAAACCATTGTTTTCTGACTCTATAGACAACTCTTCATGGATAGTCAGTTAGAATGTACTTAAAAGCAAGTAATAGAAAACCCACCTCAAATTTGTTTAGACAATAAAGATAATTTAATTACTTGTATAACTGAAAAGGCATGTAGTAGAAAGTGCTTCAGGCAAGACTTGATCCAGCAGTTTAAAACAATCACCAAGGGTTAAATTTATTTCCACATATTAGCTCTATTTTTTATCATCTTGGCATCTTCCTAAACTACTTCTTTTCATGGCTGCAAAATAGTTATCAGCAACAAGAAGATAATATGCATTTTATTTATTTAACTTCAGTAAAAGAAGGAAAGCTTCTTTCTGCCCACCCAACAAATAAAGACTTAAATCTCACTTTGATTGGACTTTTGTAGTAAAATACCTGCCCATGAACTAATCCCTATAGCCAGAGGACTGGTTTAGGCCTGAGTCACTGTCCATCTCTGAATCAATCACTGTGATAAAGAGTATGGGTTTATGAAAACTGGCTTCTGGAGGATCTCCAGAGTTAAGGGATGGCAATACCAATACACTTTTGTAGGCAGTGATATACTAGCCATTTAGTCCATCCCTAAAGACCTGGGGTCCTAAAAATTTAGCCATGTCAATGTAGTATTTTTTTTTTTTTTTAGATGGAGACTCACTCTGTCACCCAGGCTGGAGTACAGTGGTATGATCTCAGCTCACTGCAACCTCCACCTCCAGGGTTCAAGTGATTCTCCTGCCTCAGCCTCCTGAGTAGCTGGGACTACAGGAATACACCACCACACCCGGCTAATTTTTGTACTTTAGTAGAGATGGGATTTTGCCACGTTGGCCAGGCTGGTCTTGGCTTGAACTCCTGACCTCAAGCGATCCACCTGCCTCAGACTCCCAAAATGCTGGGATTACAGGTGCGAGCCATCATGCCCAGCCTAATGTAGTCTTTTTTTACATTACTAGTTGAAGAAAAATGGATGCCCTTTGAAGATTTTTTGAGATTAGAAAACAAAAAGAAGTCAGAAGGAGCCAAGTCAGGACCATAAAGTGGATGCCTAATGATTTCCCATTGAAACTCTCCCCAAATTCTCTTATTTGATGAGAGGAATGAGCAGGAGCATTGTTGTGGTGAAGAACTCTGGTGAAGCTTTTCCAGGCATTTTTCTGCTAAAGTCTTGGCTTTCTCAAAACACTTTGATAGTAAACAGACGTTATCATTCTTTGGTTCTCCAAAAAGTCAACAATTGTAATGCCTTGAACATCTCCAGAAAACTGTTCCCATGACTCTTGCTCTTCATTGGTCTGCTTCTGCTTTGACTGGACCACTTCCACCTCTTGGTAGCCATTGCTTTGATTGTGCTTTGTCTTTAGGATCATACTGGTAAAGCTATGTGTCATCTCCTGTTAAAAGTCTTCAAAGAAATGCTTCAGGATCTTGATTCCATTGAACACTCTGCTCTTGTCTTCAGCTTATCCGGGCACAATGGTCTTGGCACCCATCAAGTGGAAAGTTTGCTCAACTTTTATTTTCCAGTCAGTATTATAAAAACTGAACCAATTGAGATATCTGTAGTGTTGGCTATTGTTTCTGCTGTTAATCATCAGTCCTCTTCAATTAGGACATGAACAAGGTTAGTTTTTTGCTCACAAATTGAAGTGGATGACTTGCCACTGCCGGCCTCATCTTCAACATCATCTTGTCCCTTCTTAAAATGAGTTATCCATTTTTTTTTTGTCAACTGCTGATTTCTTTAGTGTATTGTCCCCATAAACTTTTTGTAAAGCATCAGTTATTTCACCATTCTCCTACCCTAGTTTCACCATACATTAATGTTTATTCTTGCTTCAATTTTAGCAGAATGTATGTTACTCTGATAGTGGCTGTTTTCAAGCTGATGTCTTATCCTTAGGGCCTCAAACTAAACCCTTTTCAGACATGTTATAACAAGTTAGTATTAGTTTATTTTGGTACAAAAAAGAAACTGAAATCAATGCACAGTTTCTTCATAATACACATTTTCTATGAATTTTTTTTGAAGACCCCTTGTAGATAATTTAAATGGGACAGAATGGATGCTTGGGAGGAAAGTAATTCTATCTACTGTAGAAAGTCATACCATAATCAGCAGGTTGCTTTGTAAACATGAAATCAGAGAAAAGGGAGTCAGATATGCAAATGTTTAATGGCATCAAGATTAATAGCAGGATTCTACCAACTCTCAACATGGGTATCCTTGCCAAGGGTACTAGGAAGTTCACTGGCTAACTTCTGATTCTATCCACATACCTTAAGAACAAATAGAACAAGAAGAAAAATACAGTATGACTCCACTTACATGAGGTATCTTGGGAAGTCAAATTCATAGAGACAGAAAATATAATGATGATTGATAGCATCTGTAGACAAGGGGGCATGGGGAGTTATTGTTTAATGGGTACAGAGTTTCAGTTTAGCAAGATAAAAAACATTCTGAATGTGAAGAATGGTCATGGTTGCACAACAATGTGAATGTTCTTAGGAATTGTCCCCTTAAAAATGGCAAAGATGATATATTTTATGTTATGTGTATTTTACCACAATTTTTTTTTTTTTTTTTTTTTTTGAGACGGAGTCTCGCTCTGCCGCCCAGGCTGGAGTGCAGTGGCCGGATCTCAGATCACTGCAAGCTCTGCCTCCTGGGTTTACGCTATTCTCCTGCCTCAGCCTCCCGAGTAGCTAGGACTACAGGCGACCGCCACCTCGCCCGGCTAATTTTTTGTATTTTTTAGTAGAGACGGGGTTTCACCATGTTAGCCAGGATGGTCTCGATCTCCTGACCTCGTGATCCGCCCGTCTTGGCCTCCCAAAGTGCTGGGATTACAGGCTTGAGCCACCGCGCCCGGCCATTTTACCACATTTTAAAAAATGAATTGATGGATGGCTTATGGGTGTCTTACAGGCCATGGAGTTAAATTTAGGTAACACTACTCTAAAGTGTTAAGTGCTTGTTTTTAAGTTAAATTATGAAAGAGCAATTATTGCTTTTCTGTTGTAAAACAGATACGGTCAAACACTATAATGACATACAAAGAAGACATATGTCCACATTTGGGCTCAAGGAACAGAATAGAGGTACCCCCTAGTCTCTCACAATGCCCTGCTTTAAGGTGGGGATCTCTTCTTTAAGCTGGCACTGCTAGAGACCATTTAAATTGTGCTGCAGGAGAGAGACCTCCAATGCCCTGCCTCCTCATATACTTATAACTGGGAGTTGACAGAGATCATCTGACACAGTTGGTCTGAAACAAGGCACAGCCTTGCCAGTGCAAAAAATCATTCTACTCTCAGTGCCAGTCTTCTGAGAAGCTTGCATATCAGCATTAGTGCCAACCAGTAGAATTCTTGCCTCTCTCTGCAGGGCCAGCTCATTACTGGACTATTTGAAAGTTGCTGGAGGCATCCAGTAGAGAAATTGGCTTGTCTCTCCTCATGATCTTACATCTAAGTGCTTAGAGGAAACTTCACTATAGTCCCCAAGTACTGACTGAAAATATTGATCATATTTCAGGAAAAAAAAAAACTAATAGGACAGAGAAAAATACATCATTGGCAGCTGAAGTAGCACTTCCAGGGGCCCAGAAGAAACAGCCGGTGGTGTTAGAGCAAGTAAAAGATACAGGCAGTGTACCAAGTGTGAGTGCCTGATAAGGTCTATAGCCGTGCAGAACTGCAGCCGGGCTTTAGTTATCTTAGCAGAGTAACAGCGCTCTATAGAGCTCTTTATTATGTTGACTTTGATTTCTTTATG
Source organism: Chlorocebus sabaeus (assembly GCF_047675955.1). NCBI lineage: Eukaryota > Metazoa > Chordata > Mammalia > Primates > Cercopithecidae > Chlorocebus > Chlorocebus sabaeus. Next base: position 55,901,020 of record NC_132915.1, read on the forward strand.
CCATGTGATTCCTGCATATCTGATAACTGAACTCTAAAACTCCATGCAGATACTCAGCTGCCGTGCCTCAACAGCAGTCATAGATATTCCCTTCAAAGAATATTTCTAACAGTTACAACTAAAGGATAAATATTTCACTTACTTCTTAATAATTCGTACAGAATTAAATGCCATCATCTGTCCTCAGATTAGCATTTTTTAAAGGAGAGAGCAAGTCCTCAGAGGGAAGCAAGATGTCAGCTAGTAATTAATTAGTGTTTTAAGATTTTGTACTGAGTGCAAAGCTTAACATACCTGTTCTTAGTGTGGTTATATATTAGTACTTGTGACAACGTAGCATCAATGTTTTGAGTTTATCAAGTGCAGGACATTGTGGTAAACTATACGCATCCTCTAACCCTTAAAACACTGTTAGATCAGTAGCATTATTCCTAGTTTGCAGATGAAGAAATCGAAGCTCAAAGTGTCTAGTAATTTGCTCAGGTGTTACACAGTGAAGAAATAGTAGAGCTGTGGTAAAAACTCAGATGTCTGATCCAAAAAAAACTTTAATTACTAATCCTTATGGTTAAACATAAGTATATCTTTGTGGCGCCAATGAAACCTTGGTGGGTTTTCCATGCTTTGAATACATCCCTCAAGAGGCATCTAGACAAACCTAGACATCAGAAAAATATGAATTTTACCCTGTTGGGAAAAATGGATGCCAAAATTTGCATAGAAGTTTCGTAATATCCATTGTGACTGGTAGTAGCCTAACCTATCAGGAGAGGAAGTGGAAATTGTATTCCTAAGTAATAAATGAGTTCCCCTGTTTCCAGCTTTGGCTTTTTAAGCCTCCTTCAAAAGACCATTGCTTGCACAGCATAAAGGTTAAGCCCACCGAGGTTCAAATTCTAATTCTACTTTTGTCAAGTTACTTAACAACCCCAGGCTTAATTTTCTCATCTATAAAATGGTCATAATAATCATATAAAATTACTAGCTTTTTAAAAACTTTTAGCCATGTGAATGAGCATGTGATTGGATTTTAATTTTCATTTGTCTGAGAGCTAATGATTTTGAATATCTTTTCATGTTCTTATTTGCTGTGGGTTTATCTTTTTTGGTGAATCCTCTGTTCAATGCTTTTACCCATTTTTAAACATTAGATTGTTGGTCTTCTTAGTATTGAGTTTTCAGAGGTTTTAAAATAAATTCTGCGACTGGGCACAGTGGCTCACACCTGTAATCCCAGCACTTTGGGAGGCTGAGGCGGGTGGATCACAAAGTCAGGAGTTCAAGACCAGCCTGGCCAGCATGGTGACACCCCGTTCCTACTAAAAACACAAAAAAATTGGCCAGGCATGGTGGCACGCACCTGTAGTCCCAGGTACTCAGGAGGCTGAGGCAGGAGAATTGCTTGAATCCAAGAGGCAGAGGTTGCAGTGAGCCGAGATCGCACCACTGTACTCCAGCATGGGTGACAAAGTGAGACCCCATCTCAAAAAAAATAAAATAAAATAAAATAAAAAATAAATTCTGTGTGCATACCAAGTGTGGGTGAGGATATGGAATAACTGGAGCTCTCATACATTGCTGGTGGAAATATAAAATGGTATAACCACTTTGGAAAACTGCTTTGCAGTTTCTGAACAAGTTAAATGTACATCTACAACATGACCTAGTTATTCTACTCCTAGGTTTTTACCCAAGAGAAATGAAACCATATGTCAAAAAAAAAAAAAAAAAAAAAAGTTGTATATGAAGGTTCACAGCAGCTTTATTGGTAATAGCCCCAAACTAGAAACAATCCAAATGTCCATCTGCAAGTAAATAGACAGGACAAATAAATTGTGGCATAGCCATAAAATGGAATATTATTCATCCTTTAAAAGGAATGAAGTACTGAGACATACTACAACATGAATGACTCTCAGGATAATTATGCTGAGTGAAAAAAGTCGGACAAGAAAGGGTACCTATTGTATGATTTCATTTCTATAACATTCTGGAAAATACAAATGCATTGACAGTGACAGAAGCAGATCAGCAGATGCCTCGGGAGAGGCAGAACAGCTGTAGAGGGTTGAGAGGGAGGGAATACAAAGGGGCACAAGGAAGCTGTCAGGGATGATGGCATATTCATTATTATCTTCCTCATGATGATTGTTTCCTGGGTGTGAATATACATGTAAAATATAACAAATTGTAGATTCTAAATATGTGTAGTTTATTGTATGTTAATTAGACCTCAATAAAGCCTTACAATTTTATCAGCTCCCAACATCCCCTTTGTCCTGTGAATTGCCCCAGACATAGAGGAGGGGCCACCAGCCACCACATTTGTACTATATGTCCCTGCCTTCCTGACCAGAGCAGAGCCATCTAATGGCAGGTCACTAAAGATGAGAAACAAAGATGTCAGTGTTCCGGAGAAAAGGTCTGGCTGGGTGTAGTGGCTCATGCCTATAAATTTCAGTGTTTTGGGAGGCCTAGGCAAGAGGATTACTTGAGGCCAGGAGTTCAAGACCAGCCTGAGCAACATAGTGAGATCCCGTCTTTTAAAAAAAATAGTCAGGTGTGGTTGTGCATATCTGTAGTCCCAACTACTCAGGAGGCTGACATGGGAGGATCACTTGAGCCCCAGAGTTCAAGGTTACAATGAGCTATAATCATGCCACTATACTTCAGGCTGAGCAACAGAACAAGACCTTGTCCCTGGAGGGGGGGAAAGAAAAAAAAGAGGTACATTACGTTCTGCTTCTGAGGTCCCTGGAGCTGTCTAAGCTTGGTCATCCAAAAACTGGTTGTTTTAACTTAGGTTTCAAAACCTGGGTGTCCTGTCAATAAATTCCTTTTATGTTAGCTAGCTAGAGTTAGTTTCTGTTGTCTGCAACCTTGAGGAAGAAATGAAGTTGCCATTTAATTCATTTATATTTATTATTCTTTCTATCACAAATGGCCACACCTCCTGTTTTAAAAATAAGATGTTCAACCAGCTAGGTAGGTGATTCATCCATCTCTTCATTTAACAAACTTTGATCGAATGGTGCACTATGTGCCAGGCCCTGTACCAGACATTTTCAGATTTCATTCAAATTATACAATAGCCTGTATAAAAATTTCATTTTACAGATAAAAAAGCTTAGACTCAGGGGGTTCAGTTACTCGTTTAAAGTCAAAGAGTTCCTAGTAGGTATGAAATTCAGGATTTGGCCGGGCATGGTGGCTCACACCTGTAATCCCAGCACTTTGGAAGGCCAAGGTGAGCAGATCACAAGGTCAGTTCGCAACCAGTCTGGCCAACATAGTGAAACTCCGTCTCTACTAAAAATACAAAAAATTAGCCAGGTGTGGTAGTGTGCACCTATAATCCCAGGTGCACACTCAGGAGGCTGAGGCAGGAGAATGGCGTGAACACAGGAGGCGGAGCTTGCAGTGAGCCAAGATCACGCCATTGCACTCCAGCCTGGGCAACAGAGTGAGACTCCATCTCAAAAAAAAAAAAAGACAGAAATTCAGGATTTAAGACCAGCCCTAACTCCAGAGACACTACTCTCCACAAGCTGTTCCTTAGTAGTAGTAAGCCCTTACATCAACAGTCAGCTCACAATGTCCAGTCACTGCGGCTTGTGGCTTTTGGGAGTTAGCGGTCCCAAGATGTTGCCCTGATGCTGCCTCACGGTGAACAACAGTGTCAGAGGATTATAATAGTGCCAGAGCTTTGCCCGACAGGGCTCAGTGTCCTGAGAACAGGATGAATTATCTATTCTGGAAGGCAGGGACAATCAAGGGTCCTTTTTCCCTGGTGTTGATGCCTGTTACCTGGTAATGAAACTGACTTCTAAGTGACAAAGGAGCAGCAAAATTCTAAAAAAAAAAAAAAAAAATCCACCATAACTATAGGAAACACCTAAGCAATACCACTCCAGCCACAAATCAAAAGATAATGGGCCTATAATATTCTTCCTGAGAATTCACTGGAACTTCAAACACTTATGAATAGCTCAGGGTTGAAGCTGCATTTTTACACAGTTGCTGGAAGCACTCCTAATAATTTCCAATGCACAGGCACAGGTTAAAGCCAGAGACCTCACAACACTCTGTTTTCCTCAGGGAAGTAAACCTACCAGAACAGAGGGAGATTTTCATGTTCAGTTTTAGAGATTTCAGTAGAGTTTAAATGTGTTGCTTTTGAATTTTAAAAAATATAATAAAAGGAAATTCATGAATATTCACATTACACATTCTTTCTTATGATCAACCCATAAAAGTATGAAAATTGCTCCAAGTTCATGTGCACTAAAAATCATTTTTAAGTATCATTTTTAAGATAAAAAAATGGGAAACATTCAATAATCTGGTCATGTTAAAGTATATTCATGTGATAAAAATTATGTACATATTATAAGTGTTTTCAAACACTAAAATAACATAGGGTAATATTGATGGTTTGTTACATGATTAAAAATGATCCTAAAATGTATGCGGCGTATGTTTATTTGCATGTGTCAGTAAGAGAATACAGCCATCCCCCTTATTCATGGTTTTGCTTCCCCCAGTTTCAGCTACCTACAGTCATCTGTGGTCTGAAAATATTAAATAATTAAATAAATAATAAAAATATTAAATGAAAAATTCTAAAAATAAACAATTCATAAGTTTCAAATCTGAAAAGTTCTAAAAATAAACAATTCATAAGTTTCAAATCTGCAAACATTCTGAGTAATATGATGAAGTCTCATGACATCCCATTCTGTCCTGCCCTGGACATGAATCATCCCTTTGTCCAACTTGTCCACACCCTAGACACTACTTGCTCACCAGCCACTTAGTACAGTGAGTTAGTACCCCAGAGTTATCATATTGCCGGTTACACTTAGTACCCCAGAGTTATCATATTGCCGGTCATAGTGTCACAGTGCTTGTTTGTGTTCAAGTTACCCTTACTGTTTTTTATAATGATGCCAAAGTGCAAGAGTGGTGATGGTGGCATATTGTTATAATTGTTTTATTTTATTATTAATTATTGCTGTTAATCTCTCACTGTGCCTAATTTGTAAGTTAAACTTTATTGTATGCACATATGCATGGGAAAAAGCATAGTAGGATTTGGCCACACACCTATGGCCATCTGATCTTTGACAAAGCTGACAAAAACAAGCAATGGGAAAAAGACTCCCCATTCAATCAATGGTGCTGGGATAACTGGCTAGCCACATACAGAAGATTAAAACTGGACCCTTTCCTTAGCCCATATACAAAAATAAACTCACGATGGATTCAAGACTTAAATGTAAAATCCAAAACTATAAAAATCCTGGAAGACAACCTAGGCAATACCATCCTGGACATAGAAACAGGCAAAGATTTCATAACAAAAACACAAAAGCAATCACAACAGAAGCAAAAATTGACAAGTAGGATCTAATTAAACAAAAGAGCTTCTGCACAGCAAAAGAAACTATCAACAGAGTAAACAGACAACCTACCGAATGGGAGAAAATATTTGCAAACTATGCATCTGACAAAGGCCTAATATCCAGCATCTATAGGGAACTTAAACAAATTTACAACAACAAAAAAAAAACGACTCCATTAAAAAGTAGGCAAAGGACATAAACAGACACTTTCTTTCTTTTTTTTTTTTTTTTTTTTTTTGAGACAGAGTCTTGCTCTGTCAGCCAGGCTAGAGTGCAGTAGCATTATGTCGGCTCACCGCAACCTCCCTCTCCCGGGCTCAAGCAATTCTCCTGCCTCAGCCTCGAGAGTAGCTGTGTTTATAGGCATGTGCCACCACGCCCAGCTAATTTTTATATATTTTTTAGTAGAGACAGGGTTTCACCATGTTGGCTAGGCTGGTCTTGAACTCCTGACCTCAGGTAATCTGCTCGCTTCAGCCTCCCAAAGTGTGGGATTACAGGCGTGAGCCACCATGCCCAGCCAACAGATACTTTCAAAAGAAGACATACATGCAGTCAACTAACATATGAAAAAAAACTCAATATCACTGATCATTAGAGAAACGCAAATTAAAACCACAGAGATACCATCTCACACCAGTCACTATGGCTATTATTAAAAAGTGAAAATATAACAGATACTGGCAAGGTTGCAGAGAAAAAGGAACACTTACACTCTGTTGGTGGGAGTGTAAATTAGTTCAACCATTGTGGAAAGCAGTATGATGATTCCTCAAAGAGCTAAAAGCAGAACTACCATTCAACCCAACAATTCCATTTCTGGGTACATAGCCTGAGGAATATAAATCATTCTACCATAGAGACACATGCTTGCGAATGTTCATTGCGGCACTATTCACGATAGCAAAGACATGGAATCAACCTAAATGCCCATCAGTGACAGACTGGATAAAGAAAATGTGGTACATATACACCATGGAATACTACACAGCTATAAAAAAGAATGAGATCATGTCTTTTGTGGGAAAATGGATGAAGCGGAGGCCATTATCCTTAGCAAACTAATGCAGGAACAAAAAACCAAATACCACATTCTCCCTTATAAGTGGGAGCTACATAATGAGAACTTATGAGCACAAAGAAGGAAATGACAGACACTGGGGTCTACTTGACCGGGGAGGGTGGGAGGAGGGAGAGGAGCAGAAAAGATAACTAATGTGTACTGGGCTTAATACCTGGGAGATGAAATAATCTGTACAACGAACCCCTATGACACAAGTTTACCTATGTAACAAACTTTCACATGTACCCGTGAACCTAAAATAAAAGTTAAAAAAAGAAAAGAAAAATCCACATGTGATGACACTGATGTATCCTGATGAGCAGTGAAGTGTGTAGCAGGTAATTTATTACTACTAAGAAAACCTGAAAATTATAACTATTTTATCTTTTCATTTTCAATATAAATTAGAACAGACTTACAGTGATCTGTTCAACAGCCTTACAGACACTCACTCATTCACCACATCGCAGTATTTATTGAGTAGAGAAGAAAGAGGCGCAGGAACAGTCACACACAACCCTGGGTGTGCTGAGGTGGAACATGTCAACAGAGCATCAGCCTGTGTGTTACCTGTAGACAAAAAGAAGTTGCAAACCACTGTTTTGTTTTTTGGTTTTGTTTTGTTTTGTTTTGTTTGAGACAGAGTCTCGCTCTGTCATCCAGTGTGGAATGCAATGGTGCGATCTCCGCTCACGCAACCTCACCTTTTGGGTTCACGCCATTCTCCTGCCTCAGCCTCCCAAGTAGCTGGGACTACAGGCGCCCGCCACCACGCCCGGCTAATTTTTTGTATTTTTAGTAGAGACCGGGTTTCACCATGTTCGACAGGATGGTCTCCATCTTCTGACCTCTCGATCCGCCTGCCTCGGCCACCCAAAGTGCTGGGATTACAGGTGTGAGTCCCCGCGCCCGGCCGCAAACCACTGTTACAAATGGTCAGCAGCTGCTACGAGTTCATAATTAGGAAAGCAAGAGTCTGTCCAACACGTATGTTTATTTGGAAGGTGATGCACTCTGACATCTATCAGAATATCTCTTGGGCCTATGGCAACATTCACCTGCAGCAGCGTTTTTAATACTTTTTTTAAAAATAAGGGAATGCTTTTCTTTCTCAAATGCAATCTCCCAATTTATTTATTTATATAAAACATTTTTCCCGAGTGCTTACTGTGTGCCAGAAAGCACAGTACTACAGGAACTATTCAAGCAGATGCTGTCCCTATGCGCAAGAAATTAGTTATGGAGACAAACAATAAGTCAGGCAAGCATTGAGTAAAGAATTAGAAAGAGTGCAAAGTATCATGAAATAAATGAACAGGGCACTGAATGAGGGGAAACCTGCTTACAAAGGGAGATCCAAGGAGGGTTCCCTGAGGCAGTTATATACGTTTAAGGTGAGACTCAAAAGATCAGAAGGGGACAGCCATGCAGAGAACAGGGAGGTAGGTGCATGAAGCAAACCAAACCAAAGTTCCTGAGGCTGGAAAAGAAAAATGTGGAGCAGTGCCAAGTTGCCTAACCATGTGATTTCTCTCCAGTAAAGCTCAGCAGCCCAGGTAGATAATAGAAAAGGAATATTTTGGATGACATAGAACTGGGAATTGGCTGTAGGTGTCATTTAGGGTCCAAGATATGGAAAAAATGAAAACATTACTGGAAGAGCTCAGTGAGATCCAATATTTACATAGGCAGACCCTCCTTTTTTTTTTTTTTTTTTTTTTAACTTCTATGCTATCCTTCTAGAGAGCTGGCTGTTTCTGATCCATCCTGGAGACGTGAAAGCACCCAGAACTGTCACTAAAATCTGAAAGTATCTGGAATAGAGTGAAAGTTCACATCATCAGGATTATATCATTTCTTAGAAGACCCATCATCTATACATCAACAAATGGAGCCTAAGGCAGCACCTTCTTCAGCAATTTTCTCTAATTCCGAACCCCAACTCAGGGAATATTACAAAATCTGTGCTCACTTGCCATGTCCCACATATTATCCACTATTAACATAAATCAAGGCTTCGTGTTTGTAATTTATGTTTCAGCACTTAGAGAATACCTTGCTAGTTATTTTAAATAGATAAATCAAATCAAAATTTTGTTAATAAAATATTAGAAATGTCATAAGACCTCTGATTTATTGAACGATGTCTAACATTCCTGATCTCCATTTATTTCAAGTTTTTAGGAAGAAAAATGGTTAGCTAGCTTATCCTGGTCTTATTTTTATTCCTTCATTTAGGAGATTACATCTCAGCTCCAAAGCCATTTTTAATAATAAGATGTGCAATTTTTAACTGTTGATATTTTAAAAGAGTAAACATGATTAAGATTAATACACGTAGTCCCAGATATACTCAAATAATGGATTAGTCTGTACAGCACATTTGATTCATGTCTGATAGTCAAGCTTCTTTATTTTAACTTCATCCATATACAGAGAAATTTACTCCCTTGTTTGCTTAAAAGCCAAAATGGCCTATGCAATAGGAGGAAGTGGATATGGACTGAACACTGCTAGGTAGCACATAACAATGACCCAGCTTATAAATTGCATACATTCACGGGGAAAGACTAGGAGGCAGCAAATTAGCATGACAAGACAAAGAAAAAATGGTGTCCATGAATTACACAAGTTTCTTTCCAAAGGTAAATCTCCAGAAGATGAGAATTCAATAAATGGAAAACACAGAAAGGAGAAAGATAAGCACACGGAAGAGAGGAAAGTATCCTTTCCTCTTCTAGCGAAGAGCTATGTCTGTACAGATCTCAGGTCAGAAACTGATCCTGTTTTAGGAGCCAACTTTTTTCTGTTTTCCATTTTAAGAGTCTGAGGACAAAGGCTTTTGACTGATCTTGGAAATAATAACCAGCCTTTTTCATTTACTATTTGACTCCTTTGTGTCTTCCTTGCATTGGTACACACACACACACACACACACACTAGACACCAATGAAAACTCAGATAAAACAACACAATGGAGTTAGTCAGCTTTTGCCGTGCATTTCAGAAGGCATGTTTCAGAATGCACAGCAAAAGGATTCACAGCCTAGCATTGTACTGTAGGATCTTCACACGCTGATTTTTTAGTATTTATACAATAATAGTATTAAGCGCCAATGTGGAAGATCGAACTAAGATTTATTACAAAACGAAAAATAGGCCGGGCGCAGTGGTTCAAGCCTGTAATCCCAGCACTTTGGGAGGCCGAGACGGGCGGATCACGAGGTCAGGAGATCGAGACCATCCTGGCTGATACGGTGAAACCCCGTCTCTACTAAAAAATACAAAAAACTAGCCGGGCGAGGTGGCGGGCGCCTGTAGTCCCAGCTACTCCTGAGGCTGAGGCAGGAGAATGGCGCGAACCCGGGAGGCGGAGCTTGCAGTGAGCTGAGATCCGGCCACTGCACTCCAGCCTGGGCGGCAGAGCGAGACTCCGTCTCAAAAAAAAAAAAAAAAAAAAATGAAAAATAATCCATGACAGAAGGTTAAAAAATGTAAAGGAAAATTGGGTTAATAGTTCCTCAGGTAAATGTGTGCCACTCCCACTCAGTGTTTGTTACATTTAAACAAATCACAGAGACTGGGGAGAAAACTTAACTAGATTCAGCAACTAAGTAACCATTTGATCTAGAAAAACTTCAATTTAGTCATGCATGAGGTAAGAGTATCAAATAGTGTGATTTCTTTGGTGATTTTTACCCTGAAATACTATGATTTACTCTAAGAGTCATGATATTAATATTATTGTCTTCTATTGGGTGTACTTGACTGACAAATTACTAGAGTTTAATAAAACACTATACTTTCTAGCCTAGGTCTTGCTACCCCTAAGAAATACTGAGCAAGAACATTTAAAGGAATTTTTTTCTTTTTTTTTTTTGGGAAGCAGTCTTGCTCTGTCGCCCAGGCTGGAGTGCAGAGGCGTGATCTCGGCTCACTGCAACCTCCACCTCCCAGGTTCAAGCAATTCTCCTGCCTCAGCTTCCTTAGTAGCTGGGATTACAGGTGCATGCTACCATGCCTGGCTAATTTTTGTACTTTTAGTAGAGACAGGGTTTCACCATGTTGATCAGGCTGGTCTTGAACTCCTGACCTCGTGATGCGCCCATCTCGGCCTCACAAAGTGCTGGGTACAGGTGTGAGCCACCATGCCCGGCCTAAAGGATTTTTAAAACTAACTATTTGTATAAACTGAAACCTGAAGAAATAGTCTCCTTTCAATTTCACTCTCTTCCTTATATGACTTGTCCAAAACCAAAAGAAATATGATACTCTTCTCTCTCCTCATTTATGATAGTTTACTAATGCTCTATTAGTAAACTAATACTAATATTAGTTAATACTAATACTTAACACTATATAACACTTTAGCATTAAAACTAATAACACATTACTGATTGCACTCACATTACTCCTTGCACACACATTACCTACACTCACTACATACACATTATAGAACTATCAAAAAAGTATCAATAATCAAATGGCCAAAAACAAATGCTAAAAATAGTATAGTTTACCAGAATGTCAATTGTAAAACTTATATGTATTTTAAAAGTTAAATACGAAAGAAAAAGAATTGCTTACTATATCCAAAGAGACATACGTGGGGACAATTAGGAAAATACAGAAGAGTAACAAGGATTCTAAGCAATAGTTAATAAATGGCACACCTATTTCATAAGAGAAATAAAGAAGAACAAAATGGTTAATACTTAAGCTTAAACTGGGCAAAGATCAAGTTGCCATAAATAATTTTAAACAAGGACTCATAGAATTAGGTAACCTAATGTTGAGTCCTTTTTTCCATTTTCAGATTCTCAATTTCTGTGGCTGACCTTCCAGTGATATTCCCTATAGCATACAATGATAATGAATAAAGCAAATGAGCAACCAGATGTTAAAAGAATGAGCAAAGTCTCTATATTCCTACAACTTAAAGTCAAAATTCAAAGTTTCCATTCCACAGCCTAATAAAAGAGAAAAATTCAGGTACTTGAATTTAGTCCCAAAAGAAAGGCCACCTTGTTAAATAAAGCACTTCACAGCCCTTCTCTCTCTGAAGCTATTGTCATGAGCCATCTCCATCCATGTTCCTATTAACACAATATTGTAACTGCCCCTGGCATATATTTGAAAAGTGTAGTAGCACCTTGATCTAGCATTTCCAATTTCAGGGATGACAGAGAAGAAGGGGACCCGTGTCTTCTTGGCCAGTAGTGCTAGGACTTTACCAGTAGTGTGTGAAGATGCAGTGGGTTGGAATGGCCAGGCAAACCAGGATATGGAAGATGTAAATTTGCCCAGTTACTTAAAGGGGAAGCCACATATGCTTTTCACTTTCCTGAGACCAGAAAGAAAAGAGAAGAATCACTCTCTCCTGATTCCTGGACAATTCTAGGAGTCTCTCATCTTGGATATTCCTTTGCTCCATTTTGTAGGACTCTTGGCATTATGTGGCCCTGAAGAGATGCCTTAAACACCACATCTGAAATACTCAGAGGAATGTGTTGCGGGGAGATAGGAAAACTCGCTAGTCCCCTGCTCCAGCCATGGCTCCCATATTGTGCCCAAGGAATCATTATGAGGAACCAGACTCATTAGAGTTTACTGCTTTATAATGGCTGTCCACATTAACACTCTGAAAAGAGGACCCTCACTTAAACTACCCTAAGCTCAAAGAGTATAGAGACAGAAAACAGATGTGTATCTTAGCCCTTCACTGACCTGTTAGGGCAGCAACAAATTGGCCATGTCCCATCCACTTGAACCCAGCCTATGAACCAGAATATTCAATGTCTAAGGTTGAGGCATCCTTCCTCAATCTCAATTATTCCTCTTCCAAATCCAGGTTTTTTTTCCTTGGGCCTCCAATAGCTTTCAAAATTATTTCAGGCAATTCCTAGTCTTCTGATAAGGTTGATGTGGCTAGAAGAAAATTGGTTAATGTTAACACTGGGTCCAGGATCCAAAAGCAGAAGCTTATATCAGTAGGGATCCAGTTACATGGATCTAACAAAACATGGGCTTTTAGTTTGAGGAAATTGCCTAGAAAAGAGGCTTTCTTGCAGAACAGGAAAGAAGCTTATGATCTGGTAAAGTGTTCTGAGAAGAATACTAAATTTGATCCCAAAATGAAAAGGATCCTACTTACAAAGTATTCTTTCTTTAAAATTGAACACAATCCTGTCAAGCCTTTTATATCTGCTATAGTTGAGATATGATTTGTTTGGCCCCAACAAATGTCATGTTGAAATTTGATACCCAGTGTTGGAGGTGGGGCTCAATGGGAGGGGTTTGGGTCATTGGGGTGGAACTCTTATGAATAAATTAATGCCCTCCGTGGGTACAGGGAGTAGTGAATTCTCACTCTATTAGTTCCTGCAAGAACTGGTTGTTAAAAAGAGTCTGGCTCTCTTGCTTCCTCTCTCGCCATGTGATCTCTGCACAGGCCAGCTGCCCTTTCCCTTCAGCCATGAGGGGCAGCAGCCTGAAGCCCTCACCAGATGCCTAATCTTGAACACTTCAGCCAGCAGAACTGTGAGCTAAGTTAATTTATTTTCTTTATCAATATCCAGCCTCAAGTATTCCTTTGTAGTAACACAAAATGGACCAAGACAACATCTAACTACCAATTATTAACAAAACACAGTAGCTAGAGAAACAAGTTAAACAATACCTTGAGGAAACAATCAACCTCAGAATGTGGAACATTCTGCAAGGACTTATGACATGGTTTCTTCCACAAGTCATGGCATTAAAAAATATTTGTGTGGGGGTGTGTGTGCTCTTTAGAATGAATGAAACTTTAATGACATAACAGCTGACTGCAATGTGTGGACCATATTTAGATCCTAATTTACACAAACCACATGTGAAAAAGGTCTTGTGATGATCAGGAAATTTGAACCTAGAGAGTACAGGGAGATCATAGATTATGAGATGACTTTAGGAGAAAGTCCTTATCCATTACAAATCTATTCTGAAGTATTTACAAGTGCAATTTCAAGAAATTTGAAATTTTCTTTAATGTTTTCCAAAAAAAGTGGGGGATTCAATGAAACAAGATGGGAAAATGTTGATCATTGTCGAAACTGAGTTACAGGTACATATAGTTTCCTTCCAGTCTCTTGAGAATATTTCAATATTTCCACAATTAAAAAGTTACTTAAAAGCCAAAATATTAACCATTAATCTTTTTAAAGTGCATAAATATCACTACTATAACCTAATTTATCTCAGTAAAAAATGGAAATAATCTAAATGTTTTACAGTAGCAAATATTTATTTAAAAATATGAAAAACCGGCTGGGCGTGGTGGCTCACACCTGTAATTCCAGCATTTTGGGAGGCTGAGGCAGGTGGGTCACCTGAGGTCAGGAGTTCGAGACCAGCCTGGCCAACGTGGTGAAACACCGTCTCTACTAAAAATACAAAACTTAGCTGGGTGTGGTGGCGGGTGCCTGTAATCCCAAATACTCAGGAGACTGAGGCAGGAGAATCTCTTGAACCTGGGAGGCGGAGGTTGCAGTGGGCTGAGATTGCATCATTGCACTCCAGCCTGGGTGACGAGAGAAACTCCATCTCAAAAAAACAAGAAAAAACCCCAAAAAACAAAAAAATGAAACTGTGATTAAACCAACCTGATGGAAATTATGCAGCCATTAAAACAACAAAAAGGAGGAGGACAACAAAGAAAAAGCTTATAGAGTTGTTATTTTTAGAATAAAGACCAAATCTACATTAGAATCATACTCTTTAAAATATGTATGAATATAAACAAAGAGTAGAAGCATAAATAAATAAAAGTCAAACAGCAAGTTGATATATCTTTAAAGTGTGGTTTTTCTTATTGGTACTATGATACTGTTTCTGAAACAAAATGCTGACATAAAACAACAAAAAATTGATCTAGAGCTACATATGCTGAAATGTAGCAAGACAGTGTCACGTTAGCTTTGGAAACAGCATTGGCTTTGGAGTCAGACACTCTCGGCAAGTTATTTAAACAATCTTACAATCTGTTTTTTCTCTCTCCATCTCAAAAATTGATATGTCCACCCTTCAGGAATGGTACAAGGATTAGAGATGTAAGTCCTTAGAGATGTGGTTGATGTGGTAATAGTAGGTGGATGATGGACAACCATCTTGGCATCACAATATTTGGCACATAGTAAACACTCAAAACAGTACTTTTTACTATTATCATATTAAAGGCGGGAAGAGTTCTGAGAAAATAGAAAACAGAGCTGATGATCAAATTCCTGCAGATTTTTATGGCAATATAGCTTTCACACACACACAAAATGAAAATAGGGCAAAGTATAATGAGGAATTCAAATCTTATCAAGGCCAGTTGGAGTTACAGGTTGGCCGGAGAGGGGCTAAGACTTGTATGAGGGGCATGCAGTGATCCCAGGCAGGCAGTGAGGAGGTAAATAAAACCAACCTGTAGGGAAAACTGAGGTCAAACTACTCTGCAGCTTCAAGGCAAAACCTACAGGATCAGAGGAAGAGGGAGATAAGCATGAAAGGAGGAAAGGATTTAGGGTACAAGGACTGTCTGGGTACGTTTTATGTGGCTGAGGGGTTGGGGCTTGTTGGCAGTGAGAGGACTTCCCTACTTGGAGCTATGATAGATGATACAGTTTCAGAGCTTAAATGAACTGAAATTTAAGTAAGATGATCTCATCCTGTCTCTCCATACTACAAGATGAGAAAACAAACTTCCGAAAGGGGAAGGCCCTGGGTACCATGGCAAGGTTTATGGCACAGCTATGCCTAGAATTCTGGCTTACCCTGAAACCAGTGCTCTTGTGCCTCATTATGCTGCCTCCAAGATGGATGTCCCATTGTCATCACCACATCAATCATTTTTACCCACATTTGTTAAACAAACAAAGCTCTCTATGTCTTAAAGCATACAGTAAAATATAAGCACTTATTCTTTTCATCAATATCTTTCATATCAAACGCTCCTTACTGACTTTAAATTATTTTGTTGCATATAACAAAAGAGAATGCATTGAACATTTGTTCTGCAAATATCCCATCATCACCTACTATGTGTCAGGCACATAAAAACAAATGGCATAGACCCTGTTGTCAAGAAGCCTGCAATACAGTGAAGAATATTATACACTTTGTAATATTCAACGTGACACGGAGTTAAAGAGAATGGAGCTCAGGCTGGGTGCAGTGGCTCACTCCAATAGTCCTGGCATTTTGGGAGGCTGAGATGGGCAGATCATTTGAGCCCAGGAGCTCAAGGTCAGCCTGGGTAACATGGCAAGACCCCATCTGTACAGAAAATGTAAAGATTAGCGTGTACCTGTAGTCCCAGCTACTCAAGAGGCTGAGGTGGGAGGATTGCTTGAGCCTAGGAGGTTGAGGCTGCAATGAACCAAGATGGCACCACTGCACTCCAGCCTGGGTAACATAGTAAGACTCTGTCTTAAAAATAAATAAATAAATAAAAATAAAAAATAAAATAAAATAAATAAAAAGAATACAGCTCATTGGACTTAAAGGGGAGAGAAGGAAAAAAAAAAATCTTCACTGAAAGAGAACAGTGGAGCAGACTCTGAGGAAGAGTAGTTAGTTGACCAATAAATAGCAGGACAAGAAGGTAGCCAGTTCCAATAATATGTGCCTGATGCAAAAGCTTCGTGAAAGCTTGTGAGGACTGAAACTTTGAGAACTGACAGAAAAGACAGCAAGTGTAACAGTATGGAAGTTGGGTACGGTTTGTGAAGAGAAAAATCCTAGTCAGGCAAGCTTGCAAAAGAGTCAAAAACAAAGGAAAAACTAGGCTCTTTTAAATTGTAAGAAAATATTTTTTAAAAGGGGGAGAGAAAAAATTCATTTCTTGTCTGTGAGCTCTAACTATAATCAGGTAATTAAAAATGAGTAATCACTGACTGAAGCATAAGAAGCCTCCAGGAACAGAACAAATTCTGGTCTCGTGCAGATTCCAGCAGCTGCTACAAAACCTATATTTAGGGGTGTTTGTCCTGGGGTGAGCATACAGATTTTGGCTTCTTGGCAAAAATTCTTTTTGTTCCCTTTTTTCTAGAATCATGTCTTTTTCCCACTGGCTTTCCCCACTCTCTTGCCCTGGAGAACAGTTGTATTTAAATCTGAAATTTCAGTTGAAAAATACTTGGCCTTTGTGGTGTGATCACTCTGGTTCTGTGTGGTCTCCAACAAATGATCCTTTAAAATCATCAAAAGATAAGGCACAGATGAATAGTCGCCAAGAAGCAGATCCTCCTTCACTAAGGAACAACCCTACAGGTATCAATAGTATGGACATGTTGGTACAAGAGAGAACTACTGATATATCTACAACTCCAACTCAACTCTACTCTGAAGATCATTTTATGAGAGCTGCAGCATACCTCGTGTGCCCCACAGGAAAGTCAAGCAAAGTCTCTTGAGAAAATGGGATTCTCAGAAGCAAAAATGAGCAGGAAACTAACACTTCTGAGGGCCTACATAGTGCTGGGTGCCACTCTAATTACCTTACTAATAATAGTAATGTTTTTCTTCCCTTCTTTCCTTTTTTCCTTCTTTCATTCAGTTTGATTCTTTCCATTGTCTCATAATAGTCTATACACATTATGTCATTTCTATGAAGGATGAATTTGGAGATTAATGGTTACAACAAGGAGACTACCAGTGCTAGAATCAGAGAAAACCTGTTTCTTCAAATTCCCAGATACATGTTCTTTATAAAAAGTTCTACTATTTTTCAGACAGCAGAGCATTTAAAGATACACACTGACATGAACATTTGTTTTTTTATTTGTTTGTTTGTTTTTTGAGACAGAGTTTCACTCTTGTTGCCCAGGCTGGAGTGCAATGGCTCAATCTTGGCTCACCGCAACCTCCGTCCCCTCCCAGGTTCAAGTGATTCTCCTGCCTCAGCCTCTCCAGTAGCTGGGATTACAGGCATGCACCATCACGCCGTGCTAATTTTTTATTTTTAGGAGAGACGGGGTTTCTCCATGTTGGTCAGGCTGGTCTCGAACTGCCGACCTCAAGTGATCCATCCACCTTGGCTCCCAAAGTGCTGGGATTACAGGTGTGAGCCACCGTGCCCAGCCCCACATTTGGATTTCTTAAAATACATAGTAAGCATAAAGAATCCTAAATACTCTGTGAGTTTTGCCTTGTACTTGCACACCCTTCTGTTCAAAATTAGTATACTTTCTGTAATTGGGTGCTGGGATGAGAATTAATCCAGGAAAGGGTTAAGAAAGCGTTAGGAAGACTCACCCACCTGGTAAACTCTCTTGATGTGATCTGGCAGTCCTGACCACTGATTTACATTCTTCTCTGCTGCATGCTTGCCTGTGCCTATTAGACTATTAAAATATTAATAGGATCTTGGTATCTGTCATTATTAATTTTGGCAAGGAACAAGGACATGCCGAGCCATAGTATTGATAGATTTGTAGAATATGTTAATCATAGCACTCATTATTTAGCCAAGTTACTATTTTTTTCAGAGGGTTTTTCTCCACTAATCATTTTTGATATTTAACAATTTTTCATCTCCAGCTAAGCACACTTGTTCCTTAGAAATCTACTTATGTATGTATTTTTATAATGTTTTTATAACAATAATTTACTGAACAATTGTCATGCCCCATCACATAATGACAAAATTTTCTGATAAATATCTAGAGAGTTTAGCTAAGAAATAAGTAGATTGTTAAAGCTGGCATTAAAGTAATATATTTCTGCTTTTTTTTTTTTTAACTTAAGAAAATTTTTTCAGGTCTGTGTTAGAGCCAGCAAGGCCCAAGACCAACTTCTCAGGCCACCAATCTCTGAGGACATTTGCAGCACTTTTTTTTTTTTAGTTTCCTAAGAGTTATTTATTCTTTAGTCATAAATAGGTGATAATGTTTAGCAAAAAAAGAAAAAAAACTTTTTGAATAGATATATTCATAAGAATCATCTCTTTTACTCTATTAATGAAGTATGTTGACAGACTTTCTGATGTTACATTCTTGGAATGAAATCTACCTGATTACAACACATTTTTAAAGAAAGCACACTATTAGATTCATTAAGCTAATATTTTACTTAAGATTTTAAAAAATCTATTTATAATTGAAATGGGCCTAATTTTTCTTTTAACTAGTCTTACTCTGATTTTAGAATGAATTGAGAATCTTCACTCTTTTTCCATTTTCTGAACAATGTGTAATATACACACACATATGCACACACATACTCACCACCCCCCTGGCCGACCACCCCCCAACACACACCCACATTGTTCAGTTTGGTAGAAATGACCTATAAAACCCTCAGGCTTTTTCGTTTGTTTCTGGTTTTTGGATGAAGAGAGTTTTTAAGTATCATTTCAATTTCTTTGACATTTCCTACTCTGTTTCTTCTTGATTTCAGTATTGCTCGATACATGTCTCTTTTAACATGGCCAGCATTGCTCTTCACGGCCCACACTCACAAGATGACAAGTTAAAATAGTAACAACAGACTTCTTTGGTTGTTCCTCCTAGGCTACAACTAAAACCAACAACAAAACAAAATGAAAGAAAAAACTGTAGGAGGAGGAATTTTCAATTTTCATATTTTGCAAACTGTCTAAATTGATAATCCAGATCTCATCTCATGACCTGAAGAAGTTCAGTTTTTCTATTGTGAAATGTAAATCTCAGCCCACCTCCCAAAGCATATGATAATGAATTATTGAAAGAAAACATTATATAAAACAAAATGCTCCAGAAACAGGGTTTTGTAATTGACTCATGTTTCTCCACAAATTCCTTCTTGCTTTCTACTCCTGTCATTAGAAACTTTCGAGAATCAGTTGTTTTTCCAACCTTGATATTCAGAATATAACTAAAAGTTTCTTTGGTGGTCGAAGCTCCCTTGTGGGTTAATTCATCATTCTGAAATCAGTGATCAGTCCATGTTACTGCAAGGATAGAAAACATAATAGAAAGTACAAGAAACTATTGATGCCTTAAATATCCTGAGGGCTATTATTTTTTCATTTAATTCCTAACACAAACACTTTCTTTTGTGATTGCCCTCTTCCTCTAAAACCTAAAGTGGGTGTGGCAGCAATGTTTGAGTATGGATATGGGTATGTGTGAGAAGAAGGAATGAACAATTTGGCTATCAAGACTTCCAGTCAATTGAAATTTGCTCCATTATGGACTGAACTACTATATTCCTTTTTTAAATTGTTATTTTTTAACTTTTATTTTAGGTTCAAGGGTACATGTGCAGGTTTGTTATGCAGGTAAACTCATGTCACAGGTGGTGTTGTACACATTATTTCATTATCCAGGTACTAAGCCTAGTACCTTAATAGTTATTTTTCATGTCAACCTTTCTGAATAGACAGTGGCTCTTTGTCTTACTTCTACTAACTTTGCTAATAATAATACAATTGGGTGGTTCTTTGGACTCAATTTTGTCCCAACCCTAAAACGCAAATTTATTTGTTGAAGTCCTAACCCCCAGTGTGATGGTATTTCGAGGCAAGGCCTTTGGGAAGCAATGAGGTTTAGGTGAGGTCATGAGGGTTGGGCTCACATGATGGGATTAGTATCATTGTAAGAAGGGACAACAGGCCAGGCATGGCGACTCGCACCTGTAATCCCAGCACTTTGGGAGGTCAAGGTGGGTAGATCACAAGGTTAAGAGATCAAGACCATCCTGGCCAACATGGTGAAACCCAGTCTCTACTAAAAATACAAACATTAGCTGGTCATGGTGGCACATGCCTGTAGTCCCAGCTACTCGGGAGGCTGAGGCAGGAGAATCACTTGAACCTGGGAGGCGGAGGTTGCAGGGAGCTGAGATCACACCACTTCATTCCAGCCTGGCGACAGAGCAAGACTCTGTCTCAAAAAAAAAAAGAAGAGACAACAAAGAGCTTGCTCACTCTTTCTGTCCCTGCACTTGTGCACACAAAGAAGAGGTCATATGAGCATACAGTGAGATGACAGCTGTCTTGCAAACCAGGAAGAGAGTTCTCACCCGAACCCAATCATGCTGGCACCCTGATCTCATACTTCTAGCTTCCAGAACTGAGAGAACATAAACTGTTGTTTAAGCTACCCAGTCTATGGTATTTTGTTATTATAGCCCAAGCTAAGACAGGTGGAAAGGCAGAGATATTTTGAGAAGAATCATTTCTACAAAAACAGAGTTGTTCTAAATGAAATGGACAGTTATTTCATCTTCTTCATACTAATATTTATGAAAGTTCCATTAAACACCACTTGGCCAGTACCCAGGCCTGCCACCCTCAGAACAGCAAACAAAAGCACATGATTTGAGTAACAAAAGAGTGAACACAGAGCCTCTCAGAAGACGGAGCTATCAATCAATTTTCTGCACATGACATCCTACTCCAGTTGTAGCAGATAAGAGCAAGGACACTTCCTGATCCTGTGAAAAAGCTGGAGCCCTGCTGATGGAGAGGCCGACACTGGGGCCAACCATGGGCTGGACATTTATCTGCTGCAGCCCTTCTGCACCTGGGCCCTCTTCAGGCCTTGTACCTTGCACTCCCCATGTCACTGTAGCACCTGGTAAGCTGAAGTGAGGTATTTGAAGAGATCATTTGCCTGCAACAAAGAATAACTTAAAAGAAAAAGGAAACCGCTAATTCCACTTGACAAACCAGTTTGTTCAGTTTTGACGTTTGCAAATTTGAAACTTTCTCTTTGGCACCATACGATTCTGTTACATTAGGGCTTATCAATGCTGAGATACACAGTTAGGTCTACCAGCTGCCAGTGGTCAAGAATGAAAGAATCTCTCAGAGAGAAATCAGTTTCTAATAACCTAACCGTTTTCCTTGGCTATTACAAAAAAAAAAAAAAAAAAAGAATAAAATGTCAGTGCCATGCAGGCAAGTACAGACATGGAAATGAAAGCTCTGTCTACAACTGCGAGATGTGTTTTTTAATAAAATTGATTGGGATCAACTCGAGATAACTGCTAGAAGATGCAAGATTTTACTTTTAGATATGTCATTTGTTTTTGTTTCCAATCTGGGCTCAAAAGAAACATTGCTAATGTTTTTCCAGTGGCACAATGCAGTTCTAGAAGAGTTAAAATAAGAAACCCTACCTGCTTAATCTGCCAGAAAACACATGAGAGGAGCAATCAGCTCTGGGAAGAGTTGCTCTGAATGAGGTATGCCTGGCTGCTTTAGGCCAAGCTGTTCATCAGTCTTTCAAAATTCAAGTCATTACCAGATGCTGATCTACTATAATACTGTGATATTTTATCTGATTACACTTACCTGATTGTGCCTTATCTGCTATTTGCCTTCCCATTCTTCCATGTATATTAAATGCAGGTGCTTTTATTATTCTGAAAGCTAGAAAGTGTTGACTGTTCTGAATATAAATGGGAATATTATATCATTAACTTGCTCCGAAAGCAGGGCCATTCACTGTGTAAATCACATGCGAGGTACCTAGTGGAGACACAATAAACCATAATGTCTTGAGAAAGAAAGCAATGAGGAATGGATAAGGAGATAAAAATTTAAGGCATTGTTAAAGAAGGATAATCTTCAAAATCCTATTTGGTTCTTTCAAACTAGCATTTGTTGATAATATAACCTTTATATTAGAAACTTTTTTAAGTTCATAAAAAAAATCTTTTAGGGGAGTCATCACAACTTGGAATGTTGTCTCTGATAGGATTGCATAAAAACACTATCACTAACATTCTATGGCTTGTCTAAGTTGGGAAGACATTTTGAATATACTAATCTTTTAGAGAAGTATACTTTGCTTTGGCAAATATATTCTTACCCTACCTGGGTGTATTGCTCAAATAAAGTAAATAAATGGCCAAATTCTTTAAGCATTTTCCAGACATTAAAAGGTGAATAATTTAGAATCTGGTTGCATACTTCAAAGGAAGAACTACGCAGCGAATTAAGGCGGAACCGTGACAAAGTGCAGCTGCCCAATAGTCTGGGGTTATACGCTCTGCTTAGCTTCAGCTATGTTGGCTTCACTAAAAGTTAATCCACAGTTACTTAAGTGGAAATTTTCAGAAAATCCATTTCAGAGCAAATGTTATGTGAGAGTCTAAATGAGCCACTGCCCTCCGTTGGATAGAATATCAGATGCCCTGATCATATTTACCGGTGGGTCAGATTCCTCTAAGATGTAACAGCTGTGTAAAGGAACACAGACTACAACCTTTGCCAGAAAGACTGTCGCCAGTCATCTGACGATCAGATCTGGAGGTGTGAGACAGAAGACAAGTGTGAGGACAACCGGGAACACGAGAAGTAAGGTAACCCAGGAGGGTGCAGTTTCTACTCTCACTCTCCTCCCAAATTCTCTGTGCCAGGAGACTGAAGCACAGGACTAGGTGCTACTCCTCTCTCCCTGCCACTCACCATTATATATAAATGCACAGAGTATCCATTTTGCTTGTCTTTTTTTTTTTTTCCACAGATGGAGTCTTTGTTTGTCATCTAGGCTGGAGTGCGGTGGTGTAATCTCAGCTCACAGCAACCTCCGCCTCCCAGGTTCAAGCAATTCTCCTGCCTCAGCCTCTTGAGTAGCTGGGATTATAGGCATCTGCCACCATGCCTGGCTAATAGGGTGTCCATTTTCTTTCACCGGAACAAATGTGTATTTATAACACCTCTTAAAGTGAAGGTTGTTCTTTAATCAGAGAATCCTTTATTATTCTTAAACTATATGCACGAAAACAAAAGACGAATATGCAAGATGGTTTTACCTTTTCAGTAATTTCATATTTGGACATATTTTCACAGGAAAGACATAACGAGATTCTCATAAACTGATTAAACTTCATTTATTTGTGTGTATATAAAAATAATTTTAACTGGGTATTATTTTACATCATTTAGAAAATTTATTCTCAAAAATTATAAATATTCGTGAAAAGGGAAAAATATTTTAAACATAAATGCTCAAACTCTAGAAATTTCAGAGGAGAACGCAAGAGAATATGCTCATGACTTACGGGTAGCCAACATTTCCTAGCTCACAAAAGCAGTAACCATAAAGGAAAAAAGAGATAAATTTTACTTCATTAGAATTTAAAAACTTCTACTCACCCGAAGACACCATTAAGAAAAAGGAAGAGCCAAGTCATAGACTTGGAAAAAACATTTGTAAAACCTTAATCTGACAAAGGACTGGTACCTAGGATATACAAAGAACTGTGACCACTCAACAATAGAAATATAAACAACTCAATTAAACATAAGCCAAAGATTTAAAGAGTCAAATTACATACACACTCAAATTACATACACACTCAAATATATATATACACACAAGTGGTCAATAAGCCCACGAAAAAGTGCTCAGTGTCATGCATCATCAAGAAAATGCAAATTAAAACCACAAAGAGACACCAGTACACACATCCCCAGCATGGCTATAGTTAGGGAGACTGACACCATCACATGTGGGCCGGGGAACAGAGTGCATGCAACAGCAGTTTGGATGGAAAGGTAAAATGATGCAACCACACTGGGAATAGGTCAGGCAGTTTCTCCAAAAAGGAAACATATACCTATCACGTGACCAGCAGTTCCACCTGTAGCTATTTACCCAATCTAAATGAAAAGTACATTCACAGGGCCAGGCGTGGAGGTCACACCTCTAATCCCAGCACTTTGGGAGACTGAGACCGGTAGATCACCTGAGGTCAGGAGTTCGAAACCAGCCTGGTCAACATGGTGAAACCCTATTTCTACTAAAAATACAAAAATTAGCTGGGCATGGTGGCATATGCCTGTAATCCCAGCTACTCAGGAGACTGAGGCAGGTGTATCACTTGAACCTGGGAGGTAGAGGTTGCCGTGAGCTGAGATCACACTGCACTCTAGCCTGGGCTACAGAGAAGACTCCATCTCAAAAAGAAAGAAAGAAAGAAAAATACATTCACAAAAAGACTTGTGCAAGAATACTCATAGTCACTTTTATCATATGGCCAAAAACTAGAAACAATCTGTGTTCATCAATAAGAGAACAGATAAACTGTGGTAAGCAATGAGATGAACAACACAAAAGAACAAATAACTGATACATGAGACAACATGGATAAATCTCACAAACATCATGCAGTGTGAAAGAAGTCTTACACAAAAGTATGTACCTGTATATCTTATGAGTTCATTTACATAATGTTAGAATATGCAAGACTAATCTAGAATGGAAAAACTTCAGAACAAAGGTTGCCTCTGGAGTTGTAGGAGGGATATCCTGAAAAGGAGAATGAGAAAACTTACTGTATTCTATATCTTGATAGGTTACACATGTGTGGCTATTCCTTAAAACTCAGGGCTGGGTACAGTGTCTCACTCTATAACCCCATCACTTTGGAAGGCTGAGGCAGGAGGATTGCTTGAGCCCAGAAGTCTGAGACCAGCCTGGGCAATATAGGGAGATCCCCTCTCTATAAAAAATGAAAAAATTAGCCGGTGTGGTGGTGCATGCCTGTAGTTCTAGCTACTCAGGAGGCTGAGGCGGGAGAATCTCTTGAGCCTGAAAGGTCAAGGCTGCAGTGAGCCATGAGGTCAAGGCTGCAGTGAGCCATGATCGTCTCACTGCACCCCAGCCTGAACAACAGAGCGAGACTCTGTATCAAAAAAAAACAAAACAAGAAACAATAAATATACTTAAGGTGGTGCATTTCAATCAAAAGAAAATTGTAAACAAATATTAAAGTCTAGTTAATAATAAGTATCTGAAGTATTTAGGGGAAGTGTGCTAGTGTCTTCAATTCACTTTGATATACTTCACAAATCATAAGATGGATTAATGAATGGATAAATACATAGTAAAGCAAGTATAGTAAAATGATAATCATAGAATCTAGTATGTGGGGGTCTACTGTGAAAAGAAGCAATGCAAATATCTTCTACAACCTAGCCCATAACGAAAAAATATTCCTAAAGTTACGTATAGGTGATTCTAACACTGGTAAAATGTAAAACTTTGCTATATGCTCAAAAATTTTCATAACAAAATGTTAGAAGAAAATAAAAAATAAATATTAAGTGTAATACGTATGGTAGTAAACTTCCTTGCTATTAACCTTCCAAGGTCTCTCTATGTTGCCCATTTATTAAGTTTCAAATTATAACCACAATGAAGGCCTACTTGTTCAGTTCTTAGAAACACTCCAACAAGTTTAAATATACTAAGCTCCACAAAACCAAGATGTTTTTTGCCTGTTTAATAGTTAGAAGCACCTAATACTGTGTTTGGCACATAGTAGGTAGGATGTAGTAGGTATTAAATATTTGTGGAATGAACTTTATCACATATAGTTCTCTCCTTTTTTTTCCTTTCTTCTTTTTTTTTTTTTTTTAGGAAGACAGGGTCTTGCTATGTTGTCCAGGCTGGACTCAAACTCCTGGTCTCAAGTGATCCTCCAACTTAAGCCCCTGAAGTATCTGAGAATACGGGTGCATGCCACTGTGCTCAGTCACATATATTTCTTTTTTTTTTTTCTTTTTTTTTTTTTTAGAGACAAGGTCTTGCTATGTTGCCCAGGCTGGTCTCAAACTCCTGGGCTCAAGTGATCTGCCTGCCTCAGCCTCCCAAAGTGCTGGGATTACAGGCATGAGCCACCATGCCTGGCTACATATATTTCTTAATCAAGCTATTTCAGTACTTTTAGAAATGGTGTGAGATGTGATAAAAGCAATGCAAATATCTTCTACAACCTACCCCATAACCAAAGATATTCCTAAAGTTAAGTATAGGTGATTCTAACACTGGTAAAATGTTAATCATCTAACTAAATTGATTTTAAACTGATAATGGGAGTTAATAAAATAGAATCCCAAGGATCCATGTTGTATACTTATGGATTTACTAATCCATAATTTATTATTAAATAATAATATTTAATTTAATAATAATATAATTATTATTAATAAATCCACAAATAAACTAAGCTTAATTTAGTTGGGTATCAGAATTATGAGAGTTTTCTAAAAAATACAGGTTTGTAGGCTACACTTTGGAGATTCTGAATCAGCAGTTCCATGTTCTTTTTTTCTTTTTGAGACGGAGTTTCCCTCTTATTGCAAAGGCTGGAGTGCAGTGGTGCGATCTCGGCTCACTACAACCTCCGCCTCCCGGGTTCAAGCGATTCTCCTGCCTCAGCCTCCTGAGCAGCTGAGATTACAGGCATGCGCCACCATGCCAAGCTAATTTTATATTTTTAGTAGAGGTGGGGTTTCTCCATGTTGGTCAGGCTGGTCTTGAACTCCCTACCTCAGGTGATCTGCTCGCCTCAGCCTCCCAAAGTGCTGAGATTAGAGGCATGAGCCACTGTCCCCAGCCAGTTCCATATTCTTTGAAAGGTCCTCATATAATTTCAGTTCATAACTAAGTTTGGCAATCAATGATCTTGTTCGTTTCCTTTTAACTACTTTAAAATATCTTCTAAAAAGATAGCAAGAGAAGTAATTTTTATTTAGTGTTTCCATACCAAGTACTTTTTATATTATTGCATTTAAATGCACAACAACCCTTACAGGTGAATATTATTAACCCTACTTTACAATTTAGAAAATTAAGACTAGGTAATTTTAAGTAGTTTTGTCTAAACTCATTATAGATAGCAGTGGAGGAACCCAGATTGGAAGCTGGCTGGCTCTACAAAGCTAACACGCTACCACAAACCTTTCCAAAGATGATAAGAAAAAAAGTTGCTGAAAAAGTTTCTCATCTGGCATTACAGACAGGAGTAACTGATATAATGCAGAAAGTTCTAAATTCTTACTTAAATGCCCACTAATACAATCTCAGCTTCTGTCTGGTTCCAGTATCAATGGAAAAGAGCAGTTGGTCGAACTTTTATACACAGCTTCAAGAAAAGTTTCATATATAAAGAGAGAAAGAGAGAGAGAGGAGGGAGACTGACTTCTAGTCTGGTACTCCTGGCCTCAAGCAATCCTCCTGCCTCAGCCTCTTAAGTAGCTGGAATTACAGGCATGAGCCACCATTTAGGGCAAGGCTGACTCCTAGAATGGGTTACACAAAACCCAGAATCTGCCTATATATAAAAAGTACTCAAAACTATTTTTTGTTAATCATAACTAACATTTATTGAATACATATAATATGCCAGGGGCACGTTTCTATGAACTTGACACATATCAACTTATTTAAACTAACAACTCATTGAAGTAAATACTATTGTTATTCCTCATTTTATAGAGGAGGAAACTGAGGCACAGAGAAACTTGAAGCCAAAGTTCACAAAGGTGGCAGAGCCAGGATTAGAACTCAAGCAGTCTGACACCAGGGCAGAATTAATATTTGGTTATGTTCTAAGAAAACTACCTGATATCTGAGGGTCTTTCTGGAATGTATTTTCTCTTTTCTTTTTTCTGTTTTGTTTTTGTTTTTGTTTTTTTTGTTTTTTTTTTGAGACAGAGTCTTGCTCTGTCACCCAGGCTGGAGTGCAGTGGCTTGATCTCGGCTCACTGCAAACTCCACCTCCCAGGTTCAAGCAATTCTCCTGCCTCAGCCTCCTGAGTAGCTGGGATTACAGATACGCACCATCATGCCCAGTAAATTTTTGTGTTTTTAGTAGAGACGGGGTTTCACCATGTTGGCCAGGATGGTCTTGAACTCCTGACCTCGTGATCCACCCGCCTTAGCCTCCCAAAGTGCTGGGATTACAGGCGTGAGCCACAGTGCCCGGCCTGGAATGTATTTTCATGATCTAATAAGATATGGAAAACTCTACCCCTTCCTGCTATTTGCAGAGGCATCATTAATTAGATCATGGTGTTTTAAGCTGAGTCTCAGGATCCTTTTTAACACAGCTCTCAAAGTAGGCCTTAGTATCATTTGGAGATGATAGATGAGAAACCTGCTCCTCCTCACATAAAAAAAGAGACCCATGTACCACTACCAATTTCCTGCCCTCTTTGCTTTACTTCTCAACTGAATGAGAACTTTCTCATGGAAAATATATGATTGTTGTATACTAGGCTATTGGAGCGCACTGGAAAATATAGTACCACTATCAATGATTAATAATGCTCTTACTTCTTGCAGCTACTCAAGTAAGAAGATACCAGTCCTTGTCCCCTAACACACACAGAAGGTCACTAATGGCATTCTGGTACAAACAGAGCAAAGGGATCAATGGTTCATGGACCCTGCTGTTTCCCAGGTGCTATTCCAGTGGCCAGAGGAACCTCCCATCACTTCAAACTTTTGTTTTACTTGTTGTTGTTATTTTTGGTATTCTATCATTGACTCATAGCTCTCTCACACATTTTAATGTATTCACTGCATCAGGCCAAGGAAAACATTTGCCTGGTGTGTGAAAGAGCCTCTGATTACAGAATGAACTTTGCCTCTCCATAATTTGAAGAAGTTAAGGAGGGTCCCTACCCTAAAGTTATGTCCTACTTTGATGCTCAAAATCTTAGTAAAATCACCGTGCAAAGGAAAGAGCACTGACTTTGGCATCACACAGATGAAAGTTGGCTCTGCTATTCTCTTGTATTATTGTGGGCATGGCATCTCCGACATGAGGATAATAATCATTCTTCATAAGGCTGTCTTAATGAGTGACGATAACACATACAAAGTCCTGGGCACAGTGCCTGACACACAGTAGGTAACATAATAATAATAATAATAATAATAATAATAATAATTACTTTTATTGCTAAGCATTGCTGTTTCCCTTGGTTCTCTCTTAAAATGCCACTGTTGATGGTGTGAGTAACATATTAAGTCCCTACTGTCTCTGTGTGAATGAAGGTTTCTTTCCTGTCTGTGGCTAGGGCAGTATTGATAGCACAAGCCCCTTTGGCAGGAAGGATACTTCAAAGGAGGCAGTGGATTGCCACAAAGACATTTGACTTAATTCACAATTTTGTCTAAGGTTATCTACCCCAAAGTAGTTAACATTCCCCATTCAGCAATTTTGCCCTCCCAAGTGACATACTGAAACAAAAATTGTCAAAACAAAAAACAAAACAAAACAAAAACCTGTTTGTCCAAATGTATAAAAGGTATAAAAGCATTGCAAATGAAGCAAACACTATATGCAGACTATTAAAAATGTGTCATAATTTTTAACTGTTTTCAAATCTGTAACCACCCTCCCTGACTCCACCTGCCAAAATACTGGAGGTGCCTCACAGACCATTTCAAGGCATCTCCTGCCACCTCATTTCTTGTCTGCAGAAATGGAAAAGGGATTGTTTGGATTTATATCTCACGTGAAAGTTCAAGTCATATTCACTTGATTTTAGATCGTCTGCTTGTTCATTTATAGAGGTGGGAATGTTGGCAGGCTTCAAAGAGGGAAACCAGAAATATCAGGCAATATATCTGTATTAGTCCGTTTTCACACTGCTATAAAGAGCTACCTGAGACTGGGTAACTTATGAAAGAAAGTGGTTTAATTGACTCACGGTTCCACAGGCTTAACAGGAAGCATAGCTAGGAGGCCTCAGGAAACTTACAATCTTGGTGGAAGGCAAAGGGGAAGCAAGCACATCTTACCATGGCAGCAGGAAAGAGAGAGTGAGTACGGAACTGCCACATACTTTTAAACCATCAGATCTCATCAGATCTTGTGAGAACTCTATCACAAAACAGCATTAGGGGGCTGATGCTAAACCATTCAAAACCACCCCCGTGATGCAATCACCTCCCACCAGGCCCCACTTTCAACAAGTGGGGATTACAGTTCAACATGGGATTTGGGTGGGGACACAGAGCCAAACCATATCAATACCTATCAAACAGCTACAAGTTTATACTCCCTGTGGCACATTTTCTAGAGAAACATGGCAAGGCCCGGAAATGTCTTTGGCTATCAAAGTTATGCAAGCCCCTTGCATAAAATTAATACAAGTTAATTAACAAATAAATATAACAAAGACATTGCACAACACAGCTTAATGAATATGCCACAAATAAAACAACTAAGCCACATAAATACTTTTATTTACTTATATTTTACAATACACCCTTACATTTAAGACACAAATATTTTATTGACAGGGTTTCACAGATCACTGATAAACTTACACTCCTTTCTCATCCCGTGACATCAGGGTTAAATTCAACTCACTAAACAGTCATGGTAAATTTCAAGTTAAAGAGTAGAGTTTCTAGAAGTGACATGGGATAGAGGTGAGAGCTCTCCTTATTCCCCACTAATAATACAAGGTATGTCCATATACCAATGCTCAGTTGCTGATCCATTAATCTGTAAAAATTTCTTGATTTCTAGGGACTCACTGAAACCCAAGGATCTGGATTAGAAAACACATACAGCATTCTTAAAAGAAGACGAGTAGCTATTTGTTTACAGACTAACTCATCCATCTAGAGATTGATCTCTGCCAAATTCTCTGTAATTCTGTTACCGTGTTATTTATGAAGAGCTGTGGCATCGTGTTTCAGAAATTACCAACCAGTCAGCACTGATGGGTATGTATTTTTCTTGCTCACTCAGTGGCAAGAAACATATATAATAAATTCTTAGGAACTTTATCTCTTTCAGTTAGAGTCAAAATAGCTGCTGACTCAATGATTTACCACAAAATCTATTCCTGGGTAAAAGGGAGAACCACCTTCTGCAGAAAAGAAGTATTTCAATACTTCAGTATTTCCAACAAGAAAGAGAGGTACCAATGAGAACAAAATAAGAAACTATGTTCTATGACTGAGAAATTGTTTCTAAATATTTTTCTACTATTTTTACTTTGTTCCCAATGGAAAGATAGCAACAGATTAAATGCTCACATGCCCATTTGATTTTTTAAAAAATTAAATAAACTTATTTTACTTTTATGGTTGCAGATAGGAATTATTAACCATCTGTCTTTGTATTATTTAAATGTTAAACAAATAAACATTATTTTACAACCAGAAAACAGTTATTCACAGACTTACACATTTATTCCCCAATAATTTTTCTTTGCTGTTTAAAAAGAGCCTAAAGCTAGCATCATTTAAATTATTTTTAAAATTCATTACCTACAATACTAAGAAAAACAGATGATAATACAGTATGCTGTTGTAAATGAAAAAGGCCTTAAAGAGTTTTTTTTTAATTTACTAGAAGCTTCAATTATCTACTTGTAGGAAATAGGAAAAAAAAAAAAAATGACAACCTCAATCAACTCACACAGTTAAAAGAAATGAGACAGTTGACAGTTCTGCTAACGCTCTTACCTAGGCAAGGATCTTCTCACATGAGAACCGCATATGGATAAATCAAGTAATTTTTTACTTCTCTACTTCTTCAAACACAGAAACGAGTACACCTCTAGAATCAAACACTGTATCATAGAAACTAAATGGAAAGACAGTTTTTTGCCATGTAGGGCAGAGAATAGAGGAAAACTTAGAGTAAACAGGTGGAAAGACAAGTCTTAAGGTATCCAAAGAGTATGTTTTGACCCAAATTTATTGAAATTAGAGAAATACCCTAAAGAACAGAAGTCAGAATAAACCAGCCAAAAGAAAATCTTTATTGTAAACACTCTGATGTGCACTCCAACCCAGTTACAGATATTATCATCTTGGCTATTTATAGCCAAAGGGCAATGTGATAGATTGTGTCTAAGATGGCTGCCAATGACCTGCACCTTTTGATATTTATGTCCTTGTACAACCTCCTCCTTTGAATATTGTCTGGACCTGGGAACTCACTTAAAAATGACAGATATCACAAAAATACTCTGGCTCCTGTCTTGCTTTCCTTTCTTGCCCTCTTGCTTTCTTTAATGGAAGTCATGTGCCAGGCTATAAACTTCCCTATGGGGAGGCCTACATGGCAAGAAATTGAGGAAGGCTGATGGCCAGTGAGTAACTAAGGTCTTCAGTCTAACAACCACAAGGAACTGAATCCTGCCAAAAATCAGATGAGTCACCTTGGAAGTAGATCCTACCTCAGGCCTAGCCATCAGTTGGGTCAGCAGCCCCACTGATATCTCAATTGCATCCTTGTGAGAAATCCAGAGCCAGAGGATCTAGTTAAGCTATTTCCAAATTCTAGACTCAGGGAAGTTGTGAGGTTAATAAATGTTTGTTGTTTTAAGATACAAAGTTCTGGAATAATTAGTTACACACAAATAAATAACTAATACAGCCTGTTTTCTGAAGCCATTGAATCAAAGTATTTTCTATAATGAGGTTCAAATGTTCCCCAAATCTTGTACAGCAATTCTACTTCTAAATTCTCTACTGACTTTAAAAAGCATTATTCCTTTAAGAATTACAGTGTCATAATAATTCACAACCTCCTTCTGCAAAGTCTTGAAACTATCTGTATATAAAAGATTCTGAACTGTTTAGCCACACACAAATAATATCTTAAAATAATTCCAATGTGGAAACTGAATTCAGCAGAGATATATATTGTCTCTGGTACAGTTATAGAATGTACAGAATATGCCCATGAGAACTAAGTTTAAAATTTAAAGATTCCAATCATAAGAAATCTGATATCTCACCCTGTCTCAAATAAATAAATAAATAAATAAATAAATAAATAAATAAAATAAAAAGAAATCTGATATCTCACTAAATGTAGAGCTATAGGAAAAATAAATGTGTTTTGATATGCAGAGAATGTAGCTTATTGTTGCTACAAGAGTAAGACAAAAACACAGTAGGAGGACTTTTTTTAAGGAATAAGTTGAGTTTTTATTAAAGTTTAATACAGATAAGCCAATAAATTATAATATTCAATGGATTTTTACAAAAGAATGTCCTGGCGTAACGATCATCTACAATGAAATAGAACATTATCAGGACCCAGAAGTCCTCCTCACTCCCCAACCATGTCTAGCTTCTTTCATTAAACATTACATTTGTGAGATTCCTTCATACTGCATGTAACAGTTTGTTCATACTCACTGATATATAACATTCCATTATATGAATAGAACAAAAATTCATTATTCATTCTGCTACCAATGGACATTTGGGTTGTTTCTAAATTTTAGCATTAAAACTACTTTGACTATGAACATTTTTATATATCTCTTCTTGGGTAATATAAGCATATTTCTAACAGGTACATACCGAGGAGTGAAAATGTTAAGCCATAGGATATATGTTTGTTCAGCTTTAGAAGTTA
Source organism: Chlorocebus sabaeus (assembly GCF_047675955.1). Taxonomy (NCBI): domain Eukaryota; kingdom Metazoa; phylum Chordata; class Mammalia; order Primates; family Cercopithecidae; genus Chlorocebus; species Chlorocebus sabaeus. The sequence goes on from NC_132915.1 coordinate 55,934,641, forward strand.
CTGCTAAACAGTTTTCCAAAATAGTTGTACTCTTTATACTCCTACCAGCAGTGTACAAGAGCATGAGTTGCTCATGGTTTAATTTTTAGCAATCCTGATGGCAGTTTAATCACACTTTATTGTGTTTTATAGGACTGCTCTAATGACTAATAAGGTTAAAAACCTTGCTATTTCTTCCCTCTTTCAGGAATTTGAGTCATCAGTTATCTTCTTCATGTCTATAAATATAATCAAATTGTTCTCATTCTTGAAAAACAAACCAAACAAACAAACTGAAGAAACAAACAAAAACCAAAAACTCCCATAGTTCCTGGAAGGCTGATAATATTCTATTTCTTAATTGAGATGGTAGTTATATATCTGTTTAATTTACATTAATTCTTTAAGGTATTTATAGTTTTATACACTTTTCTGCATATGTGTTCTGCATATGTGTTTTCAGCATATTAAAGAATATGCTGGAGGCATCACATTACAAGACTTCAAACTATACTACAAGGCTACAGTAATCAAAACAGCATGGTACTGGTACAAAAAAAGATAAATAGACCAATGGAACAGAATAAAGGAACCCAGAAATAAAGCAGCATATCTACAACCAACTGATCTTCAACAAAATCAATAAAAATAAGCAATGGGGAAAGAACACCCTATTCAATAAATGGTGTTGAGAAAACTGGCTAACCATATGCAGAAGAATGAAACTGGACCCCTACCTGGTTATAACCATACACAAAAACTAACGCAAGATGAATTAAAAACTTAGATATAAGACCTCAAACTATAAAAATCTAGAAAAACCCTAGGAAATATTCCTCCAGACACCATCTTTAACAAAGAATTTATGTCCAAGTCCTCAAAAGAAATTGCAATAAAAACAAAAATGGACAAGTGTGACTTAATTAAACTAAAGAGCTCCTGCACAGCAAAAGAAACTATCAACAGAGTAAAAAGACAACATAAAAAAATGAATGAAAATATTCACTAATGATGCATCTGACAAAGGTCTAATACCCAGAATCTATAAGGAACTTAAACCAGCAAGAAACAAACAACCACATTAAAAAGTGGGCAAAGGATGTGAACGGACACTTCTCAAAAGAAGACATACAAGTGTCCAACAAACATTAAAAAAATGCTCAATATCACTAATCATCAGAGAAATGCAAATAAAAACCAAAATAAGATACCATGTCACACCAGTCAGAATGGCTATTACTAAAAAGTCAAAAAATAACAATGTTGACAGGGCTGTGGAGAAAAGGGAACACTTGTACACTGTTGATGGGAATGTAAATTAGTTCAGCCACTGTGAAAAGCAGTTTGGAGATGTCTCAAAGAACTAAAATTAGAACTGCCATCTCAAAGAACTAAAATTAGAACACCCAGAAATCTCATTACTAGGTATTACCCAAATAAAATAAATTGTTCTACCAAAAATACACATGCCCTTGTTTGTTCATTACAGCACTATTCACAATAGCAAAGACAGGGTGTCAATTTAGTTGACCATCAATGGTGGATTGGATAAAGAAAATGTGGTACATATATACCATGGAATACTACACAGCCATAAAAGAGTAAATCATGTCCTTTGCAACAACATGGATGAAACTGGAGGCTATTTTCCTAAGCAAATTATCACAGAAACAGAAAACCAAATATTGCATGTTCTCACTTAAGTGGAAACTAAACGTTGGGTAACACAGATATAAAGAGCTCTACCTCTGTGCCAGATGTAGTGGCTCACGCCTGTAATTCCAGCACTTTGGGAGGTTGAGGTGTGTCGATCACTTGAGGCCAAGAGTTTGAGACCAGCCTGGCCAACATGGTGAAACCCCATCTCCTAAAAATACAAAAATTAGCTGGGTATGATGGTGTGTGCCTGTAATCTCAGCTACTTGGGAGGCTGAGGCAGAGAATCACTTGAACCCAGGAGGCAGAGGTTACAGTGAACCAAGATTGTGCCCCTGGGCAACAGAGTGAGACTCCGTCTCCAAAAAAACCAAACAACCAAACAAAAAAAGGAGTTCTACCTCTGTTATAGTGGAGTAACCTTCTAACAGACTGATCCTCTCATGAATGTAAAAAATATACAAACTCTGGCTAAAATATAAGAAACAAGTATCCAAAGGCTCTGGAGAGTAAGCAGACTTTGGAGTAGAGTAAAAATTTAGACAAGGGAATTAATACAGTATGAGTTTCTTACCATTTGTGGCTTCGGCTTGAGAATAGTCTATGAGTATAATGTGGTTCAGGGTGGCTGAGTTCCCATAGAAAACATGACAACTTCCTGGCTGATGATGATGAGGACAGAGCTAGGGGAAGTCACAGACTCCGTAAACTGAGAGGAGTAATTCTAGAAAGAAGAGAAGTAGGGAAAGGGCTCACATACTCTATGTGTAAACTCTTCCCAAGTCTTTGACTGACCTAAACCATGCATGAAATATGTAGAGCAGAGTCAAAGCAACTTGTTTTTAAGGCTAGAGGAACTAAACTGATATTTGAGCTGCCCTCAGTTACAGTTTGAAATTTGAGCCTAATCAAGCTAGCTGCCTGTTGAAGCAAAAATGCCAAAACTATGCAGAGGAATATAAGAAAATAAATCACATTCTATTACATAAAGGAATATAATAGAATTCAGGGTCTCCACAACATAATAATCACGATATTTATTCAAAAGAATCCAAAAGTGCCCCAAAAATGTACACCCAAGAAAATGTGAAATTTGATTTATTCAAAAGAGAGAAGACAATCTATGAAGGGCAAACTGAGATAACCCAGATATTGGAATTATCAAAGACGTTAAAGTATTTATTATGACTACATTCAATGAAGTAAAAGTAAATAATGTCCAGATGAATGAAGAGATAAATATTTTAGCACAGACAAAGAAAATATGTTTTAGGCTAGGCACAGTGGCTCATGCCTGTAATCATAACACTTTAGGAGACCAAGGCAGGAAAACTGCTTGAGCTCAGGAGTTCAAGATGAGCCTGGGCAACATAGTGAGGCCACATCTCTACAAAAAAATCAATACATTAGCTGGGCACAGTGGCATGCACTTGTAGTCCTAGCTACTGAGGAGGCTGAGGCAAGAGCATCGCTTGGATCCGGAAGTTTGGGGCTGCAGTGAGCCATGATCACACCACTATACTCCAGCTTTGGTGACAGAGCACGACCCTGTCTCCAAATATATATTATATATATTTTATATACATGTCTATAAATTTATATATGTAAATTTATGTGTATAGATATAAATTTTATATAATATATAAATATAAATCTTATATGTAAAACACCAATGGATATGTTATTTGAAAAACACCAAATGGAGATGTTATTTGAAAAAACACAATAATATCAAAAATTTTTTAATTGCTTTATGGGCTTAATAGCAGAATTGAGATAAAACAAAAATGAATTAGCATACTTGAAGATAGAGTAATGCAAATAATCCAATCTGAACATGAGAGGAAAATGATCTTAAAAAAAGCTTCAGGGATCTGTGTGACAATATCAAACGGCCTAATATACAATCAACCAGGGTCCTGAAGAAGAAGAAAGAATATATATACTGTGTATACACATATGAAGAAAGATTAAATACAAAGAAAACCATGACAAGGCACATCACGGTGAAACTACTTAAAACAAAACACAAAAGAAAAATTTTGAAGTTAGCCAAAGAAAAATGACACATTACATACAAAGGAACAACAATTCAAATGCCATGGACTTGTTATCAGAATCTATGAAGCCCAGAAGACAGTGGAACGCCTTGTGAGTCCTAAAAACGGTGCCGAGTTAAGGACAAGGAAGGGTATTTTATCAGTAGTAGGGGACAATTCGCCCTAGATGAGCACATAGCAGTCCTGCTTAATAAATCTTAAATGCAAGAATGGAAAGAATCAAACTATTTACAAGCAACTTAACTGTATCTCAGTAAAAAAGCTTAGGACTATAGGAATAAAAACATCCAGCACCCAACAAACTAAAATCCACAATGTGTGACATTCAATTAAAATTGCCAGATCTGTAAAAAAACAGCAATATAAGATCCATCATAGAGAAAAACTAATTAATTGAAACTAACCCAGAACTAACAGAGTTGCTAAAATTAGGAGACAAAGACTTTTAAAAAGCAGTTATTATAACTGTTTTCTATATGCTCAAAAAGTTAAAGCATGAAAGATATAAAAATGCATATCAGGCTGGGCGTGGTGGCTCACGCCTGTAATCCCAGCACTTTGGGAGGCTGAGGTGGGCGGATCGCCTGAGGTCAGGAGTTCAAGACCAGCCTGGCCAACATGGTGAAACCCCGTCTCTACTAAAAACACAAAAATTAGTCGGGCATGGTGGCAGGTGCCTGTAATACCAGCTACTTAGGAGGCTGAGGCAGGAGAATCGCTTGAACCCGGGAGGCAGAGGTTGCCGTGAGCCAAGATCATGCCATTGCACTCCAGCCTGGGGGACAAGAGCGAGACTTCATCTCAAAAAAAAAAAAAAAAAAAAAAAAAAAGCATATCAACCTTATTAAAATGAAACAATTACAATGTATCATGAGAAATGTATTAGGTGGGATTAATGCCAAGGATGGTATTAATTGCAGAATAAAAGATTAGTGAGCTTAAAAGACAGAGAGAAAAGATAATTTAAAAAAAAATAAACAGAACATCATTGAACTATGGTAAAAACTTTAAGTACATTATATATATATAAAAAATGTACATACTATGTATACACATATGAAGAAAGATTAAATACTATATATATGTGTGTATATATGTGTGTGTGTGTGTATATATATATAATTAGAGTCCCCAAAGGAAGAACAGGGCAATAGAAAAATATTTGCAGAAATGACGGCCAAAAACTTTCCAAATGTGTTAAAAATGATAAACTCACAAATCCAAGAATTCCAATTAACCCCCAATCACAAGAAACATGGTCACATTGCAATCAAATTGTTCAAAACTGGTGATAAAGTCCTATAAAAAGTCATGTTATATACAGAAAAACAATGATGAAAGAGATACCTTAACGGAAACACAGTGGAGCAACATCTTTAAAGTATCAGATGAAAAAAGGCACACAATAACAAGTGTTGGCAAGGAAACTTGAATCTTGATACATTGCTGGTGAGAATGTCAAATGGTGCAGCTCATTGGAAAGCAGTTTTCCCGTTTCTCAAAAAGTTAAACACACAGTTAGCATATGACTTATAGTTCCACTTTTAGGTAAATTTCTAAGAGAAATAAAAACATGTGTCTACACAAAAATTTGGACATGAATGTTTGTAGCAGCATTATTCATAAGAACCAAAAAGTGAAAACACAATGATCAGCCATCTCATGAATGAAAAATAAAACATAGTATATCTGTATAAAAGGAGAATTATTTGACCATTAAAAGGAATGAAGTGTGATAACATGGATGAAGGATGAAAATAAAGAAGCCAGAAAAAAATGGTACTTACTGTGTGATTCAATTTATATGAAATATCCTGAATAGGCAAATCCAGACAGACAAAAAGTATATTAGTGGCTGCCATGGGCTGGGGAAGTTGGGCCTGGCAGGTATCTGCTAACCGGTATGATGACGATGATTTTGTGGTGATGAAAATGTTTTGGAATTAGTATTGATGGGTGCATAACTCTGTAAAAACCACTGAACTATGTATTTTTAAAGGGTAAACTTTATGCTATGTGAATGACATATTAACAAAGCTGTCAAAATAAATGTTAGAAATACATTGTGGAATATATCTAGAGAGAGTGTTACAAATGATATACGATGTACAAATACTATTTATTTTTAATAGGTAAAGAAAAATTTAAAAATATAAATTGCCAAAATATCCTAATTAAACGGTAGAGACTAATATTAGTTTACAAAAGAGAAGACCCAACCATATGCCACCTACAAGAAACTTAATTTAAATACAGATACTCCTCAATTTACCATGGGGCTATGCCCTGCTAAACCCATTGTAAGTTGAGGATATTATATGTAAAAAATGCATTCAATACACCTAACATACCAAACATCATACTTTAGCCTAGACCTCCTTAAGCATGGTCAGAACACTTACCTTAGCCTATAGTTGGGAAAATCATCTAACACAAAGCTTATTTTATAATAAAGTGTTGAATATTTCATGTAATTTATTGAATACTGTATAATATGTCAAAATTGCAACAGTTTAACATCATAGCAAAGTCAAAAATTCATAAGTTGAACCATGGTTGGGGATCATCTACATAAGACACAAATAGAGTTAAAATAAAGGTTAGAAAATGTATATACCATACTAACACTAATCAACAGAAAGCAAAACACTAATCAAAAGGTACTAACATTAATCAAAAGAAAGTAGTAGTTGGCTGGGCACAGTGGCTCACACCTGTAATTTCAGCACTTTTAAAGGCTGAGGTGGGTGAATAGCTTGAGGTCAGGCATTAGAGACCAGCCTGGGTAATATGGCAAAACCTCATCTCTACAAAAATACAAAAATTAGCCGAGTGTGGTGGTGCACACCTGCAGTTCCATCTACTTGGGAGGTGGGATAATTGCTTGCACCCAGGAGGTGGAGGCTGTAGTGAGACAAGATCATACCACTATACAGCCTGGGCAACAGGGTGAGATCATCCCCCCCAAAAAAAAGATAAAAAATAAGGCCAGATACTGTGGCTCATGCCTGTAATCCCAGCACTTTGGGACGTCAAGGTGGGTGAATCACTTGAGGCCAGGAGTTCCAGGCCAGCCTGGCCAACATGACCAAACCCTGTGTCTACTAAAATACAAAAAATTAGCCAGGTGTGGTGGTGGGTGACTGTAATCTCAGCTACTTGGGAAGCTGAGGCAGGAGAATTGCTTGAATCCAGGAGGCAGAGGCTGCAGTGAGCCAAGATCATGCCGTTGCACTCTAGCCTCGGCAACAAGAGCGAACTCAGCTGACACCCTGATTGCCATCTTCTGAGACTCTGAGCAGAGGACTCAGTTAAACCATCCCAATTCCTGATTCATAGGAGCTGAGATAATAAATGTGTGCTCTTTGAAGCCCAATTTGAGGTAATTTGTTATGCATCAACAGAAAGTATGCTTTCTTTCAATAAGTTCAGAAGACATAAACAGAAAATAAGAATATATAAAGATTTCAACAACTATCAACCAAATTGACTTAACTGAGGTTTATATAACACTCTACCTGACAATACCAGAATATGTCTTTCTTTTTTTTTTTTCTGAGATGGAGTCTTGCCCTGGCACCCAGGCTGGAGTGCAGTGGCGCAATCTCAGCTCACTGCAACCTCTGCCTCCTGGGTTCACGCCATTCTCCTGCCTCAGCCTCCCGAGTAGCTAGGACTTCAGGTGCCCGCCACCACGCTCAGCTAATTTTTTGTATTTTTAGTACAGGCAGGGTTTCACCATGTTAGCCAGGAAGATCTCGATCTCCTGACCTTGTGATCCGCCCGCCTCAGCCTCCTAAAATGCTGGGATGACAGGCGTGAGCCACTGCGCCCGGCCCAGAATGTGTCTTTTTTTTAAGTGTTCATGGAATGTTTACCAACATAGACTATATTTTAGGCCATAATAACAAATCTCAATAAATTTTAAAAGATTCAAGTCAAACAAAATATTTCCTGACTACAATGGAATTAAATAAAAAATCAGTAACAGAAGATCCTTAGAAAAATCTCCAACTATTAGGAAACTAAGAAACATACTTCTGGCCAGGCACAGTGGCTCACACCTGTAATCCCAGCACTTTGGGAGGCTGAGACGGGCAGATCACGAGGTCAGGAGATTGAGACCATCCTGGCTAACATGATGAAACTCCGTCTCTACTAAAAATACAAGAAATTAGTTGGGTGTGGTGGCGGGCACCTGTAGTCCCAGCTATTTGGGAGGCTGAGGCAGGAGAATGGCATGAACCTGGGAGGTGGAGCTTGCAGTGAGCCGAGATCGTGCCACTGCACTCCAGCCTGGGCGACAGAGCGAGACTCCATCTCAAAAAACAAACAAACAAACCAAAAAAAAAAAAAAACAAAACATATTTCTAAGTAACCCATGGGTCAAAGAAAAATTAGGAAGGAAACAATTCTACCAGAAATATTGTAAAGCACCAGAAACACTGAGCACTTATAACTTCACAAAGTTTTAGGTAAATGAGCAACCAAATGTAGACTTAATTATTGTGTTTAAATACTTTAAAATGCAACTCCTGCACAAGGTAACAGAGCTCCCACTGCAGGAATAGAAACAGGATTGTTACATTACCAAATATTCTTCCTATAGGCTGAAAAGAGAAGCTGTCTCTTAGCTGGTAGCAATGAAAAGCAAAAGATGAGTGGAAACCAATTTATGTAGTCACTTTGAATCTCTGTTATGTATTACTTTTTTTTTTTTTTTTTTTTTTGAGATAGAGTCTTGCTCTGTTGCCCAGGCTGGAGTGCAGTAGCGTGATCTTGGCTCATTGCAACCTCTGCCTGCTGGGTTCAAGCAATTCTCCTGCCTTAGCCTCCCAAGTAGCTGGGATTGCAAGCACGTCCCACCATGCCCAGCTAGTTTTTGTATTTTTTGTAGAGAGGGAGTTTTGCCATGTTGGCCAGGCTGCTCTCGAATTCCTGACCTCAGGTGATCCGCCCATCTCGGCCTCCCAAAGTGTTGGTGTTACAGACGTGAGACACTGCACTCGGCCCTGTTTTCTATTACTTGTCAGTACATGCTGTTAGTTCAGTTAAATATAAAAATCTAAAGATCACTCTTCTCTTCCACCCCATCTTTTAAAAAGAGACACAAATTTAAAACATTTTTTTTTAAATTAATTTATTATGTTTCTATTATTTTACTGACATATTGTTTGTTTATTGAACATATTCATTGCTTTTACTAGTTAAGTTTAAATGTTTACAGGGATCATTGTGAAAATATAATTTTGGACCTCTCAAGATAATACACAAACACAAAAATTTTAAACAAGGCACTTGGAGAGAATTTTCATTGCAATTCTGCACAGAATTGTGAGGAAGACTGAGACAGCAGACTCGCAGCTAATAAAAAGTTCAATTTCTTTTTTTTTTTTTTTTTTTTTTTTGAGACGAGTCTTGCTTTGTCGCCCAGGCTGGAGTGCAATGGTGCAATCTCAGCTCACTGAAACCTCCGCCTCCCGGGTTCACTCCATTCTCCTGCCTCAGCCTCCCGAGTAGCTGGGACCATAGGCGCCCGCCACCTCGCCCGGCTAACTTTTTGTATTTTAAATAGAGACAGGGTTTCACCGTGTTAGCCAGGATGGTCTCGATCTCCTGATCTTGTGATCCGCCCACCTCGGCCTCCCAAAGTGCTGGGATTACAGGCATGAACCACCGCACCTGGCTTCAATTTCTTAATGATAGTGTAATTGAACTCTTTGACATGTTACAAAACCCATACTTGTTACACCCAAAGTGTATGATATTTCACTTTGATAATACCACAAGGTTTTCATCATTCAATGGCAATCAACTATAAAAAAAAAATCTTGTCCATATTGACTCACAGACATAGTGGCTCATATTGCCATGGGAAAAAAAAAATTGCATTTGGGGAATCTGTCAAGAGAGTAATATTAAGCAATGTATGTTAACAAAATGTGACGCCTACCTCTGCCAAGCATAAAAGCCTGTTATCCCTAGTTATGTTCTTCATCAAGTGTATACCTTTAAAGTGTCAAACACAGCCTACTAGTTGTGGGGCTAATTTCAGCTTTCAGTAATCAACATATCTTATGCTTCAAATGACATTAAGTGGCAATCTACCACAGAGTGCACAAGTCCATTTCCTTTATTCTATTGTTTCAGTGAACAGAAATTACACCATTTCTAGCATTTCCAGCAAATTTAGAGTTTGACTACAACCAGGACTCAAAGTAAATGTTAAGTGGATATAACAGTGTGTTTTCAAATAGTTGCCTAAAGATAATGCCTCCTTTAACCAGTAAGTCAAGAACAGAAGCTGCCCATATAGTCTTCCTACACCAAAATATCTGTTTTGGCAAAGCTTATTTGCACACAATTGCACATGAACCCCATTTCTTGCAGACTGACTCATCATTAGAAACAGCAGTTATCATATTGTACTGTGATATTTAAAGCAAGCAAAAACTCCTGAGTGTGTTATTTGCCCTTGCACTAAATAGGGTTCAAGAACCATGTAACTATAGCTCTGTCACTTCTTTCATTGCCAGACGTCATTTCTCCCTGTTGCATGTACTTCCTCTGCACATCTCCCAGCACTCTCTCCCACACCAGCAACATCCTCTGAGCTTGAAGAATGAGCAACCATAGTTAACATACAACTCTAGAATATAGAGACTGTCATTTTTTTTTCTTTTTAGATAGGGTCTCACTCTTGTTACCCAGGCTGGGTTGCAGTGGCACCATCATGGCTCACTGCAGCCTCGACCTCCCAGGCTCAAGTGATCCTCCCACGTCAACCTCCCATGTAGCTGGGACTGCTGGTATGCACCACACTCCTTGATGCCTCACAAATTTAAATACTCTCAGGAGGAGCTACTATTTAAGAGTTCCTGAATTCCACATCAATGCACTTAACAAAGTTAATTTTGAGGATTCAAAAATAACCTTCAATGAAATGCCTATCCTTCACTAAAAGCTTTTGAAAATTCAACTGATATTAATTTACAGGCAGAGACATGAAAACCAGTTCTTATAGTTTTATGTTGATGTAAATATGTTCTAAAACTGGGAAGATTGATTTCATTTACTCAACTTGGAAAGCCATAAGTTATATAAGAATGATTTTTGCCAAATTGGTTGAAATTCACATCCTGACAAAAGAGATTTTCTAATTCTGACAAAGATTTTCCAACTACAGATTAGATGGGAAAAGATGACACCATAAGGTATATTTAAAGAGAGTAGTTGATTATATAAACACGTACTTGGCCGGGCATGGTGGCTCACGCCTGTAATCCCAGCACTTTGGGAGGCTGAGGCAAGTGGATCACCTGAGGTCAGGAATTCGAGACCAGCCTGACCAACATGGAACAATCCCATTTCTACTAAAAATACAAAAAATTAGCCAGGAGTGGTGGCACATGCCTGTAATCCCAGCTACTCAGGTGGCTGAGGCAGGAGAATCACTTGAACCCAGGAGGCGGAGGTTGCAGTGAGCTGAGATTGTGCCATTGCACTCTAACCTGGGCAACAAGAGTGAAACTCCGTCTCCAAAAGAAAACCCCAAAAAAAAAGTACTTAAAAAAAACCCAAAGATAATTAGTTATTGGTTGTCCTCCATATTTTCACAACCATGTGGTATTTACAGTTACAGTCTTTGGCTCTTTCTCCTATGACTATAGCAGCAGCTTGATAAACTAGTACACAGCAGAAACCATTTTACAGGCTTTAGAATAAGTATTATGTTACATATTTTAAGGTGAATAGCAAGAAGTATAAAACATGAAACCTCGCCCCCCAAATTGTAGAATTTTAACATTGAAATTTGGCTGTAAATAAGGTAGCTTAATTAACACTTTTGCTTTTTCTACATACTGCAGATTTGTTGTGGAAATAAACATGGGGGGTTATATAATCATGCATAAGCCAGAAGACTTCATGATCGTATTTTGATTTTATATGTTAGTGTTCTTGGTTTTATATTCTCTTCTTCCACGTTTACTAACAGAACAATCCCACGGAAAACCTATTATACAAGTATTTAATATCAAAACAACTGTTTTACAGCTATCAACTACGTCAAGTTATCTCTTTCATGAATAGAGAGAAAAATCTTTACATAATAATGTTTACTGATGCTTCTGAATCTCTTTACAGCAGAGAAATTTTTTGTTTGGTTGATTTTTAGATTTCTTGTGACTATAACAGACTGATAAACACGATAGGCAATAATACCACATTTCCATTAATTTGGTGATTTTTTTTTTTTTTTTTGAGGTGGAGTCTTGCACTGTCGCCCAGGCTATAGTGCAGTGGCGCCATCTCAGCTCACTGCAAGGTCTGCCTCCCAGGTTCACGCCATTCTCCTGCCTCAGCCTCCCGAGTAGCTGGGACTACAGGCACTCACCACCTCGCTCGGCTATTTTTTGTATTTTTAGTAGAGATGGGGTTTCACCGTGTTAGCTAGGATGGTCTCAATCTCCTGATCTCATGATCCGCCCGCATTGGCCTCCCAGAGTTCTGGGATTACAGGCTTGAGCCACTGTGCCTGGGCAATTTGGTGATTTTTAAAATATCACACTAAAGACACAATCTTATTAAAAATCCTATGTCAGACCAGGCATGATGGCTCAAGCCTGTAATCCTAGCACTTTGGGAGGCCAAGATAAGAGGATTGCTTGAGGCCAAGAGTTCAGCCTGGGCAACATAGGAAGACCCCATCTCTACAAAAAGTTTAAAATCAGCAGGGTGTGGTGGTGCCTGCCTATAGTCCTAGCTATTTGGGAGGCTGAGGTGGAAGGATCACTTAAGCCAAGAAGTTAGAGGCTGCAGTTGAAATGGGATAGTTCCCTTAACCCCCTTTGGGGTTGACGAGTTTACTCAGCCCACAGCTCTCAACCCCTCAGAGGAAGGGGAGCATGCAGCTCAGTGGGTGCAGGGGCCGGTACAAGTGCTTCTGGATGCCGGCAGTAGAACTCGTGTGGCCCCATGGCACTGTCTGTGGGGGTACCCGTGATGCACCTGGACCTCCAGAGGGCATGTATTACTAAAAGAGTGTGCTCTTTTAGTTTTGCCATCCATGGACAGCATAAATGTTAAACAGCTCAATGAAGGGTCCGGGTGACAGTCTTTTGCACCCACCCTCTTGTACCCAAGTTCTCGTCTGGCATCCAGGAAGAATCAGGTCACACAAATGAACTGAAGGGTGGTGAATGTGGAGGATTTTATTGAGCAGTGGAAGTGGCTCTCAGCGAGGTGGGGAGCTGGAAAGGGGATGGAATGGGAATGTAGCCTTCCCCTGGAGTTCAGCTCTCCCTGGCCAAACTCTTCTGAAGTCCCACTGTCAAGCTGTCCCACTGAAGTCAAGCTGCTTCTCTCTGACATCTGGCTGCTGCTTCTCTTCTCTCCTCCTCTGCCTCTCCATTCTGCCACCCTGCCCCTCTGCCAGTGGACCCTAGGGTTTTTATGGGTATAGGATGGGGTGTGGGGAAGGCCAAAAAGCAACATTCGAGCTGGAAAATAGGAATGCATGTTCTCACTTTGGGGCCACGGTCCCAGGCTTAAGGGTGTGGCCCTCGCTGGGACCACCCTCTTCTACCCAGTATTTCCCTGCTTCCTGTCCATATCACAGTGAGCACTGCAGCCTGGGCAACAGAGCAAGACCCTATCTCTTAAAAAACAAAAATCCAATGTCGAATGTATTTAGGGGGTAAAAAAAAATCAGTTACCAAAACTTCCAGTTCTTTCCTGGAATTTGAAAAAAAGAAAAAAGTCACAAGCAGAAAGGATAATGCTAAAATAGAAGAGTAATGAACAAATATGAATTGTTCAAAGGAAGCAAGTTATCTTTCAAAAGTGACACATTAACTTCTATTCTTCTCCTTTAAATAATTAAAACAATATTAAATTTTGATCCTTTTAAATCTATGATGTTGTACCATTTTATTTTTATATAAATGACTCAATTTTATGATAAAACAGGTTTTTCAACTGACAATAACTATCTGTTATAACAATATACCTAACACAACTAAATTCCTTTGCTAATAAGAAGCAGTGCTAACTTGTTTTACCTTCAGGCTAACAATTGCTTCTGTCAAATAACAAACAAGATTTGATTTTAAAATTAAAAAAAAATAACTTGAAAGACATCAAAATTAACAAAATAATTTTGACTTTGTAAATATTCAGTAATATATTTTACATAAATTAGTTCTCCTTGACATAAAATACTGCATTATAATTTGTATACAAAGAAAATTGAATACATATTTTAAAATGAAAACATAGTTGTATCCTGGGAAGCAAAAGTAGAGTTTTTGAATCTCTTTAAATCCCCACATAAAACAGGCAGAGCAATAGAAAGAAAAACCAAAACATTTCAAGCTAAGTATAGAAGCTCCTCCACTTCCAATGGGGTTATGTCCTAATAAACCCATCATAAGTTGAAATAGCAAAAGTCAAAACACATTTAATACTTTTTATTTATTTTTTTTTTTGAGATGGAGTTTCACTCTTGTTGCTCAGGCTGGAGTGCAGTGTTGTGATCTCGGCTCACTGCAACCTCTCCCTCCGGGTTTCAAACAATTCTCCTGCCTCAGCCTCCTGAGTAGCTGGGATTACAGGCGCCCATCACCACGACCAGCTAATTTTTGTATATGTTTTAGTAGAGACGGGGTTTCACCATGTTGGCCAGGCTGGTAGAGAACTCCTGACCTCAGATGATCCACCTGCCTTGGTCTCCCAAAGTGCTGGGATTATAGGCATGAGCCACTGCACCTGGCCAAAAATGTATTTAATACATGTAACCTGCCAAACATCATAGCTTAGCCCTGACTACTTTAAACATGCTCAGAACACTTACGTTAGCCTGCAATTGAGCATAATCATCTAACACAAAGCCTATTTTATAATACAAATGTTGAATATCTCATGTAATTTAGTAAATTCTGTACTGAAAGTAAAAAATAGAATAGTTATATGGGTATTCAAAACACAGTTTCTACTGAATGTGTTGCTTTTGCACCAATATAAAATCAAAAAATTCTAAGTTGAACCATCATAAGTTAAGACCATATTCCTATGATATTCTCATGAACTCCATAATATAAATTATTATTTATTAATAGAGCAGACCACTAACAAGTCATAAAACCTTCATAATATCAGCCTTTCTGTGAAAGCGAAGGAAAGCCCATTAGGATAGGTTTTATCTCTAATAAGAATGCAAGGAATAATAAGGTCTGAATGGAGCTGGAACAGTGTAGCCCCTAAGAACTCCAGAAACTGACCAGCCAGGTCTCCCTTCTAGAAAGAATTCCACACTGCGGAGAAAGAACTAGTTGTGATATAGAAAATCCTTCTGCCTTCCTCTAGTGGCTACGGGAGGCCTTAAGGAAATATACTCCCTGTGACCCGACTCCCTCCAGGGTCAATTGATCCTAAAAGATAACTTTATTACCCAATCAGCCGCAGATACCAGGAGAAAGCTCCAAAAGCGAGCCCTGGGCCCTGAACAAAATCTGGAGGCATTTTTAAACCTTGCAACCTTGGTGTTCTATAATAGGGACCAAGAGGAACAGGCCCAAAAGGAAAAGCAAGATCGGAGAAAGGCCGCAGCCTTAGATATGGCCCTCAGACAGACAAACCTTCAGAGAGGACAGAAAACGGAGCAGGCCAATCACCCAGGTAGGGCTTGTTATCAGTGTGGTTTACAAGGACCCTTTAAAAAATATGGTCCAATGAGAAACAAGCTGCCCCCTCATCCATGTCCCCTGTGCTGAGGCAATCACTGGAAGGCACACTGCCCCAGAGGGCAAAGGTTCTCTGGGTCAGAAGCCCCCAACCAGATGATCCAACAACAGGACTGAAGGTGCCTGGGGCAAGCACCAGCTCATGTCATCACCCTCACTGAGTCCCAGGTATGTTAAACATTGAGGGCCAAGAAATTGACTTCCTCCTGGACACTGGTGTGGCTTTCTCAGTGTTAACCTCCTGTCTTGGATGACTGTCCTCAAGGTCCGTTACCATCCGAGGAATCCTGGGACAGCCTCAATCCAGGTATTTCTTCCACCTCCTCAGTTGTAACTGGGAGACTTGGCTCTTTTCACATGCTTTTCTTGTTATGCCTGAAAGTCCCACACCCTTATTAGGGAGGGATATGTTAGCCAAAGCTGGAGCTATTATCTACATGAATATGGGGAAAAAGTTACCCATTTGTTGTCCCCTACTTGAGGAGGGAATCAACCCTGAAGTCTGGGCATTGGAAGGACAATTTGGAAGGGCAAAAAATGCCTGCCCAGTCCAAATCAGGCTAAAAGATCCCACCACTTTTCCTTATCAAAGGCAATATCCCTTAAGACCTGAAGCTCATAAAGGATTACAGGATATTGTTAAACATTTAAAAGCTCAAGGCTTAGTAAGGAAATGCAGCAGTCCCTGCAGCACCCCAATTCTAGGATTATAAAAACCAAATGGTCAGTGGAGACTAGTGCAAGATCTTAGACTCATCAATGAGGCAGTAATTCCTCTATATCCAGTTGTACCAAACGCCTATACCCTGCTCTCTCAAATACCAGAGGAAGCAGAATGCTTCACTGTCTTGGACCTCAAAAAGGCCTTCTTCCATATTCCCCTGCACTCTGACTCCCAGTTTCTCTTTGCCTTTGAGGATCCCGCAGACCACACGTCCCAATTTACGTGGACAATGTTGCCCCAAGGGTTTTGGGATAGCCCTCATCTGTTTGGTCAGGCACTGGCCCAAGATCTAGGCCACTTCTCAAGTCCAGTCCTTCAGTATGTGGATGATTTACTTTTGGCTACCAGTTCAGAAGCCTCATGCCAGTAGGCTACTCTAGATCTCTTGAATTTTCTAGCTAATCAAGGGTACAAGGCATCTAGGATGAAGGCCCAGCTTTGCCTACAGCAAGTCAAATATCTAGGTCTAATCTTAGCCAGAGGGACCAGGGCCCTCAGCAAGGAATGAATACAGCCTACACTGGCTTATCCTCGCCCTAAGATATTAAAACAGTTGCGGGGGTTCCTTGGAATCACTGGCTTTTGCCGACTATGGATCCCCGGATACAGCGAGTTAGCCAGGCCCCTCTATACTCTAATCAAGGAGACCCAGAGGGCAAATACTCATCTAGTAGAATGGGAACCAGAGGCTGAAACAACCTTCAAAATCTTAATGCAGGCCCTAGTACAAGCTCCAACTTTAAGCCTTCCCACAGGACAAAACTTCTCTTTATATGTCACAGAGAGAGCAGGGATAGCTTTTGGAGTCCTTACTCAGACTCGTGGGACAACCCCACAACCAGTGGCATACCTAAGCAAGGAAATTGATACAGTAGCAAAAGGCTGGCCTCACTGTTTATGGGTAGTTGTGGCAGTGGCTGTCTTAGTGTCAGAGGCTATCAAAATAATACAAGGAAAGGATCTCACTGTCTGGACTACTCATGATGGAAATGGCATACTAGGTGCCAAAGGAAGTTTATGGCTATCAGACAACAGCCTGCTTAGATACCAGGTGCTACTCCTTGAGAGACCAGTGCTTCAGGTGCATATGTGTGCTGCCCTCAACCCTGCTACTTTTCTCCCAGAGGATGGGGAGCTGGTCGAGCATGGCTACCAACAGGTTGTAGTCCAGACTTATGCCACCTGAGATGATCTCTTGGAAGTCCCCTTGGCTAATCCTGACCTTAACCTATATGCCGATGGAGGGTCGTTTGTGGAGAGTGGGGATGTGAAGGGCAGGTTATGCCATAGTTAGTGATATAACCATACTTGAAAGTAAGCCTCTTCCCCCAGGAACCGGCATCCAGTTAGCAGAAATAGTAGCACTAACCTGAGTCTTAGAACTGGGAAAGGGAAGAAGAGTAAATGTGTATACAGATCGCAAGTATGCTTATCAAATCCTACATGCCCAAGCTGCAATATGGAAAGAAAGGGAGTTCCTAACCTCTGGGGGAACCCCCATTAAATACCAGAAGGAAATCATGGAGTTATTGCATGCAGTGCAAAAATCCAAGGAGGTGTCAGTCTTACACTGCTGAAGCCATCAAAAAGGGGAGCAGAGAGGAGAACAGCTGCATAAGTGGCTGGCAGAGGCAGGGAAAGACCAGCAGAAAGGAAAGAGAGAAAGAGACAGAAAGTAAGAGAGAGAGAGAGGAAGAGACAAAGAGGGAGTCAGAGAGAGACAGAAAGTCAAAGAGAGAGAGAAAGAGACAGAGACAAAGAAGGAGTCAAAGAGAGGCAGAGAAAGGAAGAGACAAAGACGGAGTCAGAGAGAAAGAGAGAGACAGACAAAGAAGTCAAAGTGAGAGAAAAAGATAGGAGTAGTAAAGAAAAAACAGTGTACCTTATTCCTTTAAAAGCTAGGATATATTTAAAACCTATAATTGATAATTGAAGGTCTTCTCTATAACCCTATGACACTCCAATACCACCTTGTCGTCAGTGTAAACAAGGGCATAGCCTGAAAGCACTGGGGCCCTGACAACCCATAGTCTTCGTATCAAAAATCCAGCAGGTTTCCTAACAGGGAATCTAAATCTTAATTAATTACCATACAAAGGTCCCACCAGATCTAGGAGGAACTCCCTTCAGGACAGGATGATAGATGGTTCCTCCCAGGCGATTAAGGGAAAAAGACACAATGGATATTCAGTGAGTGATAAGCATTTAGGAAAATTGCCTAATAATCGATCTGCTCAAACAGTTTGCACTCAGCCAAATCTTAAAGTACTTACAGAATCAGGAAGGAGCCATCTATACCAATTCTAAGTTAATATGGAATGAATGAGGTTTTATTAATAGCAAAGAAAAATTAAAATCCCCAACTTACAAGGTTTTCAACTAAAGTAAAGTTTGCTAAAAGTTAACAGTGTAACATGCATTATCCTACTACCACACACTCTCAAAGGATTTGCAAGAAATAACAAAATCTATCCAGTAAAGATAGTAACTACAATCCCAAATAGACTCTTTGGCAGGAATGACTCTCCAAAACTGCCAAGGCTTAGACCTCCTCATTGCTGAGAAAGGAGGACTTGTCACCTTCTCAGGGGAAGAGTGTTGTTTTTACATTAAACAGTCAGGGATTGTACGAGATGCCACCGACATTTACAGGAAAAGGCTTCTGAAATCAGACAATGCCTTTCAAACTCATACCAACCTCTGGAATTGGGCAACATGGCTTCTCCCCTTTCTAAGTCCTGTGGCAGCCACCTTGCTATTACTCGCCTTTGGGCCCTGTATTTTTAACCTCCTTGTTACATTTGTTTCCTCTAGAATCTAGGCCATCAAGCTGCAGATGGTCTTACAAATGAAACCCCAAATGAGCTCAACAACTTCTACTGAGGACCCCTGGACTGACCCGCTGACTTTTTCACTGGCCTAAAGAGCTCCCCTCTGGAGGACACTACAACTGCAGGGCCCCTTCTTCACCCCATCCAGCAGGAAGTAGCTAGAGCAGTCATCGCCCAATTCCCAACAGCAGTTGGGGTATCCTGTTTAGAGGGGGGATTGAGAGGTGAATCCAGTTGGGTTTCTGGGTCGATTGGGAACTTGGAGAACTTTTCTGTCTAGTTAAAGGTTTGGAAATGCACCAATCAGTGCTCTGTGTCTAGCTAAAGGTTTGTAAACGCACCAATCACTACTCTGTAAAAACGCACCAATCAGCACTCTGTTCTAGCTAAAGGTTTGTAAATGCACCAATCGGCACTCTGTAAAAACACACCAGTCAGCACTCTGTGTCTAGCTAAAGGATTGTAAATGCACCAATCAGCACTCTGTAAAAATAGCCCAATCAGCGCTCTGTGTCTAGCTAAAAGTTTGTAAACGGACCAATCAGCACTCTGTAAAATGGACCAATCAGTGCTCTGTAAAACTGACCAATCAGCAGGATGTGGGCAGGGCCAAATAAGGGCATAAAAGCTGGCCACCCAAGCCAGCAGTGGCAACCTGCTCGGGTCGCCTTTCATGCTGTGGAAGCTTTGTTCTTTTGCTCTTCTCAATAAATCTTGCTGCTGCTCACTCTTTGGGTCTGCACTACCTTTATGAGCTGTGACACTCACTGTGACAGTCTGCAGCTTCACTCCTGAGGTCAGCAAGACCACGAACCCACCAGGAGGCGCAAACAACTCCGGACACACCACCTTTAAGAGCTGTAACACTCACTGCGAAGGTCTGCAGCTTCACTCCTGAAGTCAGCAAGACCACAAACCCACCAGAAGGAAGAAACTCGACACATCTGAACATCTGGAAGGAACAAACTCTGGACACACCATCTTTAAGAACTGTAACACTCACCACGAGGGTCCGCGGTTTCATTCCTGAAGTCAGCGAGACCAAGAACCCACCGGAAGGAATAAATTCCACACACAATATTTGAGCTGAGCCATATAGAGAAAATCACCAGGATGGAATGAAGCCCAGTTAAAAGTAGGGGAGGGGAACTGAGTTGATAAATCTCAGAAAGCAAGCCACCATATTTTTGAACATTAGAGAACAAAAACAGACAAAGGAGCATAAAGGTAGAAAAGCTAACCTGTGCCAAGTTCCTTCTAAAAGTTCAGGAAAACAAGCTTCACATAAAAATGAGAAACAAAAATATTAAGGTCAAATCCCAGGCAATGTTGTTAAAAATAAAAAAGAGAATAGGAGCAGAATAACATTGCTACAGACAAAAGTACACATATTAAAATTATTACTTGTATTTTAAAATGAGATAAAAGTTATGAAAATGATAAAAGGCATAGCAACATAAATCAGCATTAGATATGAAATGATGGAATTCAGGAAAGAAATAGAAATGAAAGAAAAAAATTTCAGAACTGAACACTAAACTAGGAGGAACACAGGAGTGAATAAACACAGTAGACAAAGCCTGAAGAGAAGCAAGTGAAAAGGCAAAAATTTTAAACTCAAAAGGAAGAAAACCAAATGATTTAAGAAAGTGACATATGTTGAAGAGAGGCAAAGAAGATAAAATGCAAATAATGGAAAATCCAAAAGAAAACCGAACCAAGAACAAATGCTACAATAATAATTCAAGGAAATGTACTTGAAATTTTTTTCAAAAAATGTGAAATTACATAATGAAAGAGTACATTGCATATCTGATTATGTCAATACTAAACGATCAATACCAAGACATATTCTAGTAAAACTTACTGAAAAGAAAGAAAGAAGAAACATGGCCACCTATAAGGAACAGTGTCATTGACAGCCTCACATATCACTGATTTTATTTGCTGTCATTCTTGTGTATTCTTTCTCACATCCTTTGCCCTTGTAATCTATTAAGATTCTACATTAATTTCACTAAACTTGGATTTAGCAAAAAATAAAAATTAGGATTGACAAAAGCAAAAATAGATTTTTAAAAAGTAACAGCTGCTTAAACATGGTATACTAAACATCACTTTTACCATTGCTCCCTCATGAAAGTCCACTGAAAGTTCAAGATATTAAAAGAATTACCCTATTTAGATAGTGGAAGAAATGACAGAGATGAGTCAAGAAAATTTTGGAAGCTGGAGACAAATAAGTGAATGGAAATGATTTAGCAGATGAAGAAGGTTTCAACCTAGGGGCCTGTGAAGAGATGAAACTGTAACCACCTGATAGGTTCTTTCACTGCATAAACAAAACCAATCCACAGCATTACAGTACACAAAGAGTTTAATTGACATGAGGCTGGCCATGCCAAGCAGGAGGTGGAGTTATTACTCTAATCAATCTCCCCGAAAATTTGGAGACAGGATTTTTAAGGATAATTTGACAGGTAGGGAGCCAGGAAGCAGGGAGAGTTGATTGGTTGGGTCAGAGATAAAATCACAGGGAGTCAAAGCTGTCCTTTTGCGTTAAGTCAATTTCTGGGTCAGGACCACGGGACCAGATGAGCTAGTTTGTCAATCTGGATGGCACCAGCTGATCTATTGAGTGCAGGGTCTGAAAAATCTCTTGAGCACCAATCTTAGGTTTTGTAATAGTGATGTTATCCCTAGGAGCAATTGGGAAGGTTTAGAATCTGATGGCCTCTAGCTGCATGCATGACTCCTAAACCATAATTTCTAATCTTGTGGCTGATTTGTTAGTCCTACAAAGGCAGTCTGGTCTCCAGGCAAGGTTCGTTTCAGGAAAGGGCTGTTATTCATCTTTGTTTCAAAGTTAAATTATAAACTAAGTTCCTCCCAAAGTTACTTAAGCACACAGCTCAGGAATGAACAAGGACAGCTTGGAGGTTAGAAGCAAGATGAGGTTAGTTAGGTCAGACTTATTTCATTGTCATAATTTTCTCGCTGTTAATATTTTTGCAAAGGCAGTTTCAAACCTAAGAACTTGGTTCTAAACACAAACCAAAGTAAGGCTCAGTACTGATTCTAGGTTCTTCTAAGACAGAGTGCAAGGAGCAAAACATGAAAGTCAGTCTCCTCACAAACAGGCAACAATTCACCATCTTCACAGAAGACCCAAGTTGAAGTAAGTGATTCTAAACTCAGGTGTACCAAGGAGAGTTAATTGCACTGAAAACAGGGAGATTAAGTAAAAGTCTACATAGTGATCTGTGGGTATCTTCAGTAAGCCCAAGAGAAAATTCTTCCAATTAAGGAGCTTCATCCATAAACACAGAACTTCCAATCAGCTTTTTAGTGCCTTCCTCTTATAAATCAGCTTTTTAGTGTCTTACTCTTACATATAAAAGCAGCTATGGCCGGGTGCAGTGGCTTATTCCTATAAACCCAACACCTGGGAAGGCAGGTGGATTGCTTGAGGCCAGGAGTTCCAGACCAGCCTGGGCAACATAGCTAAACTTCATCTCTATAAAACAAACAAACACGCAAAAATTGGCCAGGCGTGGTGGCACATGCCTGTAGTTCCAGCTACTTGGGAGGCTGAGGTGGGTGGATCACCTGAGTGGGAGAAGTCAAGGTTCCAGTGAGCCATGAATCAACCACTGCACTCCAGCATGGGTGACAGAGTGAGACCCTGTCTCAATAAAAAATAAGAAAATAAAAGCAGCACATCATCAAAGATTTAAGGAAATTTGAGAAAACATCACAGAGAGCACAAGAAAAAATTAACTTGAAAGAAAACAGCAGACAGGAAGCAGACGAAAACTTGAAAACAACCACTAAAATTAACACCCTCAGAGAAGTAAATATTACATCCATGAAACCATCAAGCACAAGGCCAAGGGCAAGGGCCTAGCATGTCCTGACAGACTTAGCCAGAAAAAAAAACAAAAAACAAAAAACAATGAGCTCTTTTTAGATTCAGATAGCTTATTATTTACATAGACAGTGAAAAATCAGTCAAAGGTGCCAAACTTCCAAGGTCCTGACCTTGTGCAGGGACATCAACACAAAGGGACCAGACAACAACACAACAGGAGTGAGGGACACCCTGTTGCTGCAGAGCTAATGCCATGCTGCCACTAAGCAATTTTATAGCCTGCAGCTGTGCCCCTGGTGAGGAGGAGGTGGGGGCAAGAGGGAGTAGAAAGTCCCATGTCTCAAAGAAAACACGGAGGGAGATGAGAAAATTGCCTGAAGGCATCCTCCTGCAACACAGGGAGCCTCCTAGATGAAAGAATGGCAAATGAGAAAAAGATCGTGCAAAGGCTCTCACAAAACTGTCTGGCTATGCTCCTGGGAGGATCACAGGGTGTGTTCCACCAAGACAGTTCAGTCTGAGGTTCAGGCTCCGCCTGCATGGCCGATCAGGATACATGCAGGGTCAATACCAGGATGCCAAGCAGGAGCCACCGCCCTACAGACACAAAATTTTAGTGCTCTTTTAAAGAAGGAATATTCAGAGAATACAAAATAACAACATCTTTGGGATATTAAACATATGTTTGAAGTTTAAAAAAAAATCATTGGAAGAACCAGAAGAGAAAATTGAGAAAATATAAAGGAAAGTAGAAAAGATGAAAAATAGAAACAATAAGAAAAAAGAATCAGGCCTAGATATCAATATCTGAATAAAGAGTTCTAGAATAAACACTACAAAACATAGAGGGAAGGAACTTTTCAAGCAGTATTTTAAAACTTCCCAGAACTGAATGACATGAGTTTCTCCACTGAAGACATCCTCCTGCAAGACAGGGAGCCTCCCAGATGAAAGAACAACGGCAAGTGAGAAAAAGATCATGCAAAGGTTCATGATTAACTCATTAACATTAAATGAGTAATTCAACAGATAAAAAAAGATCCATATCCTGACATATTATCAAAAACTTTCAGAATATTGGGGATAGAGGTTAGATTCTGACAGCTTCCAAAGAGAAACAGGACACACATTAAGTATCAAGAATCAGAATGACCAATACATTTTCAAATTTAATGGAAGTTAGAAGGCACTGGTGAAACTACCATCAGAGTGAACAGGCAACCTACAGAATGGGAGAACATTTTTGCAATCTACTCATCTGACAAAGGGCTAATATCCAGAACCTAGAAAGAACTCAAACAAATTTACAAGAAAAAAACAAACAAACCCATCAAAAAGTGGGCAAAGGATATGAACAGACATTTCTCAAAAGAAGACATGCATACAGCCAACAGACACATGAAAAAATGCTCATCATCACTGGCCATCAGAGAAATGCAAATCAAAACCACAATGAGATACCATCTCACACCAGTTAGAATGGCGATCATTAAAAAATCAGGAAACAACAGGTGCTGGAGAGGATGTGGAGAAATAGGAACACTTTTACACTGTTGGTGGGACTGTAAACTAGTTCAACCATTATGGAAAACAGTATGGCGATTCCTCAAGGATCTAGAACTACATGTACCATATGACCCAGCCATCCCATTACTGGGTATATACCCAAAGGATTATAAATCATGCTGCTATAAAGATACATGCACACGTATGTTTATTGCGGCACTATTTACAATAGCAAAGACTTGGAATCAACCCAAATGTCCATCAGTGACAGACTGGATTAAGAAAATGTGTCACATATACACCATGGAATACTATGCAGCCATAAAAAAGGATGAGTTTGTGTCCTTTGTAGGGACATGGATGCAGCTGGAAACCATCATTCTTAGCAAACTATCACAAGAACAGAAAACCAAACACCGCATGTTCTCACTCATAGGTGGGAACTGAACAATGAGATCACTTGGACTCGGGAAGGGGAACATCACACACCGGGGCCTATCATGGGGGGGGGGTGGGGGAAGGATTGCATTGAGAGTTATACCTGATGTAAATGACGAGTTGATGGGTGCTGACGAGTTGATGGGTGCAGCACACCAACATGGCACAAGTATACATATGTAACAAACCTGCACGTTATGTACATGTACCCTAGAACTTAAAGTATAATAATAATAATAAATAAAATAAAATAAAATAAAATTAAAAAAAGAAGGCACTGGTGCAATACTGTAAAATACACGACAATGATTTCTGGCATGTAAACATTATTATTCACAGAAAGTTTCGATCAAGTATGTAGGCAAACTGAGCCATGCTGGGTCACACTAATGAATCAGAATAACTTATTGTGCATGCAGTCTTTCACAGGAAGCCGTCGGAAGAGGTATGCCACCAAAAGAGAGAGAATTCAGGAAATGGGGGATCCAACATAACAGAGGTGAAGAGCAACCAATCCAGATTAGAATAGTACAGAGAGCTCCAGAAGGAATATCTTTAAAGAAAAAAGCGATGGATTATATGACGTGTTTGAACCTACTGAGAAGAGATTTACATTTCAGGAGGACAGCCTGGGTGTAAATTCACATCATTTCGTTCTGGGAAGTTTTAAAATACTATATACTACCAGTCTTCTGCTATATAGACCACTTAGCAAATAAAACAATAAGGCAGTATTATTAATTCCAAAAAACTCAAGCCAAAAATTGGACCAAAAGAGGAAATATAATTACAGATACCACACATTCCAGTTGTGAATAGTATTTAGAATCAAAATAGTATACATATTGAATGCTAACTTAACCAGAAAGTGTGATGTAACTGCACTCTACTGTGAAAATGAGACAGGAAGATATGTGCTTAGAGGAGAGGCAGAGGAATTACAGCTTAATCTTCAAATCCCAAAATAGGCCACCTGATAAAAATCTAAAACTGAAATATAAAAAAAGGCATAATGTTATTTAAAAATACAGAGATAAATATTACAGGTAACAGCTAAATAGCTACATTTGTGGACCGCAGTGAGTAACTCTACATAGTATATATTAATACTTATCAAGCAATCTTGACACTTAAGACTGGACAGGTAAAAGAAAAAAAAAAAACTAGATTGTTCACATCCAGCAACAGTGAGAGACAAGAGAGACTAAACAAATGCCTTCATTTTGAATTAGGTGGGGAAAGGAAGGGAGATGAGAAATACTTGAACTCAAAAGAGTTCTGTAAGTTTGGCAAAGTTGACAGTGTTCTGTATTGGAATCACAGACTATTATAGCTGAAATAAATCTTACATATTGGCTACAATTTATTTCCCTCATTTTACAGTTACTTGCCTAGATAACACAGCTGGTTAGGCAGAATCAGACCCTTCTGCTCTTAACTCTCACATTCTTTTCATTGTATCACAAAGCATTTAAAAATAATTATTAAATATCAAATATGTCAATATGTTGACTATGATGAGTACCTATTGATATACTTCACTGTTTTATTTGAAGAATATAAAGAAAATATAAACACATCTAAAGATGAAGTTTTAAGTTAAAATATATTGGCCTTTTAAAGAATTAAGCAGATACAATCAAGGAAAGTATCCATAACTGACCTCTTCCTGTTTTTTATGATGGACTAGAACTGAGAATTTTTAAAGTTTTTAGGCTGCCCAAATATTTGGCCCAAATTACAGGTTCACCTCTGCTTTATCTACCTTGAAAATGGCATTGAAAAATGGTGATTTTATTACAATTTGTATTACTGTCCAAATGGTTCAGAATACCTTTAATCAGGTAACAAATCCTAAGATCTCACATTTTGCTGAAAATAAGTTTTGGCCAAAAGATTTATAAGGAAATAACATATTGCCTGATTAACTTGAGGAATGAATAGTGTTCAACAAAAAGGTGTGTGGATTTCGAGTGATTTTTCATAATTGAAATGTTACTGGTAACCTGTTGATAGACTTTTAGGATATATCTGTGTGGATTAGTAGGAACATCTAAATGTGAACCAAAGCTTAGTTTGAGGTATCTGCTCATTAACACAGAAGACTTATTATCAGTTGCCACCCAGCATTCAAGATTTGAGGGGCCAGGTTCTGTGGTGAGTGCCTGTGGTCCCAGCTACTCAGGACGCTAACATGGGAGAGATAGCCTGAGCATAGGAACTTGAGGCCAGCCTGGGCAACACAGCAAAAACCTCGTCTCTAAAAAAATAAAAATAAAAAGGATTTAAGTCAAGTTCTTCATCAAATATTGGGATTGCTTGACAGTGAATACAAATTCAGCTGCCAATTTTTTTGTTTTAATTACTAATTAAATATTGCCTAAAAATGTTTCTCACCTTAACAAAAGGAAGGAATTGGGCATAAAAACAAGCAGCACCCATGTCTTTATTAACCAGTCGACTACATGATAAAAATCTATATTGTAACATCTCTAAGTTTAAGATTTTTTTTTTTTTTTTTTGAGACAGAGTCTCACTCTGTCGCCCAGGCTGGAGAGCAGTGGCGCGATCTCGGCTCACTGCAAGCTCATCTCCCGGGTTCACACCATTCTCCTGCCTCAGCCTCCCGAGTAGCTGGGACTACAGGTGCCTGCCACCTCACCTGGCTAATTACTTTTTTGTATTTTTAGTAGAGACGGGGTTTCACCACGTTAGCCAGGATGGTCTTGATCTCCTGACCTCATGATCCGCCCGCCTTGGCCTCCCAAAGTGCTGGGATTACAGGCGTGAGCCACCGCACCTGGCCTCTAGGTTTAAGATTTGAGTAAGACTGAGAACCTTATAGGCATTCAATAAATACCTCTGAGCTCATTATTTAAATGGCAGCATCAGATAGATACATGGTATTTTCCCATTACTTAGGTATTTCTAAAGCAAACATTCCCATTCTCTAAAGCCATTCGTTTTCAAAAAGCTCTCAAGTATTTCAACATTTTAAAAGAAGAAGAAGATAAAAAATTGATTTTCCAAGGTAGGAAATTAAGTAGACTCTAATTTGTTCTGTTCATTCTACCTCACACATATCCACTCCAGTCAAATGTCCTGTAAATCATTCTGCATAGAGTGGAACAGACACACAATGCTTCACGAAGGTGGAGACTTTAATCATCTACAAAGCCCTCAGACCTTTTTTACTCTTATATGTTTAATCACACAGATGCCATCTACAGTATTTTGTAAGTAGTAAGCAGCAATAAAGTTTATTCTGTACTACTTTAGCATATTAACTATTACTTTAAGTTGAAATAGAAAAATTATATCAATATCTTTTTGTCTTGAAGTAATAGCAATGAAACTCATAACTCAAATCTGTTTACCAGTCTAAGAGAAGCATTTAAAATCATTAGGCTTCTTCTATGCTTTATTAGAAATATTTACGGAGGGGAAAAAATGGTAGAATTATTCCAAGGCAAGTTCAGGAACAACAACAACAACAAAAAGAATTTGTAACTGCAATTCCAACGTTTCATAAATGTCCTCTATTTCCATTTAAAAACCCTTTAAAATTAACATAAAGCAGCGAATAAAATACAATCCCTGCAACTTTTATATATAAGGAAAAACCTCATATAGTATCAGTAGACCACGGCTGATAAATAAAATACACTGTATTTGTTATCAAATATAGAAACAACAGTTCGAGATTTATGTTTTTTGAAAAAATTAATTTATTTTAAGTTAAGGATCTCTATGTAAATTTATTTTGGTATCAAACAACTGCAATTAGTGATGGGAGGATAAAAGCATCCATAATTGTGGAAGGATGGTAATTTATTTACAAAAACTATACAAAATTAGATTAATTATAACAACTTATCAAAGGTTCCTGAAATCAATTTTGCTTTTGAAAAAGTATCAAAAGTCTTCAGATCCAGAATGACAGCATTTTATTATTTCTGATTCATGAAATTATAGCACATCAGATCTTTAAGCAACTACATCAGATAAAATCCTAGATAATAAAATATTCTCCATTTCCTGACAGCTTGGAATGTAAATGAAAACTTGTTCCATTTTTATTAAAGAAAAAAATCTAGAATAACGCATCCAGTGGTATCGAATACCTGTTAGAATGGCTTGTCTGCTATAATTAAACATGGGCAATTAGTTCCACATTGTTAAACATTGCCTTAAATTAATTCCTTCCTTTAATAAAAAAGTTTTTCTCAGTCATTTCAGATCTCTGTTACTCAGTTTTAACTAGGAAATTTGCATCTACATAAGGAATCTTCAAAATAGTGTATATTTAAAAAGTGCATATAAGCAAAACTAAATTTCTCAAATTGTTAACAAATTTAAAGCAATAATTTAATATTATATTGTAAAATATAAGTAGACTTAACAGAAACATGCTTGGTCAATCTTTTGCTTTTAGGTTTGGTGCCCAAACATTTAAAAATAAAGAAAGAACTACCATGACTCTTTGCTTTTAAGATTTGCAGACACAGCTAATACTCATCTAACAAAGTATCCAGGCTATCCAGCTATACTGCCATGAATTCATAAAACACTAGCACACATTTATAACATAAAAGTAGTCAAAAAAATAAAAAATAAAAAATAAAAAGAAACAGCCACAGGTATTTTAGGGCTAAAATAAGTTGACCTAATAAGGGTTACATGAGAAATAACATATAAGACCCCAAATAAATTTTAGATACAAAATTAAATGATGTGGCTTTGTTCAAACATACCTAAAATTCAAACTCAAGTTAAATACCTACGCTGGCTTTTTTATATCACCAGCTTTCATTAGGGCCTTAATCGCTCTTGCCCTCATCTCAAGTTCTAGCAGCTCCAGTTGCTGTGCAGAAGGTTGAACATCTTCTGGTGGAGGAACAGCCAGAGTGGCTGCTTTGGGTTCGTTTGGGCTAGACTCTGCCAGTCCTAGAATCTCATTCACACTTTTCTCGATGTCTTTCTCCAGGTCATCTATCTGACCAGCTTCACTTTGGACTGTACTTTCTGGTGCCTCGGGAGCAGCTGCTTCTTCGTTGCATGGGCCTTCTATGTCGCTGTCATAAGCATCTGCATTTATACTGAGTACATCACTATCTTCCCCTTTTCCTGTAACAAAAAAAGGAGAAAGATCCATGTTAACCTAAATACCATGGGTCAAAATTTCCTTACTGTTTATACTTTAAAAACTGCTTTGATCCCACCTCCCACTATGGAGTCCCAAACACATTCCATAATCCCCATGCCACCCTCTTTTCCCCTGACTCCTCAACCTTCAAAGCAGATCTAATGCAATGTGAATTCAAATGTATTTTTCATTCTAATTTAGAACATGGGAACATTAAGAAATGTATTCCATCATATGGAGTGCCCATGATCTATTTTCCTAATTAAAATGTCATAACATTTTATATCACAGTAAAGCTTCTGCACTACAAAATGAAAGCTGACACTGGAAATCCTCTGGATAGGATATGGCTTATTATTCAAGTAGTAAAATTTCATTCTAGAAGGTGTTTAAAATACTTTGCTTTATAAACTACAAAAAAGAAAAAGTATCAGCAAGCAGTACAACATGTGCATTGCAACTATCCCAATCTTTTCATATGCTTTTTCAAACACTGTGTTCCAAATCAATAAATTAAAGAAGAATGCCTAAGGCCATTTTCCAAGGTAAAATGTGTTTTAATGACGAGGATTTTAATTAACAAAGTTAGTACACCATAATTTAAAAAAATGCGTTTGTTATAAAACTTCTATAACAGATTATGGCTCTCCACCACCTTGTTCTTGGCATTGAATACTACTCAATTCCAGACATCATTTGCAACTTTGAGTACTCACTTATATCCCCAATTAATTTATCTTTTAAATATTGAATTTTTTTTTTAAAAAAGTCATGATCCCCAAAATGTTAGCTCTCCCTACTATAAGAAAGCTTTGATAGTGCTTTCCTTACAGTAGGGAAAGCTTCTTTACAAAACATAGATTGATAGATGGTAAATTCTCATAACAGACTGTACAGGAAGGACATAAACAATTATACTCCATCGGTTTTATAATAGATGATTTACTGACCTTCAGTAATCCTCCTACATGCTTATAATTCAAAAACCACCCCCATTCCAAAATTAAAGTGGAAAATAAAACAAAAAATCATTTTTGTGTCCATAAATAGAACTTGCAAAAAAAAGATTATCATTTGATGGCAAAGAACATTTTATATATGTCCACAAAGCAACAAATATTTCCAAATAGCAAAAAAAAAAAAAAAAAAAAAAAACTACAGAAAATTGAATATAACCTTTTAAGAAGCAATATTTTATACAAGTATTCTAACTTGAGACTAAAACAGATTTAAGAAAATAAGGCCGGTTGCGGTGCCTCATGCTTGTAATCCCAGCACTTTCGGAGGCCGAGGTGGGTAGATCACCTGAGGTTGGGAGTTTGAGACCAGCCTGACCAACATGGAGAAACCCCGTCTCTACTAAAAATACAAAATTAGCCAGGCGCAGTGGCGCATGCCTGTAATCCCAGCTACTCGGGAGGTTGAGGCAGGAGAATCACTTGAACCCAGGAGACGGAGGTTGTGGTGAGCCAAGATCATGCCATTGCACTACAGCCCGGGCAACGACGGTGAAACTTCGTCTCAAAAAAAAAAGAAAAGAAAAGAAAAGAAGTGTTAAGTTGTTCACAGCCTCAAAAAATTAATTTTAGTGTCTACCAGGCTTTACCTAAAATTTAGAGTGTGTAGTCACTGATTCTGAATAAGAAACTATAGGCTGTATAAAATATTTTAAAAGACAAATTTTTGAAAAATGTGACTTGTTTTTCAGACTAGAGGTTGTTGCGAGATAATGAATGAAGAGCTGAATAATATAATGAGGGGGTGGAGAAGAAGTAAACTGGTAGTTGATTCAGAGGCTTCATCAGACTCAGGTTCAATTTTCTGGTAAGAATATTTAGAAGTGACGTTGTATACTTCCAGTACATAATATATAATTGCTTTTCTTTTTGTGATCATGTCAGTATCCACTGGGATTGGGTATTGTCTATAGTGGCTGATGAGAATACTCTTGATTCCCTAAACCTAACCATTGTAATCCTTTTGTTTGTAATCTAGTTTTCTTCCTGTGGAAACTTTCAGGAATTTTTTTTTATCCTTGAATTCTATTTCACAGGATGTGTCTTAGGTTTGATGTTCTACACTTGGCAAGCCCTTTCAGGGTGAAGG
Source organism: Chlorocebus sabaeus (assembly GCF_047675955.1). Taxonomy (NCBI): domain Eukaryota; kingdom Metazoa; phylum Chordata; class Mammalia; order Primates; family Cercopithecidae; genus Chlorocebus; species Chlorocebus sabaeus. Next base: position 55,966,699 of record NC_132915.1, read on the forward strand.
CCTTCTTCACCTTCTATCAAATTTTATCCAGATTATTTCTTTATTTTCCCTTTCCACTGTCTACTTTCTTGCTTTCTGATTTACTCTGACACTTTATCAAGTCCCTGCTCAAATGGTACCTTATCAGATCACGGTGATCACTCTCTGTGAAAGTGTCATCCTACTACTATCTTCTTATCCTGTTTTATTTTTCTTCATTGCACCTGACATTTTTATGTATTTTTACTCTCTCTACTACTCCAATGTAGGGCAGAGATTTTTGTTGTTCACTGCTGTTTCCTTGGTGCTTAAAACAGTGTCTTGTACACAGTAGGTGCTCAGTAATATTAGTTGAATTATACTCAGTTCCTGTTGGACTTCATGAGTTGTTCATCTTCATCTCTTAACTTTTATTGCACATTTAAAAATATTTTTTCCTGGATTTTGAGATATTTCCTTAACATTATCTCCCAGCAAATGCTGAATATTTGCTTTTTTCGGTCGCCCAGGTTGGAAGGCAGTGGCGCAATCTCTGCTCACTGCAACCTCCACCTCCAGGGTTCAAGCGATTCTCCTGCCTCAGCCTCCTGAGTAGCTGGGATTACAGGTGCGCGCCACCACACTTGGTTACTTTTTGTATTTTTAATAGAGACAGGATTTCCCCATGTTGGTCAGGCTGATCTCGAACTCCTGACCTCGTGATCCACCCGCCTTGGCCTCCCAAAGTGCTGGGATTACAGGTGTGAGCCACCACGCCTGGCCGATATCTGTATTTTTAAATTCTAACAATTCTTGGTCTCTGGCTTGTTTTCATTGCACCCTGTTTTATGGCTGCAGTGTCCGCATTAGTCTCTCTAATAAGGATATTAAATGGACTGTCTTCTTCCCCTTTCTTCAAAAGATTATCTTCTGATCCCTGGATTTTATTTCTTTTGTTTATCTTGGTCCTTCATTTGTATATGTTTTTCTGGTAGCTGGCTTTTCAGCAGTTGTTTATTTCTGTAACAGATCTTTTTTTTTGATGTAAAGTGGATAGGGGTAGGCCTCTCAGAGTAGAGTGCTTGGATGTAGGGAAAGGAGGAGGAGTTCAGTTGGCTTAATTATTCAAAATGAATTTAATTTTAATTGCCATGTTGTTTGTTCCACAGCCAATTCTTCCTCGCTTCCAAGACTCTCTAAGAAAGAGTTACACTTATCGGCCAGGCACCGTGGCTCACGCCTGTAATCCCAGAACTTTGGGAGGCCGAGGCGGGTAGATCACAAGGTCAGGAGTTCAAGACTTGCCTGGCCAAGATCGTGAAACCCCATCTCTACTAAAAATACAAAAATTAGCAGAGTGTGCTGGCAGGTGCCTGTAATCCCAGCTACTCGGGAGGCTGAGGCAGAGAACTGCCTGAACCAGGAGGCAGAGATTGCAGTGAGCCAAGATTGTGCCACTGCACCCTAGCCTGGGTGACAAAGCGAGACTCCATCTCAAAACAAAACAAAACAAAAAAAAAAGAGTTACACTTACCTATGGTGTCTTTGGTTGTGATTTTCCCTTCTTTTGTCAATTTGATCCTGTCTACTTACATTTTGTGAAAACCATAACATTTCTTGTCTTTACATTATATCTTTTTTTGTTATACTATAAATTCATTTTTTCTTTTAATGCTTTTTACAGTTCATTCTTCTAAAAGGTTGAAGAAATACATGTTGGTTGACAGAGCAAAACGGGAAAATTCATTTTTCTTTTTTTTTTTTTGGAGACAGAGTTTTGCTCCTGTTACCCAGGCTGGAGTGTAATGGTGCAATTTCGGCTGACCACAACCTCCACCTCTCAGGTTCAAGCAATTCTCCTGCCTCAGCCTCCTGAGTAGCTGGGATTACGGGCATGCACCACCACTAAAAATAAAAATTTTCTATTTTTAGTAGAGACAGGGTTTCTCCATGTTGGTCAGTCTGGTCTCGAACTCCCGATCTCAGGTGATCTGCCTGCCTCAGACTCCCAAAGTGCTGGGATTACAGGAGTGAGCCACTGTGCGGCCAATTTTTCTTCTTCTTTTATTCCCCTTCCCAGAAGTAATCACTGTTAATAATTTAGAGTACTTAACAAAAACATAATTATCACTCTGGCTTACTTTTTTGACTTAACAATATAACTTGGTCATATTTTTTTAACCTTAGCAATGTACTAGCCTTTTTTATAGACAGATAAAAATCTTCATTTTTACTAGTAAGTAAAAAGTAATATTTTAATTTACATTTATCTGATTAGAAAGTAGGTTGAGCTTTCTTTTCCACATGTGTATTGCCTTCTGTATTTCCAGTTTTGTGAAATATCTGACTTGTTTCTACCCTTTGCCCATGCTTCTGTTTCTTAACAATACCTAGATTCTATATATTCTTATATTTGCCCTTTTTAAAAACAAATTTGTTATTTTTTTGTAGTTTTCCTGTCTTACAAGTTTATTTGTGGCATTTTTTTCTCAGAAATATTAACATTTAGCTAAATCTGTTGGGTTTTTTCCCTTTGTTTATTCCCCATTTTGTGGTTTACTTTGGAAGGACTGCTGTTAGTTCTGTCATCAGTTAACTTACAACTTATGTTATTAATATCTCTCTTCCGTCACTTCAGTGGGTTCTTGGTAGGGATGGGAAGTAGATACATATGTTCAATTTGCTGTCTTTAGCGGAAATTCATACCAGTATCTAAACAGTTTGCCTGTTTATTAGGCAAACTAATAAACAGTTTGCCTTGGCTTAATTTAATAATTCACTGTCAAGAGGTTTCACAAGCGTATCACTCAAAACACTAGATATACTTTCACCTTATGCATAAGAACTGTTTCTGATAAGCTGAATTATTATCAACTAGAATATTCGTAAGTCCTATCAAGGTTTAAATATGTTAGCATAATTTAAAAGTTCCCTTTATTTTTATACCTCAATATGTTTGTGATGTGATTAATAGTTCTTATATGTGGCCAGGCGCAGTGGCTCACACCTGTAATCTCAGCACTTTGGGACGCCTAGATGGGCGGATCAAGAGGTCAGGAGACTGAGACCATTCTGGCTAACACAGTGAAACCCCGTCTCTACTAAAAAATACCAAAAAAATTAGCTGGGAGTGGTGGCGGGCGCCTGTAGTACCAGCTACTTGGGAGGCTGAGGCAGGAGAATGGCAAGAACCCAGGAGGCGGAGCTTGCAGTGAGCCAAGATTGTGCCACTGCACTCCAGCCTGGGCAACAGAGCGAGACTCTTGTCTCAAAAACAAAAACAAAAACAAAAACAAAACCTCTTATATGTTTGTTTACTTTCATTGGATATTCTATTTAAAACTTTTATTTTAACAGAAAGCAAACCTATGCCACACAGTATTTTCTTTTATCTAATTTAGAGAATCTCACAGCTCTCACGCATTGAGGTTCGTTATAGATAATAAAAACAGTGGTACTACATTTTAGTTTTTTATATTATGTGGCACACTCCTTTTTATTTACATTAGGAGTCTATTACTTTTAGAGTGATTGGGTCTTACATTGTTTATTTTTTCTCCTTGCTAATAAAATGTTTACACAGTGTTGGCTGTTCTATTTAGCTGCCAAATATTTTGCCTTTATGGTTTTATCCCATATTCACAACTATGCCTCACTGAATAACATAAACATATATTCCTCTGAAAAATTATTCCATTTATTTATGTGTCAGTGATGAATCTGAGCAGTGATTGATTCATTTTGCTGCCTAGACACGAAGTTTAAATGGATTAGTTTATTTTAAAAATCTTTAGTACTTGGGTGCAGAGTTTGACTGAGACTTGAATCAAGTTGGTAGGACTGAAGTTAGCAGGAAACAAAAGAGAAACAGTGAAAGTATACAGGCTAGATGACAGTGTAATACGACAAAGGTACATTGGTGAGTAGCTAGCCAGAGAGTCAACCATAAGGGATTGAATGCATGATAAGGCCCTTTTTTCCCCTGAGAAATCTTTTACGTCTTTTGTCTTCCTATAACTATTGCCTTGCCTAGCCAAGCTCTTAAACTACTTTACTCCTTTCCCATAAGCTATTTGCTCCATTTCTTCATTTGTACTGTTTTTCTCTCAAGTGCCCTAAATGGTATGTAGTATTTCAGGGGTTACCCATCTTAGTGAAGGAGCACAGTCAATGTAAGGAATGTATCATATCTTCTTGTTTCTTTGTGTATTGTTTAAAGTTAACTTTAGTTCTTTTGCTGCTCTATAACATCAGTAACTTAGATCTAAGTTTTTACTTGCTCTCTTTCCTGTGCCACTTTGATTATTATGTCTCTAGTTAATAGTATGAATTTTTATTCTTCTTATTTTTATTGGCATTTTTTATATTTTACCTCAGACCCAACTGTCTTTTATTTTTCTTGGTGGATTTCAATAATGTTAGTTTAACATTATGCATACATCAAAACTGTTTTTATTTCCTTTTTTTCCTTTAGGTATTTTTTAAAAAGCTTAAATTAAGTGGGCTTAAAGTACTAGCAGTGCCTTTGTAGAACCCAAACACCTCTTTAGTTCACAAACGTATTTTTGACATTTTACCACAAACCATGTTATATGATTACTTCTAATAGTAAAACAATTTTTTGAGATGGAGTCTCGCTCTGTCGCCCAGGCTGGAGTGTAGTGGCGTGATCTCAGCTCACCACAAGCTCCGTCTACCAGGTTCACGCCATTCTCCTGTCTCAGCCTCCCAATGTAGCTGGGACTACAGGCGCCCGCCAACACACCGGCTAATATTTTGCATTTTTACTAGCGACAGGGTTTCACCGTGTTAGCCAGGATGGTCTTGATCTCTGACCTCGTGATCCGCCCGCCTCGGCCTCCCAAAGTGCTGGGGCTATAGGCCGTGAGCCACCACGCCCAGCTAGTAAAACAATTTTTGAACAAAACTTTGTGAAAACTTATGTTAATGCTTTATTGAAATAGGTATCACATTACCTGTTATGTTTCTTACTACTGACTATACTTTATTTGAAGGAGTAGAAATAATTTACCTCACTTCTTCCTGAAAACTCTCTCTTACACACATACACACATGTATGTGGGCAGAGTGGGGATTAGAGAGACAGAACATGACTACTCCCCAAAATTTTGAGATCTCTGAATGAGTTACTTGGGGATGAAGTTAATTCTTTAGAAAGAATGTACAAGTTTTACCTCTTCTATTTGAGGATCATGATTGATAGGGAAAACCCTGTAATTCCCTAATACCAAAAACGAGAGTAAATTATCTTTGGAAATGTATTAATAAGTTTGCAGAAGATGCTTTAAAAAATGAGTTACTGGGCCGGGCGCGGTGGCTCACGCCTGTAATCCCAGCACTTTGGGAGGCCGAGGCGGGCGGATCACAAGGTCAGGAGATCGAGACCATGGTGAAACCCCGTCTCTACTAAAAATAGAAAAAATTAGCCGGGCGCAGTGGCGGGCGCCTGTAGTCCCAGCTACTCGGGAGGCTGAGGCAGGAGAACGGCGTGAACCCGGGAGGCGGAGCTTGCAGTGAGCCGAGATTGCGCCACAGCACTCCAGCCTGGGCGACAGAGAGAGACTCCGTCTCAAAAAAAAAAAAAAAAAAAAAAAAAAAAAATGAGTTACTGACTCTACTGGAATGATGAAAATTAGGAAATACTGAAAAGACTTGAAGTATAAAGTTCCTCCAATAATTTGCCATGTTCTATTGTACAAGTCACTTAACATATACTAAATTATTTCAGATGTGTAAAAAGTTTTGGCATCTATGATGCAGTTATAATGAACAGATGAAACCTATGAAGGCATTCAGCAACACTGTGTTATGGAGAACTTGGCTTTTTTTTTTTTTTTTTTCTGTGTAGTGCATTAAACTACTGATTTAGATTTAAGGGCATTAGGTTGACTATCATTTATTAAATTTAATCGTGGCATAACTGATTTCTAAAGACAAAGAAAAAATGCAAATGATTTAGTAGAGAAAACCTGTCTAGTATTCTGTTGAACCGTCACTGAACTTCCAAATAACATGAATATCCACCAGCCTGTAAACTTGACTTTTAAGACTCACAAATCCATTAACTATCCCCTTCAGAGATTATTCCAAGAATCAAATAAATATTTACTAAGTACCTTTTACACATGCCATGATGGTGCTGTAAAGGCCTCAGAAGTAGGTCTTGCAAAATGTCAGAGTGACAAAATATTTGTGGCATGATTAAGACACAGGTTTTGCCTTCACATTTTGCTTAATGTATGGCATTATACTTTAACATACCAAATTATGCAATATAAAATATAACAGAATTTCAGAGTATACAAGGCAACAGGCAAAAATCAGGGAGACATTCATAGATACATGACATGAGACGGGTCTTTAAGAATGGGTAAAATCTACTAGGTGATATTAACAGAAGAGGAAACTCCAAAAATGGGCACAAGTAAAATGCTAGATGTAAGCTCAGTACAGAGTTATGTGAGCCTGACAGAATAAAATGCACAAGTGGGAATATATAAAAAAAGGCAGTATCCAAAATTATTGTCTCTGAAGACATCACCATTCTAGGAAAAAAAGCACAATACGGACTCCCTGCTTGTCTTTTACAATGGATCAGATAAGTGGATATTTTTGGTCTTGCACTGGGGCACAATAACAGGCTGACATAAGCAAGTCCTGACTATAATCTTTTGTCGAGTAATCTGAAAGTAAATAAAAAATTGTTTAAAATAGCATTTATCATTTCTCCTACCACTAATACAGGGTTCTGAAAGAATAAAAGTTTGATATCAAAAATGAAAATACCTAAAAGGGAAAAATGAAGGCAGAATAGTTGTCTCAATTTCCAAGCACTGGAGTTTGGAAGCAAGCAACTTTTCCCCCTCGAGATTTCTTGGAACTTATACTCATTCAAAAGGGCATCACACTCAAATACTTTGTTAGTAACATCTCAGTGCTCCACAATCTACCCATCCTAGGAAAGTGTGCTCGAACTCACCGTCTACTTCACAAACTACCATGTTTCTTGTGGCACTGCTTTTGCTTGTTTAAATATAAGCTCAGAAAGAGACACTAGAGACTTGATTCTTAATTTAGATAATGTAAAATTATTTTTAAATTAAATTTTTTTGAGACAGGGTCTCACTCTGTCACCCAAGCTGCAGTGCAGTGGCGCAATCATGGCTCACTGCAACCTCTGCCTCCTGGGCTGAAGCAATCCTCCCATCTCAGTCTCCCAGGGCTCATGCCCATAATCCAGCACTTTGGGAGGCCAAGAGAGATGGATCACTTGAGGTCAGGAGTTTGAGACCAGCCTAGCCAACATGGTGAAACCCTATCTCTATTAAAAATACAAAAATTAGCTGGGCATGGTGGTGTGCACCTGTAATCCCAGCTACTCAGGAGGAGGCAGGAGAATTGCTTGAACCCGGGAGGCGGAGGTTGCAGTGAGCTGAGATCACACCACTGCACTCCAGCGTGGGTGACAGAGAGAGGCTCTGTCTCAAAAACAAACAAATAAAAAGGGTATTGAGAGAAGAGGGGAGGTGAGCAGAAGTAGGTTAGGGAAGGGAAGGCTTCATAGATATGGAAATAATCTTAAAAACAGTAGTTTGACATAAATAAGAGTACACTACTGGTGTAAATAAGTTTAGATCTCAGATTTGATATATTGGAACACAGGTATTAAAACTTGCAGTCACAACTGATAGGCTGTGAACTAGACATGTGTTAGATCAACACAGTCCTGGTTTTCAAAAGGTGACTTCTATAAGACTGTAGTACAGTAAACCTGACATCAATTCCCAATGAAATTCTAGGTTTATTAGAAGGTTTATGAGCTCTGGGGAAAAAAAAAAATTAGTATCAACTAGTTTAGACAGATCAGGTAACATTTGATCAGGAATCTAAATGATGCATGGAAGACCCATATGGTTATCTGAGGAGGAAGCAGGCAGGCAGAAGGAACAGCAAAAGCAAAGCCCCTGACACAAGAGTGTTTAGAGTGCTAGAAGAAAGCAATGAGGTAGGAGCAGAGACAGCAAGGCAGAGAGTAACAGGTCACATCATGTTAAGGCTGTACTGGCCAAAGGAAAGATGGACTATGGATTTTGTGTAGAGGTGGGAAGCTATTAGAAGGCTTTGATAAGAACATTGACATGACCATTCATACATTACAAAATAATCAGACTGCTGTGTGAAAGAGACTCCCATGAGCACGGATAGAAACAGGGGGATCAGGATGGAGATGAAGGAAAGGACTGAAGAATGATTCCAAGGTTCTTGGCCTGGACACTGAGAAGAATGTAACTGCTATTTATTAAGACAGGGATAGATGGTAGAAGCAGCAAGGTATTGTAGTTCTTATGTTTCTTGTTTTTTGGGTGGGTAGGGAGTCAGAAAGGGATCTAGAATTTATTCAGGTACACATTAAGATGCTTACTGGACATTTAATAAGTAAACTGGATACACAAGTGTTAGAAGTCAGAATTGTAGAAATAAATTAGTAGCTGCCAGTCTTGAAACTACATAAGATCATCAGTTAGACAGGGTAGAAAAAAGTCAGTCCTGGGGCACTCATCCTTTAGAAGTCAGAAAAAGCCAGGAAAGCCAGTGTCAAGAAAGAGAAAATAACCAATGCTGTCATATGCCGCTGATGGGTCAAGATGAGAACTGAGCAATGACGAGTGAAATGGCTGCTGGCAGTAATTCACCACAGAGGGGGACATTAATTAGGTAGAGAAATGAAGTATTTGCAGGTACCAAAAGGTAGCAGGATCAGGACTCAAACAGAGGGGCTGGTCTTGGCAGCACAAAGAGTTCATCCGTTTTAACAGGAGATAAGGGGAGTATATAGGTTCAGATACAGGTGGATATGAAAAAAAATTTATTTACATATCTGTTTTCCTTTATTAGACAAGTTCTTTCCAGATCAGGACATATTTATCTTTCTATCCTTAGTGCCTAGAACAAAACAGTAAGTTTGTTGGATGAAGGGGTGAACTTCAAAATTTTAAGAGCTATTATTTAGAAGATGTATTAAACTCATTTTCTTCAAACCAAAGGGCACAGAGAAACCAATGAATACAAGTTACATAAAGGCATGTTATTATTCAATATATAGAGACCCTTTTACCAATTAGAAACTGCCAGGTTGATACTGAGGTGATGAGACAGAAAACAATAATGACAACAATAACAGAAATAATTACTAGGGCTGATCCTTTTGAGCACTTAATATGTACTAAGCACTGCTCTAAAGCATTTTGTGTGTATTAATTCATTCAATCCTTACACCTATATAATGAAACAGGCACTCATATTTACTATCCTTATTTTATAAATGAGGAAGCTGAGGAACAGAGAGTTTAAGTAACTTGCCCTGGGTTCACATAGCTAAAGTAGCAAAACAAAATCAAACCCAAGTAAGTTTCCAAAACCTATGCACTTAAAACATTCTATACGATTTTCCAGAACTTAACAGATTCAAAATAACCACCGAAGCTTCACAAATTAGGATGCTGGGTTCAGCCGAATGTATCTTCTTCTTGTGCGTCCCTTAAATGATATATTTACAAAGTCTCACTTGAATAAATACAGTATGCACCAAACATACACCTAGAGTCTGTGTATTACATATGAATAACTAGTAAGAGAACAAAAAGACAAGCTACAGATTCAGAGAAAATATTTGTAAAACATATGTGACAAAGCACAGGTATCCAAAATACACAGAGAGCTCTTAAAACAACAATACGAAAACAACCCAGTTTTTAAAATGCACAAATGATCTGAAAAGGCAACTCACCAAATACACAAAATGGCAATTAGGTGAATGAAAGATGTTCAACATCATATATCATTAGGGAATTGCAAAAGAAAACAAGAGATTACTTATACGCCTATTAGAATGACCAAAATCCAAAACACTGACACTACCAAATGCTGATGAGAATGTGGAGCAATGGGAACTCTCATTCATCATCAGTGGGAATACAAAATGGTACACTTTGGAATACAGTTAAGCAATTTCTTACAAAACTAAACATGGTATTTATCCAAATGGGTTGCAAAGTTATGTCCACGCAAAAACCTGCACACTATTTTATTCAAAATTGCCAAAACTTGGAAGCAACCAAGATGTCATGGGTGAATGGATAAACTGCTGTACATCATGCAATGGAAATTCAGCAATAAAACAAAATGTGCTATCAAGCCACACAAAGACATGGAGAAACTTCAAATACTCAGTGACAGAAACCAACCTGAAAAGGCTACACACTGTATGATTCAAAACTACAGAGATTCCAGGAAAAGCAAAACTATAGGGATTGTAAAACAATCAGTGGCTGTCAGGGGTTGAGGGAGAGAGAGAGGGCAGGATAAACAGGTAGAACACAGAAGATTTTTAAGGCAGTGAAAATATTCTGTACATTGTTGTTTTTTTTTTTTTTTTTGAGATGGAGTCTGGCTCTGTCGCCCAGGCTGGAGTGCAGTGGCCGGATCTCAGCTCACTGCAAGCTCCGCCTCCCGGGTTTACGCCATTCTCCTGCCTCAGCCTCCCGAGTAGCTGGGACTACAGGCGCCCGCCACCTCGCCCGGCTAGTTTTTTTGTATTTTTTAGTAGAGACGGGGTTTCACCGTGTTCGCCAGGATGGTCTCGATCTCTTGACCTCGTGATCCGCCCGTCTCGGCCTCCCAAAGTGCTGGGATTACAAGCTTAAGCCACCGCGCCCGGCCAATATTCTGTACATTGTAATAGTGGATTGATGTCATTATAAAATTATCAAAACTCAATAGAATGTACAACACAAAGGGTAAGTCCTAATCATAAATTATGGACTTGGTTAATAATAATGTACAAATTGGTTCACTTGGGGAAGAGTTGGTAAGCAGGTATATGGGAACTCCGTGTACTTCCTGTTCACTTTTTCTGTAAACCTAAAGCTGCTATCAAAAAAAAAAAGCCTTTTAATAAAAAATAAAGTGTAAGTTCATCATGTATCAACTATACGATGTGGCAGCCAAAACTGCAAATTAAATCATAGACTATGATGTGCTGTGTGTAAAGAGTTCTGAAACTGGTAACCAAATCTGGATTCAAGCCTAGTATTTACTGTCTTTCCTTTGGTAGGAGCACTTTGGTAAAGAGGTGCTTTCCCTAATGAACTGAGTAAGAGCGTAATGACTAAAAAGAACCCAGTGTCCCAATAATGATTGAAGGTTTACACTATGTGACCTCCAAAGTAGATGCCTTAGGAGTATGTCTAAGATCCTGTGATACACATCACAGGACAGAATGTGTAAAATGAGTACTTAAAACATTTCTCTCAAAATACTGAAATCTTTGTGGTGCAATCATGGCTCACTGCAGCTTCGACCTTCTTCCTGGGTTGAAGCGATTCTCCCTCCACGGCCTCTTAAAACGCTGGGATTGTGGGTATGAGCCTGGCCAATAATTTTTTTAAAAGGGAGAAGGGTTTGAACCTATTTAAAGCAAAACTCTGTGTGCATATTTTGTGCTTGCATGTCTTTAAGGAAAAGATTCTCACGAGACAGTTAATGTACAAATATTCAAAATAAGATGTAGTAAATATCTTCATTGACTTTGATCATTTTATACACCATTTAATTATATTATTTATTTTAATGACTGTATTCAAATGAATATATTTTAAGGAACCATTAAACAGATCAAAGACTAAATCAAATACATTTTCTTTTCTTCCGATAGAATAAAAAATGTAGAGATAACAAAAAAAAGGGGATATTTCACATTGCTTCCATTAAACAATTTAGGAAAACAGTTATTAACCATTCTTCCTAAGCACAAACAATGCACGAGGCACTGGTCTTAACCAAACCTGACAGCTAGAAAGGAACTTGAAGACCAAGGCCAAACAGCCAACCATTGCTTGAATCCTCTACAACAGCACCACCACATGGCTATATATGTGGCCTGTGTCCAAAACCTTCAGCATCAGAAACATCTTAGAAGGCAGTCCACTGCGTTAGACCAAAAAATTTCGTCTAATGATAATGCTATTTATTGGTTCTATTTTTTTTCTTCTCCAAGGCCATATAGAAAAAATCTAATCACGTTTCCATTTAATAGTCACTTCAAATATTTTACAGCAACAACTATAAACCTCAACTCTTCAATCTAACTTAACAAAGCTATTTCTCAGTTTTAAAATTTTTCTCATGAAAACCTCCAAGAAAAAATACAAACCATAAGAACTGAATTTTTGAATTTACAAAGTAAAACAGTTCACAAAACGACATACTTCTCCAATTGTAAACTTTAAAGCAACAATTTAAATACAGACCAATATTTTACCATTGCTGAATGTCTGCAGTAAACTTAACATTAGCAGATATTTGATATTTTTAAAGTATTTTCTACAAATGAAATACCTTCAACAAAGTTTTTAACTATAGCACAACTGACCAATTCAGAAAATTTATATAAGCCACCATTATTTGAAAAGCAGCAATCTCTGAAATCCTCCAGGAAATTAACATAAGATCTCAAACTTGCACATGTGAGCTTGCACAGGTACATGTGCATGCACATGTGTACCTACAAACGTGCTATAGCTGTGCTAATGAGTAAAAACTATAACTGATGTTTCTTATACAACTGCAATCTGACTGAAATTATTTAAGAAATAATTTCTGGCCGGGTACGGTGGCTCATGCCTGTAATGCCAGCACATTGGAAGGCCACGGTGGGTGGATCACCTGAGGTAGGGAGTTCGGGACCAGCCTGGCCAACATGGTGAAACCCCATCTCTACTAAAAATACAAAAATTAGCCAGGCATGGTAGTGGGCACCCGTATTCCCACTACTTGGGAGGCTGAGGCAAGAAAATTGCTTGAACCCAGGAGGTGGAGGTTACAGCGAGCTGAAATCACACCACTGCACTCCAGCCTAGGCGACAGGGCAAAAAAAATAAAAAGAAAGAGAGAAAGAAAGAATTTCTAACAGAAGAGTTTCTGTTTTACTACAGTTCCAATCATTGAACCAACAGATTATATTTACATTTAAATAACATTTTCATTGTAAAGGTAGTTCCTTTTATTAGTCCATTATTAAAGTGCAGTGGAAGTTAGTGTAAAATCTGATACTCATCTTCAGCACTGCCGGTTTCAAAAATATTTTCTAGCAACAAAGACAAATGAAACCAGCACTAGACAAGAAAATGCCAATTTCAACTTAATGTATAATTAATACTTGTGTATTATTCAAGTAATACTTCAGTATTTTAAATGCTCTACTGATAATGTAATTTAAATAACTTATATACCATTAATAGGTCACGATATGATTTATTTTATTCTGAAAGAACAAAAAGAAAATTCAATGCTGCTTTATATTTTGGTCTACTGAACAAAAGGTTACTTTTGTACTAAATAAGCTTCAGTGAATTTTCTCAATTGGTCAAGCCATTAAAATGACAATGCAGTCACAAGGAGCTTATATTCTGCTTTTATTGAGCTCACTGTGAACAAAAATAGCTAGCTAGGCAAGAAAAGTTAGAGATATTAGATGTTGCAGATTATGCACGTTACAAATAGAAAATATTAGTGCATTAGAAAAAAGGGAATAATCTTTATTGAGCCTATCAGGATGTCTATTTCTTGATATACCTCTCAGCTTGTTTGGTAACTTCAAGCAAGTTACTATCTAGTTCAGATTTCAGCTATACTAATATTTATATGGAAGATGTTCTCCATAAATAAATATTCTAAGTAACTTATGTTTATCCATTATGAAATAAAACATTTTATATTTTAATCATTTTGCAGATACTCTTCCAAAAGATTTTAATTCCCTGCTTTTCTTTTCTTTTTTTTTTTGAGACAGAGTCTCGCTCTGTCGCCCAGGCTGGAGTGCAGTGGCCAGATCTCAGCTCACTGCAAGCTCCGCCTCCCGGGTTCACGCCATTCTCCTGCCTCAGCCTCCCGAGTAGCTGGGACTACAGGCGCCCGCCACTGTGCCCGGCTAGTTTTTTGTATTTTTAGTAGAGACGGGGTTTCACCATGTTAGCCAGGATGGTCTCGATCTCCTGACCTCGTGATCCGCCCATCTCGGCCTCCCAAAGTGCTGGGATTACAGGCTTGAGCCACCGCGCCCGGCCCCTGCTTTTCTTAAAAAGGTTAAAACTGGCCGGTCGCAGTGGCTCATGCCTGTAATCCCAGCACTTTGGGAGGCCGAGGTGGGCGAATCACGAGGTCAGGAGATCGAGACCCTCCTGGCCAACACAGTGAAACCCCATCTCTACTAAAAATAATAATAATTAAAAAAATTAGCTGGATGTGGTGGCGGGCGCCTGTAGTCCCAGCTACTCGGGAGGCTGAGGCATAAGAATGGCATGAACCCGGGAGGCAGAGCTTGCAGTGGGCCGAGATTGCACCACTGCACTCCAGCCTGGGCAACAGAGCAAGACTCTGTCTCAAAAAAAAAAAAAAAAAAAAAAGGTTAAAACTTAATTTAACTATTTCCTATAGGTTTAGTCACAACATGAGCATGAACTGTATTGTACAATGGTACTGTTACACTTTGATCTTACGTCTTCTCAACTCTGCTTGATGTGTTCTTAATGTCTCATACCGCAATGAGGACCTGAGTGTGGTGCAGGCTCCTAAGCATAAAAGGCCTGGGCTTTTGAAATCTGGCTCGTCGGAGGTCTTCTTCTCTCCCTCTCTGCACCTTCATGACTGGTTATTCACATGACTGAAGTTCTCATAAGAAATCACAGCAAATCAGGCTGTTGACACTAGGAAGGGAGTTCTAAAGAACTCTGAGTGTGTGAACATGGGAAAAGAAAAACATCTTCTCTTATAAGGTAACAATGGCTAATCTGTGGTCTCCACTAGCTTTTCTTATCCTTTATAGAACATTCTCTTCTCCTCAGATGATCTAACAGCATATCCTCTATACTGCCTGTTCATCTGATACAAAGAGCAGAAACAAAGAAGAAACAGTAGCAGTGTAGTCTAATGATACATGAGATGTAATCTAATTATACATGAGGTGTAAGATAATATGATTATGATTATATTATATAAAATAATACGTGTTTAGCATCTATTTATATATGACAAATAAATGTCAATTAAATTATGAATCTGAGTTTATGGGGGTGCTCAGAAGAAGTCAGAGTACAAACACGTAATTTTGTCTGGCTATATATGAGGTTATCACAACAGGACTTTTGAAAAGCAGTGGGAACTTTCGGAACAATCAAATATTCATAAATCCTACAGTAAATAAATCAGAAATACAGAAAATCTAGATTTTGCTCTCTCTATATAAAATGAACAAATCACTAAATTCACTATCTAACCTTTTTTTCCACTTTTTAAATAAAGCATTAATAAAAGACCAGTTTTTTTAAAAATTCTGCCTAAATAGCGACTTGTTTTTCTCTACTAAATACGTTCATATGACTCATATTTTAGAGAAACTATTCTAAGCCATCAAAGATTAGGTGATTACATGATAGATAACCTAATCTTCTTGGCTGCAATAAATTTTTACTGCTCTGAATTAATTTTATCAGAAACAAATGTGAGCTGGCATTTGAGTAACTAATAAAAACTTATTTTACTTTCAATTCTTCCTACTAAAGATAAAAAAAGAAGCAAAAAAGGCGTTTAAAAGATTAGCCCTACTAATGTACTTGGCTTGAATAAATTAAAATTACCACTTTATTTCTGCTAGCTGGTAATGACAAAAACTGATTTAAAGAAAGCAATAAATAAGGAAGAAAGTAAGTAAACAAGGACAAAATACCTCAGGGGGAAAAACGTTATCCTATAAAACTTACTTTTTTTTTTTTTTTTCCACATACAACCCAAAGCTACCCAGTTAACGTATCTCCAATGTCTTGTAGCTGATGATATATAAATTACTGAAATAGGCCGGGCGCGGTGGCTCACACCTGTAATCCCAGCACTTTGGGAGGCCGAGGCGGGTGGATCACAAGGTCAGGAGATCTAGACCATCCTGGCTAAGACGGTGAAACCCCATCTCTACTAAAAATACAAAAAATTAGCCAGGCGTGGTGGCAGGCACCTGTAGTCCCAGCTACTTGGGAGGCTGAGGCAGGAGAATGGTGTGAACTTGGGAGGTGGAGCTTGCAGTGAGCCGAGATCGTGCCACTGCACTCCAGCCTGGGCGACAGGCCGAGACTCCATCTCAAAAATAAATAAATAAAATAAAATAAAATAAATTACTGAAATAAAACTATTCAAGATGATAAAACATTTTCTGGTGGCTTCTGTAACCAACTATATATCACAAAATATAGTCACTCCAGTAGCTAAAAGAATCATGAAGTAAAGGATATATTCTTTACACTTCTGATTTTTGACCAAATAAATTGCTCTCTTTCTCTATCTGTAAAATGCGGTGAGTTAGACACTGAAAATTTATTATTGGTAAAATGATTCTATTCTTCAGGTAAATTTTATATAATAATCAAGTACTTGATTCATACCTTGTTTTAATTCCAAACCTTCAGGTTGCTTATTCTCTCTCATGGATGAAGCAGAATCTATACAGATGTCTTGCCTGGGAAATGAAAATAAGATCAACTTTTAAAACTATATTCAATCACATAATATTTACTACCCAGGTTCCCAGAATTAAGTTAGGCACTAGGGAAGACAGGCTAAATTCTTCTAAGCTCCCAGGGTGTTATTCAGTGTACTCTGGAAACTCAGAAACATGTATTCAAGTGTCAGAAGCAGCAGCTACAAACTACTAGCAATTTAAGCAGTACACTTCTTTGTAAAATCAAGGAGCAAACCTGAAAGGAATATGGAAGTAATTTTTTCTCCCTTCCAGTACTCTGCAGGGTAGCTGATAGGAGGAATCACAACTCACAGCAGTAACCAATAATTTTTCAAGTTCAATTGTTAAATTTAACGAGCATTTGGCATTCAAATTACTTTATATTCATTTAATTTCATACCTCAAATGCTTTGATGTCTACAGTATGTGGAAAATACATATTTTATATGTAATATACGTATGTAATCAAAGTAAAAGGATTAAATGTAAGATCATGTAAAAAAGTTTCGATTCACTATGTTCTGGAATACAGCTGCAAAACAATGTGCTTTCTTAGCATTATACCATCTTAATATACTTTTCAGCAAAAAGGTCAAGAAATTATAAATATTCAAATAAGCTATGTGACCATTTTCTTCAAAATAGGCATCTCTATCACCTTCTAAGAATTTTTATACACATCCTAAGGATAACATACCAGCAATATTTAGGAAATCTTCCTGTTCACAAAATTGTGTCTATTCATTAACAGTAACAAATCCGTCAAATAACCAAAGGATTAAAAAAGACTTGTGATCATTTCTTTGAGAAGTTTACAATATTCTTTACAGTCAGCACCTCTGGCACTTATATGTTTGTTTTGTATTAAAACTGCACTAATAAAGCCCAAACTCAGAGAATACAAAATTATTTGGCTTTGCTGTTAATTATGACATCAGAAATTTATAATTGGGATATCTCAGTGTTTTACACTTCTCTCCAACTTCACCTACTCAGATTTTATTCATTCACCAGAATGACTGGCAGGTCCCAAGGAGGGTATCAACAATTTTCCTTGGCAATCCAGCGACAGATTAAATGCCAGTATACTACATTAAGAGCTTTGCAAGGTTTAAAGTTAAAATGTGCTACCTCAAACTTTCCAGTCAAATTAGATTTTACCTACTGGGAGCATTAGTCTAAGTATGTTTCTTGAGAGAAAAATGTTTGCTTTTACACATCCTAGAACTGCATTTAATTATTCTTCTAAACATACACATCTAAATTTACAAAAAAAAAAAAAAAAAAAAAAAGACTTCAAAATATAATGTAACATCACCAGTAAGAGGAGGATGGATATATGTAATACTCTGAGGAAGATATATCATTTATATAATATTCTGGCTGAGAATACATAAACCTGTATTATGAAGAATCACCAGACAAACTCAAAATGGAAATAAGTAATGTTCTGTTAAGGAAAGTTGAATGTCATTGTTACAAAATACAAAGGCTGTGGATCTATTCCAGGTTCAAGGGTTGCTAAAGAGCCAAGACAATTAAATGTTATAACTGACCTGAGACTGCTGAACTGGTAGGGAAATTGTTATGAAGGTCATTACTGAGTCAAAAGACACACTGAAATACTGATGGGGAACTGGATAAAAGTATTGTATCAATGTTAAATTTACTCAAGTTGATACCATGTTACAGTTAAAAGAGTATCTCTCTCTTGGAAAAACACAATGTAACATATAGAGAAAAGTGTCATGATGTATATAACTTAGCTTCCAATGTTTCATTAAAAAATATACATATATAAATAGTATGCAAATGAGATAGAAGATCAGTAAGTAAATCCTGATAAAGGGTATATGGATATTTCTTGTACTATTCTTATTCTTGCAACATTGTAATAAGTCTGAAAGTGTTTCCAAATGTTTTAATAACTCAATATAACTGCCTTCCCTATGAAAGCCCCTTAGAGCCCCTTTAAATAAAAATTGGACCCCTCTATATCTCTATCTTCTCTCATACAACAATTTATTTTAGTGCCCAAAGTGAACTTCTACAACATTCTATTTTAAGTTGGGTTCTATTAGGCTGTTGAAGTCACCAAACAGAATTTCAGACAGTAAGTATTGTACACCACCCTGTGGCAGAAAAGTGAAGTTAGATGCTGTCAGTATTACCTGAAGAAAAAGGAAAAAAAAAAAATCCCAGAAAGTTTTCAATAGTTTGAAAATTTAAAATCTATACTAGCAATTTTTACAAGATGTACTTTATGACTAAAATATAAAATTCTCTAATACAATTTAAAGATCTCCAATAAATGGCATAAAAGGCAAGATATTTACAAAAAGGAAATGTCTTAAATTGTAAGAAAATTATGTGTACCTGTCTTTTTATTTCTACTTTTAAGAAAATAAAAATTTTGTCCCTTCTCAGGTGGTAAGACATACTAGGTGCCAGAATCAGGAAAACTAAAGCAATTCCAATTTATATTTAAATGACATTCAAATATTTCTATCAAACACTTTAAGGAAGAATTTTATAAACAACTGGAAAAAGAGGAATGGGGAGAGCGTGGGAACACATTGCCAAAACCAGTTTTGGTTATGAATTTTGCAATTATCTTTGTGCTCCTTTCTGTTTAAATTAAAAAGCCTGTTTTCTTTTTTGAGACAAGTTGTTGCCCCGTCTTCCAGGAGGCTGGAGTGCAGTGATCACAGCCCATTGTAGCCTTGACTTCCTGTGCTCAAGAAATCTTCCTACCTCAGCCTCCCAAGTAGCTAGGGCTACAGATGTGCACCACCATGCCCGGCTAATTTTTTAAGTAAAGGTGGTATTTTGCCCTGTTGCCCAAGCTGTTCTTGAACTCCTTGGCCTCCCAAAGTGCTGAGATTACAGGTATGATGAGCCACCTCACCCAGCTCTGTTTTTATATTTCTAATTCACTTCTCCTATCTCCAACACTCCTTTAAAGCAGCTTAATTTACAAGCTCAGCCTTGAATCACGAGAGCCCTATACTTATGACTGAGATTTAAGTTCTGAAACCAACATCAGTATAACTTACTTTATTTTACCTCCACAAGCTATCCACTGTCCATCCTTTCTTACAGTTCAATGATTTTTTTTAAAATCAGAGTAATACACTGGGGAGATCTGTGGAACTTAATAAAGATCAACCACACATATGAACTCCTATATTTCTAAATGTGGGTGGTGGGTATAAATTTCTTGCTCAAATGTAAAATAATGCCAAATAAATCAACTCACATCTCTGTTGTGTCTCTCATCAAGCCCCTTCCTCAGACAGCAAAATTTAATCCTACACCCACTGAAGGAAACCTTATCTTCATTTCCTCTGTTCAAATAATATAAATCAAAGGATCAGTTACCACACCCCAGTGCTTTTTCTGACCCGTGATTCTCTAAGGCTTCATTGTATATAAACTGTCCCCCACCCTACGACTCCAAGATTTTGTGAATAGGCAATTTCCTAAATAGGGGGCTCTGTTTTATTTTAAAGTGACTAAAGGGAATCAAAGAGGTGAGTATAGTATCTCCTCTTTGCTCTATCCCTATATTACTGTTAATGTCTTTTCTAATTTCAAAAATCAGCATTAGATCACTTTGTATGGACATTTAAAGGTGCAAACATGCAGGTTTTAAAATGTGGAATGCTATCTAGCATTTTAGGTCACAATATTGCCAGTGATTAGTAATACTTTCTGTAAAGATTTTCTGAAAAACTGTTATTTTGAATAAACTTATGTTATGTCAAACATTCTACATATTATATAGCCTAATACAATTTACAAAGGATATGAGAACATTAAGTGGTGTCTAGATAACCAATTTATGATCCTTTACCAACCCAAAAGCAGTCAGCTCTGTGTCTAAGAGAACTGAATTTATAGAAAATAATGTCAATATAACAAATTGATCTCAATTGTGAGAAAAATCCTTTTATACATTCAAATCTGTTTTCTCCTAAATGATTTTTGTAATAAATGAAAAAAACAGACACATACCAATGAATTTTTTAAGCAATAGTAAAGATTAAAAACCACAAGAAATTTGGCTGGGGACAGTGGCTCATGCCTGTAATCCCAGCACTTTGTGAGGCCGAGGCGGGCAGATCACCTGAGGTCAGGAGTTTGAGACCAGCCTGACCAAATGGAGAAACCCCGTCTCTACTAAAAACACAAAATTAGCCAGGCGTGGTGGCACATGCCTGTAATCCCAGGTACTCAAGGAGGTTGAGGCAGGAGAATCACTTGAACCCAGGAGGCAGAGGTTGTGGTGAGCCAAGATCGCGCCATTGTACTCCAGCCTGGGCAATGAGAGAAACTCTGTCTCAAACAAACAAACAAACAAACAAAAAACAACAAATGTATTGGTTTCTTTAGGTTTGTGTAGCATAAGAGGAATGGAGGGGAAATCCCCAGTACTCATCGGTATAAAGTAGAATAGTCATTGTTACAGATTCCAAGTAAAAATTCCAAAACAAATACAGTAACATTTTTTTCCAATGCTTACCATGTGGGCAAGTACTAATTCTAAAGACTTTCAATCATTTTCTCATTTAATCATCATAACAACCCTGTGAGGTAGGATTCTATTTTCCAGATGAGAAAATTGAGGCCTAGGAAGGTTTCGTAGTACTAACAAAAGACAGTAAATAACTTTAATTTTATTTATTTATTTATTCAGAGATAGTCTTGCTCTGTCGCCCAAGCTGGAGTGCAGTGGCGCGATCTCAGCTCACTGCAACCTCCGCCTCCCAGGTTCCAGTAATTCTCCTGCCTCAGCCACCCGAGTAGCTGGGATTACAGGCGCATACCACCATGACCGGTTAATTTTTGTACTTTGAGTAGAGACGGGATTTCACCATGTTGGCCAGGCTAGTCTCAAACTCCTGACTTCAAGTGATCCGCCCACCTCAGCCTCTCAAAGTGCTGGGATTACAAGTGTGAGCCACCACATGTGGCCAGTAAATAACTTTAAATGGCCACTAACAAAATGTTTAAATGTCTAATAAGAGACTGTTTATGTTCTGCTGTACCAAACAATGGAATAGTAAATAGGCCTAAGTATATGTACTGGGTAGGACAAAGTCCAAGAGAAAGACATCCTTATATGGAAGAAATAATGGTAAAAGGTACAGAATAGTTTGTACAATATGTTACCATTTGTGTGAGAAGAAAATATATACATATATATGTAAATGTACAGAATACCTCTGGGAGAATACCCAAAAACTGGTTTACTGTGATTGCCTATAGGAAGAAAGAATAGGGAATGGCAAAAGGAGAGACTTACTCTCACTATATCCTTTTAAAATCTTTGTATTATGTGTATGGGTTTATATTTCAAATAAGTTGTTAAGAAACTGACAATACATGAAGACAAACACTCACTCTGGTATAACATTTCTGAATAAGAGGACACACAAGAAAAGGTTAACAGTGGTTACCTTTGAAGCTCGGGACCTTAACTTGGAATCTTGGACCATCTCCATCTCCTTACTGCCAGGTGTATGGCTTGAATTCAGAAGATTTGTGAATTTGCCTAGTGTATTTGTTTCCTATGAATTTTGTAATAAACTACCACAGCTTGCTGACTGAAAGACAACAAAAATCTATTCTTTCCCAATTCTGGAGTCCAGAAGCCCAAAATCCCTACAAATTACCCAAAATCAATACATTGGCAGGGCCACAATCCCTCCAGATGCTCTACAGCAGGGGTCCCCAACCCCTGGGCTGCAGACTGGTATCAATCCATGGCCTGTTAGGAACCGGGCTGCACAGGAAGTGAGTGAGTGGTGGTGGGCAAGCAAGCATTACGGCCTGAGCCCCACCTCAGCATTAGATTCTCATAGGAGTGCGAACCCTATTGTGAAATGCACATGCAAGGGATCTTGGTTGCAAGCTCCTTATGAGAATCTAATGCCTGATAATCTGGGGTGGAACAGATGTCATCCTCCCCTCATATTCCCTGGTGGAAAAATTTTCTTCCATGAAACCAGTTCCTGGTGCCAAATAGGTTGGGGATCACCGCTCTATAGAAGACACTGTTTCACAGGCTTTAAGGCCCTTTCTTCTATCTCCAAAGCCAACATCTCTGACTCTGTTTCCTTATGCTGTTATCATATAGTCTTCTCAAAGACTGTCAAATCCCCTTCTGTTTCCCTCATATAAGGACACTGGATATAACGATACATGCAAGTGATTGCATTTAGAGCCCACCAAAACAATACAGGAATATCTTCCCAACTCACCATCCCACTTAATCATATCTGCAGTCCCTTTTGCTATATAAACTAACATTCACAGATTCTAGGGATTAAGATGTGGCTATGTGGGGGGATTTTCTTTAGCCTACCCCAGATGGGGAAAAATTACATCTGTATTTTCACTAGAATCCATTTTTTCTAGGTATTAGTATCTGTGATTCTGTCACCATTAGAAATCACACATATTTTCACATCATATAGTTGTTGCACACATCCAAAATACTGTTTATACTTATTCTGTACTTTAAAATTATGAAAGTTATTAGAACTGCTGCTAGATCTTATTAATGTTCATAAGTATATTACCATATTGCAAAATATTTTAATATTAACTATTTTATTATTAATTTCCTTTCTAATTGTTTTAATCCATGAATTAAAAAAAAAAAAAAGAGCAAATATCATTTTGAAAAAGAATCTATAGGCTTCACTAGACTTCCAAGGGTCCCTGACACAAAAAAGTTTTAGAAGTATAGTACTGCTTAGGAGAAAGAACAAGTATGGGAGGAGGATGGGGTGAGATCAGAAGGTGAAACAGAAAGGTTTTTATCTTCATTTTAAACTTGTGTACTATTTGAATTTATCTATTTATCTATTATATATGTACACACAACTTTGCTTTTATTTGAAAGTCAACAGGAGTTATCTTCAACTTCATACTATTCCTTCCTTATTATGCTAGGCTGAATAACAGTCCCCCAAATATGCCCACATTCTAATTCCCCGAAACCTGTGAATGTTACCTTATATGGCAAAAAAGGACTTTGTGATTGTGATTAAGGATCTTGAAATGGGGAGATTATCTTGCATTACTCTGGCGAGCCCAATGTGGTCACAGTAATCATTTTATAAGGATGTAAGAGAAGTCAGAAGAAATGGCAGTATCACCCTGGAAGCAGAGAATGATGTTATGCTCTGAAGATGAAGGAAGGGGCCACAATACAGAGAATATAAGCAGCAACTGGAAGCTGAAAAGGGCAAGAAAATGAATTCTCCCCTCAGAGCTTCCAGAAATAACCAGCCCTGCTGACACCTTGACTTTAGCCCAGAAAAACTGATTTTCACTTCTGATCTCCAGAACTATGAGAGAATAAATATGTGTTGCTTTAAACCACTAAGTTTGTGGTAATTTGTTATAGCAGCAATAGGAAACTAACACACTTATAATTTTAAAAAGTTAATAAATCCCAGCTTACAAGAAAAATCAGAGGATACAGGAACAAGTCAAATAACACCATGAAGATACAATCAGATAAAGCCAACAGGAGTACAGGACAACTTACCTACTTTCTTCAACAAGATCATTTATTAATAAAAAAGCAAACAAGAGACAACAGGAAGGTGGATACAGTTGTACATTAAAAGAGACTTAAGAGAGAGAACAGCCGGGCGTGGTGGTTCACGCCTGTAATCCTAGCACTTTGGCAGGCTGAGACGGGTGGATCACGAGGTCAGGAGATCGAGACCATCCTGACTAACACAGTGAAACCCTGTCTCTACCAAAAATACAAAAAATTAGCCGGGCGTGGTGGCAGGCGCCTGTAGTCCCAGCTATTCTGGAGGCTGAAGCAGGAGAATGGCGTGAACCCAGGAGGCGGAGCTTGCAGTGAGCCAAGATCGCGCCACTGCACTCCAGCCTGGGTGACCAGAGAGACTCTGTCTCAAAAAAAAAAAAAAAAAAAAGGGAGAACAACTAAATGCAATGTGTACTCTTGCTTGTACTCTGCTTCAAAGAAACCACATGTAAAAGACCTTTAGGGAACATCTGGGAAAATCTGAATATGAAATAAATATCCCATATTAGAGAATTATTGCTAATTACATTAAGTGTTACAAAGATATGACTGTATAGGCAAATATTAAAATTAAAAAATTAGATTTAAAACATCTGCAATATACTAAAAATACTACAAGAAAATAGATGAAGCAAACATGGAAAACTGTAATAACTGTTAGATCTAGATGACAGGTATATGGGAGTTGATTATACCATTCTTTCTACTTTTCTATATGCTTGATATTTTTCATAATAAAAGGTAATAAAAAATGAACCATAAAATAAACCAAAATAAAACCTAATACAGTGAAATTCCTTTTATTTAACTCAGACAGAAAATGTTACTTTCACAAAAAAAAAAACTTATTAACATAGGAAACACTTTTTTTAAAGTTAAATATGTAATTTTGAGCATTTTTTATTAACTTAAAATTAAAAATATCTTTAATTCACCAATTTGGATATGGGGCCACGGCCTTACCTTTAATACAAATCCATGGAATAGAGTTCCATATCATCCTACTCACATAAACCATTGTTGACATTTCTAGTTTTGGCTTAGTTAAAATGAAAAAATCCGAACGTGAAAAAAAACCCATATATTTATACAATGCCCCTCCAGATATTCTGTTTCCCTACAACTAATTGAGTGCAACTTTTTAGAAACTCGAATTTTCTCAAACTCAAAACAATTTAATCAATTAATCTTTTCTTATTAATAGTTAACCTGTTTACATATTTAAATTACACAATTATAAATTGCCTTGGAAACAGAGATGAGTAACTCTTGGTAAGCAAACAGTTTAAATGATGGGACAGGTACATGGGCATTATTAGAGAGTAGTCATTAACAACCAATTTAGGACACTGTGAACATTAGTGAATTTATTTTTCAAATGAAATGAACAATTAATAAAACAAATCAGTTAAGTGATTAAGAGAAACTTCAATTTTAAAAAAAGGTGATAGAGAAAGAGTAGAAAAAAGGAAAAATACCTGCTAATCATCTAACCCAGTGCTTGAGCAGCAGGATGAGGCAGTAAATTGACTGATGGAAAAATGACAATAGATACAGTTTAAAAGTTAGGTTTCTGTAATGGAATAGCTTTTATTTTTTATTTTTTATTTTTTTACCCAGAAGCAGCTACAAAAACAGGTAACAATGCTTCCCAAGTCCCTCAGAGTTCCCCACAGGGAAACATTTGCCAAGCATACCACCTGACTGAAATGAAGATCCCATCTGGGGCTTCTGGCAAGCTCATGCTCTCCCATTCTAAGGAAAAGTTCTATAGATTCTGGAAAGGTGCCTGTTTCCTATTTAAAAGTAACTATATCAAGATTTGCTTCAAAGTAATCAGATTAGAAAAACTGGGAGGAGGGTGTTTAAAGTCATATGGAAGGGACATAATGAGTGATAAGTATGCAAGGGTTCATCGTACTGCTGTCTTTTCTTTTTTGTACATTAAAATTTCTCTGTGATAGAGTTAAGCAAATAAGTAACTGGTACATGACAACTGATACATTCCAGAGTGGTTATCTGAGTTGTCTGAATCACAGGTCAATTTCCCAATTGGATAATTCCCAAGAGGCCTAGATCTCAGGGGTGTGTATATAGACACACACACACATATGTATACATACACACACATATACACACACACATATATATATATATATATATATATATATATATATATATTTTTTTTTTTTTTTCCCTGAGAGGGAGTCTCTCTGTTGTCCAGGTTGGAGTAGTGCAATGGCGCGATCTCAGTTCACTGCAACCTCTGCCTCCCCGGTTCAGGTGATCCCCCTGCCTCAGCCTCCCAAGTAGCTGGGACTACTGGCAAGCGCCACCACACCCAGCTAATTTTTCTATTTTTAGAAGAGACCAGGTTTCACCATGTTAGCTGGGCTGGTCTCAAACTCCTGACCTCAGGTGATCCTCCCACCTTGGCCTCCTAAAGTGCTGTACAGGTGTGAGCCATTGTGCCCAGCCTCAGGTCTATATTTTTGATAAAAGTATTTCCTTAGGTATGTACTGCAGATTTATGCTGCCCATTAATGCAGTTCTATAAAGCATGGTAAATTTTACTCAAATACTTTATTGCATTGAAGTTTATTAATAGTGGTTTATGAAGAACTCTTTTATTCCCAACGAGTTCAGTTTTGCTGACACTTACTGAGAGAGGTTATCATTTGGCTGAACACCTTGCCCCTCTGAAAGCTATTTTATACATACATATTCAGGGAATATATGTCACCTAAATTGAAACAATTCAAATTCGTAGTATTCTAATGACATGAGCTGAACCTACTGGATGGCTCCAACTCATCAAAAAGGACATGGATGTTTTTCCCTTATTAAAAATAAAAGAGACTGGGCGCAGTGGCTCACGCCTGTAATCTTAACACTTTGGGAGGCAGAGGAGGGGAGACCACATGAGGTCAGGAATTAAGAGACGAGCCTGGCCAACATGGTGAAACCCTGTCTCTACTAAAATACAAAGATCAGCCAGGCACAGTGATGCATGCCTGTAATCCCAGCTACTCAGGAGGCTGAGGCAGGATAATCGCTTGAACCAGGGAGGCAGAGGCTGCAGTGAACCAAGATCACGTCACTGCACTCCAGCCTAGATGACAGGGCAAAACTCTGTCTTAAAAAAAACAAAACAAAACAAAACAAAACAAAACAAAAAAACAAAAGATGGTGAGTAGCTGTGTTATAATAGCTCGGTAGAAAAAGTAATGCAGTCCGGGCATGGTGGCTCACACCTGTAATCCCAGCACTTTGGGAGGCCGGGATGGGTGGATCACCTAAGGTCAGGAGTTCAAGACCAGCTTGGCCAACATGGTGAAACCCCATCTCTACTACAATACAAAAATTAGCTGGGCATGGCGGTGGGTGCCTGTAATCCCAGCTACCTGGGAGGCTGAGGCAGGAGAATCACTTGAACCTGGGAGGTGGAGGTTCCAGTGAGCCAAGATCATGCCACTGCACTCCTGCCTGGGCAACAGAGCCAGACTTCACCTCAAAAATAAATAAATAAAAAATCTAATGCAGCTTTTAATCTCTGGCTTTCAACTGGGCTATGTAAGTGGATAGGCTATGTAACTCTATACACTCATGAAAATTTATTAAACTAACAAACAGCAAGCATTTTACCACATATCACTGCTAGGGTTCAGCAATAGAAGAGTGGTTATAGAGGTAACTCTAGTTACTGCTCTCAATAAGACAACTGATCAAGCCAAAGGAATAGCCAGTATTTTTCAAGAATAAATATCTTACTGCAAAAGCAGTCATTAAACCTCGTACATTTACGTACTTTCTTTCATTCTGTCTTCTCTAAATACCTACCCTGACCATAAATGGCAGTATGCAGGAAACCCCTGTTTTGAAGGGTGCAGTACGTTGCAGACTACGTAAGAAACATAACTGTTACAATGTACTAAAATCTAGTATAATCAGTAATCAGTACACTTTAAGTAGTAACTAGTAATTACATGACACCAACTTGCTTTTTGATCAATTTATATTTTAAGAATATACATGTATTCTATTTTAAACAAAAGCACTCATATTTCAGATTTATAAAACAGGCAACTTAAATGGAGATTTTAAACAGATAGATATACATATAATGTATATATTTTTAGACAGAGTGTCAATCTGTTGCCCAGGCTGGAGGGCAGTGGCACAATCAAAGCTCATTGTAGCCTCAGTGTCCTGGGCTCACGCAATCCTCCCACCTCAGCCTCCCAAAGTGCTCAGATTACAGGCATAAGCCACCATGCCCTAAAATAATTATCATCAAAGACTTACTCACATTACGAACAATTCCCTAAGGAATATAGTAGATATTTAAATATTCTCATTAGAAATAAAATGGTTCCATTTATACATATTGCCTAAATGTAAGGCCTATTTAGCAGCATCTTTTTTAAGTCAACAATTTCAAATTAAAATTTGGTAACTAATTTAAAACACGCCCATCCTCTGCTAAGAAAGCAGTAGTGGCTAGAAACAATAGCTCCAAAACACTCATATAGAACCTACTTTGGTTGGGTGCAGTGGCTCATTCCTATAATCCTAGCACTTTGGGTGGCTGAGGCAGAAGGATCCCTTGAGCCAAAGAGTTTGAGACTAGCCTGGGCAACACAGGGTCTCTACAAAAACTTTAAAAATTAGCTGGTTGTCATGGCTTATGCCTGTGGTCCCAACTACTCAGGAAGCTGAGGTAGGAGGATCACTTATTACTTCAGCAGTGACCCGTGATTGAGCCAATGCACTCTAGCCTGGGTGACAAGAGAGCAGCTGCCTCAAAAAGAAAAAGTACCTACTTTGTGTTATAACTTATTTTGAGAACTTAAGATTTAAAAAATTTATTTGTCTTCTACAACTATGATACTATCTCAACACTGTTTATCATCTGTAGGAAAATGCAGCATGATTTTCACTGATATCTCCCTCAAAATCACTCAATAAAAGCACATTCATTTAAAATTAATAAAGATATTTAGAAAAAGCAATTTTAAAACTTGCTAAGATTTCCCTACAGTATTTACACTTTTATTCCTTATATATAAAACCTCAATCCTAATTATTTTATTGTGCTATTCAAGACTTAAATTTCATTATAAGCACATTCTTTAGAACATAATCATCTAATATTACAGGCCAAACTAATACCTGTTCTCATTTTTACTGCTATTTTAACTAGAATAAAGCTTTTTTTCCAGCCCATTTCCGATCAGAGACAACACTCTAATTCCAAGACTCCATACTACCTATTTACTTAAAATTGCTGCTATGTTAAGCAATGTTGTCTTAATCTGTAAGTTTTACAGATGTTGTCACAATTCCTAATAGTTTTAAAACACTACAAAACTATACATGCTAAAGTTTTTAGACAACCTGAAATAAAATACAAATTTGCTCATTTTCTTTTCCCTAAGGTGACAATACCATTCCTTGCCTTTTTTCACTCTTTGAAAAATTTTACAGATACCTGGGCCAGGCACCGTGGCTCACGCCTGTAATCCCAGCACTTTGGGAGGCCGAGGCAGGTGGATCACGAGGTCAGGAGATCAAGACCATCCGGGCTAACATGGTGAAACTCCGTCTCTACCAAAAATACAAAAAATTAGCTGGGCGTGGTGGCGGGTGCCTGTAGTCCCAGCTGCTCGGGAGATTGAGGCAGGAGAATGGCGTGAAACTGGGAGGTGGAGCTTGCAGTGAGCTGAGATCTCGCCACTGCACTCCAGCCTAGGCAACAGAGCGAGACTCCATCTCAAAAAAAAAAAATTTTTTTTTTACAGATACCTAATGGTTGTACATATTAATGGAGTATACGTGGTATTTCAAATACAAGCATACAATGAATAATGATGACATCTGCATAACTGGAATATCCATCACCTCAAACACTTAACATTTCCTTGTGCTGGGAACATTCTAAAGTTTTCTCTTGTACCTATTTCAAAATAAACAATAAATTATTGTTAACGACAGTTTAGTAGCCTATTGTGCCACTGAACACCAGAACTTATTCCTTTTATCTAACTGTATTTTTATATTCACTGAACTAACCTTCTTCACCCAACCTCTCCCCGTACCCACCCCAACCTCTGGTATCCACTATTCTATTTACTACCTCCATGAAATCAATTTTCTAAATTCATTAAAAAATGAAGGTATTGGCCGGGCGCGGTGGCTCAAGCCTGTAATCCCAGCACTTTGGGAGGCCGAGACGGGCGGATCACGAGGTCAGGAGATCGAGACCAACCTGGCTAACACGGTGAAACCCTGTCTCTACTAAAAATACAAAAAAACTAGCCGGGCGAGGTGGCGGGCGCCTGTAGTCCCAGTCACTTAGGAGGCTGAGGCAGGAGAATGGCGTAAACCCGGGAGGCAGAGGTTGCAGTGAGCTGAGTTCCGGCCATTGCACTCCAGCCCGGGCAACAGAGCAAGACTCCGTCTCAAAAAAAAAAAAAAAAAAAAAAAAAAAAAAATGAAGGTATTTAGAAACTATGGATTTTGTATCTCCACAGTACCTAATCTTCATCTCCATTAAAACTGTTGTAACACTCATTATTAATTTCAAATTTCAAACTAGCACACTATCAAAAATGTCTTATGGCTACTGCTTTCTTGTTACTATTGGTAGTAAAAAGGAGCTATCTTAAGGTATGGTAAAAGTAGGGAAATAATCTTTAAAACAGCAATAGAAAGAAAAATCTGGAAAAAAAAATACATTTGAAAGCTGACCTTAGAGGAGAAATAGAATTTGAATATATAAAGCTGGCAGTATGAGAAGATAAACTGTAAAGATAAATTTAGAATCTTTAAAGCTTATTCAAAACACTTGTGCATAATTCTGTATCTTAAAATCTTTAATGTGTTACAAGAAAACTAACACACGTAGGTTACATTAAATACCATACATATACACACATATATGTACACCTCATACTGAAAGATGTCACATCACAGCTTCTTAGACGATTCTATTGATGTTATGTCCTTTCTAATTAAAACTATAATAAAAGACACTTTGGGAAGCCAAGGCGGGTGGATCACTTGAAGTCAGGGGTTCAACACCAGTCTGGGCAACATGGTAAAACCCCAACTCTACTAAAAAATACAAAACTTAGCCAGGCGTGGTAGCATGCACCTGTAATCCCAGCGACTTGGAAGGCTAAGGTGGGAGAACTGCTTGAATCTGGGAGGTGGAGGTTGCAATGAGCTGAGATCACACCACTGCACTCCAGCCTGGGCAACAGACCGAGACCCTATCTCAAAAAACAAAAACAGAAACAAAAAACACTATAATAAAAAAGCATAGGTCGCCCATTAAAAGAAAACACCAAATTTTTTCATGTATTTTAATAACACAGAGTGCTTTAATCTAGACATATTTGAAATTATTTTTCTTCATTAAAAAAGTTGTATGTCTCAGTTGATAAGAAGCTGACAAATTGATATGATTGTTTCTAAAGCCAACTTTTGTCCTTTATGTATTTTCCCCTTCAATCAGAGTCTCATTTTATAAACATTTTGTATATTAAACATTCAGGCAAATGAAGTAGTAGGCAGTGCACTGAAATACAATGTCATATAAAGAACTGCAGCACTCAGCTCTAATTTTTGGCACACCCAGAAAGTTGCTTGATCTGATTTTTTTTTGAGCAACTAAGAAATCCAGATTGTGGTGCGATCTCACTTGGAATGTTGGAAACAATTTCAAAAATTTTAAAACATTGCTTAGGTCATAGAAAATGACCCTATTGTTCTAGGCAACCAATCTATAACTTTGCTTATTGTCCAGATTTTAATCAAATACATTGTATTAGTTTTCTATTGCCACTCTAACATACTATCACAAGTTGAGTGGCTTAAAAGAACATATATTTATCCTCATACAGTTCTGAAGGTTGTAAGTCCAAAATAAGTCT
This sequence comes from Chlorocebus sabaeus, assembly GCF_047675955.1. Lineage (NCBI taxonomy): Eukaryota > Metazoa > Chordata > Mammalia > Primates > Cercopithecidae > Chlorocebus > Chlorocebus sabaeus. Next base: position 55,998,755 of record NC_132915.1, read on the forward strand.
TAACTAGAATTAAGTTGCAGGTAATTTCTTGCAGAGGATCCAGGGAAAAATCTATTTCCTTCCTGTCTTTTCCAGCTTCTAAAAGGCAGCCTACATTCCCTGGCTTGTGGATCTTTCCTCCATCTTCAAAGCACATCATTTTAATCTCTGCTTCCAGCATCTCTTGCCTTTTTTTTTTTTTTTTGAGATGGAGTCTTATGCTGTGGCCCAGCACTGGAGTGCAGTGGCGCGATCTCAGCTCACTACAAGCTCCGCCTCCCGGGTTCACGCCATTCTCCAGCCTCAGTCTCCCAAGTAGCTGCGACTACAGGTGCCCACTACCATGCCTGGCTAATTTTTTGTTTTTCAGTAGAGACAGAGTTTCACCATATTAGCCAGCATGGTCTCGATCTCCTGACCTTGTGATCCACCCGCCTTGGCCTCCCAAAGTGCTGGGATTACAGGTGTGAGCCACCGCGCCCAGCCCAGCATCTCTTGGCTTTAACTGTTTTATCTCCCTCATATAAGGATCCTCATGATTATACTGGTCTCATCTTGATAATCCAGAAGAGTTTTCCCATCTCAAGATCCTTAATTAATCACATCAGCAAAGTCTCTTTTGTCTTTTAAAAGTACATATTCACAGATTCTGGGAATTAAAATCTGGATATCTCTTGGTTGAGGGGGAGGTCATTATTCTATCATATATGCATTCTAAAGGGTTTTTTTTTTTTTTTTTTTGAGATTCCTTAAAACTTTCTATATAAATGGTCTGTATTGGTAAGTGCCCTGTGCAGGTGTATCATTTATTGTACCTATTCTATGTTTAGACAATATTTGGATACACAAATACCACTGTACCACAACTGTCTACAGTATTCACTACAATAACCTGTTGTACAGGTTTGGAGTCTAGGAATAACAGGCTATATCACATGGCCTAGGTATGTAGTAGGCTACAGTTTAAGCATCCCTAATCTGAAAATCCAAAATCCAAAATGCTCCAAAATATGAATTTTTTTGAGCACCAACATAATGCCACAAGTGGGAAATTCCACACCTGACCTCTTGTGACAGGTGCACAAAAGCATTAAAAATATTTGGTCAGGAGCGGTGGCTCACGCCTGTAATCCCATCACTTTGGGAGGCTGAGGTGGGCAGATCACAAGGTCAGGAGATTGAGACCATGCTGGGTAACATGGTGAAATCCCGTCTCTACTAAAAATACAATTAGCTGGGCATGGTGGTGGGCACCTGAAGTCCCAGCTACTCGGGAGGCTGAGGCTGGAGAATGGCATGAATCTGGGAGGCGGAGCTTGCAGTGAGCCGAGATCTTGCCACTGCACTCCAGCCTGGGGACAGAGCAAGTCTCCATCTCAAAAAAAAAAAAAAAACTAAAAATATTTTATAACATTGGCTAGGTGCAGTGGCTCATGTCTGTAATCCTAGCACTTTGGGAGTCCAAGGTGGGAAGATCACTTGAGGTTGGGAGTTCAAGACCAGCCTGGGTAACATAGTGAGACCCTGTCTCTACAAAAAATTTAAAAGTAAGCCAGGGACGGTAGCACACGCCTATAGTCCCAGCTGCTTAGGAAGCTGAGGCGGTCCACTTGAGCTCAGGAGTTTGAGGCTACAGTGAGCTATGATTGCACCTACACTCCAGCATGGGCAAAAGAGCGAGACCTGCCTCTAAAATAATTTGTTTAATAAATAAATATTGTGTAAAATTACCTTCAGGCTATATATATAAGATGTATATGAAACATAAATGAATTTCATGTTTAGACTTGGGTCCATCCCCAAGATAACAGTATGTATATGCAAATACTCCAAAATCTGGAAAAAAAATCTGAGATCCAAAACACTTCCAGCCCCAAGCATTTCCAATAAAGGATACTGAACCTGTAACATCTAGGTTTGTGTAAGTGTAGTCTATGATGTTTACACAACAAATCACCTAACTACACATCTCTGAGTACAACTCCCCATTATTGTCACATGACTGTGTTTTCCTCAGATAAGTACAAGGGTATATAACTCTGCATTCCTGCCTAACTGCATCCTTCTTTCACCCAACAGAAGAATGATAACTTAACCAAGTATAGAAGCAAGGGTTGCAATTTCAGTTGTATGAACATGTTACCCCATTATCTTATTACAGTTTCCGGTATTGCAGATGAAAAATCTGATCTTTTTCCTTCTTTGATGTGGTATGTTGACTGGAAGGCTGTTAAATTTTTCACTTTATAAAAAAAAAACTGCTTCCATGTTATTTTTTCCCTGCAATCCTGCCTAGAACTCAGTGAGCACTTTAAATTTGAAGACTAAAATTTGTTTTTCAGGTCAGAAAAATTTTCCTATATTTATTAAGTATATTTCCTATATTTGTTATATTTTCCTATATTTATCACATAGGAAAAAATTCCTATATTATTGAATTACTATTTAATAATTCCTTAATGATTTAGTATTTACCTCTTCTTTCTATGTTTCATTTTCTCTTTCTAGGATTCCTATTTATTATACATGAGGATGCTAAAGTCTTCTAACTTACTTGATTATTTTCTCTTATGATTTCCATCTTTTATATTTTTGCTTTGTGATCCATTCTTTCAGGCATCTAATTCAGGACTTAACAGTAACGATCCCCTACTCTGATTAACTTACAGAATTTAGTTTAAAAAAATCATATTTTTCAGCCCAAGAATAATTATTTGTGCTGCACTTGATTTTCCATAAGAGCTCATTTTATTCCCTGCAAGTGTTCATTCCTCTAACAGTTTAATTTAGCGTGGCATGTGCTTTGTTTCTTTCAAGTAATCTTATCTCCAGATATCAAGATCCTTTAAAGATGTTATATATGTATTCATGCATGTGTTTATGCATGTCATTATGGTCAATTCCTTGGGACTCAGGTTTAGCAGCTACTCTGAAACTGGCAGAAAGCAAAGCAGTCTCTCCCTCCACAGATCCACAATGAAGAAGTAAACCACTATTCTTTGAGATATCTACTCCCCAGTTGTTTTCAGGTTCTCCCAGACTCAGAGACAGGAAACAGCTGGTGCATCCAATTCTATCTTCGACTTATAAAATGAAAGTAACCAGGCATATTCACGCAAGATATATGTTAACTTTCCCTTTCCCATTCCCCATCTTCCTCCATTTCCCCACAGTTCTCAGACCTCAGTAAACCAAGTTTTCCTCAAGATCCACCACTTTGGCCAGGCATGGTGGCTTAAGTCTCTAGTCCCAGCAGTTTGGGAGGCCAAGGTGGGAGGATCGCTTGAGCGTGGGAGAGAGAGGTTTCAGTGAGCCAAGACTGCACACTATACTCCAGCTTGGGGGACAGAGTGAGACACTGTCTAAAAAAAAAAATCCAACACTTTCCTCTAGGATCTTCGATGCAAATCAGCAAGTACCTATCCACCCCAAAGTAAACACCTTTGTAGTTATTATCTTTGCCAAGATTCCCAAAGAGCCAAAATCTTACCAGCAACCAACATCCATCTTACTCTGGAGAAACAGATACACTACTACATGGCTACTAGTCAAAGAAAAAAGGAGCAACATTAAAGTTTCCTTCTTCCCTGAAACACTTCCTCTGACTTAGGAGAAACATACACTGAATCTTTGAGATTTGTACACATGGAAGTTTTCCACAGGTATCTTTCCACAACATTATTTGAAAATCACCGCATTTAAGAATAGTTCCTCAAAGTGATTTGAAGTTAAGGATATCTCATTTCATCCAAGATAATGTCTATCTATTTCTGTTTTTGTTATTGCTTTGTAGTAAATTCTAAAAAGGGCAAAACTGCTGTTTATGATGTCATTTTTTCCCAGAAAATTTTAACAGATTTATAATTATTATAAAGTTGAACCACTGAAACTTGTTTACTGAAATATTCTGACTTGCATTAATGCTTTATGTCCCTGAATTTATGTTAAAAATTCACACACAAATAAAAATGGAAAAACTGGAAATACTTGATTTCTATCCCCTATTTTTTCACTAACAATCATATACTTAGGTACTGTGACGGTTAATATTAAGTGTCAACTTGATTGGATTGAAGGATGCAAAGTATTGTTCCTGGGTCTGTGAGGATGTTGCCAAAGGAGATTAACATTTGAGTCAGTGGACTGGGAGAGGCAGACCCACCCTCAATCGGTGGGCACCATGTAATCAGCAGCCAGCACAGCTAGAATAAAGCAGACGGGAAAAGATGTAAGAGTAGACTTGCTGAGTCTTCCGGCCTTCATCTTTCTCCCGTGCTGGATGCCCTTGAACATCAGACTCCAGGTTCTTCAGTTTTTGGATTCTTGGACTTATGCCAGTGTTTGCCAGGGGCTCTCGGCCTTTGGCCACAGACTGAGGGCTACACTGTTGGCTTCCCTACTTTTGAGGTTTTGGGACTTGGACTGATCCACCATTGGCTTCCATGCTCCTCAACCTGCAGACAGTCTATCATGGAACTTTACCTTGTCATCATGTGACTCAATTCTCCTTAATAAACTCCCTTTCACACATACATATATCCTATTAGTTCTGTCCCTCCAGAGAACCCCGACTAATACAGGTACCTTTTGACTCTATGGCAAAAAAAAAATCTAAGCTCAAAACTACCAATAACAGGAAAAAAATTGTGAGGGGTTTCTCTTTTAGAGAATGAAATGTTTCCCATCACAGTGGCTTCTTAAAAGGACGTTCTCCATGCTGACTGGGTATCTTTTGGCATAATTGTTATACATTTGGCATGGATAGCACACAGGTTGGTGTCTTCAAAAAGGTCAACCAGATAGGCCTCACTTGCCTCCTACAAAGCACCAATAGCTGTTGTGCTCTGCAAACACTGGTCTGATTTGAAGTCCTGAGCAATTTCTCAAGCCAGACTGTGGAAGGGAAGTTTGTGATTCAGAAGTTCAGCAGACTTCCAGAAACAACTGATTTCATGGAGTGCCACAGTACCAGGCCTGTAACAATGAGGTTTCTTCACCACTCCAGGAGAGGGTGCACTCTCGTATGCAGGCTTTGTAGTCAGTTGCTTCCTGGGTGCTTTGCCACCAGTTAATGTGCAGTCTGCTTTGTAGGAGCCACCATATAGCAACCTCCTTACATAGTCCCCTTTTCCTTCACCTAGAGTTCAGTAAGCTAGAGACGGCACCAGCCTTGTAGAGTCACAGTGGGTCAGCAGAACAGGAGAAGTTGTGAAAACCTGTCATCTTTATTTTTAAGATGGGAGTTTTGCTCTGTCACCCAGGAGTGCAGTGGGGGGGATCTTGGCTCACTGCAGCCTCCATTTCCCGGGTTCAAGTGACTGTCCTGCCTCAGCCTCCCAAGTAGCTGGGATTACAGGCGCGCATCACCAGGCCTGGCTAATTTTTGTATTTTTAGTGGAGACCGGGTTTCATCACGTTGGCCAGGCTGGTCTCAAACTCCTGACCTCGAGTCATCCACCCACCTTGGTCTCCCAAAGTGCTGGGATTACAGGCATAAGCAAGTGTGCCAAGCCTTCTCTGTCATCTTTAAACCTTAAATCCTATTCCATAACTTTAGAAAAAACCTTGACTAAAAATCAAAATGGAGTCACCCATGCTTTGGGATGCTGAGGTGGGAGGACGGCTTGAGGCCAGGAGTTTAACATCAACCTGGGTAACATAGCAAGACCCCATCTAATTTAATTTTTTGTAGAGACAGGGTCTCACTATGTTGCCCAGGTTGGTCTCAAACTCCTAGCCTCAAGTGATCCTCTCAACCTGTTCTCACAAAGTGCTGGGATCACAGGTGTGAACCACCATGCACAGCCATTGCTGTAATCGTTTAAAAAAGTTAAATAGCCACTATAATTGGCTATCTCCACTTGGTATAGTTTGGCTATGTCCTCACCCAAGTTTTATCTTGAATTGTAGTTCCCGTAATTCCCACATATTGTAGGAGGAAACTGGTGGGAGACGATTGAATCATGGGGGCAGTTTCTCCCATACTGTGGTAGTGAGTAAGTCTCACAAGATCTGATGGTTCACTTGGTTCCCTCATTCTCTCTTGCTGCCGCCATATAAGAAGTGCCTTTTGCCTTCCACCATGACTGTGAGGCCTCCCCAGCCATATGGAACTGTGAGCCCAGTAAACTTCTTTTTCCTTATAAATTACCCAGTCTCAGGTATGTCTTTATTAGCAGTGTGAAAACAGACTAATACAGTAAATTGGTACCAGAAGAGTGGGGTACTGCTTTACAGATACACAAAAATGTGGAACTGGGTAACAGGCAGAGGTTAGAACAGTTTGGAGGGCCAGAAGACAGGAAAATGTGGGAAAGTCTGGAACTTCCTAGAGACTTGTTGAATGGCTTTGACCAAATGCCGATAATGATACGGACAAGGAAATCCAGGGTGTGGTGGTTTCAGATGGAGATGAGAAACTTGTTGGGAGCTGGGGTAAAGGTGACTCTTGCTATATTTTAGCAGACTGGCAGCATTTTATCCTTGAGCTAGAGATTTGTGGAACTTTGAACTTGAGGGAGATGATTTAGGGTATCCAGTGGAAGAAATTTCTAAGCAGCAAAGTATTCAAGACGTATGTGGGTGTTATTAAAAGCATTTGGTTTTAAAAGGGAAACAGAGCATAAAAGTTCAGAAAATTTGCAGCCTCCAAAGCCAAAGACAAACCCATTTTCAGAGGAGAAAATCAAGCCGGCTGCAGAAATTTGCATAAATAACAAGCAGCCGAGTGTTAATCGCCAAGACAATGAGGAAAATGTCAGAGGTCTTCACAGCAGCCCCTCCCATCACAGGCCTGGAGGCTTAGGAGGGAAAAATAGTTTCATGGGCCAGGCTTGGGGACTTGGTGCTTCAGAGGGCACAAGCTCCAAGCCTTGGCAGCTTCCATGTGGTGTTGAGCCTGCAGGTGCACAGAAGTCAAGAAATGTGCACCTGCAGGAGGTTTGGGAACCTCCATATAGATTTCAGAGGATGTATGGAAACACCTAGATGTCCAGGCAGAAGTTAGCTGCAGGGGCAGGGCTCTTATAGAGAACCTCTGCTAGGGCAGTGCAGAAGGGAAATGTGGGGTTGAAGCCTTACACAGAGTCTTCATTGGGGCACTGCCTAGTGGAGCTGGGAGAAGAGGGCCACCATCCTCCAAATCCCGGAATGGTATATTCACTGACAACCTGCACTGTGCACCTGGAAAAACCTCAGACACTCAACACCAGCATGTGAAAGCAGTTAGGAGGTAGCCCGTACCCTGCAAAGCCACAAGGGCGTAGCTTCCCAAGACCATGGAAACCTACCATTTGCATCAGTGTGACCTGGATGTGAGACATGTAGTCAAAAGAGATCATTTTGGAGCTTTTAAGATTTGACTGTCTTGCTGGATTTCAGACTTGCATGGGGCCTGTAGCCCCTTCAATTTGGCCAATTTATCCCATTTGGAAAGGGTGTATTTACCCAATGCCTGTATCCCCATTATATTTAGGAAGTAACTAACTTGCTTTTGATTTTACAGGCTCATAGGCGGAAGGGACTTGCCTTGTTTCAGATGAGCCTTTGGACTGTAGACTTTTGAGTTAATGCTGAAATGAGTTAAGACTTTGGGGGAATGTTGGAAAGGCATGATTGGTTTTCAAATGTGAGGACACGAGATCTGGGAGGGGCCGGGGCAGAATTATATGGTTTGGCTGTGTCTCCACCCAAATCTCATCTGGAATTATAGCTCCCAAAATTCTTACATGTTGTGGAAGGGAACCAGTGGGAGATAATTGAATCATGGGGGTGGTTTTATAACCATCAGATCTTTTACAGTGGTTCCCTCATTCTCTCTTGCCGCCACCATGTATGAAGCACCTTTCACCTTCCACCATGATTATGAGGCATCCCCAGCCATGTGGAACTATGAGTCCATTAATCTCTTTTTCTTTATATATTACCCCGTCTTGGGTATGTCTTTATCAGCAACATGAAAACAAACTAATACACCATTAAATGGCTTCTAACAGTTGAAAACGTAACACTAATGCTCAGGCATGAAGAAGTAAAGCACTTAAGCCTAATGGCACCTCAAAAACTGGAAAAAAATAATAGATTTTTAAAGAGGAAAAATAAATATAATCAAGCAGAAGCTCAATTTAGGATTCTCTATAAGTAGCATCAAGAAACAAAATGTTGATCAATGTGGGGATTGGGGGAAAGAAATTTTTTAAAAACAAACAAAGTGATTAATTTAGATAATTTAAGGAACTTTAAAATATTAAAAAGTTAACAGGCCTTGTAAATGCTTAAACTAGCTGAACTAAATTAGTATACTATATAAATGATTTAAAGCTAAGTATTTTGCAGGAACGCCAACAGTAAGACGTTAAAAATGTGTACACTTTCTACTCTATGTTTTCTTTTTTTGAGACGGAGTCTCGCTCTGTCACCCAGGCTGGAGTGCAGTGGCACGATCTCAGCTCACTGCAACCTCCGCCCCTCCAGGTTTTTAAGCAGTTCTCTGCCTCAGCCTCCAGAGTAGCTGGGATTACAGGCGCGTGCCACCATGCCCAGCTAATTTTTTTGTATTTTATTAGAGACGGGGTTTCACCATCTTGGCCAAGCTGGTCTTCAACTCCCGACCTCAAGTGATTTGCCTGCCTCAGCCTCCCAAAGTGCTGGGATTACAGGCGTGAGCCACCATGTCCGGCTTACTCTATGTTTTCATATAAATTACCCTATAATACTCCTACCCAATAGCATTCTTTTAGAAATGAAAAAAATTCTGCATTTCTGGTTAACTATGTACTTCTCTATGCTACTGCCCCTGGTAACCTCTTCTTACGTGTATTTCTGTCTGTGACACAAGTATTTATTTTTCTTTTATACTTTATCTTTTTCTGATCTAGCACAAGTCTTTTATATTCTTCAGGAAAAATGCTAAGCTTTGCAAAGAACAAGTCATTCTTTGGAAACTACCAAAATAATTATTTTAAGCAAATAGCATCAATAGATGCTCAAATTAAAAGATGAAAGTTTGATGTGCACTAATGAAGAAAAAACTAATAATTAGCATGTAGCTTCTTGATTAGTCAGCACCCCAAAATGGGTATTTTTTTAATCATCCCAATAATCAAATAATACATATTTATAGGTAAAATATGTAGACTTACATGAACATAACTATCTCATCTGTGAAATGAGGCTATTATTGACTAATATTAATAGATACATAGATGAATTTCATGAGATCAAGTGTTCTATGCTGTTTAATGTAGTACCTGGTAGAGTAAGTGCTTAATAAATAAATAGTGAGGATCATGAAGAGTATATTCAAAATCCAAGTAAGAGTGATTCTGCTTTAGGTTGGCACTGCTATTGTTCTATATCTATGTAGAGTAGTTTTAAAAAACTATCTTAATCCTGAAAGTAGTTCACTCCATCCTCATATATAGCAAAAGGACCAATCATTACAAGTAGACAAATCTTTCTATACCACTGAATGATTTTATAAATAAAACACAGAAAAACAATCACATCTTTGACATAAGAAATCACCAAAGGAATAACAAAGACATTTTGAAATAAAAATGAAAGTTTTTAAACTTACTGACTGACTAAATCACATCCCATCTTAGAACCATCATCTGCTTCCTCTTCCATATCAGAATCCATTCCATTGTCACCTTATAAATGAAAGAAACTATTGAAAGCACACTTACAAAAACGCTAAAATGATGTAATCATTACATTAAAAAGTATAATCTTTAAAAGTTATGCAGATTAAATAACTTTATACTGGGTCAAAATTTAAATTTTTAATTGCTTGTATTTAAAATAATTTTTTCAATTCCTTAGGCATTTCTCATTGACTTCTTTTTTTTTGTTTTGTTTTTTAAGATGGAGTCTTGCACTGTCACCAGGGCTGGTGTGCAGTGGCGTGACCTCGGCTCACTGCGAACTCCACCTCCTGGGTTCAAGCAATTCTCCTGCCTCAGCCTCCCGAGTAGCTGGGACTACAGGCGCCCGCCACCACGCCCGGCTAATTTTTATATTTTTAGTAGAGACGGGGTTTCACTATGTTGGCCAGGCTGGTCTCAAACTCCTGACCTTGTGATCCGCCCGCCTCAGCCTCCCAAAGTGCTGGGATTACAGGCGTAAGCCATCGCGCCCAGCCTCATTGCCTTCTTTTTATCTATTATATAAATGTATACAGACAAGAAAATGTGTATATACACTTACACACTACATATATAAATATGTATCTATTTCCAGAGTTACAAAATGCCATCAATTTTACATTTAAAAATGAAGCAATCTCTCTGGAAACTAAAAGGCTCCAATTTTTGTTTCTTCTGTCATGTTAAAGCTAAAATCCTTGCAAAGTTCCAAAAGGAAAAAAAACATGCCTGAAAATCCAAAATTCTAGAGGTGTGAGTATCACAAAGAGTAGTCATACTACAGGCAGACAAACAAATATTGGTAAATTGCATGGAAGTATTCTAACTCTACATCTGGGTCTTACTAGAGAGTAAACAGTATGCAATAGGTAACTAAACACTACAAAAAATCTAAAGCAGAAAATTAAAAAGATTTTAAGGGAAATTCTTTGCCTTTCCAATAATTAATTTTTTTACAGATTTTTGGTACTTTTTAAAATTTCATTTTATTATACTCTTACCTATATATACTTTATTTGGAAAAATGATATATTGTCTATTCTTGAAATGCTTTTCTGATATGTAAACTATATTTTTTAGTACAAATAGAAGTAAAAATACTCTTCAATGATAACCCAATAACGAAATTAAATATCCAAGTAGGAGAAAGAATACCTCAGGATTTATGCTGAATATAGTATTAATTAATAAGTTGCCAGAATGTAAAAATATGTATTCTTACCCTCAAGAATCTTCAAAATTTTTTTTTCAGACAGGAGCTCTAACTGTTCCTGGCATAGTTTTTTAATTTCTTCTATTGAACAGTTCTAAAGGAAATGACATTTTAAAAAATGCATTTATGTAACACAGCCCCAATGTAAACTGGAAAATTTCAATCATAAAAATTTAAGTTAGCAAAATCTTACAATAAAATAAATTAAAGCCTCAAGTAGATTCACATCTTCTCCTGGGATGAAATCTGAAAAACTGCCAGTTAATATGTGAACACTGTAGATTTGATGGGAATGCATAAAGCTGTATTTATTATCAAAGAACAAACTAAAGAGTGAGACAGTTTCCCAGCTATTCTTAAGAATCTATTTATGTTAAGTAATTATTCTAAAGGTTTAAAATATTAAAGTCTTGTATCTTTAGATATATGATCTCCGGCTTGAGTGTCCAAGGTCAATTTCTACAATTGTAAAACTAGAACAACAAATATTTCCCTAAATAATTTTCAAAAATAATCAAATAAAAATACTTGTGAATCTAATGAAATATAAACTATTATCAACCATTACTGTTTGTTGTTACACAGCAGCATATTGTGACATTATTTCTTAAAGCACCAGAAAGATTATATGTCCAGTTTAGTTACCATCATTCCCTGCATTTAACAGAATTATCTCCACAGGGTCAATAAATTTCTTGCCTAAACATTTTATCTTGGCAAATGTTTAAATATACAAGGCTGTTTATGGTTGTTTATTTTACAAAATCTTTTCAAGTAGCTTGTTTTAGATGCAAACATCCAATTAAAAACTGCATTAAGGCCAGGCACGGTGGCTCACATCTGTAATCCCAACACTTTGGGAGGCCAAGGTGGGAGGATCACTAGGTCAGGAGTTCAAGACCAGCCTGGCCAACATGGTGAAACCCCGTCTCCATTAAAAATCCAAAAATTAGCTGGGCGTGGTGGTGCGTGCCTGTAATCCCAGCTACTCAGGAGGCTGAGGCAAGAGAATTGCTTGAACCCGGGAGGCAGAGATTGCAGTGGGCCGAGATCATGCCACTGCACTCCAGCCTGGGCGACAGAGCAAGACTCTGTCTCAAAAAAAACAAACAAAAAAAACGCATTAAGTAAAACAAACAATTGTGACAAAGAACGTTGTATTTCTATGTATGTATCTAGTGTGATGTGTAATGAAGTACCTTTAACACATCAGGAAGCATCTTCTGTAACTTCTTCTCTCCTATAATACAGAAGCACTGCTGAAGCATTTCTTTTTTGTCTGATATATAGAAACTAACTGGTTTCAATGACACAGTCAGGTCCAGTCCACCTTCTTCAAGGTCACTGTGCTCTGCCAAGAATAATTCTTTTTCCAAAGTTGGCAAAATATATTTGGTTTCCTAAAGTTAAAAGAATAAAGAACCATTAAACAATACTATTTAAAATATAAAGAATATGTACATGACATCATACATTTTCATTTAATAAATTCTTCTTCATCAAAAATTCCCAAATTCTTTGCACATTTATCTAAAACCATAGGAGAGAATATTTGTTTAATATTCTTTGATTTTCCTCTCCATACTGCAATTAACTCAAGGAGTAGCTATAAAGGGAAGAGATACTTAGGATACACAAACAAAAGTATACTAAATATTGAATAATTTCTTAAAGTTTTAGACTTTTGAAGAATTAGGATTTTCCCCTAAAAGGCCATTCACCCAAAAGCTCTATGTATGCATAATCATTGTACTTAAATTCATATAAATAAATCGAAGTAAAAATGTCACAAATCACAAATATACAGAAAAGTAACATACTTACCAGGAGCTATCATCATTTTTAAAACTTACATAATCATAATCAAAGTAACCAAGTAATTTCAGTAATTTAAGATATTTCCATCCATTTTACTTTCTGTCTCCCTACTCTATCCAGTCTCTTCAAATCTACTGCCGTAGTTCTGTTCCAAACTACCAAAATTTTTTGCCTAGGTTACACCAATAGCCATTGAATGGGACTCCCTGCATCTAATCTGAGGTCTCTTTGTTTTGGACACTGTTAGCAGAATGGATTTTATAAAATGTATATGTACTCATCCTTCTTGTTTCAAACCCTTCAATGAATTCCCATTGCTCTTAAGGTAATATGGCCTACCTGGCCTTCATGCTCATTCTTTGTGTTTAGGACACAATCTTCTTTGAATTACTCGACTGTAACCTATTCTCCTTCCTTCAGCTCATACAGGCAGGGCTTTGACGTACCATTTTCCTATGACAGTCTTTCCTCCTTCCTTTCTCTATCACACTATATTCACAAGATTAACAAATTCAGATACTTCGGACAATTCAACAGTCACCTCCTCTGGAAAATCTTCCCTGACCACAGAGGTCAGATAGTTGTTTACAAAGCAGTTTTAAAATAGGTCAATTTTAAAGAACACTATGATAATTAGACTGAAAAAGTAAAAGAATCAGCACTTGTTCTAACAGCTTACAATGAATTAATGTAAAGAAACTGGAATCCTCATACACTGTTAGCAGGAATATAAAATTGTGCAGCTACTTTGGAAGCTAATTTGGCAGTACCTCAAAAAGTTACCGTATGACCCAGCATTTTCATTCCTAGATATATACCCAAGAGAAATGTAATGATATGTCTACACAAAAACTTTACTTGTTCTTAACAGCATGACTCATAATAGCCAAAAAGCAGAAACAACACAAATGTCCATCAAGTGATAAATGGAAAAATGACATGTTGTATAGCGGTACCTACACATATGTGCTACATATGTACAGCTATACAAAAACAAAACAAAACGTGATATAGCAGCCATAAAAAGGCATGAATCTGTGATACAAAGGAATGAACCCTATGTGCTACAACATGGATGAATCTTGAAAATATTATGCTAAGTAAAAGATGCCAGACACAAAACACCACATATTATATAAGCTAAAAGTTACACATAAGGTTGCTTTCTGGAGTGATGAAAATATTTTAAAACTGACTAGGCAGGGCACGATGACTCAGCCTGTAATCCCAGCACTTTGGGAGGCCGAGGCGAGCAGATCACCTGAGGTCAGGAGTTCAAGACCAGCCTGGCCAACATGGTGAAACCCCGTCTCTAATAAAAACAGAAAAATTAGCCGGGCAGGTGGTGGGTGCCTGTAATCCCAGCCACTCGGGAGGCTGAGGCAGGAGAACTGCTTGAACCCAGCAGTCTGAGATTGCAGTGAGCCGAGATGGCACCACTGCATTCCAGCCTGGGAAACAAGAGGGAAACTCTATCTCAAAAAAACAAAAACAAAAACAAAAAAATTGACTGTAGTGATGGTTGTACAATTCTATGAATATATGCAAAATCACTTAACTGTACATGTGAAATGGGTGAGTTGTATGGTATGTCAACTATATTTCAATAAAGTTCTTCCCCAAAAAATAGGGAACTCAGTGGAGCAGGGTGGCTCATGCCTGTAATCCCAGCACTTTGGGAGGCCGAAACGGGCAGATCACGATGTCAGGAGATCTAGACCATCCTAGCTAACACGGTGAAACCCCGTCTCGACTAAAAATACAAAAACATAAGCCGGGCGAGGTGGCGGGCGCCTGTAGTCCCAGCTACTGGTGAGGCTGAGGCAGGAGAATGGCGTGAACCGGAGAGGCGGTGCTTACAGTGAGCTGAGAGCGCCACTGCACTCCAGCCTGGGCGACAGAGCAAGACTCCGTCTCAAAAAATAAAAATAAAAACAAAAATTAAAAAAATAAAATAAGGAACTCAATACACAACAGATATAATGGCACTCTCTAAAGTTTGAAATGTTATCTACAAGCCTAATATGTAATGACTTTTTCTTCACAAATACATTAATTTTTCATTAGAAGATGGGTTTAGTTCTGTACGCAAATGTTTTCAATATTCAACTGACCAATGTTGTTGGTCTCCCCATTACAACGGAGTGTTAGAACTAGGGAAACTGGCCAGGTGCGGTGGCTCACGCCTGTAATCCCAGCACTCTGGGAGGCTGAGATGGGTGGATCACCTGAGGTCAGGAGTTCGAGACCAGCCTGGCCAAGATGGTGAAACCCCACCTCTGTTAAAAATACAAAAATTAGCTGGGCATGGTGGCGGGCACCTGTAATCCCAGCTACTCAGGAGACTAAGCCAGGAGAATTACCTGAACCCGGGAGGCGGAGGTTGCAGTGGGCTGAGATGGTGCCACTCACTGCACTCCAGCCTGGGGACACAGTGAGACTCCATCTCAAAAAAAACAAAACAAAAAAAAACAAAAAGGAAACTATTTAAAATAAGAATGGTGATATGCAACACTGAATCTAGAAGGGGTGGGAAAACTGAATAGATCTATATTAAATAATTTTTTTAAAGAGTGTTTTAAAAAATCACCCTAAAAAACTCCACTAGACCCAGATACTTCTGATTTGAGAAGAAAATATAAACCATTCTGGAACACACCAAAAAAACACAAAGCTTCCTAATTCAATCCATTACAAAAATAAAAACTACAGACTGATCTAATTTAGAAACACATACATAAAAGTAAAAACACTGATTTCCAGCCAAGTACAACAAACCAAACAGAACTTGTCCCAAGACTCCAAAGACTGTTCAACATCAACTAACTTATCAATAAATTACATTATCTGATTAAAGGAGAAAAAGTACGTGATCATCCCAACAGAATACCAGAAAACCACCTGATAAAATCTCTACATAAAGAGAAACTGTACTCTACGAAAGAGAAAAATGAGCAGAGGATATGTACAGAAAATTACACGAGAAGGAATCAAATGGCAAATAAAAATATTAAAATGTTCAATCTCACTAATCAGGAAAATAAAAATTAAAACAAACAATATTAATTTGACCCATTAGTCTGGCAATTTTTTAAAAGAATGGTTATCAAAAGCTAGTTAAGAATTTCAGAAATAGGTATTCTTATATATGTACTGTTTGCACTATAAATCTGTAAAGTCTCATTTGGAAAGCATTTGGCGGCATTCACCAAGTTTTTAACAGCACAAACTTTGACCCAGGAACTTCAGTGCTGACACTCTCTCCCAACATAACTCTTGTATAAGATATATACATAAAGGTGTTCGTATTGTAGTCACAATACAAAAAAACCCTGCAAATTTAAATACCAAAAAAATATAATAAAATACCAGGCAGTCACTAAAAATAACAAACCACGTATATAAAGAAGCCTATCACAACAATGCAGGTACTCAACAGCGGGAATACAACACAGCTTAAATGTAGCAACTTAAACACACATATCTGACGAGGAGTGATTAAAAGAGGCCGCGTACCAAAATATTAATGGAGGGGCAAGAAGGACTTAACGCTTTCCCTTTATTTCTGCATTGAATGAATTTAAATTACATTGTTTTGAAACAAATTACGAACTTTTTTTAAACGACGTTCTCTTGGTAGATTGATGGCGTATAAAGAACATGGCCTTTGTAGTCAGATATTTGGATTCAAACCTAGGAGCTATTAACAAACTCTGTGACTGTGGGTAAAGTTTCTTAACTTCCTTGGGCCTCAATTTTCTCATCAGTAATGTGGAGTTAACCACATCTATGAAAAGATGAAGACGAAGGGAGAACTGTTTGGCTTGCAAGGGAAATGAAGGCTAGCTTCCAACTCATATTCTTCTGGGAGACTGAAACCATAGGAGTGGAAGGAGCCAAGAGTATTAAAAAAAAAAAAAAAAAGAGATGATCAGGAAATCCAGAAACTTGACGTTCATGATTCAAGACACGGATGGGAGTGTGGGGCTCACCAGGACTTAGGTAGGAACATGAACCTCAAGCACGGACGACCTTGGGATCGCCGCGCTAGCAGTGAGCTCCAGCCGGCGCCCCATCCCTCTGGTAGCCCGACTTCTTCCAAAAAAGCAGCAGCTCCGGGAAGCGGCCAGAGGGGCGCGCACGCACCTGCTGCAGGGAGCCCGAGACGCTGGAAGAGTCGGTACTCCTTCGCTTCCGGCGCTCACTACGCTCCACGCTGCTCCCGCCCCAGCAGCTGCCGCCGCTCCCACCGCCGGTGACACTTCCACTAAAGCTGGCGTTCCCACAGCAGCTGACGCTCCCGCAGCCCCCGACGCTCCCGCAGCCGCTAGTGCTTCCACTGCCGCCGCTGGCCAAGGCGGGTACGATGTCCGGGGCCGCGAGCGCCGCAGCAGCCTCCTGACTGCTACGTTTGCGCCGTTTCTCCCGGGAGGACTTTTTCCCCGTCATGATCCCTCTGCTGCAACCATCGGAGGAAAGTCCGCTGCCTGGTGTGACCGAAACCCGACTCCCGCGGCAGTGGGCGGCAGGCACTGGCGTCGCAGGTTATGCGTCACTTCCGTCCGTGACACAGAACGTGGTGAAGCGTTATGGGCCAGGGTGGCGGAAGGGTTGCTAGAACCAGTTGCGCTTCCTCCTCCGGTCGCTGAGGTCGGTTGGAGTGTGTAGCGGGTAGCCTGTCTAGTCAGTTTGTTTTGTTTTGTTTTATTTTTATACCTCCACAAAGCATAGAAGGTGGAACTTATGTCCTTTTACGTTCGAAACTTTTTAGTGTTAGTGTTTGTCAATTTACAGTAAGGTTGAAGTATAGTTGCTGATTCTCCATTTCCGTTTACCTCCAAATCTTAAGATATTAACAACGCTGTAACAATAAAGAGAACCTAGGGAAAAGTTGTTGCATCTCTTTTTCGTCATTACCTGGGCAAATTATGTATTTCTTGCGTAAAGTCTAACATGAACAAGTAGAGAGCTTGAGTTCATTTTTAAAATTGAAAATGGGTCAAAGCTTTATGAGATTTTATGGATGGATGTAATCTAAACAGAAGGCAGATTTTGAGGAAAGGGAGCTAGAACACCTAAAAAGTGAACCGAGGTCTTTGCCGTTTCAGCAGGGGCCTTTAGCCACTGAGGGAAAAACGTAGAGCCTGGGGCAAAACTAGCTGGGTGGTAGTAATTCTGTGCCTTTCCCTGGGGTACGAAGCAATTAAAGAAGCTTCCCTTCACTTTGTCTCCTATTTGTCTCAGTCATTCAGCAACTACTTAAGTGCCTAAAGCAAATCAGCCTAGGGTTAATAACTAGGAATACTTCCAGCCCTAGGAAAACTGTCTTCCCCCAGGCCCCACTCTTAAATTGGTCTTCTAAGGTAAATGCTGGGACTGAGCCCAGTGTGTTCCCAGGGGTTCCATTAAGTATCACACTCATTAAGAGTCATATCTGAAAGGATTGAGTGTTGTGTTCACAGATGGGAAAAATACATAAAATTAATAACATGTTACATTTATAAACCTGTTACGAATTGTGTCCCTGAAACCATCCTCATAATTTTAATAAAACTAAATTGCTAGAATTTTTTTTTTTTTTTGAGACTGAGTTTCACTCTTGTTGCCCAGGCTGGAGTACAATGCGCGATCCCGGCTCACAGCAACCTCCGCCTCCAGTGTTCAAGCGATTCTCCTGCCTCAGCCTCCTAAGTAGCTGGGACTACAGCCATGTGCCACCACGCCAGGCTAAGTTTGTATTTTTAGTAGAGACAGGGTTTCTCCATGTTGGTCAGGCTGGTCTCGAACTCCGACCTCAGGTGATCCACCCTCCTCAGCCTCCGAAAGTGCTGGGATTACAGGTGTGAGCAACCATGCCCTGCCAAATTGCGAGATTTTTAACAAAAGATAAGGTTTTGAGTAGACGCATAGCTAAACATTAACAAACTTTTCCTATAGCCCACTTCCTTATAGCTGCTTATTGCTTTATAGATAGTATCTTTGACTCGGTTAAGAAATCTCAAGTTTCCCATTTTGAGATATTTCCCAGATTCTGTACTCCAATGGTGTTATAGGAGTTAAGAAATTATTTTAGGTAGATAGAGAGGAAAAGCGGTCTTTGGGAAGTTTTTTTCCTTTTAAAGCAGCTCCAGAAATGTTCCTTGTCTAGCAAGAAAGCTGGACTGGCAAGCTTTGATATGCAAATGCAGGCCATTAGAAACTTGGTTTACTCAATATGGCGATTCCCATCTTCTTCCTGTCCCCAGTGCCTAGCAATATGACCATCCCCACATACCCCTACATGTGTAGAACATCATGGCACCCTGCATTTGCATATTAAAAGACTAGGGTGGGAGGGCCACTTTTTTTGCAGGCTATGTGAATGACATACCTGGTCAAACCAATTCCCTGGGTTATATGCAGATTTGTCACCACCTCCTCCAGCCTCATAATTGGCTGTTGCTTGCTGCACCCGGGATTCCCTCTTTTGGCTTGGAGCCCTCTTCCCTCTGGCTGTGTATGAGGGAGCCTCTTATTTCTTGCATATTAAATTCTCCACTCCTTAAAACCACTCCACTTTTGTCTGTATCATTTTATTTAAACCAGCGTGAGACAAAGGACTCCTCCAGTCATTGGAACCATATCAGTGAGGTCACTGATGCTACTCCGTCTGAAGACCCCTTCTAAGAAACGAACTCAGCACAAGAATACTTTCTACCTTCTTATGATTACATCCCCCATGCCCTAACCAATCAGCAACCCCTAGCTCCTCAGCCCCCTACCTACCAAAATTTCCTTAAAAACCCCTGTCCAAAACTTACTGGGGAGGTGATTTGAGGTTCCCTCCCATCTTCTTCTCCCTTGGCTGCCATACCATTATTAAACTATTTCTCTGCTGCAACTCCTGCTGTTTCCATGTATTGGTCTGGTACCATGTAGTGGTTAATAGAACCTGATGGTCCTATAACATCACCCACAAAATTCGTATGTTGAATCCCTAAACCCTAACCTCAATGTGACTGAATTTGGAGATAGGGTCATTAAGGAGGTAATTAAGGTTAAATGAGGTCATAAGGGTGGATCCCTAATCTAACTGGTGTCCTTACTAAAAGAAGAGCCTGGGCCAGTGACGGTGGCTCATGCCTGTAATCCCAGCACTTTGGGAGGCTGAGGCGGGCAGATCACAAGGGAGATGGAGACCATCCTGGCCAACACGGTGAAACCCCATCTCTACCAAAAATACAAAATTAGCCCGGCGTGGTGGCGGGCACCTGTATCCCAGCTACTTGGGAGGCTGAGGCAGGAGAATGGCGTGAACCCGGGAGGCAGAGCTTGCAATGAACCAAGATCGCACCACTGCACTCCAGCACTCCAGCCTGGGTGACAGAGTGAGACTCCATCTCAAAAAAAAAAAGAGCCTGGTACAGTGGTGCATGCCAGCAGTGCAAGCTACTCAGGAGGCAAACTGGGGAGGATTGCTTGAGGCCAGAAATTCCGGGCTGTGGTGTGCTGTACTGATCAGGTGTCTGCACTTAGTTCAGCATCAATATGGTGACCTTCTGGGAGTGGAAGCCACCAGGTTGCCTAAGTGGGGTGAACTGGACCAGGCCCAAAATGGAACAGGTAAAAACTCCCATGCTAGGCTAGGCATGGTGGCTCACACCTATAATTATAGCACTTTGGGAGGCCGAGGCAGGCAGATCCCCTGAGGTCAAGAGTTCGAGACCAGCCTGGCCAACATGGTGAAACCCCATATCTACTAAAAATACAAAAATTAGCCAGAAATTGCTTGAACTCTGGAGGTGGAGGTTGCAGTGAGCCGAGATGGTGCCACTGCACTCCAGCCTGAGCAACAGAGCAAGACTCCATCTCAAAAAACAAAACAAAACCTCCCATGCTGATTAGTAATGAGGTCACAACTGTGAACAGCCACTGTACTCCACCCTGAACAACATAGCAAGACCACGCCTCTAAAGAAAAGAACAGACTGCCCTGTCTTCTCACCACGCACAGAGGAAAGGCCATGTGAAGACACAGTGAGAAGGTAGCCATCTACAAGCCGGGAAGAGAAGCCTCACCAGAAACCAACCTTGATAACATGCTGATCTTGGACCTTTAGCCTCCAGAACTGAGAAAATAAATTTCTGTTTAAGCCACCCAGTTTGTGGCATTTTGTTATGGCAGCTTGAGCTAGCTAATACAGACCTACAATGTTATGTGTAGCCTGGATAGAGCTAGTTCTTTATTAATTTCTGGCTGCAAATTGCTCTCTTACAAAATTAATTGAGAAGCTTCCGGGTTTCCACTTTGATCTACAGCTACCTGACAGACGGTGTTCATATTTCTTCAGGTAGACCAAGAAGGCAAGGCACTCCTCACTAGATTGCTGTACAGTATTTATGAACTTGGCAGATGAATCACAGTCTTTGTCCTCTCACACACTTGTTCTAGGACACAAAAGCATTGTTCTACCTCTGGCGATAGAGAAGGGGAGAAAATAGACAAAATGCATGCCTTCATAAGCATATTTTTCGTGAGAGGAAACAATAAGAAAATACACAATAGGAAGTGCTTCTGTCCTCACTCACTATGGCACTCTGCATTCTTCTTACCATTTTTCTTCAGCACCCTTAAACACTACCACACATATATTTATCTGTCTCCTTCCACTTGAATGTAAGCTCTTTGAAAGCAAGGACTTTGTTTTATTTGCTGCTGCTTTTTTTTTTTTTCTTTTTTTTTGAGACAGAATCTCGCCCTGTCGCTTAGGCTGGAGTGCAATGGTGCGACCTCAGCTCACTGTAGCCTCAGATTCAAGTGATTCTCCTGCCCCAGCCTCCCGAGTAGCCGGGATTACAGGCACCCACCACCACGCCCAGCTAATTTTTGTAGTCTTAGTAGAGATGGGGTTTCACCATGTTGGCCAAGCTGTTCTAGAACTCCTGACCTTGTGATCTGCCCGCCTCAGCCTCCCAAAGTGCTAGGATTACAGGCGTGAGCCACTGCGCCTGGCCTTATTTGCTTCTTTATTCCGAATATCCCACTGTCCTTATTAAAAATTTGGTAAAGGCTGGATACAGTGGCCCAATCTGTAATACTAGCACTTTAGGAGGCTGAGTTGGGTGGATCCCTTGAACCCAGGAGTTCAAGAACAGCCTGAGCAACATGGCAAAACACCATCTCTACAAAAAAATACAAAAAAAAAAGAAAAGAAAAGAAAAAAAAATTAGCCAGGCATGGTGGCACATGCCTGTAGTCCCAGCTACTCAGGAAGCTGAAGTGGAAGGATTACCTGAGGCCTGGGGAGACTGAGGCTGCTGTGAGCTGTGAATGCACCACTGCACTCCAGTATGGGGGACAGAATGAGTAAAATTAATGGCTAGAAACTAGTCTTTTAATAAATGAGGTCGGGAGGAGGTTTGCAATGCTCTTACATCGCATGGCAGAGAGATATAGCTGTAGGGACTTAGCTGCTACTGAGAAGTTGACAGTCAAGTGGGCTTTGGAACCACAGGTACAAACTGCTTTCTATATGGGGTTCTGCTGAATGGAAGATAGGGGAAGGACTTTGATTTATGCTAGGAACATGCCATAGAGACATCACAAGCCTGACTTAGAGAGATGTCTCTTTAGGTTGAACCATATGAAACTGGCTTTTTACAGGTTTAAAATGGTTGAATGTTGATTCAAGCAGCAGAGAGAGAGAGAAAAAAAAAAGGAAAATGTGGTTGAATATTGACAGCTTCATATGGTTCAACTTAATATGCTTAAGAGGCTCAGCACTAAACATTGCTATGGACTTAAAGCTCTGCAAACAAATGCAGACTGCTCTTCTGCCCAGAACAAGTATATATGGGAGGGTGGACAGAGATTGGTTCTTACACACCAATTTCAGCAATGCATTGAGCATTGATCACAATGATTGCCAGGGATAGGCATGCATTAATGCCGGGGTCAATCAGTTCTTCTCTGGGATTTTATAAAGAGATATTAGGTGAGAAATTTGCTCTTTCACACTAAGTCACTATTTAATTTCATTAGTCTACTATAAGGAAACTGTCTCCTAGCTGCTCGTTGTCGTGTTCTCTGTCTTGTGACAATTCTAAGAAAATGAGGCCAACAAAAGCACTTGAGGAAATAAGCAAAAAAAATCCTGATACTATTATTTTCCATCAGTGAGCCAATGTAATTCTTTTTTTTCCCCCCATTAAGCTGATCTGAGTTAAGTTTTTTGTTTTTGTTTTTTCAGACAGCCTCACTCTGTTACCCAGGCTGGAGTGCAATGGCGCGATCTCGACTCACTGCCACCTCCACCTCCTGGGTTCAAGCCATTCTCGTCTCAGCCTCCTGAGTAGCTGGGACTACAGGCGTGCACCACCATGCCTGGCTAATTTAGAGGGTTTCACCATATCAGTCAGGCTGGTCTTGAACTCCTGACCTCAAATGATCCCCCGCCTCGGCCTCCCAAATTGCTGGGATTACAGGCATGAGCCACAGCGCTCTGCCTGATCTGAGTTGATTTCTGTTGCTTGCAACCTGAAGTCCTAATAGTACATGTAAGACCTTCCATGATCTGACAGCATTTTTCTCTTCAGCCTTTCCTAGAAATATACTCTTCAGGCCTGTTCAACAAACCCACATATACTTACTGCATCTAAGATTCATTTTAAGTATAACTTATTTAAAACATTTCCACATCACTTCCATTCTCAATCCTCCTAAAATTAACTTCTTTTTTTGTAACCCACTGTTCTCCCTAGAGTGTCCAGAACTCTTTACTGCAGGCGCTTGCTCAGTTTCTTCTCCAGTATACTGTTAGTTCCCAGGAACTATGCATATACATTTTTTTGTAGTCTCAACACCTAATACATTGCCTGGAACAAGCTAGGGATGCAAATATTTGTCAAAATTCTAAACTGATAATTTCAGGACCCACACAGAGCTTCTTTTTCTATCATACTTGTAGCAAATTGCATTAATGACCCCAGTTCTTCACTTCTCCCTATATCCACAGCTTGCAATGTAATTTGGCAGTGCTCTTCTGCTACAGGCAAGAGACATAATTCCCTACCCTTCTGCTCAGCCATCTAACTTACTTTGGCCAAATGGATGTTAGCAGATGTGCAGCAAGTGGAGTCTCAAAAAAGTTTGTGCAATTAGGATGACTGACTTGTGCTTCCACCATCATCATGAAAATTATATACCCAAAGTGGCCCACTGGTCCCAGAAGATAAGAAACAAGTAGAGCACAGCTGCCTCAACTAAGTTACCCAGACAAGCCCAGCCTGGAGGTGAGTCCTCAGACAACCTGTAGAAACATGAATGAGCCCAGCCAGGACCATACTACCCGAAGCTTGAAACTCCTGAGCTAAATAAAAACTATTATTTTTGTTGTTGGTTGTTGCACACTATTACTGTGGCTATAGTTAACCGATATGCACTCTGTCTAAAAGAGACCCTTTCCCTGTATTTCTCTGTTAGTAGTAAGTAGTCTTCAAAACTGGTTGGATATTGTCACTATACGATACACAGAAGTCTTACAAGAAATCTTGAGACCACTGCTAGGGTTGTAGTATGCATATATGTGATTTTTACAGTCCAGCAGAACACTTTCTTGCTGGGTCCTGGGGCATTATAAGAAGTTTAAAAGAAGTGTAAGGATTTTGAGTTCTAAACAACTTTATAAATATCCTTCAGGATTACCCCCCACCCCATGGGCATTTTTTCCCCAGTAGAAATAAAACTTAATTACTTTTTCCCCCCTTTTGTTTGTTTTTGTAAAGGCAATTATTGTTAAAGAACATGGTAGCCTTGTAGTGTCTTTGGAAGAAATGCTTGCTAAACATTTATGTGGCCATCATTTTGCTAGGCTTTTACATGAATCTTCAATTATTCATCTGTCATATGAAGTCCCACTGTACAGATGACTAAACTAAGGCTAAGGTTAAGCAACTTGCCTTAATTCATTACTAAGTGGTGGAAATGCTATTGGAATGTATGACTTCTGAACGCCAAAGTCAGTGCTCCTTCACTATTTTATACTGCACCTTTGATTGCTATTACTACTGAAAATTTTAAATAATACAGAAATAAGTGAACATTTATTGAATGTATTAGTTCCTTTGAGGACACAGGAAGGAAAAAAATGTCATTCAATGGCTTAAAACCACTTTCTTTTGATCCATGTCATGCTTATATGGCACCAGTAGCCACTGTAGTTGCTATTTTGATAAAGAGGCTACTACAAATTGATATTTTTCTTCATATTGATATCCAGTTTTGGCAACATCATTGATTAAATACTGCTATCTTCTCCATTGTTTAGTTACTACTGACTTATACAGATTTGACTTCTTTCAGTTTCTTCACCTGTGTAACACCTACCTCATGAGGATAAACTATGCATATACAACTAGAAAAGAATAAGTGATTAATGCAGGCTGTCTAGTTGTTTTTTGCATTGTTATTTGGTTTAAATCGTTGCAAACTGTTGTGGTAAATGTTGCTATATACCTTGAAATCTGATGATCACAGCCATTTGAACATTTTATTTTTCTGAGTTATCACATGTCCAGGAATTCCAAGGTCAGGTTTCAAGCCCCAACATCTCATTTTAGGCCTAGGACCAACATCAGACTATCTACTTTACAAAAGGGCTTTAGGCAACTTTCTCCTGTTTACAGCTTCCATTACCCACCTTATTCTAAAGACTATTTTACCCCTTAAGGAAGCTCAAATATGATATAATCAAGTCAAAATAACAAGTACATATCACCTGTAAAGTATTCCTACAAACAGTTTTAATCTCAATGGAAACGACTTTCAATTTATAGGAAATAGGTGGTGCAGGCCGACTCCAAGATAGCCCCCAAGTGATCCCTCCCCTAATGGTATTCACTGCCTTGCATAATCCACTCCCCTTGATTAACTTCCAACCAATACAATACCTTGATGTTGAGATGTCACTTCTGTGATTAGATTATAAAGATTCCAACTTTGGTCCTGCCAGCAGACTCCCCCTTGTTGGCTTTGATGAAGCAACTTGCCACACTGGGGAGGCCCATATAGCAAAAATCAGAGAGGGCAGTCTCTGGCCAACAGCTACCTAGGAATTGAGGTCCTCAGTCCAACCCCTAAAGAACTAAACACCAACGATATGAGCTTGAAAATGAAACCTTCCTCAGTGGAGCCTTTTGATGAGACACTAGCTTTGGCTGATACTTTACAGCCTCAAGAGGATCCACCTAAGCCGTGTTAGGATTCCTGAACCACAGGACATTTGAGATAATGTGTGCTATTTTAACCCACCAAGTTTTGGGGTAATTTATTAAGCAGCAATAGATAACCAATATCAAAGTCTTGTAGAAAAATATTTTACAAACACAAAATGTGAGGTGCTTCACATGCTGGAGTGCCCTAAAAATTTCAAAAAGTCAATGATAGTTTTAAAATATGAAAGACTATTCTAGATTAAGAAGTCAAAGAAGCATATAACTAACTATTAATACATACAATACACAAACCTTGATTATTTAGATCTTTTTAAAGCAGAAGTTATAAAAGGCATTCTTAGAGCAATGAGGAAATTTGAAATATGGACTAGATATTAGATATTATGAAATTACTAATTTCCTTAAGTGTGATATTATCGGTGACAAATTACGTTCTTAAGAATGCCCTAATTCTTATAAGATGCATAATGAAGTATCCAGTTGATAAGCATTTAAGTAATTTCAAAAGAAAGTATAAACTATGGAGATGAAGCAAATCTGGCAAAATGTTAATAACTGTGGAATCTAGTTAACAAGTCCATGAATGTTCACTGTACTTTTCTTTCAATTTTTTGGTTTGTTTTGAGACAAAGTCTTGCTCTGTCAACACCCAGGCTGCAGTGCAGTGACACTATCATGGCTCACTGCAACCGTGACCTCCCAGGCTCAAGTGATCCTCCCACCTCAGCCTTCTGAGTAGCTGGGATTACAGACACACAACATCATGTCTGGCTAATTTTTAATTTTTTTGTAGAGATGCGATCTCTCTCTGTTGCCCAGGCTGGTCTTGAACTCTGGGTTCAAACGATGCTTCCACCTCGGCCTCCCAAAATGCTGGGATTACAAGTGTGAGCCACTGCACCCAGCCTCTTTAAATTTTTATGTATGAATATTTTTATTAAAAAATTGAAGGAAAACGCATGAAAAAATGCTATTAAAGTCTTCAAAACTATTTATAATCACAACTATACTGCATATAATTTCTACAGAAAATAATGCATTAGCGATTAGAATAGTTTTTAAAAAAATAGATTGAATAACACTTTAAAAGTCTGGAATTTATCTAAGACTTTCAGGAAGGATGATACATCACAAATGGTCTTTTATGCATTTTATCATTTCCTAATAAAATAACCATAACATACAAAGTGGTAACTGCTAAGGAACCTACCTCCCACTCTTATCCTCAGAATTATCTCTGTAAAGAATCCATTTTTACCTATGCTTCCATCACTTAAGAAGATTATGAGGTAGATAATAAATTTCATTGCATTGCTATTTAGTTATAAATTCAGCTAGTCATATAAATAGTAACATACTCATCTAAAGGAACCTAATGCCAGAAAGAAGGTAATAGTTATGAAATGGAGACAATAATAACTTAACTCTTTTGTAGGCAACGGGGTTTCAAATGCAATATGAAGTACATTAATTCCAAGAGTTGTACCACTAGAGGTGAGATGGCAATGTAAATAGTCTAAAAAATGCACACTATCCACTTTGGGAGGCCGAGGCGGGCGGATCACAAGGTCAGGAGATCGAGACCATGGTGAAACCCCGTCTCTACTAAAAAAATAGAAAAAAAATTAGCCGGGCACAGTGGCGGGCGCCTGTAGTCCCAGCTACTGGGGAGGCTGAGGTAGGAGAATGGCGTGAACCCGGGAGGCGGAGCTTGTAGTGAGCCGAGATTGCGCCACTGCACTCCAGCCTGGGCGACAGAGCGAGACTCCGTCTCAAAAAAAAAAAAAAAAAAAAAAAAAAATGCACACTATCTTGATCTACCAATTCCATGTATACAATGTTCTTAGGGAACTAGTAAGACTCTTGTGAGATTTGTCATATCTTTGCTTGATAGCTGAAAATTGGAAACAGTGCCAGTTAGTAAGAAATGGGTATTATCCATATGATAGAATATTATATTTATTAATGTGGAGCTCTTGGTACCAAATATAAGTTTAAAAATCAGGTTATCAAAGAGTATGTATGATACAATGCTTTTTTAATAAAATAAAACACATTTACATACATAGTCACTATGCCACAAGATGTTACGAATAGTTTTCTCTAGATAGTGGCCTTACAGGCAATTTTTATTTGGGGTGTATGTGTGTATGTTTTACTCAGTAAATGTTTATTACTTTTGTATTCAGAAAAAACATTAATAGAATCATAGGAAAGTTTAACTAAAAAAGAAAATATCATATTATTTAACGTATCCTTCAAGTGAGATTGCTTCCTTTTGCTAAGTTATATTTTGTAATCTCCACAACAAACATTAAATAGTAAAATAAAAGTTGATATAAAAAAACTTGCACAGTAATAGGAAGCAGTGTTTACATTCTGCTGCTCCTTACATTTTGAAAAGGGAACTCATAATCTTAACCAAGACTATTTCTTATCATTATTCAAAAGTACCTACTTTCCTAAATATTTTTTTTTTTTTTTTTTTTTGAGACGGAGTCTTGCTCTGTAGCCCGGGCTGGACTGCAGTGGCCGGATCTCAGCTCACTGCAAGCTCCGCCTCCCGGGTTTACGCCATTCTCCTGCCTCAGCCTCCGGAGTAGCTGGGACTACAGGCGCCCGCCACGTCGCCCGGCTAGTTTTTTTTTTTTTTTTTTTGTATTTTTTTAGTAGAGACGGGGTTTCACCGTGTTAGCCAGGATGGTCTCGATCTCCTGACCTCGTGATCCGCCCGTCTCGGCCTCCCAAAGTGCTGGGATTACAGGCTTGAGCCACCGTGCCCGGCCTACTTTTCCTAAATATTGCAAATAAATTATTTGTACTTATTA
Organism: Chlorocebus sabaeus; assembly: GCF_047675955.1. Taxonomy (NCBI): domain Eukaryota; kingdom Metazoa; phylum Chordata; class Mammalia; order Primates; family Cercopithecidae; genus Chlorocebus; species Chlorocebus sabaeus. The sequence goes on from NC_132915.1 coordinate 56,027,451, forward strand.
ACTGAATGCTAGACTGGACTTATTAACAAGAAAGCAGTGTATTGTAAAGGAACCAGTCAGACTTGGGTTAAATTCCTAATTTTGCCATTTAACTTTGACATAACCACCTAAACCCAATCAACAATAAGAAAAGTATAGGTTATGTAACTGAGCCAGTGAACAGAATATTTAAAGTCCAGGTACACACCAGGAAGTTGCAAATTAATACTCAGCAAAGTACATATACCCTTCTATTTACATTTTACTCATTTCCTTTTGATATTCCAGAAGTTTTTACTTAGATTATTCTAGACAATTAGAACCTTTTCTTGCCCATTTGGGGAATAATTATTCTTCTAAGGCTGTAATTTGGCATTAAGTCAGGAAATTCATGGTTTTTTATACCATGAATATTGAGAATGTTGCTCACTGTATTTGGCAATGTCTTCTTTATGAAAAGATCTTCCCCACTTTTGAAAATAGAATAGTTATGCCTCTCTCAGGAAATTGGGTTACCTCAGACACAATTAATTGTGTAATTAATGTGATGGTTTCTTCTTTGTGTTAATTGCTAGGATGTTCACACACATCTGTGACCTCCTCTCTAGAAAGTATAGCATGGTATGTACTTTGAGTAGTTAACTCCCTCTTGGCTTCACTTTTTTTTTCTCTCTTACATGATTCATCCTATTATGTCTACTTCTGAAAGCAGGGATAATACTGGCCCTCATTTAAAAGGGTTTTAAGGATTAAATATCAGTGTGTCTACTATACTGCCTGGACAACATAGAGGGCTCAAAAATAGTAATTTCACATGACAGGTTCTAGACTTTCAAATAACACAGTTTGACGTACTCTTGTTTATGTAATCACTTGATAAAATTCAACATGTTCCAAACTCCCTTTGAAATAATGGAAAATGACAAAAATAAACAGTCAAATATCAGAACTAGAATGAAAAATGAAATTACCTCAAACAGTGAAGGGCAAAAGAAACCGGATCTAAGCCTGGAGTTAAATTGAGACCTCGTCTGTCTGCACTGATACATGACTAACATAGTTTACCTACTGGCTTTTTCTTCATCTAAAAATAAGCCATTTAACAAATATATTTTAGGATTTATAACTGACAAATCAAGAAATTATCTTATATTGTTTTAATATATGAATAATTTATAAATTATTTTATAAATTTAATATAATTAAAAAATTTTTAAAATAGTTACCCTAAAACAAGACCTTGAAATGTATCAGTGCTGTTTGAAAAATCTGGCAATGAAGATGGAGAAGTTAAATAAAAGATAATTGACAACAATTAACAGTTTGGTATACATAATAAAAGCAAATTATATGAGTAACAGCCCTTATCTTCTCCTTAGTGGCTAAGGTAAGGGGAAGATGTCATTGTCATTGTGTTGTTGCTGATTATAGCTCTTTTTAAATTTGTTTTCATACTCTTGAAAACCTACCCAAATTACACAGGAAAATCTCACAATTCAGCAGTGCAAAAATTTTATTTCTTTGTTTCCCCTCCCCACCACTTTACAAGATGTAAAATTTTACTTAATCCACAGTATTCTCTTTTTTAATCATCTGTTATCAGTCATGTCAAATGTGAGGAAAAAAACACTAATCAATTAAAAATATCCGTCCCCCTTCCCCACTGCTACAGCAAATTTAGGATAAATCTACAGCATTCACTTACTTTAGCTGGTTCTGATACTGAGGAATACTTTTTTATTTGAGAATCAACACCTAAAGACTTGGCTAATTGTACAGCATTTGAATCATCACTGATAAGTGTTCCAAGAGCCACAAGAAGTCTAAAAGTGGCTTCTAAGTCTTGTACTACTTCCAAGATTGTGCTAATTAGTGACAAACATTGAGCTTTCCCTTCAATGTTATGGTCTTTATGAAAACAAACAGAATAGTTCAGGGCCAATGTAGCCAGAGCAATGTGAATGTTCTTATTGCTCCCTGATTTCAGTTCTATTGCATGGGACATCAGTGATTCCCTCTGGGACATCATGAGTTTTTGTCCTGCCTGGCCAATAAAACAATTGCAAAAAGTCCTGAGAGCAAGCAGCTGGTTTGCTGGCTTTCCTTTAGGGTTCAGAAGATTGATAAGATGACTGCTGAACTGAGTCCCTTCCTTTTCATTGCAGAAGTTCTCATTCACACTGGGGTGTTTAATTGACAACCGAAGAATGTCAAGTGCAGGAAAGACAATATCTATCAAAAAAAAAAGTCATTAATGCTTATGAAAATAAAGAAAATTTCTTTTGACTATCAAGGATTTTATGTTCCCACTACAAAATTAACCATTTTAGAAAATGTGAAAAATCATGTGTCAGCTTTTAAAAAATGCATATATTTCTGAAACTTTTATTAATTTTTCATAATTTTATATAAACTAGAGTAATTATTATAAGATCATATTCACTTTAAAATAAGGTAACTCTCTCAGGTTATCAAATACCCTACACACTGTGAGTATTCAAAAATGAATGGAAAGAACAGGGCACAGACCTTGCTTTTAAAACTTCTGAAGACCGAACAACTAAACAGGAAATTCTTTTTTTTTTTTGAGACAGAGTTTCACTCTTGTTGCCCAGGCTGGATTGCAATGGCGTGATCTTGGCTTGCTGCAACCTCCACCTCCCGGGTTCAAGCAATTCTCCTGTCTCAGCCTCCCAAGTAGCTGGGATTACAGGTGCATGTCGCCACATCTGGCTAATTTTTGTATTTTTAGTAGAGACGAGGTGTCATCATATTGGTCAGGTTGGTCTCAAACTCCTGACCTCAGGTAATCCACCCACCTTGGCCTCCCAAAGTGCTGGGATTACAGGCGTGGGCCACCGAGCCCAGCCAGAAAGTTCTTAAGAATTCCAGTTAACAAGTGATAGGATGCTTATAGGTTGGTGGGAGCTTTATAATCAAGGACTTGGGTAGATGCCATCTGAATGAATGCACAAAGTAATCTTAGCATCACCAAAGGTGAGAAAATCCAACATTATGTGCTCCATAATATAAAAGTAGTATGCATCATCATTTATAAAGAATTTTACCTAAAAAAAACTCCTACTGAACCAGAATCTAATTTTGCCACTAGCAATAAATACAGAGATGGAGGAACACATTAGCAAAATCCATAATATGGGACATTTTATTGAAAAAAAAAAAAAGGCTTTTTCTGCAATAAATCAATGGCATGAAAAAAACAAAAACAAAAACAAAAAACGGGCAAGGACTCTTTGGGAATCAAAAAAGATTTAACTGACATAATTGGGGAAAAAACCACCAAACTTATAGTGCATGTTTATAGCCTAGGGTTAACAGGTCACTAAGAGTATCTTGGATGCCTGGCAGGGAATCCACAAATGCTCTGAAACAGTAAACAAACTGGTGCATATATGGGGATCATTATATTACCTTCAGATTCTCATAAGGCATGTAACGAAAACAAGATTATCAATTCCAGTAGTGTAGTGAACCCTTTTCGTGAAGATTTTCCATAGTGAACTAGAACTACCCAAGTTAACTTTTATTTAATCTACAAATACCAGTAATATTGATAGAAATGAAGGTAAAATTTCTTGCTTTCTGGTTATATTTTTGAAGAGTGTTTATTTACCTTCAGGCCAGTTAATAGCTTTCCACAAAATCTGAAGTTGCTGGACTGTGGGTTTTTCTGAAGAACTGTTACATATTAGAGACAGTATCTTCTCAAGTAGTATCAAGTCATCCTCAGTTAACTTCTTCTCTTCAGGTGCAGTTCCATTAAGTTCCTTCAGTTTACCTAAAACCCAAAACCAAGCTTTCAAAATTCCCTAACTGTAATTGGCCAGATAATATATAAATGTCAAGACTTTCAATAAAAGTACTCTAGTGTACACCATGGGGATTTAAGATGTTTCTCAGCAATTATCACAATCATCAAAAACCACAAAGTAAGGATAAGGCTTGTGAGCGTTATCTTTTTTTTTTCTTTGAGACGGAGTGTTGCTCAGTCACCCAGGCTGGAGTGCAGTGGTGTGATCTCGGCTCACTGCAAGCTCCACCTCCTGGGTTCAAGCAATTCTCCTGCCTCGGTTTCCCAAGTAGCTGGGATTACAGGCGCCTGCCACCACGCCCAGCTAATTTTTTGTGTTTTTAGTGGAGACAGGGTTTCACCGTGTTAGCCAGGACGGTCTCGATCTCCTGACCTAATGATCCACCCTCCTCAGACTCCCGAAGTGCTGAGATTACAGGCGTGAGCCATCACACCCAGCCCTGTTTTTTTTGTTGTTGTTGTTTTGAGACGGAATCTCACTCTGTTGCCCAGGCTGGAGTGCAGTGGCTTGATCTTGGCTCACTGCAACCTCTGCCATCGGGATTCAAGCGATCTTCCTGCTCCCGCCTCCCAAGTAGGTGGGACTACCAGCATGAACCACCACACCAGTTAATTTTTGCATTCTTAGTAGAGTTGGGGTTTCACTATGTTGGCCAGGCTGACCAACATGGTGACCAACTCCTGACCTCAAGCAACCCGCCTGCCCTGAACTCCCAAACTGCTGGGATTACAGGCATGAGTCACCACGTCCAGCCTCCATTTTGAATGACTTTCAAAGAAATATGTGTAATATATATTCAAATATAAGTCAATAACCTAGTTTCTCCATGAGAAAATTTATAACAACTTTTTAGCCAATTTATGTCAACTTCTACAGTTGTCAATGAAATAGTCAAAGAGTTAAATGCCTACTGATAACATTTAATTTATGACTTAGTTCCATATGCATATCTGACATCACATTATTTTAAAAATTTATTTAATGGACATACTGCCCTTTCTTCCCATGTTCACATTTCATGAAACAATTTCCTTCAAATCCTTCACATGTATCTTTAGTATCAGTATCCTTTTTATGACTTTGAGTTACTGTGTTTCTTTAAAAATCTTTATCTCAAGAATAAAAAAGTCCAAATTCCGATAATAAAGGTAAATTATCCAAATTTACACCGTTGAAATCAATTATAAATGGAAACTAGGGCCTGTTTCACTAATCTCAGGTATTAACAACTTTAACTCTAATAAACAAAAATCAAGTTTATTAAGGAATGCAAATATCAAGATACCTGTTAGATTTTCACGAGTTTTTAAAAAACATCTAAAAGTGTGCATATACTACATTATTCAAAATAAAGCAATTAAGAAAATATTGAGTGATTTTTATAAATTTTTACAATACTGACCCTGCCTTATACTCTGGTAAGTATGTTATGTTATGTTATCCCAATTAATTCTCATCATAATCTTTGTGGCGAACAAGCTAACAGTACCCTTAGTCCAAAACAACAACAACAAAACACTGTTATTTTGTTTTGAGGAACACAAACAGAAAAAGCAATCAAAGTCGCTAAAGCAGATTCATTTCTTTTTTTTTTTTCTTGAGACGGAGTCTTGCTCTGTTGCCCAAGCTGGAGTGTAGTGGCACGATCTCGGGCTCACTGCAACTGCGCCACCTCCCAGGTTCAGGTGATTCTCGTGCCAGTGTAGCTGTGATTACAGGCGCCCACCTCCACGTCCAGCTAATTTTTGTATTTTTAGTAGAGATAGGGTTTCACCATGTTAGCCAGGCTAGTCTTGAATTCCTGACCTCAGGCAGTTCGCCCACCTTGGCCTCCCAAAATGCTGGGATTACAGGCATGAACCACTGCACCAGGCCAGCAGATTCATTTCTAATGGGCAATTGAAAATGAACTTGTGGGCCGGGCGCGGTGGCTCAAGCCTGTAATCCCAGCACTTTGGGAGGCCGAGACGGGCGGATCATGAGGTCGGGAGATCGAGACCATCCTGGCTAACACGGTGAAACCCCGTCTCTACTAAAAAAATACAAAAAACTAGCCGGGCGAGGTGGTGGGCGCCTGTAGTCCCAGCTACTCGGGAGGCTGAGGCAGGAGAATGGTGTAAACCCGGGAGGTGGAGCTTGCAGTGAGCTGAGATCCGGTCACTGTGCTCCAGCCTGGGCGACAGAGCGAGACTCCGTCTCAAAAAAAAAAAAAAAAAAAAAGAAAATGAACTTGTGGCTGGGCGCGGTGGCTCAAGCCTGTAATCCCAGCACTTTTGGAGGCCGAGACGGGCGGATCACGAGGTCAGGAGATCAAGACCATCCTGGCTAACAGGGTGAAACCCCGTCTCTACTAAAAACTACAAAAAAAAACTAGCCAGGCGAGGTGGCGGGCGCCTGTAGTCCCAGCTAATGTAGTCCCAGCTACTCGGGAGGCTGAGGCAGGAGAGTGGCGTAAACCTGGAAGGCGGAGCTTGCAGTGAGCTGAGATCCGGCCACTGCACTCCAGCCTGGGCGACAGAGCGAGACTCCGTCTCAAAAAAAAAAAAAAAAAAAAAAAAAAAAAAGAAAATGAACTTGTATTATTTCTGAGGTCCACTAATTTTTTAAAGATAAGATCTTTATTTTTCAAATGCTTGACTCATTGATGTTCATTAATTTTTTAAAAAAAACATTAAGAACCTGGGTGGGTAGAATTTACATTTTCTACCTTTAAATTTTTATTATTAAAGTCATCATAAATTACTTACTTTACATTTGTGTAAGGCTTCTTATAAAGTATTATGGATCCTTTACCAGATTGTATATTTGTGGCAGACATAGTTGTTTAATACCGCAATAGAAATCTCTATTCATATTAAGTACCCAATTCCTGACACATGTTGGGAAGAGAAACAACCTTGATGACATCTCAAACAGTCTGTGAATATGTGAAAAAATTAATTAAAGAGACTTACCTAATATTTGTGTAGGGTTTGCTTGGTCAAATGTGACAGCCTCTTTTTTAGGGAAATAAATATTCATTGTTTTAGATGCAGCTGATCGGTAGGCACTATTCCCTATTTAAAGAATAGAAGATGATGATAACCATAAGTAGTGATCAAAAATGAGATTTTACTAACTATATGACTTAGTTTTGACAATTATTGAGATATGCAACTATTCAGTGTATGCACTAAACAAAGAACCTCAAGGGGAAAAATATCCACAATATTTTGGTTAATTTATATTTATCGATATAATATTTTTTGGTTTGGGGAATGGAAGCGTAAATGTAGAACAAGATCTTTCTACAAGATCATTTGTATCTGTTCTACAAATGTAGAACAATATTTTCTACTTCTTTTTTTTCTTTCTGAGATAACAGTGCAGTGGTGCAATTACAGCTCACTACAGCCTTGACCTTCTGGGCTCAAGCGATCCTCCCACCTCAGCCTCCCAAAGTGCTTGGATTACAGGTGTGAGCCACCAAGCCTGGCCTAAGATTCAATCTAAATTATACATTTTAAAAAATGTCAAAGAATACCATATAATTATATGAAACTTTCCATTCTCATCTTCTCTAAGGCATGCTGATCTCTCCCTTATGTCTTTTATTGTTTATTCCAAATGATGTAGTAGGCATTATCATTTGCTCTAATCTTTTGCTGCATCATCTTTATAAATTCCCAAGTTATAAATCCCTGAAGGACAGGAGTCCTAGTCTTTTTTTTTTTTAATTATTTTATTAAGTTTTGGGGTACATGTGCAGGACGTGCAAGTTTGTTACATAGGTAAATGCGTGCCATGGTGGTTTGTTGAGGAGTCCTAGCCTTTTTTTTTTTTTTTTTTTTTGAGACAGAGTGTCGCTCTGTTGCCCAGGCTGGAGTACAGTGGCGTAATATCGGCTCACTGCAACCTCCACCTCCTGGGTTCAAGCAATTCTCCTGCCTCAGCCTCCAGAATAGCTGGGATTACAGGCATGTACCACCACACCTGGCTAATTTTTGTATTTTTAGTAGAGACAGGGTTTCACCATATTGGCCAGGCTGGTCTTGAACTCCTGACCTCGTCATCCACCTGCCTTGGCCTCCCAAAGTGCTGAGATTACAGGCGTGAGCCACCATACCTGCCCACCTTTGGGATTTTTATGAAAGCTCCATCATGGAGGCATGACTGATTTTTTTTTTTTTTTTTTACAGGCATGAGCCACCAGGCCTATCCAAGTCCTAGTCTTTTACACTTTTTTTCACATCTTAAGTCTCTATTATATTAACAGAAACTCAGTATCTGATCATGAACTGGCACATGATGAAAATTCATCAATATTCAATGAATAAAGTGACTTCAATTAAGTATAATTTAAATCTAATTTACATCTCAAATTTCAAATCTGAATCAACGTAAACCCTATTTTGTTCTAACGTACATTTAAGGTATTGTGCAAAAATATGAATAAAAGATTTATTTTAATATTCTGAGTATATCAGGAATAGAAAGGGATGAAGGTAAAGATGAAACACTTAGTGAGACTGGTGTATAAAATTAATTCTGTTTATAAAGAATAAATTTTTCTTGACATAAAAATGAGCTATACACACACTGCCTGCATTCTTGGTCATTATGGTCTAGCAGTTGTGTTAAGAATGCAAATATTAATCAAATATCATCCAAATATGTATAATGAAAAGTTCCCTGATGGAAAAGTTCAGGATGCAATGAAAGATAAGAGTAGGTGATCTAGCAAAGGACATATGTGGGTGTTCAGAAAAGTTTCACTGAGCTTATCTAATACTGTATTACACAATTAAGTAAAAAAGAAAAGGCAGAAAAACAGCCAATAATTTGTGGTCTAAATGACAAGGCAAAGGGCAATACATAAGTATGTCAAAAGAAAACAGTGAGTTCAAAGCTCTGGAGGTAGAAAACAGTATTACATGCTCAAGAAACTGACACCGGTCAGTATGGCTGGACAGAGGAAAGGCAGAGAGGAATGTGAGGCAAGGCAAAAGAAAAATATTCACTGGGAAGCCACTGAAGAGTTTTTTAATCAAGGGAGGTGCATAAACATAAGAGTAAACAATAAAATGATCACTGTCTGCAATATGGATCATGGAGAGACCAATTTGGAAGTTATTTCATTATTCTAGGCAAGAGGTGACATTAGCTTGTACTAAGGTATATAAAGTTCCAATATACACACCATACTGTTAAAAACTAACTTCTGGAAAATGGGAGGGAGCACTGTTAACTTTTGTTAACAAGTACAGCTAACAATTACTAAGCATTAATTTGGTAAAAAGTTATTTACATAAATTTTATAATTTTAAGCTCTTAATTCTAGGAAGTAGATATTACCTCAACTTTGCAAATGAGAAAAACAAAAGCACAGACACATCAAATAAATTGTTCAAGGTCAAGCAGATAAAAAGTAGTAGAGTTGAGATTTGAATTTAGATTCTCACTCCAGAATCCATAATCTTAATTAGAGTTACTATGTTATACGTCAGTATTGCTAACCAATGTTACTTATGCAATTAAAAAACAGCTTACAAAATCACATGCCAAGTGATGGACATGGTAGCATACGCATGTAAACCCAACTACCCAGGAGGCTCAGGTGCGAGGATCATGTGAGCCCAGGAGTTTGAGCCCAGCCCAGGCAACAAAACAAGATCCCATCTCAAAAGTAATAAAAAATAAAAACACGGGCTAGGTTAGTTATTGAGTGGTAGGTTTATGGGTGTTTATTTTAATGCTGAATAACATATATGTTACTCAATTTCTCTCATATAAATTACGAAGAATATAAAAATTAAGTAGAAAAAAAAAATGCCAAGATATCTGTCAAACTTGAAAGAGATGAACCACAAATTTAGCGCTGTTTTACTGGCAGCCAATACAGAGGAAAACATACCAGCACATATTCAATGAACAAATTAGGTATATCAGACTGTAGACTAGATAACTAAGGATTAAAAAACAATTAGTTGCTCAGAAGAATGATAGCTATTCCAGGCCTAAATCACGGAAGCAAATTCTTTCCTGAGTCTTCTTAAAGAGACCAATGTATAATCCAGTGAATAACATTCTCAACACATTAAGTAAGAATGAAGAGATGAGAATAAACATAGACTTTGTAATAGTAGCGAGGAAAGCAGACTTACTACAGTAAAACAGTAGTTTCCGTTCCTAGATGCATATTAGAATCACACTGGAAGATTATAAAACTACCCTTTGCCAAGTCCCTAACTCACAGCAGAATTAGACCAAGTAAGCATCTCTGGGGATAAGGCTGAAGTACGTTTGGAAAGCTCCCCAGATGATTCTAATACGTAGTAATGAGACAATTCTGAGAAAACTCGAAAAGCCAGACAAGTTTGGTCTTGATTTACTACACAAAAAGTTCTCAGCCAAGAAAATGACACAAATTTTCTTACTCTTTTCATTAAATAAAAGTTCCAGTGAATTTTTAAAATCTAAAAAAAGGAAAAAGAAACAAAAAGTATGTACCTGTAAACGGATCAACTCCGGCCATGGTAGTTCCCATACTTGTAGAACCTGGTACATAACGACCAGCACCTACAATACAATAATACTCCTAGTAAGCAAAGGTGACTGCAAATTATAAAGTTCAAACTCTCCTTTGCTTATTTCCATTATTAAGCAGAATTCACAATGGTGTCATACTATACATAATAAATATGCCATAAATACAGAAAAATGCTGAGAACAGTGCCTGGGCATGTCATAAGTGCCCAATAAATGTTAGCTACAAACCAAACATTACATGCCTTATATATTATAATTGTAGAAGTTTAGTAAATTACAAAAATGTAAATGGATTGGAGAGAAATAAAAGTTTCCAGAAAGAAATGTGAATGCTATTCTATTGAAGTAAAGGGGTGGGACTAACTAGCACATAAGACAATTGGAAAAGACTCAGGTAAGCTAGAGATACTATGACAACAGCCCAGTCACATTTTATTATAGATAATACTTGTGGCTGTCCTATTGAAAATAGAAAGAAGGAAACATAAAAAGTAAGTATATAGAGAGAATCAGCAGGATTTGGAGATATTCAGAATACTGGATCAGCCTTTATGGGAAGAAGAAAAACGAGCTACTGTTCTAGCCTCTCTCAATTTACACTCCAGGAGTCGTTATAATCGGTGCAACACATACAGAAAAGCCAAACAAAACTTAAAAAAGCAAAACCAGAAAAAGAGTAAGATTAATTAAAATAATGAGAAACACAGAATAAATGGATTTGTTGAAATTTAACCATATGCCAGCTAATCATCTTCTATGCATATATTCATTATAGTATTCTATAGATACCATTATAATTCACAATATTTTAGAAGCAGAAGGCTGAATAACTTGCCCAAGGCATTAAGCTCTTAAGAGGTAAAGTACAGTTTCACACTTTTCTAAATATGGTTTTCTGACCACCTGAATGAATCACAGTTTCAATACACAGATTCCCAGAGTCCACCCATAACCCAGGGGTACTCCAAACTGGCTCCACTTTAGAAACACTTGGGGAACTTTAAGATCGCTGGGCATGGTGGCTCACACCTGTAAACCCAGCACTTTGGGAGGCCAAGGCGGGCGGATCACCTGAGGTCAGGAGTTCGAGACCAGCCTGCCCAACATGGAGAAACCCTGTCTCTACTAAACGTACAAAATTAGCCAGACATGGTGGCGCATGCCTGTAATCCTGGCTATTCGGGAGTCTGAGGCAGGAGAATTGCTTAAACATGCAAGGCAGAGGTTGTGGTGAGCTGAGATTGCACCATTGCACTCCAGCCCGGGCAACAAGAGCAAAACTCTTGACTCGAAAAAAAAAAAATCTAAGATCAAACTACCACCAAGATCATTTATTTAATTAGAATCCTTTGGTGAGAGATCAGATCATGAATAGTTTTAGTTTTAACCTCCTCACTAATCTATTGAATCAGAATCTCTTGGCCGTAGATCCCTGGGATAAGTAATTTAAACAAGCTTCCCAGATCATTCTAATAAACATTAGCAGTTTAAGGACAGCATAAATTAGTATGGGGAAGAAAGAAGAATTAAGATTAACTTTAAGTTGTAGCCAGACAGGGAAATCTTTTGGCCCCAGTGCCACTGACAAAGTTGGGAAAACATCATCATCAACAATGGCTAACATACACTGATGGCTTAAATATATGACAGGCATTTTGCTTAACACTTACACATATTATGCCATTTTATTTTCATACCTCAATATGGTAGAGGCTGTTATATATTTATATGAAAGGTATTCAGTTATCCTAATGATACCCTAATTCTCTTGGACATTGTGTATGCTATCTTGCATATCTGCATAATCACTGCATCTTCTGAGTTACTGACATTATGGAACAGTGAGATATACTCTGGTTATAATGGCCCCCGGAGTTTTCTTGATTTTGCTGGTATTAGTTGAAGCTTGGTATGTTCTTTCTGTTCCAGAAAAAAAGGCCACCAAAGTGATTTGGATTCTCACTTGGTATTAAGTTTCAGGGCACCACTGTTTCTGAACTGCTGATAAAGAGAAAGCCATCTTATCTACTCTTCAGATCCTTACTACCATTTGAAATCACATATGTTATCAAAGACTTCCTTAACAGCCACTGTACCATCACAGCATTTAGTGCAATAGTTAATTATTTTCATTTACTGGTTATCAATGCACATGGTACAACCATTTGCATCTGGGCCACAAAAACATTCACAGGAAAAAGGAAGCTCACTGACAGCAATCCACAACTTCATGACACTGACTTAACATTGTATGTTTGTCCAATCTCTGACTTAGAGAGGACTGCAGATTGTGATTTTTATAGCTCACAGTACTAATCTGCAAGGCCTGTGGATACCTAAAGGCTATGATCTCTTCCCAAACCGAGTATACTGTCGAGGAACTCTGTCTGAAGATCCAACAACAGCATCATATAAGATATCAAAAGCCATTCTGAAAATAAAGACTTCTTCAGCTGCCTTAAAGTCCAACTCTGGCAACTTTTTCCAGTAGTGTTGACGCTGAGGCATGCATACCTTGGTAAATAAATTCACTTTGAAGAGATACACCAACACTTCAAGGGCTTCAAGAAGGACATTAATAACTTAGATTAGGAAGACTATTCCTGGGTAGCTGGGTGGAATGTCTCCTTCCATGTTAAGTCAAAATATGCCTGGGGAGACTTCTTGATTGTACTGCTCCATCCAATATCAGGGACTCACATGGCTCCTTCTCTGCTCGTGATTGGTAGCATCTCGCCAGTGATAGCACTCATGCTGTGTCTTGGTTGGTGGGTTCCCCTATTATCTAATTTCACAGATAAAAAAAATAGGCTCAGACAGGTTAGGTAACTTGCCAACTTCTCACAGCAAGTAAGTGGTAGAGCCCAATTTTGAACCAAGGTTTGTCTGACTCTAAAACCTATGTTCTTAACTACACTGCTCTCCTGGTGGGAAGGACCCCTGGAGAAAACAATGAGTTCAAATGATATGCTATTTAAAATTCATGGGGAAATCTACACAACTACTCCAGGAAAAAGCAAAAATCAGAAGTTAAAGAAAAGGAGATCCATCAAAATTGAAAATACAGGTAAGGGAATTATCAGTTACTGGATGACATCTCCAAGGTGTAAAGCCATGTAATGCAAGATGCTATACATTTAGTGAAGAAAGATACATGAATCAAAACTGCATCCCACCTGTAAAAGGATCTGCTGTGGGTAGTGTGTTAGAAGATCCTGAAGAGCCCGGAACATACCGACCACCACCTGTGCATGCAAAACAAAGAAAAGGCAGAAGTGCACCAAAGTTCTGAATTTTTCAAACAGCACAATGCTTGTTTTAGAAGAACCTACATTTGGACAAAAACAGAAGAGCAAAACTTTCACATGATAGAATGACAGAAACTATAGTTCGAAGTCTTATAGCTGGGAAAAAACTGAAATTTTAATGAATATCCAAGTTTTGTTTTCTTAACTTTAATGTTTTATTATATCTTAGCCCCAGCACTTAAATATTAAAGCTTAATTCAAATATGAAAAGAGAATTGCAGGTGATATCTGACCTAAATATATATACATACAATCAATTCCTGTCTCTGTTCCTATACAAACTCACAAGAATTCCTGCTGTTGTTGTTATCAAAACCACAGGCACTAAATGTTAATCTTTTAGAGCTCCAGGTTCATTAATTCATGTGTCAAACAATGGACTCAGTGCTGGGGATCCAGTAGGGAACAAAATTGCTAATATCCACTGAAGCTTACAACCCACTGGAGAAGAGAATTAGAAAGGGGATGAAAACTACAAAGGAAAGCGATTTCCATTTATACATTTACGAATGTGTGGCATATGTGCCTATGTTTTGTTAGTACCTCTAGGGAAATAATCAGGTTGTCCACAAAAACAAAAAAAAAGTAAGGATGCTTATAAAGTTAAGAGTCTTAGAAGGGCAAAACAAGCCAAGTGCTTCCTAGGTTTCCAGACAAAGTCAGCTGCTTTAATTCCTTTCCTGTATCCCACATGCAAAATAGCTTACACAGTACTACAATCTGTGTTCACTCTTTTGAACTATAGTCTAAAATTCCAACAACAAAAATATCCAGACACTAGCACTTATTTTCTTTTTAAGTGCAAGTATTTGGAGGATCAAATCATCTGTAATTCAGTAGTGAGTTACTTTGATATATTTTTTTTAATTTTTAATTTTTTTCAGACGGAATCTTGCACTGTCACCCAGGCTGGAGTGCAATGGCGCAATCTCAGCTCACTGCCACCTCTGCCTCCCAGGTTCACGTGATTCTCCTGCCTCAGTCTCCCAAGGAGCTAGGATTACAGGCACATATCCACCACATCTGGCTAATTTTTTGTATTTCTTTTTAGTAGAGATGGGGTTTCACTATGTTGGCCAGACTGGTCTTGCACTCCTGACCTTGTGATCTGCCTGCCTCGGCCTCCCAAAGTGCTGGCATGAGCCATCGCACCTGACCTGATAATTCTATTTAAATCAAGATGCAGGAAACATTAGTTTTATTATATGAATGGGCAATGAAATTTTGAAGTAGAAGGAGAAGAGATAATTTGGGAATGTGGAGGAGCTTTCAGGGAAGAAAAGGTGGATCTACATATGGATTTGAGACAGGAATACAATACGAGGTCCTTTTAAACAAGGAAGAGCATTAGCACATGAAAAATGTGAGTCAGAAATGATGAGAGGAAAACATTAACAGTCAAGTGCCTATCTCAAAATGTTATTTGGAGGAGGCATTTTATTTCCTCTTATACCAGCCTCCAGAACTCACATTAATATTACTAGGATTAGATTCCACTTCTTAGGAGCCAGAATTTGGACTAGTACCACCAGCATTACAATTTACAGACTGTTACGAGCACCTAACTGCATTTATAACATCTGAGATATTGTATACGATGTTACAAATAACTAACTTAAAATGAACTTGTAGAATATATATCACATATAAACCAAAACTACCCACAGGGTTCACCTTTAGATTTGATGCATGACTGACCAATTTAGCCTCACGTGAAAAAAGAATTATTTACTAAATTTTGCCAAAATATAATTTTTTAAAAGAAACACTATATAAAAGAACTTACAAGTTTGTTTTTGTTTCAAATAGCTGAAATTCCATTACAGTATGATTGTATTTTTGAAAGACAACAATTTACTATTATTTCTGTAAAATACAGAATTACTACATTATTTGAGGCTTAAACATACGAATGTGGAGTAAAACCTTGCTGTAGATGTTGGTATTTATTGAAAAAGCTAATCACATGAGTGTTTGAAAACATCAAAAGTATCAATCAACACTAATGGAAATATGTAAGACTCAATATAAACACTAACTTACCTGTAAATGGATCTGAAAAGCTGGGATTCCCAAGTCCCAACATTTGACCTTTTGTGTTATCAATAATAAATTTAGCCACTTGATCCAGAAACATAGGATTCAAATCATTCTTCTGTAAGAAGTTGTATGCAGTTAACCAGGGATCATCACTGGTATTATATGGCAATTTATATGATGGTCCACCTTCATTGACATCAATTGAGAAAACATAATCAAATTCCTAAAGTAGGAATATAAAAAGGAGACACATGTTTATTAATTTATCTGTTCACATATATTAATGACATACAAGATAACACAGATGTGTTCTTTATTTTAATAATTATAGTACTTAAATTTTCTCCAAAGTACGGTGCTAAAATCTTCCTTTTTGGCAGATAAAGATTAATAGCCCCCATCTGCATGTGATGCAAAATTAGTATTTCATTAGGGGATGGGGGTGAGGATGAAGGATGGATTACAACTACATATTAATTCTAGAGCCAAAGGAGAGTTTCCAACTAGTTGATACCAAGGTCAAAATTATCAGCTGTTACTATGCCCTACTCACCAAAACATGCCGGCATTTTAAGCACTGCCCTGCAGGGTCCCTCATGTCTTGTCAAGTTAAATATAGCCAGGCATGAGGTATTAGATGAAAGGTGGCACAGAAGCTCCCGATACAAAATGGTTGGGAACAGCTTTTGTATAGAAACTACTAAGTGACAGACAATTGCTAATTTGTCTATCAAATGCAGCTCTCACTACATGGAAAGATACTTTTAAAATATCTATTTCAAGAAAAGGAAAAAAAAAAGATTATTATCCCACAGTAATGTATTTTTAAATGTCAAAACAAAGAAAATTTTATCACTATGGGGCAAAGGAAACCTTTAATTTGCTTAATGATTTAAGATAACAGTAATTAGAAAGTAGAAGTCAACATACTTTCCCTTCATATAAAACTTTTCCAGATGTTTGCTGATTAGCACCAGATGAGCCAACAACATCACCAATTTTTATCCACCTCCCTTCACTAACACTCCACTGATAGGCTTCGACTTTCTCCCCATCTCTGATTAGACGAGTCTGTCCTTCTCTAGTACCTTAAAATAAAAATTTTAAGAATCAAAGGTAGAATGGCAGTGTAAAATTGAAAAACATTTAGATAGAAAATTCTCAACATTAAAATTTACACATAAGAGAATATGGATTTTGTTTTAAAATAAAATTGTATTAAATATTTAAAAATGTAATTTTACTAGAAAGTGGCCAAAAAAAAATAACAGTTAAAAGGAAATATTATTAGTCAAAGGAAGGTTAACAAAATGTGATTCCACTAGGAAGCAACTGGCCCATCAAAAATAAAACAAGTTTTATTAGTGAATGTATCTTCCTAACACATTTCACTCCATAAATGGCTCTCCATTAATCCAGTGGCTCAAGCTGAAAAGTAGGAAAGTCTGATACCTTTCTCTCAACCGCATAGCTCCTTCAGCTACTTCTCAGCACCCGCTTCAGCTACTTCTATCAGCTCAGTCTTTTTTTTTTTTCTGAGACGGAGTCTCACTCTGTCGCCCAGGCTGGAGTGCAGTGGCCAGATCTCAGCTTACTGAAGCTCCATTTCCCGGGTTCACCCCATTCTCCAGCCTCAGCCTTCCAAGTAGCTGGGACTACAGGTGCCTGCCACCTTGCCCGGCTAGTATTTTGTATTTTTTTCAGTAGAAATGGGGTTTCACTGTGTTAGCCAGGATGGTCTCGATATCCTGACCTCGTGATCTGCACATCTCGGCCTCCCAAAATGCTGGGATTATAGGCTTGAGCCACCACGCCCGGCCCAGTTCATTCTTTATATCCAGAAAACTGTCTCCTTAACATCTCCATCATCATCCCTTGGTCCAAGCCACCATCATTTCTCAGTTGGGTTGATTCAATGGCCTCTTACCTGTGCTCTTGGCCCCTGACAGTGTATATTCCACCCAGCAACCTCAGGAATTTTTTCAAAAGTTTAACTAAGTCCTGACACTCTTCTGCTTGAAACCCATCAATGCTTCTAATCTAACTTGGTAAAAGCCTAAACTCTTGAGTAGTGTACAAGACCAAATATAAATTGTCCCTACTACCCTATATGATCTTACTTTCTACTATTCCCCCTGTCCCCTCATCTGCCAATTTCAGCCACAGAGCCTTTGCACTGGCTGTTTATTCTGCCTATGATACTCTTTACACAGATATTGGCAGTATTTGCTCCTTTGCCTCTTTAATGACTTTACACAAATGTCACGTTCTCAACAAGGCCTTCAGTGGCAGAGACAGCTATCCATCCTCCAAAGAATCACGCTCTTCTTCCATTGGATACAGCTATAGTTGTCTAGCCAGAGACTACATTATCTAGCCCCCGTGCCATCGGGCAGTCACATAATGTCACATTACTGAGTAATGGTCAGTGGAATCTGGGTGGGTGATATATGCCGCTTCTGGCCTAGTCCATCATACTTTAATCTCCCCTCTTACTCCATCTTAATCTGTTTCAATTTGTTATTTCGGTTGACCACATAAAGAAAATCCAGCCTAATACACAGAGGGACTTGAAAAAGAGAAGACGAATCTTTTCAGAAAATGTGGATAGGCCAGAAATATTAGTTTTTTAAAGGTTATAGTGTACAATCTGAAACAGCATCAATGAATTTTTCATGCTCTATTATACTAAAATCCACTGGTCTATCTTGCACTTTTTTTTTTTCTTTTGAGACCGAGTCTTGCTCTGTCACCCAGGCTGGAGTGCAGTGGCGCGATCTCAGCTCACTGCAATCTCTGCCTCCTGGGTTCATGCCATTCTCCCACCTCAGCCTCCCAAGTAGCTGGGACTACAGGCGCCTGCCACCACACCCGGCTAATTTTGTTTTTATATTTTTAGTAGAGACAGGGTTTCACCATGTTGGCCAGGATAGTCTCAATCTCCTGACCTCATGATCCGCCCACCTCGGCCTCCCAAAGTGCTGGGATTACAGGCATAAGCCACCGTGCCCGGCCATCTTGCACTTTGAATGGCTCTTTTACCCATGTCTGAGTTGGTATGAGATACTAGTCATACGGAAAATAATGGTCCAATGACTTACGCAGATCTTCTGCATATTTATGTAGTTTATTATTCCACATTAAAAAACGGCATTTGTTAATATTATCACTGGTATCAATACAAATGGGAAGCTACTAAGTTCCTGGTGGAGATACATTTTTCCCAAATTTCAATTTTCACTCAAACACTTGAATTTTAGCTTTGGCAACATATATTGTCAGTTATTTTCCTTGAGAGAACATGCTCACTTTGTTCATTTTCCAAAAAAGCCTACCAAATACCAAAGCCTAAATAGCCATAGTCATTCTTTCAAATAAAAATAGCATTCCATGAAAAAACTGGCAGTTTAGCCTGCAACTCAAATGACGGCACAAGTTCTTTTCTTTGAGACACTGTAGTATTTTGATTTATTTTATGTCTACTTTATGTTTTCTCACCCAGAATATTTAAAAAGACGTGTCAAAATGTAATAAAATTAGGCCGGGCGCGGTGGCTCACGCCTGTAATCCCAGCACTTTGGGAGGCCGAGGCGGGCGGATCACAAGGTCAGGAGATCGAGATCATGGTGAAACCCCGTCTCTACTAAAAATAGAAAAAATTAGCCGGGCACAGTGGCGGGCGCCTGTAGTCCCAGCTACTCGGGAGGCTGAGGTAGGAGAATGGCGTGAACCCGGGAGGCGGAGCTTGCAGTGAGCCGAGATTGCGCCACTGCACTCCAGCCTGGGCGACAGAGCGAGACTCCGTCTCAAAAAAAAAAAAAAAAAAAAAAAAAATGTGATAAAATTTATAATTCTTAATGTTAATGCCTCATCAAGGACATGCTTAATGGCAAACCGTTTTTTGTTTTTTTTTAAAAAAACTACAACTGCATGCAAATAGAACATTACCAGAATGGCTTAATGCCCCTGCCCTGATTTACATACTAATGAACCAATGGTTTCACCCACCACTGTTTTTGTACCATAAGTGCAAACATTAACACAATGTACAAAATTACAAAAATTAGTTTTGACCTCATGGACATCCTGAAAGGATCTCAGAATCCCCAGAGGTCCATGAATCAAGCTTTTAGAAGCACTGGTATAATTATGCAGTCAAGAGATACATCCAACACAAGATTTCATTTGAGATGACTACTGTCTTCTGATTTCGAACTCAAATGATTCCCAACTCATTACACAGACAATGCTTGATTTAAACTCTTTTTTTTTTTTTTTTGAGACACAGTCACACTCTGTTACCTGTGCTGGAGTGCAATAGTGTGGTCTCAGCTCAGCCTCGACCTTCTGGGCTCAATCATCCTCCCACTTCAGCCTCCCGAGTAGCTGGGACTATAGGAACATGCTGTCACACCTGGCTAATTATGTATTTAAACTCGTTTTAATATTCAGTTTGTACAACCCCTCTTAGAGAATCCAATCAACCAAAAAGTATTAAATGAGTGCCTTTTGAATGCCTACTGTAAATGGTCTAAGTCTTGGGAGATTTATTTTTTAATTCCTGTTTATGAGAAGCTTAATTCGAAGTCTACTGTGAGACAGAGGCAAGAACATGGTTTCTCATAGTGATTATATATAATAGTAGAAATTCTCAAAAATCAGCATCTAGCAATAAGAGTAACACTAAAACACGAGCAAAACAACATTTATTTTTCTTCTCTTAATTATTCCAAAAGCCAAATATGGTGAATTTTTCCTACTAGGTACAATAAAATACTTACCAGGTTCATTAAGATGTTCCCTCCCAGGAAGTTGCTCAGCATTGATGTCCCCTAAATCGCCAGTTTTAGAATCAATGGTTGCATGAGACAGCTCTTTTTCAAAAGCCTTGATTTCTTCAGCACTTGCTGTTCGATCTTCTGATTCTGTAAACACTCTAATAATGCCATCACTGTAAGGAAAAATAAACTGATTTTAAAAGTCATTGCCATAATACATTAACATTATCACACCTGAATGATCCATAGTAAAAATCATCTGTATTTGTGAAGGAGAAACATTAGCATGTATTAATTGCTGATTATAGCACTGTGCTGACTTCAGCACATACTACTATTATGTCAACTATTTAATAGAGAAATTATTGACAAAGAACAGAGAAATACGTATTTTATACAAGTCCCAATTCCAAGTTAAATATTTACCATTGTAAAAATCTAGAGCTATAGTATGTAGTTTTAAAGTCAATATTAAATAGTTATTACCATATAGAGAAGGGTAGTGGGCTAGTTTAGTTTATAAAGGGCTCAAAGACCCAACGTAGGGCTTAAAATTAGCAGATGTTCAGTAGAAAAATATGGTCTTCCTTTACTATGCCAGTAACTAGCAATGTAACTTCAATCAAGGGGAAAAAAAAATGGCCTAATGTTTGGATTAGATGGCCATCCTTAACCTCTTTTCTCAGAAAAATTACTTCATCTCCATGATTTCTTAATTCTAAATTTTGAAATAGGAGAAGCAAATTAGACACTTTCAGTTGTATTCATCCTAGCCCATTCTACAGGAAACCTGTTTCTAACTTAATCATCCACAAACATGTGTATCACTCTTTCTATTGGTTTTTATTCAACTTCAAATATGCTTGGGGGGAAAAAAACCAAGCCTATAAATCACCCCCTGTCCCAGCCAAAAAATAAAACACTCACTTTATTAGACCCTCTATCCCTTATAACTGTCACCTTCTTTTTCTTTTTTTTTTTTTTTTGAGACAGGGTCCCACTGTCACCTAGGCTGGAGTGCAGTGGCGGCAACCACAGCTCACTGCAACCCCAAATTCCCAGGCCCAAGCAATCCTCCCACCTCAGCCTCCTGAGCAGCTGGGACTACAGATGCATGCCACCACGCCCAGCTAATTAAGTAATTTTCTTTGTGGAGACAGGGTCTCGGGAGCTCACCCAGGATAGTCTCGAACTCTTGAGCTCAAGCGATCCTCCCCCCTGACCTCCCAAAGTGCTGGGATTACAAGTGTGAGCCACAGCAGCTGGCCTTCTTATTGCTTTCAATGCTACAGTAGCATTATAGAGTAGTCTACGGTCCTTCATCCATCTCCTCCAACCCTTTATTTCCTCTTATTTGCCTTTTTTCCTATCATTTTCTATTCAAAATGTGATTGATGCCAAAAGTCACTAACAACATCTTTCAAACCAAATCCAAATGCTTTCCAAACTTACCATTCCTTGACTCCTCAAACACTTTTTGACACTGATGACAATCTCCCTCCAAAATCTTTCCTTTTCTGTCTCCCAGAAATTTCAACATTTGAATTGCTTTGTTTTGTTTAACCTACTAGCTTCTTTTTCTCTACTAATGGTGTATCATAAAACTCAGTTCTTAGTCTTCTGTTCTTCCCCTATATTTCTTCTCTCAGAGAATGGTGTTCTATGGTTTGCTTTTGGAAGCTTTACGAAATCTTTATCTTAGCCTCAGTTCTTATACTAGGCTCCAGTTCAAATGACCACGATCCACTGGCATGAGTGTGGCTCACCACCACTGCAGACCTCAGGAAGTCTAAGGCCACTGTCATCACCTTCTGTACCCAACCAATTCTCCCACTTCTCCATTTTTATTAATGGGGACTTCCAATCACCAACAGTTTGAAGCTTTATCCTTTTCTTTCATCCTTTTTCTGACTGTTTTCCTTCTGGATTATCTCATTTATTTATTTCCTACCCATTAGCATTGTGGGGCCAATGTCTTATAACTTCACACTCCTACTGTATTTGCTTTCTAATATACTTTCCTGTCCATTGTCACCAGTAGTTAAATCCAATCTACACATTTAATAATTCGTAAGTTCTGCTTCAATTCTATTTCTTGCACAAGAACCACAACCCTTTAACCCCAAGCAATGAATCTAAAAAATGCCTGGCATGAAAGCACTAAAGGTTCTCCACAGTTAAGCCCCATTGTACCTATTATCCCAGCATCAGTACTCCACCATTTTCCTTCACTTCCTAGGCATGCTGCATTCATTCTCACGAAGGAAACTTATACTCTTAGCTTTGACAAAAATTCGCGTACCTTTTCTTACTCATAATCTTCCAAAATCCAATTCAAACTTCTTCTACAGAAAGTTTTCCCACACCAATCTCTACCTTCTCAAACTTCTTTTGTAGTCAATATCTTGACTGCACAATTGCAGTACAATACCGGTACATCATGATCACTTAGTGTGAAAGCTATAAAATCTACTACTGTTTTGTTTAGTAATTGAAGTGTCCATATAGTCTTCCCAAGACACCTGAAATTCCTCATGGCTTATCTCTGTACACTCTAGTGCCTACTGAAGGCCTAGACACATAACATTTAATGACTGACTAGGATATAAATACCTCGCACCAACCACAATGTCACCATTGTCGAGCACACAGCAGCACCATATAGACTGAGCTGGAAGTCGGATGGTTTGAGCACATTCCCCATGTTTCCAGATTCTCAGAGATCTGTCCTCTGCTGTTGTCACAAAGTCTAAAATTAATGAATATAGGAAGTATTAGTTTGAATAAATAAAATTAAGTACATTTATACATACCATCTTTCTGGATACACTTTCTGAAACCCAAAGAGTTTTAAAATTACAGCTTTAAATTTCATATGTTTTGTCACCTACAACATATACAACTTCAAAATCACATTTTTTATTCATGTCACATCTTACAAAGTCTTTCTTCAGATACCCAAGAACTTTTTACAACACAACAATGTAATCTGAATTAATACAAAGATTGCCATACAATTTTCTTCTTTGTAAACAGGAGAAAGATACTTACGAAATAAATTTACTAAATTATACAAGTCCCCACAGACAGTAATCAACCCTCCTCCTTCCATCTCACAAATGGGATGGAATGCTCAATACAAAACATTAAATACATAATATAACCTTACCTCTACAATTTGGAAAAACGGATATGCTATAAATATAATTTGTATGTCCATAATATACTTCAAGACACTCGCCAGTGATTTGCCACCTTCTAATACTAGCATCATTTGCACAGGAAAGAAATTCTGTTTCACTCAAAATTGCCAAACCTCTTACACAGTCTTCATGCCCTGCATTAAAAAACAATAATGCATATCAATAAAACAGATAATTTGGCTGATGGCTCTATATATTTTACAAACATTATAAAACATTATCAGTGAGTAGTAAAAATTAATTTTCAAGTTGGAGAAATCTTATTTTCTGTTGAAAGCCTGGTAACCAAAATTTGTATTTAAGGTTTAGCAATATTTTTTTATCATCAGTCTTGGGAAGTTATTTTATATTCATCCTGTCTTCTCCAAAAACCTCTAGAAATAGTATTTTGATCCCAACAATTCATTTCCACCTGATAATTCATTTTTAATTTTTCTTCCCCATTAACAAGAGTAACTTATAAAATACATAATATTCAAACATAACAGAAATATAAAACAAAGAATAGCCCATAAATTTAAGAACAAAACATTCTCTGAAGCTTGTGAAGGAGATCAGAAGTCAGATTTCCTATGTTCAGTATTTGTTGACTTAGATTAGCTATCATAGATTAATAATGATTGATACATATATATAATATATATTGAAGCAGAAATAGAAGGATGTTTAGTCATCATCCACTTTCCATCAAAAGATACTTTTTTTGTTTCTCTTTCTTGCTTTTGTGAGACAGAGTCTCACTTTGTTACCCATGGTGGAGTGCAATGGAGCTATCTCTGCTCACTGCAACCTCTGCCTCCAGGGTTCAAGAGATTCTTGTGCCTCAGCCTCCCGAATAGCTGGGATTACAGGCGTGCATTACCATGCCTGGCTAATTGTTTTGTATTTTTATTTATATTTATTTTATTTTTTTGAGACAGAGTCTTGCTCCATCGCCAGGCTGGAGTATAGTGGCACAATCTCGGCTCACTATAACCTCCACCTCCTGGGTTCAAGCAGTTCTCCTGCCTCAGCCTCCCGAGTAGCTGGGATTACAGGCGCGCACCACCACGCCCAGTTGTATTTTTAGTAGAGACAGGGTTTCACCATGTTGGCCAGGATGGTCTTGATCTCTTGACCTTGTGATCCACCGTGCACAGCCTTTTTTGTATTTTTAATAGAGACAGGGTTTCACCATGTTGCCGAGGCTGGTCTCGAACTCCTGGTCCCAAGTGATCCACCCACCTCAGCCTCCCAAAGGGCTGGGATTACAGGTGTGAGTCACCACACCCAGCCAAAAGACACTTTTATCTGTACAAAGGGACCTCTTGCATATTATCTAGGGTAGTTACCAACTCTTAAGGAAAAAATTCAAAAAGAGAGGAAAAACAACACCAATTAAAATTCACAGTAAAAATTTAAGTACTCTACAAATAAATCAGTGATATTACTATTAGACAGCAGATGCATCAGTATTGGCATTATTTAATAGCTGGGGCTTAAAAAGAATACTCACCATAAACCACAACATAAACAAAGCCTGAAATCCATTATAAACAATGTGCTTCAATATAAAGACATTAATAATGCTTTCTTCCATATATGAAGATAACACTGCTGACTAACCATCAATAAGGCTTATGTTTAGAAGTTTCAGGCTAAAAGTATTAAAATGACAAACAAGAATATAACTATGTACCAAAAATTACATACATATATGCAGAGCACATACACATATTATATATAGCTTATCAGACAGCTATTTATCAGTCTACACCTGGCTGTTTTATGAGAGGTCTCATTATATCTTTTTTAAAGGTATTAGATATTAACTCATCAGAAAAATTACATTAACTCAAATTAGTAGCTTAAATATACTAATGTTTTCAAATATTTTCAAATGCTTTTAAACTTCTGAGAAAAAATATCTGAGCAAATAAAAAGCAATGATATTATAAAACTTGTCTACCCTGATCTTACCTGCAAAAGTCCTCTCACATCTTCCAGCCTTCCACAGTTTAATAGTCTTGTCTGCTGATCCAGTCAACATTAAGCCCTGTTCAGGTAAGATCTTTACCGCCCACACTGCAGCTGTATGACCCTGTGAGTAAAATGGGTATCAATTTAAGTTGCCACAGAATCATTCAATTTAATTATTCTTTAGAATATTTACACAGAACTACTGTACCTGCAAGGTCATCATGCACTTGTCATTCAGCCAGACTTTAGCAGTGGTGTCCCATGAACCACTAAGTAATGTCCCAAATTTTCCAGATGATAGACTACAAACTAAGGAAAAAACATCATTGGATAACACATTTTCATATAGAAAAATGCTCAACATTGAAAGTTACTAAAGCATTCCAATTTTAAAAACACTCTTTGAAGTGGCGGTGTCTTAGCTAACTAAGGCTTAATTCAGCAGAGACACACAAGAGTACAGTGGTCAAGAGCAGACTCTGGTGCCAGACTGCCTAGGTGCAAGGCCTATCTGTGCACTTACAAGTCACGTAACTGCAGAAATACTACTCAAAATCAGATTCCTTGTCTGTAAAATGAGGGAGCAGAACTTAAGTGAAATACACAATCCTTCCAGCTTTAACAAATCATAATAGGGAGATAATGTAAATGATTTCGAAACACTGTTTATATATATATTTAACATTGCTTTCATTAAAATGACCATAAAACCTGGAGCCAAGCTCAAAGTCCAACAGTAATGAAATGGTTAATTAAATGTCTTTTTTGATATAAAAGTATGCAGGCTAAAAATTACAAATACGAAAAATTATACCAGGCATGGTGACTCACACCTGTAATTCCAGCACTCTCGGAGGCCAAGGCAGGCGAACTGCTTGAGCTCAGGAGTTCGATACCAGCCTAAGCAATGTGGCGAGACCCCATCTCTACCAAAAGTACAAAAAACTAGCTGAGAGTGGTGGTATGCGCCTGTGGTCCCAGCCACTTGGAAGGCTGAGGTGGGAGGACTGCTTGAGCCCAGTTCACAGAGGTTGCAGTTAACTGTGATCACATACCACTGCACTTCAGCCTGGGTTACACAGCAAGATCTTGTCTTTAAAACAAAAAGAAAGAAAAATTAGCCAGGTGAAGTGGCTCATGCCTGTAATCCTAGCATTTTGGATTGAGCTCAGGAGTTTGAGACCAGCCTGGGCAATATAGTGAGACACCGTCTCTAAAAAAAATTTTAAAATTAGTCAGGCATGGTGGCACGCACCTGTCGTCCTAGTAAGAGAACCGCTTGAGCCTGGGAAGTCAAGGCTGCAGTGAGCTGTTGCAGCACTGCCTTTTGGTATGGGCAACAAAGTGAGACCCTCTCTCAAAAGAAAAAAGAAAAAAAAATTATCTTACAAAGAAGAATATCCTGGGGGGTCGAAGCACAGCCATAAAGAACAATGGATTGGGAAACCTTTTTCCTAGACCAGAAGGAAGCAATCACAAAACTCTCTCTACCCTGAGTTCAGGATCCTTGAGACAGCCACTTATTTGGATTTCAGAATGACTCTAGATTAAAAACTGTTGTCCCGCACTGCTTCCTCTTCTGAATGAGAGGGTTTGCTCTGATGATCCTATTCCTTTTCCATAATTGTATACTGGGTATGGGTGACAGCTTACTTATAAGCATATCCTCCCTGATGTTTAGAATACTTAGCATCACTCAGAGGAGACTTTTGGATTGTCTGATGACGCTGAATAATTGATGACCAGAAAGCATGCTGTGGTAACTCTCCCTTCTTGGACGCATGGGAGGATGGTATTTTCCTCCTCCATTTGAAGTTAAGGCACAGTCATGATACTTGCATTAGTCAACACACTTTCCAGCTTTAACAGAAATGTCAGAAATGGTAGCTGACACTTTCAGTCAGACACGTTTTTGGTGTTTTTTAAAATTGATTTTTAAAAATTATCCACTACTGTGACATTCAAGGAAGGCACATGCTTTTAAAAGCTGGTGCCTTTTTTTTCTTTATTTTTTTGAGGTGGAGTCTCACTCCGTCACCAGGCTGGACTACTGTGGTGTGATCTTGGCTCACTGCAACCTCCACTTCCTGGGTTCAAGCAATTCTCCTGCCTCAGCCTCCCAAGTAGCTGGGATTACAGGTGCCCGCCACCACACCCGGCTAATTTTTGTATTTTTAGTAGAGGCGGGGTTTCACCATGTTCGTCAGGCTGGTCCCGATCTTGTGACCTTGTGTTCCACCCACCTTGGTCTCCCAAAGTGCTGGGATTACAGGCGTGAGCCACCGCGCCCAGACAGCCAGTGCCTTATTAACCATGTTGCCCTTTGACTGCTGCAACAACTACCGCACGTGTGGAGAGAAAGCCCCATCAGTCTGAGTCCCTGAGAAAATCTGATGAACAGAGTCCCTTTATTAATCCATGTTGAACATGCAGGGTTAATGAGAAATACTCATATGTTACGTCACTGAGATCTTTTTTTTTATTTTTTGAGATGGAGTTTTGCTCTTGTTGCCCAGGCTGTAGTGCAATGGCACGATCTTGGCTCACTGCAACCTCTGCCTCCCAGGCACAAGTGATTCTCCTGTCTCAACCTCCCAAGTAGCTAGGATTACAGGCATGCGTCACCACGCCCAGCTAATTTTTTTGTATTTAGTAGAGACGGAGTTCACCATGTTAGTCAGGCTGGTCGTGAACTTCTGACCTCAGGTGATCCACCTGCCTCGGCCTCCCAAAGTGCTGTGATTACAGGCGTGCACCACCGTGCCCAGCCTGAGATCTTAATAGTTGTAACTTGGGTGCTCTTTACATTCTTCCACAAATCAGTATAAAATAATTGAATAAAATACCATTTCCCATTAAAAGAAAAAAAACAAACAGGACTTCCTGGCAAAAGTGCTGGTTTGAGGTCTAGAGCAAGAAATGTGCAAATTGAACCTAGAACATTCTTAATATTAGAAAGCAGGGAAGACTACTGAAGGTCTTATTAAAAGGTCATAGGAGTCAATTTGAAGAGGTTTCTAATGGCCAGATATGAAACAATTTGAGAAATGAAAAGAAAAAAAAGATAGTCAGTAAACAACTCCTTCTGAAAATCAGTAAATAATTTAGGAGAAGGGTCAAGGCAAGCACTTATTCTGTCTTTTCTCTATAAAAGTTCCACATGGTAACCAGAGTTGATGTGGAAAGATCTATAAAGAAAAGTGTTGGTGATTAAATGCAGAAATAATATTAGAATTACAGTATAATCATTTTGTTAATCTTAATAAAATATCGAATCTAGGAAATGATTATCAGTAGCTGCTAAAAATTACCATTATGTGAAAGGCTAATGGGAACTTTATAATGAATGAATGATACAATACTTGAACCCACTGATCAATCTTTTATTTATTTATTTAATTAATTTTTTTTTTGAGACAGAGTCTCACTCTGTCGCCCAGGCTGGAGTGCAGTGGCACAATCTCCGCTCAATGCAAGCGCCGCCTCCCAGGTTCACGCCATTCTCCTGCCTCTGCCTCTGAAGTAGCTGGGACTACAGGCACCCACCACCACGCCCGGCTAATTTTTTGTATTGTTAGTAGAGGCGGGGTTTTGGCCTCGATCTCCTGACCCTGTGATCCACCCGCCTCGGCCTCCCAAAGTGCTGGGATTACAGGCGCGAGCCACTGCGCTCGGCTCCACTGATCAATCTTAATTATCACGAAAAGATATTGTGTGCTTCCTGATGTATTACAACAGAAAATACAGAATACCACATATACTGTTGCCAGAAACTTGACTCTGAACCTGATAAAGCTACTAGATCTATCTAACAGCTTACAAGAAATATAGGTGACTGAAGAACACATTAAAGGGAACAGCAAGGCTTTAACCAGTAAAATTGAGACTGTGGGAAATTCTACAACTAAAATAATCTGGTTTCAAACAACAAGGAAAAAAGAAAGAAACTGACGATTGAAAGATGTAGGGCTGGGCACGGTGGCTCATGCGTGTAATCCCAGCACTTTGGGAGGCTGAGGCAGACAGATCACCAGAGGTTAGGAGTTAGAGATCAGCCTGGACAACATGGATCACCAGAGGTCAGGAGTCTGAGACCAGCCTGGACAACATGGCGAAACCCGTCTCTACTAAAACTACAAAAAACTTAGCCAGGCCTGGTGGTGGGCACCTGTAATTCCAGCTAATTGGGAGGCTGAGACAGGAGAATCACTTGAACCCGGGAGGTGGAGGTTGCAGTGAGCCGAGATTACGCCACTGTGCTCCAGCCTGGACAAAAGAGTGAGACTCCATCTCCCCTGTCAAAAAAAAAAAAAAAAAAGATGTGGACCTTATTTGGGTCAGAATTCAAATAAACTGTAAAAAACATTTATGACACAACTGGGTAAATTTGAACATTCATTTTGATAGTTGACAATAGATTAGTTTTTGTTTTGTTTTAGGTGTGATAATAATATTGTGGTTATTCTTTCCTTTTAGAGGATGAGAGTGTCTTTATCTTTTAGAAGGGTCAGCAAACTAATGCCAGTGAGCCACCTGTATTTGTACACCTAACAACCTAAGAATGGTTTTTACATATTTAAGTAATTTAGATAAAAAGAATAAAAGGCAATCTTCTAATATGTGAAAATTCTATGAAATTCAAATTTCAGTGTTCACAAATGAAGAGTTATTGAAACACAGACATGCTCATTTGTTTATTTATTGTCTATAGCTGCTGTGCACTGCAACTGCAGAGCTGAGCAGTTATGATAGCAACCATATGGCCTGAAAAGCCTAAAATGTATTTACTATCTGATCCTTTACAGAAAAAGTTTGCCATCCCCTATTTTAGAGCCACATAATGAAGGATGTATTTATAAACGAAATAATAGAATATCAGAAATTTTTAAATGATGTAGCAGAAGGAGGGGAAGATGAAACAAAAATAAGATACCTCTACTTTTGTGTACATTCGATTTCCATAATAAAATTTTAAAAATCTGTATCACTCTGTATTCAAGATTTCTCAAACACACACATATGAACACAAACATTTAAAAATTCTTTCTGTTTTGGTTGGGCACAGTGGCTTATGCCTGTAATCCCAGTACTTTGGGAGACTGAGGCGGGTGGATCACCTGAGGTCAGGAGTTCGAGACCAGCCTGGCCAACATGGTGAAATCCCACCCCTATCTAAAAACACAAAAATAGGCCGGGCTTGATGGCTCACGCCTGTAATCCCAGCACTTTGGGAGGTCAAGGCGGGCAGATCACAAGGTCAAGAGATCGACACCATCCTGGCCAACATGGTAAAACCCTGTCTTTACTAAAAATACAAAAATTAGCTGGGTGTGGTGGTGGGTTCCTGTTGTCCCAGCTACTCGGGAGGCTGAGGCAGAATTGCCTGAACCCGGGAGGCAGAGGTTGCAGTGAGCCGAGATCACGCCACTGCACTCCAGCCTGGTGACCATGCGAGACTGTCTAAAAACAAAACAAAACAAAACAAAACAATAAAACACAAAAATGAGCTGAGCTGGGCGTGGTGGTGGGTGCCTGTAATGCCAGCTACTCTGGAGGCTGAGGCAGGAGAATCGCTTCAACCTGGGAGGCAGAGGCTGTAGTGACCCGAGATCACATTACTGCACTCCAGCCTGGTGACAGATGGAGACTGTCTCAAAATAAATTAATATTAAAATTAAAAAATTATTAAAAATAAAAAATTATTTTTGTTGGCTGGGTGCGGTGGCTCATGCCTGTAATCCCAGCACTTTGCGAGGCCAAGGTGGGCAGATCACGAGGTCAGGAGATCGAGATCATCCTGGCTAACATGGTGAAACCCCGTCTCTACTAAAAATACAAAAAAATTAGCCGCGCATGGTGGCAGGCACCTGTAGTCCCAGCTACTTGGGAGGCTGAGGAAGGAGAATGGCATGAACCTGGGAGGCAGAGCTTGCAGTGAGCCGAGATCACGCCACTGCACTCCAGCCTGGGCGACAGAGCAAGGCTCTGTCTCAAAAAAAAAAAAAAAAAAAAAATTATTTTTGTTTTTAGAGACAGGGTCTCACTCTTATCACCCAGGCTGGAGTGCAGTGGCGCTGCAGCCTCCAACTCCTGGGCTAAAGTGATTTTCTCACCTCAACTTCCTGAGTAGCTGGGACTACAAGCATTCACCACCATGTCCAGCTAATTTTTTAATTTTTTTGTAGAGATAGAGTCTTCCTATGTTGCTCAGGCTGGTCTCAAACTGCCTCTAGCAATCCTCCCGTCTTAGTCTCCCTAAGTGTTGGGATTACATGTATGAGTCATGGTGCCTGGCACATTATACAAATTCTTTAAAGGAATTAAGTTTAAAGTGTTTATGAAAAATGTTCCAAACTATTTCATTTATATTTAAAAAAAGTATACTTAGTGCACCAATTAAGCATGTCATTCTACAATAAAGAACTGTTAAGCCACACAGAAATACAGAACTATCACAGAATCAGAAATACATACAAATCACAGAAAATAACATTCAAATGTATTAAATACTCTTCAATAATATCACAGCCCTAAACACACTGCTTCTGGCTGGGTCTTTTATTAAATACTTTTAGTTTTCCTGAATAAAAGCATTCATTGCATAAAATAGTTAAAAACCAAAGTCATGAAGTATATTCAAATTATACAGCCTCTTTTATTACTGAACACTTTACTTTTTTTTTGAGACAACCTCCACTCTGTCACCCAGGCTGGAGTGCAGTGGCAGGATCTTGGCTCATTGTAACCTCTGCCTGCTGGGTTGTAGCCATTCTCATGCTTCAGCCTCCAGAGCAGCTAGGATTACTGGTGTGCACCACCACGCCTGGATAAATTTTGTATTTTTATTAGAGATGGGGTTTCGCCACGTTTCCCAGGCTGGTCCTGAACTCCTGGCCTCAAGTAATCTATCTCACTCTCTCAAAGTGCTGAGATTATAGGTGTGAGCCACCGTCCCCAGCCAATAACTGAACAGATTACTTTTTACATATATAAGCGTATCAACCTTTACTGATCACAACAAATTTTTAACAGAATTTACAAAACTAAGATAGCCCAAAAGGGTTTCCATTACCAAGCCACACCTATAGGTAAAACAAAATATAATAAAAACTTGAGAAAATGGATATGTAAATTTTACTTTCAAAGGGATAAAACTTCTTCAAATAGAAAAATACCGAAGTATTATTATACTCACCAGTATTTTTGTGGCCTTTTAGAATATAAAGTGGCATTGGACTGTCCAGTGAGAAAATGCATATATTGTGGTCATTTCCACCAGTGGCAATTAGGCCATGAGGGTAGATGTCACTTGAGGGTATGATGCATACACAAGATACAAAATTGGAATGGCCACTCATACAGTGCATTTCTGTAAAGCCCCTGTTTGGACTGGAAAGACAAGATAATTAATAGATATATATCTGTACCCTGACTTAGCCTAGGACACAAACTGCCAAAGCACTCACTTTCATTTAGTGTCTAGACCAAACTTTAGAGTGCATACTATCTTAAGAATCCAT
Organism: Chlorocebus sabaeus; assembly: GCF_047675955.1. Taxonomy (NCBI): domain Eukaryota; kingdom Metazoa; phylum Chordata; class Mammalia; order Primates; family Cercopithecidae; genus Chlorocebus; species Chlorocebus sabaeus. The sequence continues at coordinate 56,060,599 of NC_132915.1, forward strand.
TGTTTTAAACTGAACCTTACATAATTCCCATGAACTACTATAGAGAATTACATTAGATTAAGAGAAGTTTGTTTAGTGTTTCATTGATAAGAATACATTGAAATAGAGAACCAGGGAAAAAGAAAGGGCAACAAATAATCATAACTGAATTTTTTCTCAATCTCCAGGTAATTAGTGACTGTTACCCTAAGAAATCCCTGGCTAAATGAAACATACGTGCAATTAAGATAATGAAATGTATTATTAAGAAGACCTAAATATAGTGACGACTTTTTCACATTACGAAGCATTGACTTAGTGCCCAGTAGTATGGTACAGTATGTGTTTCTACATAGCTAGAACATGGGTGGGTGTCAAATCTTTTGGCTTCCCTGGGCCACACTGAAGAATTGTCTTAAGCCACGCATGAAATATACTAACACTAATGATAGCTGATAAGCTAAAACAATTTTAAAAAAACCCACCTAATACAGAAATATGTAAATGGCTACAGTATATTATATAATATATAATGTTATATGTAATTATGTGTATCAAGGAACACAGTACATTAATAATTGCCCTGGGATTAAAATGATTACCAATTTGTTATCTGTATCAATCACTTAGCATCACTGCCTTACTTAACAAGTTCAACCAGCAGATTATGATTTCTGTGTGGAAAGCAATAAATTAGCTGCTGAGAGGGATAAAAAGAATTATATCCCTAACTCAGCTAAATAAAAGAGTTTGCAGTCTAGTTGAAGAAGATAAGACAAGTGCACATAAAGAGACAAGACTCCCAGATAGGCCGGGCGTGGTGCTCACGCCTGTAATCCCAGCACTTTGGGAGGCCGAGGTGGGTGGATCACGAGGTCAGGAGATGGAGACCACGGTGTAACCCAGTTTCTATTAAAAAATACAAAAAAATTAGCCGGGCGCAGTGGTGGGTGCCTGTAGCCCCAGCTACTCGGGAAGCTGAAGCAGGAGAATTGCGTGAACCCGGGAGGTGGAGCTTGCAGTGAGCCGAGATCATGCCACTGCACTCCAGCCTGGGAGACAGAGCGAGACTCCATCTCAAAACAAATAAAAAAAAAGAGACAAGACTTCCAGATAAAGACTAAACAAACTCATCTATTTTCACTTCCTTCCCAAATCCCACTAAAAACAATAAATAGTTACGTTTTTTAATAAAGCTTAAACCCACAAGGCCAAGGAGAATGAAAAAAGAAAAAAAAGACATGAACACAATTTGAATATTTAAAGCCTACAGAAAAGTAGTAAGGGCCAAAGGAGACCTGAGTCCTAGCAGACAGCAGGACAACCGAAGAACCAATTTACCAACAAAGGGCTTAAGAACTACAGAATATTCTGGGAAGTCGGCAGAGTCCGAAGCACCAGGTATCTGTCTTCCCACCTAGACAACAATGGTACTGGCAGAATCTGTCTAATGTAACTATTATGAAACTCTGCAGTGAATTGAAAGCTTGCAACTTCCAGGGGAAGTCTTGGATTGTAAATTGAGGTTAATTTTGATCAATGCCTGCTCTTGGCACAGTAGCAGTTACCCATACCTTACCCTTCTAGCCCCATGGCAGGCAGCCATGCATCTGTTCCCGGAGAACCTTGCTCACAGTTGTAGGAACTAGGGTTGGCAAAAAGGATCCTGTTCTCCAAATATCAGAGATCTGTTCTCTGATCACTGATTGCCTGCTTTGATCATAGAGCAACAACAAAGAGGCAGGCAGCCACTGTTGTTGCACCTCCCCACACTGATACAAGCCTCTACCTCTTGAGCTGAAGTGACTTTCAAGGGGATTTAAAAGGCTGATGCCCGGCCGGGCACAGTAGCTCACGCCTGTAATACCAGCACTTTGGGAGGCTGAGGTAGGCAGATTACGAGGTCAGGAGATTGAGACCATCCTGGCTAACATGGTGAAACCCCGTCTCTACTAAAAATACAAAAAATCAGCCAGGCGTAGCGGCAGGGGCCTGTAGTACCAGCTACTCGGGAGGCTGATGCAGCAGAGTGGCGTGAACCCGGGAGGTGGAGCCTGCAATGAGCCAAGATTGCGCCACTGCACTCCAGCCTGGGCCACAGAGCGAGACTCCATCTCAAAAATGAAATAAAATAAAATCAATCAATCAATCAATCAACTAAACACAAAAGAAGACAGTAATGCAGGAGATGAAGGACAAAAAAAACTTTAAGGCATATAGAAAACAGACAGCAAAATGGTATCAGTAATTACTTTCAATGTAAATGAATTAAACTCTACAGTCAAAAGACAGAGATTGGCAGAAACCATTTTAAAAAACATAATCCAACTTGGTGCTCTTTATAAGAGACTCACTTTAGATCCAAAGACACAAATATACTGAAAGTGATAGGATGAAACAGGATATTCCATGAAAATAGCAAACAAAAGAAAGTAGGAGTAGCTATATTAATATCAGATAAAGTTGACCTTAAATCAAAAAAAGAAAGAGACAAAGAAGGATATTATATATTAATAAAAAGTTCAGTGCAGGAAGAAGATATAACAATTATAAACATTTATGCACATAATATATAAAACAAAAACTGACATAATTGAAGTGATATATAGTTCTACAATAATAGTTGAAGACTTCAAAATCCCAATCTCAATAATGGATAGAATAATCAGACAGAAAACATGTAAGGAAAAAGAGGACTTAACAAAATAAATCAACTAGAACTAACAGACATACAGAATATGCTATGTGAAAACAAAGACACCTGCTACAGAAAAAATACGGCAATGCCTAGAAAAATTAAAAATAAAATTACCATATGATCCAGCAATTCCATTTCTGGGTATGTTCCCAATGGAAATGAAAGCAGGATCTTAAAGAGATATGTGTATAACCATATTCAAAGTAGCATTATTCACAATAGCTAAAATGTGACATCAACCTAAGTGTCCATCAATGGATGAATAAATAAACAAAATGAGGTATAAACATGAAATTTTATTCAGCCTTAAAAAGGAGGGAAATTCTGACATATGCTACAACATGGAAGAACCTTGAGGACATTATGCTAAATGAAATAAGCCAGTTATAAAAAGACAAATACTGTATGATCCCACTTATATGTGGAACTTAGAGCTGTCAAAATCACAGAGACATAAAGTAGAATGGTGGTTGCCAGGGTCTGGGGGTGGAGAGAATGAGGAGTTATTGCTTAAACAGGTACACGGTTTCAGTATAAAGGGAAAAAAAGAGTTAAAAGATGGATGGTGGTGATGGTTACACATTATGAATATACTTAATACCATCGAACTGTACACTTTAAAATGGTTAAGATGGTAAATTTTATGTTATGTGTATTTTCTCACAATAAAAAAATGCAGGAAAAGAATTAATAGCACTATATAACTCTAGAAATGAGGACAAAGAGGCAGGAACTAAGATAAGAAAGACTAATCGAAAGTCTTCAGAATCTAAAGTCTTCAAAGAAAGGTATCTAGTAGTAACCAATTTCAACTTGTTCACTTCATTTTAGTGGGTGTTGTTTTTGTTTTTTAATATGCTTTTGAAACTATTTTATCAATAAGTCCAGAGGAAGTCAAAAGAACATGTTTTAAAACCTGTATTATGTAAACCAGTAAATCTACCTGCTATGTGTATCCCTTAGCACTTCAAAGCATAGATGTTTGTGTGCATCTTCCATAGTGGTCTGTGAAGTTCTTAATGGCAGAATCCAGATTAGGTTCTTTGTATCTTCCCAAGTCCCTAGCATAATGTTTTACATGGTTAGCATTAAGTACTTCTTAAATTGATTTAAAAAAATACTTTAGATATTAAGACAAAAAAAAGGGGGGGAGGGGTGGGCAGGCAGCTAGACAACCCAGCCAGACAACTGTCCTGCTAGCACTCAGCGAAAGTCTGAAGCTTTTTCTTTAAAAAGGTGAAAATCTTTGAATGGGGGCACATAAGGATAGTTGAGTCTTGGAGTGTGAAGAACTGGAGCCCAAGACCACCAAAACAAAACCCTGGAAACCACACCCTCATCCTCCAGGCAGCAGATCAGCCCAATATAATGGTCCTACCAGATAACTCAACAGTAAAACTCACAACCAACAAGCCCCATTCAGGAGCACAGATCTCCCAGGAGCTTCTTAATTCTCTACCCATAAGGCTGAGCACACAATAAAGATTACCAGACATCTGGGGAAAGCCTCCAGCATGAAATACAGTGATCAAAACAAACAGAGACAAGAAAAAAACCAATCTGGAGGAAAACAGACCACTAAGGAGAAAATAAATTAAAACATTTTTTAAAATTGTCACTATCAGCCTTAGAGGTGTAAGACATTGCAATCATGAAACAGGACATAATTTCACAAAAAGTCAAGGCAACCTGCTAGAGATTATAGACAAGAAAAAAAAAAAAGAGAAAGTTAGAAAGCAAGTTCAGTATCTGAATAAAAATAGTTTCAGAAAAAAGAAGACAGAAAAAATAAAGAGAAAGCAGCCAAAGAATTAATTGGAATTAATTGAAGAACATTTCCCAGACTTTAGGGACATGAGTTTTCATAGTAAAAGGGCCCACCAATGGCCTGGAACAATGGATAGAAGTAGACTGCCTTCCAGAAAGAAAAAAAATAGTTCAAAAATCGGAATGGTTTCAGACTTCTCAACAGTAACACTAAAAGATGAAATAAAATGGATTCCATCACAATTCTGAAAGAAAATTATTTTAAAATTAGAATGCTACAACCATTCAAATAATCGTTCCAGTAGCAAGGCAAAATAAAACCACTTTCAGACTTGCAAGGTCTTAAAACATTTATTACTGATGCACTATGTTTCAGGAAGCTCCTAGAGGTTATGTTCCAATAAAGCAACAAGGAAGAAACCAACAAAGAGAAAGCTAAAGGATACTGACAGTAAAAATCCAACACACGAGGTTCAAAAAAGTTATTTTGTAAACAACAATGAAGGGAAACCCCAGGATTAGTTGTGCATCAGAGGTAGACAGACCAGGTCATAAAGTTTGCACTGTCAGGAAGACGAAATTGTAAAATATCCAATGTATCTAAATGCCTTAAGAGGTGATTTGGTAACGAACAAAGAATTTGAAGTTGAATCAGTGATAAATACATAGAAAGCTAAGCAAATGAAAACCAAAATAAAACAATTATTAGCCACATGGAGATCATAAAATTGTTGAGGAAGAGTTACAGATTATTCCACAGCTTAAATTGTAAGAGTCAGAGCACAGAAAAGATGGATATGTGATGGGGTGAGTGGCAGGCAGAAAGAGAGCTAAATTCTCATATTCTACAATAGGAACTAATAGATTACACCTTAAAAAATCTATTAATATAGATTAATATAATCAGATCCTGTATCTGAAGACGTGCCTTCAAATACGGGTCGTTTTTCAAAAGGCAAGGCAATATAAAGGCAAAGTTGCTGAAGTCTTATCTCACTCATCTCTCCCTACCCAGAAGTCAATGACAGACAGACTTGGGAAATGTAATTCAGCTTGAAGCTAGCTTATAGAGGTCTGAAGTAGTCTGAAACAATGGCATGTTGCTGGCTTAGTTCAATGCCCAACTAACAGATATGTCTCCATTCTGAAAGGTGTTCAGAAGGTCCAGAGACTTTCTGGGTTTTCAAAGGGCTTTTGTGAAAGACTAGGTACCTGGTTCAGTCTACTCTAAAACAGAACTATTTCCACCTCCCTAGAACTAACTTCCCCCATTATTCCCAGTCCATCTCCACATGAACCTTAGCAACAACATATATGGAAAGCAGTGGTAAATTTCATTTGTATTAGAGGTAGACAGACCAGGTCAGATTCAGTAAGAGGCAATTTGGTAACGAACAACGAATCTGAAGTTCAATCAGTGGTACTGATTCAAATTTACAGTGGTAAATTTCATTTACCACTTGGCTACATGGGAAAGCAAATTTCATTTACTACTTGGCTCCAAACATTTATAGTATTTCATTAACTTTATTAATATGCTGTTATGAGCTGGGAGTGCTGGCTCATACCTTTAATTCCAACACTTTGGGAGGCTGAGGCAGGAGGATTGCTATAAGCCCAGGAGTTTGAGACCATCCTCGGCAATCTAGTAAGACCCCCATCTCTACAAAAATAAATAAAAGTTAGCCAGGCATGGTGGTTCTCGCCTGTAGTCCCAGTTACTTAAGAGGCTGAGGTGGTGGGAGGATTGTTTGAGCCCAGAAGATTGAGGCTGCAGTGAGCAGTGATCATACCATTGTACTCCACCCTGGGCAACAAAGTGAGACCCTGTCTCAAAAAAAACAAAATGACACACATATTCTATTATGGCCTGAATGTGTCTCCCAAAGTTCATGTGCTGGAAACTTAATCTTTAATGCAACCATGTTGAGAAGTAGGACCTTTAAGAGGTGATTCGATCAGGAGGGTTCTGCCCCCATGAATGGATTAATGTCATTATTGCTTAGAGAGTGGCTTTGTTATAAAAGCAAGTTTGTCCCCCCATGCCTCTTGCTGTGTGCTCTCTCGCCCTTCCACCATGGGATGATGCAGCAGCAAAGAGGACCTCTCAAGATGCCGATACCTTGATACTGGACTTCCCAGCATTCAGAACTATGAAAAATAAATTTCTTTTCTTTATAACTTACCCAGTCTGTAGTACTCTGCTACAGCAACACAAAAGAGAAGACACGTATCATGAAATAAAAATTGTCAATATGTCAGACTTGAGGACACTTCTACAACACTAAAGGTGTGGTTGAGACACTTTAGTTGGCATCAATAGGAACTTAGTCACCTAATGACTATAAAACACTCTAACCCTGGGGTATCCAATCTTTTGACTTTCCTGGGCCACGTTGCAAGAAAAATTGTCTTTGGCCACGCATAAAATACACTAATAATTACAATAGCTGATGAGCATTTAAAAAAATCACAAAAAAAGCCTCATAATGTTCTAAGACAGTTTATGAATTTGTGTTGGGTCACTGTCAAAGTCATCCATGGGCCACAGGATGGACAAGTTTGCTAACCTAACCAGCTGGATATGAGAGACTAGATAATCTTATCTCACTACACACTAACACTGTAACTGGCAAAATGCAAGTTCTTCATCAGTGTTAGATAAATACATACAGGAATGAATTTTGAAAAACAAAAACAAAAAAATCATGAGTTCGGCCAGGCATGGTGGGTCACACCTGTAATCCCAACACTGGGAGGCCAAGGTGGGCAGATCATCTGAGGTCGGGAGTTCAAGACCAGCCTGACCAACATGGAGAAATCCCAGCTCTACTAAAAATACAAAATCAGCTGGGCGTGGTGGCACAAGCCTGTAATCCCAGCTACTTGGGAGGCTGAGGCAGGAGAATCGCTTGAGCCCCGGAGGCAGAGGTTGCAGTGAGCCAAAATCGTGCCACTGTACTCCAGCCTGGGCAACAAGAACAAAACTCTGCCTCAAAAAAAAAAAAAAAAGAAATCAATAGTTCAATGAAAAACAAAATCACTTTTCAAATAGAGAATCAGTTCAGCCCAAAGTTCTTCAAGTTCCTGGTAAGTACAACCACTCCAGTGATTAAACTCTTGTCAAACTAGTAGTCCCAAAAGTTTAATGACAGGATTCCACTATTAAATCAGGCATCCTTGACTATACTCCTTACTGCAATGGTTACATTCTACTGGGCTTATGCTTCTACTGGATTCCATTTTAAAGGTTAAAAACTTAATAACTCAAACAAGAAGTTAAATATTAGTGTTACTAAGTAGTTTTGGATATTATAGAATTTTAGAGTTAGAAGAGATTTTTAGAGATCATCTCATTCAATTCAATACAGGAATTTGCTCTATACTATACCTAGTCTAGCGGACCATCTTGTGTTGACTATACTACTTCAAAAGCCTCCAAACAAACCTACTTCTACACTTATCCCTTCCCAATCTATTCTCTATCATCAGCTAGCAGAAACTTCTCAACACGGAAATCAGATTATGTTGTTCCCTGCTTGAAACTATTTGAAGGCTTCCATTTGCAAACTCCATAACCTGGCTCTTGCCAGCCTCAAAGACCTGCCCTCAGCTCACAGCTAAATTCCTCCTGTTTGCTCCTCCCGCTGTCTGGAATGCTCTTCCAATTCAACCCTCCCCATTTGCTCTTCCACGACCAGCTCCATCCATCTCATGCTTCAAATGTCAGCTTTAAACAAACAACTCCTCAGAGAGGCTTCCTTTAATATCTCTCCACCTAATTATTAACTGTATGTTTTCTTCATATGTCAGTTTTTAATTATCTATTGGCTTGTTTTTTAATGTATCTTCCCCATCAGACTGTAAGAAAGCTCCAGAAAAACTGGCAACTTGTCTGTCTTTATTCCTCTCCAGTATCCCAAACAAACAGGAGGCACTCAATAGTTATCAACTGAATTTATGGATGGTGACTCAAATTCTGAAATTCCTAACAGTGGGAGAGCTACTAAATAACAAAATAACCTCAATTCTTCTTTCTGTGAACTGAAATCTGTCTTCTAATTCTTAAATATCCTGCTACAACCAGCCAAATCAGGGCTGAGCCCGTGAACTCAATCAGGACTGATTCCTAATCTTTTTTTTTTTTTTGGTTCGTGAACCCTTCTGACAAATCCTTTGAAGGTAATGAATGCTCCTTCTCCTCAAGAAACAACACATGCACAGAACAAAACATCCAAGAGGTTTCACTCCCTCAAGACCAGCACAGACCACAGACTAAAATTCTAACCTGGACGAGAAGAGGATTCAGCAATACAATTTTTGAGAACTAAAGTCTTCAAAAATTAAATTTTAGAGAAGACTACAGAGCATCTTCTTCGAAAATAAAAAAAAGGGACATGTCAGACGTCTTCAAATTACTTCACTTCAGAGGGTGCAATTGGAATCAGTAAATTTTCAAGTCTAAAAGAAACCTGGGAGATCATCGTCCAAAAACTGAAGGCCCAAAAGGTAGGAGACTGGTCTGCGGTCAAGTTAGCACAACAAGGCTGGTCTTTGGTCCCCCAAACCGGTGCTCTTTCCACTTAAATCTCGATGGTTTCTTACACAGAGTTTCAGTAGTCTGAGAATTGGAAGGGAGCAGAGAGCAGAGGGAAGACTGGGGGGAGAGAGAGACAGCAGGATTGACAGGGAAGGGTCACTCTCTTTCCACTCTCCGGGAAGCGTGCAACACAGCCGGGGGCAACCTGGGGGCAACTCCCAGGGCTCACCTGTCTGGGGCCCAGAGGCGGGTGGTGCGGTCTCGGGACACGGACACAAAGGCCCCCGGCGGAAAGGGGCAGCACACCAGGCCCCGTACGTCCAGCTCGTGGCCCCGGAGCGAGCAACTCAGCCGGTACCTGGTGGCGCCGCTCGTCATGGCCAGTGTCTGTCGGGCGCCCGGTGCCCGGGTACTGCGCAAATCCAGTCCGTAGGGGCGACTCGGAGAGCGCCGGGTCGCGGCAGGAGAAGGGCCTGTAGGTAAGTGGCGGCCGGAGACCGGAAGAGCCCGAGAGCCGGTATGGAGGGCGGCTGGGAAGGGGCGCGCCGAGCGGGCCGAGTGACACAGCAAGCCTGACAGGCACACCGGAATTCATCATCGGCCTCAGCCCTCCATGACGCAGAGTGTGTGCGTCCCGACAGCTGACGGCGATGTGGAGCTGAGCTCGCTTTACTCCTGGGCTCGAGACTCCCCGCCGAGGAAGAGAGAAAGAGCCCCGCCCTGCCACCAGGACGCCCGACCCGGGGATCCTTCCCAAACCCAGATCTCTTCCGACTCCGGGCCCAACCGTTTGTCGTAATTCGGGACGCGGGCCGGGACTACAACTCCCATAATGCCGCGCCAGTTGGCGTGGACGTCCAGCGCGCCGAATCCGGATATTTTAAGCCTGAGTTCTTCGCGCTGGGCTTGGCGGAATGGCTGAGATTGTTTGGTGTCTACTCTAAGGTCATCCTCACCTCTTTTCCCTGATAATCTCGAGGTTTTTACAAGTTAACTGTGCTTTTCAATTAAAACGAGAAAGCTTGAGGCCAAATTGGGAACTATTAATCACTGAACTATTCCTCCGTTTCAAGTTATCCGAATCTCCTACCCCCTATTGTCAAATTTACAAACAAATACAGTGGTCCAAGTCAATTTTTTAAAGGTATAACTACTTTTTTCTGGCGACTTGTTAAAAAGTAGATTCTGATTCAGTAGGTCTGGGTTAGAGCCGAGATACGTATTGTTAACAAGCCCCCCGCCCACCCACCCGTGGTGCTACTTGCTGGTGATTATCAGATCTTACTGAGTACCAGGGTCAACATGACCTCTTTACTTTGTTTCCCTCCCATCCGCTATTCTCTCGCATCCAACTACACTTTTCTACAAACCTTTCTAAATTGCTAAGCCCAATTCACACTTTTCTGATTTCTCCCCTCCTAAAACTCCCACTCTAGGTTTGGAATCACTTTTCTCCTGGTTTGGGAGATCATTCTTGAAATGTTGCCTTTTGATACTTCTTTGCTACCATATCCCCTCCCTGGGTGGATTATTTACTACTTTGCTTATTTCTAAAGCTGTATTCCCATATTGTCTTTCAAACTCTAGATCTGTATTTCTAGCTATCTGTTAGAAATCTCTACCAATTAGTCTTACTTAAATTATTTCAACTTTTCTTTAGCCTTTCTACCCGTTCTCTCCAGCCAATCCTACACATTAAAATGTATTTGTGAAATACACGCTTTATTGTTTTTTATCTGCTTGACGACCTCTGATGGCTTTCCATTTTTTGTTGTTGTTGTTTTTTGTTTGTTTTGTTTGTTTGTTTGAGACGGAGTGTTGCTCTGTTGCCAGGCTGAGTGCGGTGGCGCTATCTGGGCTCACTGCAACCTCTGCCTCCCGGGTTCAAGCGATTCTCCTGCCTCAGCCTCCCGAGTAGCTGGGACTACAGGAGCACGCCACCACCCCCAGCTAAATTTTGTATTTTTGGTAGAAACGAAGTTTCACCATGTTGGCCAGGCTAGTCTCAATCTCTTGACCTCGTAATCTGTCGGCCTCTGCCTTCCAAAGTACTGGATTACAGGCGTGAACCACCATGCCCGGCTGGCTTTCCATTCTTAAGTACAGCATTACATAGGGCCTTTCACACAATCTCCCTAATCTGTTTTACTTGATTCATCTCCCTCTGTTATCTCTCTTATTCTAGCCATTTCGAATTTGTCACCATTCCCTGAACACATTATACTGTATGCTGTCCATGTCTCTATGCTCTTTGTACCTGCATTTTTTTTTTAACTTAGAATTCCACTTTCTCCATCTGTCATAGTTCAACACCAGTTTATCTTCTGGTTTCTTCTAGTTCCTCTGGGGAACCAATGCAGTTTTATTTGTTGTCAATATAGTATTTACTGCATTCTACTATATTCTTTTATGTCTGTCTTTTCTACCGGACTACATTTTATTATTATCAAGACCTTTTATTTTACATGAATCTTAACCATCTAGTTTACTGCCTCCTATATAACAGGAAATGTTTTTCAACTTTGTATAGTATTCAGTTTACCAATTTTCACAGTCTCTCATTTAGTTCTCACAATAACCCTGCAAGATAGATAGTATTATTATTCCTATTTCACACATGAAGAATTTGCCTCGTTTAAAAAATGTTAATTTGGAGGCCATTAGGTTGAGATAGCTCCAGCTCTGGAGCCCAACTCAATGTAAACAGTAAAATGAAACTTAAGCTTAACTAACAGAAACAGACAAACCTCTAACTATGGACTTTCTACTTTAACCAATCAAGTGAGTATATTTTCTTGGTCTTGCTTCCACCAACCCTTTATAAAAGTTTTCGCCTCATGCTGTAATTGCCCAACTGTGTTCTTACCTGCTGCCTTCCAAAAAACCAATGCACTGAGAACTACAAATGTTGCAGCAGGGAAAGATGAATAATCACAGGACCAGCCGAGCGAGGAGGATGGGAGATATTTCTCAAATCCACCTCCAAGAATGTAGAGGCTAGGTTTTTAAAGGATCAGTTGGTGGGCAGGAGGCTAGGAAATGGGAAATGCTAATTGGTTGGGTCAAGGATGAATCACAGGAGTGTCAGAACTATCTTCCTGAACCTGAGTCATTTCTGACGAGTGGGGTTCACAGGTCCAGGTTGTGTCTGTTGGTCTGCCAAAATGCTAAATTTGAAAAATATCTCAAAGACCAGTTAATTAGGTTTCACAATAGTAATGTTATCTGTAGGAGTAGTTGGGGAAGTTACAAGTCTTGTGACCTCTGGTTACATGACTCCAGAGCAGGAGGCTCTATAGAAAAGCAAGCTAATTATTCTGGGCGAGGTGGCTCCGCCTGTAATCCTACAACTTGGGAGGCCGAGGCAGGTGGATCACGAGGTCAGGAGATTGAGACCATCCTGGCTAACACAGTGAAACTTTGTCTCTACTAAAAATACAAAAAATTAGCTGGGCATGGCGGCATGCACCTGTAGTCCCAGTTACTCAGGAGCCTAAGGCAAGAGAATCGCTTGAACCTGGGAGGCAGAGGTTGCAGTGAGCTGAGATAGTGCCACTCCACTCCAACCTGGGCGACAGAGCAAGACTCTGTCTCAAAAAAAACAAAAAACAAAAAACAAAAAAAAACAGTGAAATATGAACTTCATCTTTAAGGATGGTTATCAGCTTCTAAATCACATTTGTCTTGCCGGTCCTGTAGAACATTATAGAAAATGTTTCAAAGCTAATACATTTCAATATCCCAAAAGATAATTGCTGTTTTCAAGTTTTTGGTGCCCAAAAAGGAGAAAAACATTCTTCTAGTGCTAATACATTTAGTAAGCTTTTTTCTTGGCTTTTAATATGTTTTTTGTTAAACATTTAAGGACACTTTATCCTTTCTTTTCATATGCTTTGAAATATTGTCTAGATAATTACATAATTCATTGAAAGATGGCTAACGTGAATATTCATTATGATTTTTATTGTCCCCTTATTGAAAGTTTATTTTTTTAACTTTTTTTTTTTTGAGATGAAGTCTTACTCTTGTCGTCAAGCTAGAGTGCAGTGGCGCAATCTTGGCTCACTGCAACCTCTGCCTCTCGGGTTCAAGCAATTCTCCTGCTTCAGCCTCCTGCGTAGCTGGGATTACAGGTAGCTGTCACCACACCCAGCTAATTTTTGTATTTTTAGTAGAGACATGTTTCACCATGTTGGCCAGGCTGGTCTCGAACTCCTGACCTCAGGTGATCCACTCGCCTTGGCCTCCCAAAGTGCTGAGATTACAGGTGTGAGCCATTGTGCCTGGCCAAAAGTTTATTTTTAAAAAGTATTAATAATGCATTCCTTGGTCTAAAATTCAAAAGATGTAAAGGATGCACATTTTCAAACCCTAACCACCCAGTTTTTCTCTCTGGAGGCTTCTCAGTTTCATGTGTTGTTCCCAAAGATTGTTTATACAGATGCAAGAAAATGTTAGCATTGAATACTTATTCACCTTAGTTTATATATCTTGGAAAACTTTCCATATTGTATGGGAAGAAGAAAACTTTTCCTCTACCCTGTCATGTTCACTATTCAAGGGCCTACGAGTTAAACTGACAAAAGACAGACTAACAGGAGAAAAATATCAATTTCTTATGCATAAAACAGCCAACAAAAGCAGCAGCTGGCTAGTCAAATGGTTAAACTTTAAGGCTTACATAACTAAGTAGGGAAAATGGTGGGGGAGAAACAGCTTTTACAGGGAAAAATAGAAACACTGACTTTTAGGAGAACAAGTAAGAAAGTCTGTGTTCATCTATATGGTTAGGAGTGGTGTTTCCAGCTTCTTCAAGGCCATAAGTTAGGGGATTTATGGTAGCATCATTCCCCAGAAATTTTGCTTTTAGTCAGATAAGGAACTCTCTGGCACAATCTTGGCTCACTGCAAGCTCCACCTACCAGGTTCATGCCATTCTCCTGCCTCAGCCTTCTGAGTAGCTGGGACTACCGGCACCTGCCACCACGTCTGGCTAATTTTTTGTATTTTTAGTAGAGACGGGGTTTAACCATGTTAGCCAGGATGGTCTCAATCTCCTGACCTCATGATCCACCCGCCTTGGCCTCCCAAAGTGCTAGTATCACAGGCATGAGCCACCGCGCCTGGCCAAAATATTTTTATACCAGCTCTGGGGTTCGTAGTCAGCCTCTGCAATATCAGTATACAAGGGGCATCGTTTTTTATAGATGGCCAAATTTCATGTGATTTTATGACTGTAGCATTATTAATTCAGTGTTGTTTGATTTTTTTCCTATTCTTTCTCTGTAACATGCACTGCTCAAAGAAATAACCTTGGACAATGAGCATATGTCATTTATATGTATGAATTCAGTGTGAATATGTGCTGACTTCTTGGAAGTGGAGTTACTAGGTCAAAGGACATGTGCATTTGGATGTCTATAGCCATCTTCTTTCAATAGACACTCCTACCAGTGTATCCAAAATCTTAGTTGATGTACCTATTCACTAGTAAGTTCACTAACTTTTCTCTATTTTATAGTAGAATAACTTAATGATATCACTCCTCAAAGTTTCTTTTCTTTTTTCAAATTCATTTTTGTTTTCATTTTCTGTAGGGGGGTGTGTCACTATGTTGCCCAGGCTGGTCTTGAACTCCTGGCCTCAGTGACCATCCTGCCTTGGCCTCCCAAAGTGTTGGGATTAGAGGCATGAGCCACCACACCTGGCCAAAAAGTTTATTTTCTTAAAAAACCTACACACATCCTACAAAGACATTTTTGAGTTATTTTGTTAACGTTTTTCTTCTGTGCACCCTGGGCTACATAAGCATGACTGGCCATATTCAGTACCACGTGGTATCCTCTTCATTGGGTCTTATTGCCCCTGACTCTACTGAGTACCCACTTGCCCCCTTCCCTACTCTGTCATTCTCCCTTTAAAACATCCAATCACTGCTGTATAAATCAAGGTTGAATTCCTTTCACATTGGACTATTTTCCCTATTGCAGTAGTAAATTATGGATAAAAATGTGTCCTTACTGTCAGGGTTTGTTATCTTTGACAACAAAAGTAAATATATAACTGCAAGTTATAATGAGTGATATGTAGTGTTAAAATAATGAAATTGGAGGTCATTAGACTGAAGTCGCTTTAATGCACTGAGTTCCTACATAGGGAAACAAACTTAAAATGGAATCACAAGTGGCCAACTAGTCATCAGTTATATTGTCTTGAACTTGCCACAAGAACAGTCAAAATAAGGCAACTGCTCAAACTTTAACCAATCAAATAATTTCTTTGCTATGCTCTGCATTTACTCTCTGAAAGCTTTCAGATACCTCTAGAGGAGCCCCAAACCACTTATGATTTGGAGCTGCCCAATTCATGAATTGCTGTCTGTTCAAACAAGCTCTTTAAAATTTTAATGTTCCAAAGTTTACCTTCTAACAGGAATAGTACAGGGTGCACTGAGGACATATAATGAAGTGGGAGACCAGAAGGAGTTGGAGCACTAATCTAGTATGGACTGTCAGAGAAGAAGACCTCTCTAATAAAAGACATTTGGGTTAAGACTTGAATGATGAACAGTGAAAAGTAGAGGGACAAAGATTCCAGGAAGAGAGAATTGCAGTGAAAAGGACTAGAGACAGAAAGGAATTTGATACACAAGTAGTCTTACAATAAACTTACAATTTGACATAACCTGATTACTAACCAAATTATAACTTGATATAACCTAATTACAATTTGATATAACCTTAAAAGCAACAGAACCTAATACATAATGATCCAAAGTCAAATAAGATATGGTGCCTACTCTCAGGAAGCTCAGAGGCGAATAAGTGATATGTATTCCTATTCTCTATTCCTTTTTCATCATGAAAAAGATACGGGGACGGGGATCAATACTTATTACCCAAATGAGCTTAAGCGTATTATTTAATCTCTTTAAAACTTGGATAATAGTATCTGTTCTGCCAATTTCAATTGTTAATATCTGTCAGGGTCCTTAAGTGCAAGAAACAGAAATCATCTATAAATGATATAAAAGCTGAAAATGAATTTATTAAAGGACATCAAGCAGCTCACAGACTCTCCCAGAAGCTGAAGAAACAAGCTAGAGGTTCTCCTCCCAATAAAGCCTCTGGGTACCAACACTGCAGCCTGCACCAACACACTGATGCTGGACGCTGGTTGCTGGTGATAGAACTTTGCAGTCTTGGAAACGATGTAGTTACTGTGGCTGTCACCCTTACTTCAACAGACTCTCTGAAGTCCTGCTTCTGGTTGTCATTCAAGTTTGAGTTGGGTCCACCAAATTAGATTGGAGAGTCTAGCAAACAATAATACTCATGTCCCAGTAATAAGGAAGACTAGGAAAGCCAGTATCTGTCACTTCCAGTTCCTGTAAGGGTGTTTGGGGACAAGGTAAGGGAGAAACTCTGCCAAAAGGATGACAAATGGCCACTGCAAATAGGGTGGGCTCTAATGAGATAATTATATGAAAATGTTTCACAAACTAAGAGGGAATTCAGCCACATGACATAATCTCATTTTGTACTGATTTTTAACTCCTTGAGGGCAGGCAAGTTGGAAATATGTGTAAAATAATGTGAAAATCCCAATACATATGCAATCACATTTAAGCTCTATCTATGAAGATTGGAAGGAAACATACAGTAAAAGTTATTTTATTAGAGAAGTGGGATTTGAGATGAAGTAGTTCTTAAAAAAAAAAAATACACACACACACTTTCCATTGAATTCAGTCTTCCCCACAAACTTGGATCCAAATTCTAATGAAAGGAAGCTTAAAGACACAAAGCTTCTGGTGAAATGAGGAACAGAACAGTTGGTGCCAGAATCGCATCCATACGTCATGATGCATTGTGTACGCTATGCAGTCCTAATAGGGAGGAAAACTACCACTAATTAGGAATTTAGAAAATTGCACAGTGCTGCCTACCACGTAATAACTTCAAATGTAACCTGTTACACGTTAGCCGACGTGAGGTTACATAGGGACATAGCAAAACTCGCTAGAGTTACTTCAGGTGAGGCACACAGAGGTTGCTCTGATTATCAAGAAAAGCAAACGTTCACATAAAACGTTTTCCGGCCGCCCCGCTCTTTCCCACTTCTTCCAAAAATCTCTGAAGAGTGGTGAAGAAACAAACATCAGTCCTCCATTCTCGCGAGAGCTCCGCGTGTAACCAGCGGCTGAGGCGGAGGATTGGTCACGCAGGATGAGGAGGCTCCGCTATCCCGCCCCCGTTGCCGGGATACGCTGCGGCGCACGGCCGCTAGTGGGTAGGCCTGAGAGCCGAGGAAAACTGCGCGTGGGCCTCAGAAAGAAGTTATAGGGCACACGCGAGTCGGGCGACCGCCCCCTTTCCGCGCCGGCGGAGGTGAGAAACCCCGGGTCCCATCTCTTCCTCCCTCCCTCCCATGTCTGTTCTCTTGCCTTGGAGATGCTGATCCGCTCCAAACAAAACAAATTCTAACTCTGGGTCTTAGCTGTTACTGTCGGGCCAGGCATGTACCAATTCTAGTCGGGCGAAGGGTGAGAACAGACCTCCTCCAACAGCCCAACCCGCCCCCCTACTACCCCACTCCCCGCAGGAGACCCGCCAAGCACAGAGCGGAGGGAAGGACCACGATGGGCTAAAGGATTTTAGTCAAAGAAATAGATTTCTACCTGTTACAGTGGAAGGGATTTATTTCTGTCTGTTGATCACAGTGCGGGCAGTTAGCAACTTTCCACTTTTTCACGTGTGAGAACGGTTGACTTAGGGAGGATAATGACAGAATAATAATTAGATGCCAGATGTTTTAAATTTAATACTTATCTTCACAACAGCTCTGCAAGGTAGAGCTTATTGTCACCCTTCTGTTTTACAGAAGATGAAATCCTGAGGTGCTAAGTAAGGTGGCAAGATTATGCAGCTGCTAACTTTGTCAGCACTAGTTTGTATCGCTAATTTTTCTGGATCGAAAGGCCAGGCTGCCTCTCTGATTGTGTGAATAACTGGAAATTGTGTGACTCTTTGATTGAATAACCCCGGAGTTAGTGGTATATTTGTTGCTAATGCCCCCCTCTTAATCCGACTGGTAATAATATAATGGTAAGCTTGTTTTTTGTTTTTTTGTTTTGTTTTGTTTTGTTTTGCGACAGTAAAGCGGTGGAAAAGAAAATTGGGTGAAATTTCTGTATGTTGTACATTTTCTCAAAGTTAACAGGAAACCTACAGTAATATCTTTTCCACTGGAAAGAGATGTTTATTGTACTCGTTTACTTGTGGAAAAACCATTTTGATCATACACCCTGTCTTTCTTTTCAGTCATTTCATGAAATTACTTTTTCCATTTGAAATTCTTTTGCTTTCTACATAGAGTTCAAAATGGCAAGGAATTAGAATCAGGGAGCTAGTGGGGTCAGGAAGATTGGTGTGAACATATTCAAATGAGAGATCTGACTGGAAATTTCAGATAAACAATTGAAAACTCAAAATTGGTGCCCAGTTGAAAAAGGGCAGAACTGTAGACATTGGTTAGTGAGCCAGGCACATAGTTGGAGTTACAAAGATGCATGATTGTAGAAAGAATAGAAGCAATCCAAGGACTGATTATGAATAATGCTAAGAAAAGTCAGAAAAGTAGTACTGGACATACAGTGTAGAAACAGAGAAATCATTTTAGTCCAACACACGCTTTGTTTGCTTTTTAACAATTTAGTAAATTTTTGTAATTGGCAATACCTTTATGTAGGAGGAAATTTAAAAGGTACAAAAGAGAACAACGTTTTTGCTTGTCACTGAGACAGATGTTGGGGATATAAAGATGATTAAGATTCAGCTCTTGCCATAAAGGGCAAGAAATACTTAAGCGGATCATTTCAAGTGGTGTGATAGCTTCTGGAATTAAGAAATACACAGGATGCATGGTAGCACATAGAACAGGTCTATACACTGAATTTGAAGAAGACGAAGATTCCAAGACCAGTTATGGACTGGTCATGGAAGGATTCCCTGAGAAAGTAACAGGCAAAATGTGTGTTAGGCAAGGGGACCACTTAAGAGGCTGGTATAATAGTCCACTTGAGTCAGTAATGCCCTGAATTGGCCAGTGCTGTAGGAATAGAGAGTAAAGTACCTGTTAAACACTTATTAACAAAATCAGTAGAACTAAACAAAACAAACTCAGTAGAACTATGTGATCAGCCATGGGAAGTGAGGGAGAGGGAGATATCAGGGACTAAGTTTCTGACTTCTGTGACTAGGAGGTGATACCAAGAGGAAGGACAGATTTTGCAGAGCTGATAATGAGTTTGGATTATGTATGTTTATTTTGAAATATTTAGACGTCTAAGTGGAGATACTATTATTTGGATATAAACACCACAAACTGAGTGCTAAAATAAGGGCTGGACATATGAAATTGTGTGGAATCAGTTATTAATTGTTAAAACCCTGAGTGTGGATAAGTGGGCCAAGGAGAGTTTAGAGAGAGAGAAGAAAAAGATGGTGGATGGTATCTTAGAAGATGCTCTATATAAGCATTTCTGTCTCAAGGAGACAGAAAGAAGAACCAGAAGAGAGGGAAGTGTCATGGAGATGTTTCATATAAATGTGGATACCAGTAAAGTAGGATGACATTTACATCACTGGCAGTATTGGCAATGGTCATTTGAATCAAACAGTAGCAATCCAGGAGATAGTGGAAACAAAGCAGTAGAAAATGGTGGATATAAGCTATTCTTTTTTTTTTTTTTTTTTTGAGACGGAGTCTTGCTCTGTTGCCCAGGCTGGAGTACAGTGGCTCGATCTCGGCTGACTGCAAGCTCCGCCTCCCAGGTTCACACCATTCTCCTGCCTCAGCCTCCCGATTAGCTGGGACTACAGGTGCTTGCCACCATACCCGGCTAATTTTTTGTATTTTTTAGTAGAGATGATGTTTCACCGTGTTAGCCAGGATGGTCTCGATCTCCTGACTTCATGATCCACCAGCCTCAGCTTCCCAAAGAGCTAGGATTACAGGCGTGAGCCACTGCGCCTGGCCGGATATAAACTATTCATAAGAATTTGGCTGCATAAGGGAAGGATATATGGGACAGTTAGATAGAGGTGGTTGCAGGGTCAAGAAATAAGTCTTTGAAGGTAGAAAAGAATTGAACATGGTAACAGACTGAAGGAAAGGAGAAAGTTTAAAGATATTGGTAGCAGTGAGCGTAATGCCACAAAGAAGGTAGGATCAAGGGTAAATCAGAGTAGAGATTGATCTTGAATGACAGAAGGAATGGCTGTTGAGATAGGAGGGCAGAATGGATGTAGAGAAGTTTATGTGCCCCAAAGGTGATGGAGTTCAAGTTGTAATTTTCTTAAATGAGTCATCTGCTAAGAGTGGCAGGAACAGAGATCGAAAAGTAGTTAAGGATGAGAATTATCAAGTAGAGAAGTATCTTAACAAGGCTAAACACTTTCTGAAATGAGGGTCCAACTAAGATTTGTGACTATCACTTTGCAGTACCCCAGTCTGTACAGTTGTATGATTTCCACCAGCAATGTTCAGCACTTCAGGTTGGATGTGGAGAAGGGTTTCTGATTTTGCCAGATGGGTGGAGAAGAGTTCCAGGATACAAATTATTTGATGGTGCTCATGAGACACTAATTTCATGAGAGAAGGAGGAGAGTTCTTAACCACCCTTGTCAGGGTATCACTAGTGACTTCTTGGATGGGGACTCCATTGGATATTTCAGTTTTCATCTTACTTGAATTTCCAACTGTAAATGGCATGGCTTGTTCCTGCCTTCTCTTGGCATCTCTGACATACACTCCTGGTTTTTTTCTTTGCTTTCTGGGCCTTAATTTTCATTCTCTCATACTAGATTTTCCTCTTCTGTGTGATCTGTATGTATTGATGTTCCTCAGGACAATCTTGGGCACTATTCTCTTTTTCTCCATATTCTCTCTCTAGATAAGTATCTTCATAACTATTTTATATGACCTACAATAGGACATACATTTTTATATTGTAGCCTAGTAAACACATATGTGTAAATCTATGTAAATATAGCTGAAACAAAAATTTACTGAAACAATGTTTACCCTTCGTATGTTCAGTGAACTCTTTTTGTTTAAATTTTATTTCACATTTTAGTATCTTGGTCATAACCTGCAAAATTGTTTTCAGAACTCACTAATGGATGTGACCAACAATTTGAAAACTACTACTCTAAATTATGAGACAATTTTAAATAATATTATATTCTGATGAATAAAGGAGAGGGCTGATAAACTGGGAGAAAATGAGTGAATTAAGGAAATGGTTTAAAGGCAGGTGTAGCAGGAATGAAGATGAGAAAAGGGTAGAAGGAGAGAAGACCTAAGAATAGAGTATTTCAATTAAGATGTTTGAGATGAAGCAATTCCAGATGATGACAAGCTCCATGTATTGCCGTGGCTATGAATGACTGAAATGGAGTTAAGATCATTGCTAAAGTTGAGATCAGGGAACTGTGAAGCTGCAATGTTAGGTATTGGATCTAGTATCCAAATGGAAGTCATCCAGGCTGATGGTGAGATTGGAATAGAGAAGCTGTGAACTAGGTACAAAAGACTTTAGTAAAGAAAGAGGAGAGATTAGGAAGTCACTAATTACCAGCAACCAGGAAAGATCAAGGCAATATTGTTGCATTCATTGATCCTCAGAGGAAGTGAATCTTGTTTATTTTAAAAAAAATTTTTTTTTTTTCAGGGATGGAGTCTCGCTCTGTCACCCAGGCTGGAGTGCAGTAGTGCAATCTCAGCTCACTGCAAACTCCATCTTCTGGGTTCACACCATTCTCCTGCCTCAGCCTCCCGAGTAGCTGGGACTACAGGCACCCACCACTACGCCCAGCTAATTTTTTGTATTTTTAGTAGAGACAGGGTTTCACTGTGTTAGCCAGGGTGGTCTTGATCTCTTGACCTCGTGATCCACCTTCCTCGGCCTCCCAAAGTGCTGGGATTACAGGTGTGAGCCACTGCGCCTGGCCTCTTGTTTATTTTTTTAAAGGTATGGAAGAATATTTTGAAAGTGACATTCAGAAGCAAGAAAAGTGCCACCTCCTTTGCTTTAAAAGAGGACAGGAAGCTGAACCAAATGGACTACTGAAAGTGTTACTCTCAGTGGAATCCAAGATTCTGTTAAAGTTAAGAAAATAGAAAGTATTTGTAACAAGATTCAGAATATAAGAGAGTTAATTGTGGACCAGAAAATGCAGAGAAAAGATTAAGAGCAAAGAAAGATGTTGGCTGTGACAGGAGAGAAAACTTACCAGAGTATAGGATGAGAATACTAAAGAAATAGATAATTACAGGGGCTTGCATTTTGGTAAGATAATAGAAAGATGAGGAAGGAATGTTGCAAGAAATAATCTCATAGTTCTAAATGGAGCACAATGTCAAATTTGAGCAAAGTTAACCTTGTAGTGGTACACAGAATGGCAGCTTGCAAGAACAATTGTGAATTAAATGTAAGTGTATGATGGGTCATTATTGTCTTGCTAGAGAAGACATCAAAGGATTGAACTGTTTATTGCTTCCAAACAGTGATTAAAGTAAAGAAACAATGGCCAGCAATCACAAATCTTCAGCAGCTCGCCCTGTTTCAAGAGGTGGAGTTGGATTAACAGGAAGGCCTCCTTCTGGGATACGACCCCTATCAGGAAATATTCGAGTGGCAACTGCAGTAAGTTTGAAACAAATCTATTTACTTTGGGAGGCCAAGGTGGGAGGACCACTTGAGTCCAGGAGACTGGGGCTTCAGTGAACTAAGATCATGCCACTGCACCCCAGTTGGTGAGTTTTTGACTTTCCACCCCAAAAAATCTGTTGAATGCTTGTGCATATATTGTGGTAGAAGTTGGAAATCCCCTTTGTAATAAGAGATTCTACTTTGTTGTTTCTTTATTTCATAAGCATATTATCAAACATGTTTGGGTTTTTTTTTGGAAAGCATCTGGAAATGTAAATGTGGAAGAATGTTTGAAAGACGCTCTGGGAAGAAGATGCCTGCTCCTGCAGATACTCAATTTAAAGCTGCAATAATTTTAGTTGAATAGTGTATTGGGGCCAGAATAAAATGAAATGAATAGACCAGAAATAGAATCAAGCATATAAGAATTTAGTTAATGATTAATGTGGTATTTCAGATTAGTTGGCAAAACATGGAGTATTCAATAGAACATTTCAATAATTATTAAACCATTTGTTTGAAAGTATTTTTAATCCTCTCTTATACCTTTTGTCAGGATTTTACATAGTTTAGAAACTTGGTATTTCAAAAATGAAACCATAAATGTAGTAGAGGAAAATGCTGGCAAGTATTTTGTATACACTTGATATGGACTAGGCTTTTCTAAAAATGACAGAAATAACAAGTACTGAAAAGGAAAGCATTTTTATTATATATCTGAATTTATGAAAAATAAAACACCATAAAAATTAAAAGAGAAATGACACCTGGTAAAAACATTTATAATATGTATACCATATATAGGATCAGAATCTCAAAAAGTAAACTTTACTTTTTTTTGAGACAAGAGTCTTGCTCTGTCGCCCAGGCTGGAGTGCAGTGGCATGATCTTGGCTCACTTTAAGTTCTACCTCCTGGGTTCACGCCATCCTCCTGCCTCAGCCTCCCAGGTAACTGGGACTATGGGCACCTGCCACCACGCCTGGCTAATTTTTTGTATTTTTAGTAGAGACAGTGTTTCACCGTGTTAGTCAGGATGGTCTCGATCTTCTAATCTTGTGATCCTTCCACCTTGGCCTCTCAAAGTGCTAGGATTACAGGCGTGAGCCACCGTGCCCAACCAACTCTGCTAATTTTTAAGTGCTCTTTCTGTATTAAGACTACAAGCCTTATGTCCAATCAAAATTTCATGACATTTCTTTTGAGGCTGGGGTAATATTATAAAACTATTATAAAACTCATCTAGAATAATACAAAAATAAGAAAAAGTACAATACTCTAACGTAAAATATATGATAGACAATGAGTGAAACAATATTCTGATTGCCACAGTACCTGGAAATAAACTCTAGTGAATGTTAAAGAACTTAATATAGGAGAGTGTGTCATAAATAGTGAATCAATAAGAGAAACAGCATATGAGGAAAAGTTAGATGAAGTTTATGGGTTGATATTCTAAGCAGGATATCCTGTAAAGATAATTATTACATTTTCATTATCATTATAATGTAAAAATTGGGAAATAGGCAACGGCCTGATGTTGGTGGAGGGAAGCAGGCCTAGGCTGGGTGAGGAGGCAAGGTTCTGAGGGGACAGGCTGACAAGGAGGACCAGAGGCCCCCGGGGGAGCACGGAAGGAGAAGATCTGCCTGTGGGTTTCCATTGCCCAGCTCCTGCCCACACTCCCACCTGGTGCCCTGACCAGAGTCAGCATGCCTTTTGAGCAGAGGAGTCAACACTACAAGCCTGAAGAACGCCTTGAAGCCCGAGAAGAGGCCCTGGGCCTGGTGGGTGCGCAGGCTCCTGCTACTGAGGAGCAGGAGACTCCCTCCTCCTCTTCTACTGTAGTAGAAGTCACCCGGGGGGAGGTGCCTGCTGCTGAGTCACTGGGTCCTCCCCAGAGTCCTCAGGAGCCTCCACCCTTCCCACTACCATCAGCTACACTCTCTGGAGCCAATCTGATGAGGACTGCAGCAACCAAGAAGAGGAGGGGCCGAGCGCCTTTCCTGACCTGGAGTCCAGCTTCCAAGCAGCACTCAGTAGGAAAGTGGCTGAGTTGGTTCATTTTCTGCTCCTTAAGTATCGAGCCAGGGAGCCAGTCACAAAGGCAGAAATGCTGGAGAGTGTCATGAGAAATTGCCAGTACTTCTTTCCTTGATCTTCAGCAAAGCCTCTGATTCCTTGCAGCTGGTCTTTGGCATCGAGCTGATGGAAGTGGACCCAATTGGCCACTTGTACATCTTTGTCACCTGCCTGGGCCTCTCCTACGATGGCCTGCTGGGTGACAATCAGATCATGCCCAAGACAGGCCTCCTGATAATCCTCCTGGCCATCGCAAAAGAGGGTGACTGCGCCCCTGAGGAGAAAATCTGGGAGGAGCTGAGTGTGTTGGAGGTGTTTGAGGGGAGGGAGCACAGTATCTTCGCGGATTCCAGGAAGCTGCTAACCCAAGATTTTGTGCAAGAAAACTACCTGGAGTACTGGCAGGTGCCCGGCAGTGATCCTGCATGCTACGAGTTCCTGTGGGGTCCAAGGGCCCTTGTTGAAACCAGCTATGTGAAAGTCCTGTACCATATGCTAAAGATCAGTGGAGGACCTCACTTTTCCTACTCACCCCTGCATGAATGGGCTTTGAGAGACGGGGAAGAGTGAGTCCGAGCACGCGTTGCGCCAGGGCCAGTGGGAGGGGGTCTGGGCCAATGCACCTTCCAGGGCCCCATCCATTAGCTTCCACTGCCTTGTGTGACATGAGGCCCATTCTTCACTCTTTGAAGAGAGCAGTCAGCATTCTCAGTTTTGGGTTTCTGTTGTATTGGATGACTTGGAGATTTATCTTTGTTTCCTATTGGAATTGTTCAAATGTTCCTTTTAACAGATGGTTGAATGAACTTCAGCATCCAAGTTTGTGAATGGCAGTAGTCACACATAGTGTGTTTATATAGTTTAGGAGTAAAAGTCTTGTTTTTTATTCAGATTGGGAAATCCATTCCATTTTGTTAATTGTGACTTAATTACAGCAGTGGGAAAAGTATTTGCTTAAAATTGTGAGCAAATTAGCAATAACACACATGAAATAAAGAACTCAAGACATTAAAAGATAGTTAATTCTTGCCTTATACCTCAGTCTATTCTGTAAAATCAAACAGATATGCATACCTGAATTTCCTTGGCTTCTTTGAGAATGCAAGAGAAATTAAATCTGAATAAATAATTAAAAAAAAAATTGGGAAACAACCTAAAAGACCCTACAACAGGTGAATCTTAAACAAATAATGATATGTATATCCCTATAATAGGCTATTAGATAGTCATTACAAACTACTTTCAAGATATTTCAAAAAATAATATACTTTAACGAAAGTTTAAAAGCAGTGTTGTATCAATTTAACATAGAAACATACATTTATACATACATAGAAATGAAATGAAAATAAATGAATAGACAGAAATGTCCACAAATTTATCTGATGTTCACACAGGTAATTTCACCTAACTGAGAACTTGCAGAGGGCCAATAGTCAAGCTCCTACAGTAGGCTAACTGCAAACTACAGATAATGATGGGTCCTATGGTTAACTCATAAGAAAAGCAGCATTTTTGAAGGGAATGATTTTGTTAAAGTCAGATTTTCCTAAAGTTTTCAGATTTTTTTCTAGAGTTTCAGGTAATAATATTAGGACATCGTCATCAACTTAGACCGACATAATTTTTCTAAAATCTTCATACATAGGATAGTAAGGGTATCTTTTTCTTTTATTCCAGTAAAAATTGATAATTAAATATTTATAAAAAGAATCTGACATTTATTGGCCAGCTACTATTTGCCAGGCACTTTATTTGTTTATTTGTAAAATTTTTAAAATTTGTATATATTTATGCAGATGTCTTACATGCATATATTGTGTAATGGTGAAGTGTGGGCTTTTAGTGTACCCATCACCTGAATAGTGAACACTGTACCAAATAGGTAATTTAGCAACACTCACCTTCCTCCCACCCATCTTTTGTAATCTTCAGAGTCTATTGTCTCACTCTGTATGTCCATATGTACCCATTGTTTAACTCCCACTTGTAAGTGACAACATGCGGTATTTGACTTTCTCTTTCTGGGTTGTTTCACTTAGGATCATGGCCTCTGGTTCCGTCCATATTGTTGCAAAAGACATGATTTCATTCTTTATTATGGCCGAGTAGTGTTTCATAGTATGTGTGTATATATATATATGTGTGTATATGTGTATATATGTGTGTGTGTGTATGTGTGTGTGTGCGACCACAGTTTCTTTACATAACCCTCCATCTCCGTTGATGGACACTTAGGTTTTTTTTCATATATTTGCTGTTGTGGAAAAGTTGTGTGATAAACATAGGAATGCAGGTATCTTTTTGAAATAGTGATTTCTTTCCTTTTGCAGTGGGATTGCTGGATCATATGATAGATCTATTTTTACTTTTTGAAGAACTTCATACTGTTCTCCATAGTGGTTATACTAACTTACATTCCCACCAACACTGTACAAAGGGTCTCTTTTCTCTATATATTTGTCAGCATTTGCTATTGCCTTTCTTTTGGAAAAAAGTCATTTTAACTGGGGTGAGATGATATCTCATTGTAGTTTTGATTTGTATTTCTCTGATGATCAGTGATGTTGAGCACCTTTTCATATACCTGTTTGACATTTGTGTATCTTCTTTTGAGAAGTTGTCTATTCAGACGTTTTGCCCATTTTTTAATTGTATTATTAGATTTTTTGCTAGTGAGTTGAGTTCCTTATATATTCTGTTTATTGATTTCTTGTCAGATGGATAGTTTTCATATATTTTCTCCTATTCTGTTGGTTGTCCCTTCACTTTGTTGATTGTTTCCTTTGCTGTGCAGGTGTTTTTTAACTTGATGTGATTCTATTTGTTTATTTTTGCTTTGGTTTCCTTTGCTTGTGTGATATTACTCAAAAAAACCTTTTCTTAGACCAATGTTCTGGATAATTTCCCCCATGTTTTCTTTTAGTAGTTTCATAGTTTGAGGTTTTAATTTAAGTCTTTAATCCATTTTGATTTGATTCTTATATATGGTGAGAGATATGGTTCTAGTTTCATTCTTTTGCCTATGGAGATCCTGTTCTCCCGTACCATTTATTGAAGAAATTGGCATTTCCTCAGTGTATGTTCCTTGCATCTTTGTCAAAAATGTGTTCCGGTAGGTATATGAATTTATTTCTGAGTTCTCTATTCTGTTTTTATGCCAGTATGCTTTTTTTTTTTTTTTTTTTAATTCAGAATGGTTTTGGCTGTCCTAGATCTTTTATGATTCTATATAAATTTTAGACTTTTTTTGTTTGTTTGTTTGTTTCTGAGACAGAGTCTTCCTCTGTCATCGAGGCTCAAGTGCAGTGGTGCAGTCTCGGCTCACTGCAAGCTCCGCCTTCCGGGTTCAAGCCATTCTCCTGCCTCAGCCTCCGGAGTAACTGGGACTACAGGCGCCCACCATCACGCCTGGCTAATTTTTTTTTTATTTTTAGTAGAGACGGGGTTTCACCATGTTAGCCAGAATGGTCTTGATTTCCTGACCTCGTAATCTACCCGCCTTGGCCTCCCAAAGTGCTGGGATATCAGGCATGAGCCACCGCGCCTGGCCTTTTTTTTTTCTTTCTATTTTTGAGAAGAATGTCATTGATATTTTTACAAGGATTGCATTGAATTTGTAGATTAATTTGGATATTCTGGATATTTTGACAATATTGATTCTTCCATTCCATGAACATGGAATATCTTTCTATTTTTTGGTGTTCTTTTCAGTTCCTTGCATCAGTGTTTTATAGTTTTCATTGTAGAGATCTTTCACTTCTTGGGTTAATTCCTATGTGTTTTATTTTATTTGTAGCTATTGTAAATGGGACTACTTTCTTGATTTTTTTTTCATATTGTTCACTGTTAGTATATAGAAATGCTGTTGATTTTTGTATCCTGCAATTTTTCTGAATTTTACTGAATTTACTATTTTTCAGTTCAAATAGTTTTTTTGGTGGAGTCTTCAGATTTTTCCAAATATAAGATCATATCATCTGCACACAGAGTTAATTTGACTTCTTCCTTTCCAGTTTGGATGCCCTTTATTTTTTTTTATTGTCTGATTGCTCTAGCCAATAATTCCAGTACTATGTTGAATAACAGTGGTGAAAGTGGGCATCCTTGTTGTATTCTAGATCTTAGAGGAAAGGCTTTCAGTTTTTCCTCATTCCATAGGATATTAACTGTGGATCTGTCATATATAGCTTTTGTTGTATTTAGATATGTTCCTTGTATACCTGTTTTTTTGAGGATTTTTATCATCAGGAGATGTTAAATGTCATCAAATACTTTTACAATATCAATGGAAGGTTTTTGTCCTTCAGTCCGAGGTTATGATCTATCACATTGATTGATTTGCATATATTGAACTATCTTTACATACCTGGGGTAAATACCAGTTGGTCACGACAAATGATCTTTTTAATGTGTTGTTTAATTCAGTTTGCTGGTACTTTGTTGAGGATTTTTGCATTACTGTTCATCAGGGATATTGGCCTCTAGTTTTCTTTTTTCTTCATATGTCTTGTCTGTTTTTTTTTTTTAATCAGGGTAGTACTGGTCTCGTAGAATGAGTTTGAAAGTATTTTCTCATCTTCTATTTTTCAGAATAGTTTTAGTAGGATTGGTATTAGTCCTTTTTTAAATGTTTGGTGGAACTCAGCAGTGAAGCCATCAGGTCCTGAGCTTTTCTTTGCTGGGAGACTTTTTAAAAATTGTTTTGAGACAGAATTTCACTGTCGCCCAAGCTGGAGCACAGTGATGTGATCTCTGCTCACTGCAACCTCCGCCTCCTGGGTTCAAGCTATTCTCCCGCCTCAGCCTCCTGAGTAGCTGGGATTACAGGCGTGCGCCACCACACCCAGCTAATTTTTGTATTTTTAGTAGAGACGGGGTTTCACCATGTTGGTCAGGCTGGTCTTGAACTCCTGACCTCGTGATCCACCCACCTTGGACTCCCAAAGTGCTGGGATTACAGGCGTGAGCCACCATACCCAGCCGGGAGACTTTTTATTATGGCTTGGATCTCATTATTTGTTATTGGTCTGTTCAGGTTTTGGATTTCTTTATGGTTCAGTCTCTGTTGGTTGTATGTGTTTAGTCATTTGTTCATTTCTTCCAGATTTTCCAACTTATTGGCATATAGTTGCTCATAGTGGCCTCTAATGATTCTTTGAGTTTCTGTGTTATCAAATGTAGTGTCTTTTTTTTTTTTTCATTTCTGATTATATTTATTTGAGTCTTCCCTCTTTTTTTCATTAGTTAGCCTGGCTAAGAGTTTGTTGATTTTGTTTATCTTTTCAAAACACTGACTTTGTGTTTCGTTGATCTTTTATATTTTTTTGTTTCAGTTTCATTTATTTCTACTGTGATCTTTATTAATTTCTGATATGAATTTTATGTTTGGTTTGCTCATGCTTATCTGATTTTTTAATATGCATTATTAGGTGGTTTATTTTAAGTTTTTCTACTTTTTTAATGTAGGCACTTAAAGGCATAAACTTTCCTCTTAGTACTGCTTTTACCATATCACATAAGATTTGGATATGTTGTATTTCCATTGTAATTTGTTTCAAGAGTTTAAACAAATTTCCTTTTTAATCTCTTTGACCCACTGGTCATTCAGGAACATATTTCTATTTGTTGGTATAGTTTTCAAAATTCCTCTTGTTATCAATTTGTAGTTTTATTCCATTATGGTCAGAGAAGATACATATATATTTAGGATTGTTGTATCTCTTGCTGAATTGGTTCCTTTATCATTATATAATGATCTTCTTTTTTTGATTTGAAGTCTTTTTAATCTTATGTATGTATAGCTACTCCTGCTTGCTTTTGATAGTGTGAAATACCTTTTCCCACTCTTTTATTTTTAGCCTATGTGTGTCTTTTAGGACTAGATATGTTTCTCATAGGCAGGATATAGTTGGATTATGTTGTTGTTGTTGCTATTTTAAAATCTTCTGCTAATATGTATCTTTTAATTGAATAATTCAGTTCATTTACATTATATTCACAGTTAATAATGATATATGAAGCTTTCTTCCTGTTATTTTGTTAGTTGTTTTTAAGTTGTATAAATTATTTGTTTCTTTTTCTCTGTCTTTTTATCTTTATGTTTTGATGAAATTCTTTCATGTTGGCATTTGATTATTTTGTCCTCCTCCTTTGTGATTGTTTTATAAGAACTGTGAGTTTAATATTTTTATGTGTTTTTGTGATACTGTATATCCATCTTTAATTTTTATGTTGAAGACCCCTTTGAGCATTTACTGTAGGACTGGCCTAGTGGTGACACATTCCCTCAGTGTTTGCTTGTCTTGCAAATACTTTATTTCTCCTTCATTTATGAATCTTATTCTTTCAGGATATAAAATTTGTGGTTGACAGTTTTTTTGTTTTGTTTTTTTTGTTTTTTTTCTTAGTACTTCGAAAATGACATCCGATTCTCTTTTTTATTTTTCATTTTTAAAATTTCCACTGAAAGGTCTGCTTTTATTCTGATAGGATTGTCTTTATAGGTGACTAGATACTTTTACTAATTTTAAAATTCTTTCCTTCACATTGACTTTAGACATTCTAACAATATGCCTCTCTGTTTTTTGGTTTAAGATAGTTCTAACTTGGTGGGGCGTGCTTACTGTCAATTTTCCTCCAAAGGTTAACTTTTTACTTTCTTCAACCTGTACTGCTCTAGCTGCATTTGACTGGATGCATTGAGGCCATCCACAGGTAACTGGGTCTAAAACTTTTGACAGGAAGGCCATGGGCTGCCGGTTGCCTCTGTGCTCTTGGGTAAGCACTCCTAAAGCTAACCCATTATTCACGTTAACAAAAAGGTGAAATGGCTTTTCTAGGGAAGGCAGGGCTAGAACAGGGGCAATTATGAGCATCTCTTTCAGCTCTTTAATCTGATGGATTTTAGCAGAAGTCCACAAGAGACAGTCAGGCTTCCACTGGGTGAGTTTTTCATATAAAAGTTTACTTTTTAGTGAGTATGAGTCAATCTATAAATGGCAATATCCAATTAATCCTAAAAATTTTTTAGTTCTTGCTTAGTTTGAGGCAGGGTTAAGGACACAATTCACTCAACCCATTTCGGCCCTATTTTTGCTTACCTGCACTTATTAGTTGGCTTAAATATTTAACTGCATGTTGAAGCTTCACTTTTGAGACCCGTAATCCCTTAAACTGTTGGTGGTTAAGAATATGTGTAGAGAAGTCACTCACTTTTTTTTATATCTTCACCAGATATGAGACTATCATCCACATACTGAAGCAGGCATATTTGCTTTGGGACAACAACTTTTCCAATACTCGTTCTAGAATTTGACCAAAGAGGTTAGGGGAGTCTGTAAACCCTTGGAGTAAGACTGTCCATCGATATTGTTGTTTTTGCCCTGAATGGGGATCTTCTCACTCAGAAGCAAATATGTCTCGGCTATCCTCAGCCAAGGGGCATGCCCAGAAAGCATCCTTCAAATCTATTACTCACTGATGATCATAAGGAATTTGGCTGAGAACGGTGTAAGGGTTGGGGACAATGGGTTGAGTGGTCTGGACTATCTGGTTAATAGCTCTGAGGTCTTGTACCAATCAGTTTGACCCGTCTGATTTCTTGACAGGCAGGATTGGGGTATTATAGGGAGACGTACAGGGTTTAAGGAGTCCATCTTGAATGAGACTCTCAATTACAGGCTTTAACCCTATCCTGCCTTCGAAGGGAGTGGCGTATTGCTTTCTCCTACTATTTCCCCAGGAGTTTTTAGTTTGATGTGTATTGGGGGAACTCGAAGTTTTTCTTGATTCCCTTCTCTTGACCAGATATCAGGATGAATGTATTTTTCATCCATGGTGGTGAGTAGATTTAATGAGGTGAGGAATCCCTTAGGGCCAACTTGAAGGCCTATGCCTAATTTTAGCATTAAGTCTTTTTCTAATAGATTAGTTACCACCGCAGGGATCAACAAAAATTGAATATGAGTTAATCGATCTTGATATTTGGCTTTTGTATTTTCTAAGATTTTGGCCTTAAATCCTTCTCCTTTTACCCAAGAGACTTAAAGTTCTTCTGAAAAGCCAGCAAGATTAGATGGAGTGAGACAAACAGAGGAGTGAGACACTCTGGAATCGATTAAAAAGGTGATAAGTTCACATTTAGGTCCCACCTCTAAATTTATCAAGAGCTCCTGGTGGGACTCAAAGTAAAAGAGACAGAGCCCCTGACTCCCCTACTCTTCCTTGAAAGTCTTCTTTCAAGACTTTCAAGGTGGAAAGACTTCTTTTTCCCTTTTTAATTTAGGACATTTTCTCTTGAAGTGGCCTATTCTTCCACATTTGTAACATGTATCTTGTCCTTCCTCCCTTTCAATTCTGGGATTCTTTGACTTTGCTCCCCGACACTCTTTAGAGGGCCTAGGAAATGAAGGCCCATGTCCTCTAATTGGAGGCTTGGTTCCTTTGCACAGGAGTTTGGACCTTTTATAGTTCTTGGCCCCCTGGAAGCCTTGTTTAGAAGTGTATGGGTTTGGAGCCACCTGTTGAAAGGTGGATAGCATAAGTTTTGCTCTTTGTTTTTGCTTTTCTTTGTCTCTCCTTACATACACTTTTTGAGCTTTCCTAAGAAGTTTACTTAGCGGTCAGTCTTCCCAATTTTCTAATTTTTGTAACTTTTTTGAAATATCTGGTCAATTCTTGGTGACAAAATGGAGCTTAAACATTCCCTGCCCAAGGGGATCTTCCAAATTTAGGCCTGTATACTGTTTCGTTTGCTCCTTTAGCCTGTCTAAGGATTTTATAGGCCCCTCATCTTTTTTTTGTTGTTGTATATCAAATGCTTTAGAGAGGTTTTGAGTTCGGAGTATTGATTCCCCAATTCCTTTTATTTTCATTTCCCTAGATCTTGCATGTTTTCCTGGTGAGCTGCATTATTATTGTCCCACCTGAGGTCTTGGGTGGGAAATTTTTGGTCCGCAGTAGGGACATTTTGACCAGGAGAGTGTTCACATTTCCAAATTGCCTTAGCAGCCCTACAGTTATGCTTCTTTTCTCCTCCAAAAAGAGGATGCCTCGGATGGACATTAACTTAACCCAGGTGTATAACTGAGGTCCTAAGAATTGATCAACTTGATCAGCCACCCCATAAAGGTCATCCAACAGCAACTGAAGCTCTTTTTTCAAACTTCGCACCTCTGAACTAGTCAAGGGAATATTTACAAATCCAATGGCTCCCCCTCCTTGTGGCACCTCTTTTAAGGGGAAGAGAGTCAGGGCTGACTCCTTAGGTCTGGAGGGAAATGGGAAATTAAATTTAGAAATTTACACTGTTATCTCTCACGTCGAAGTCCTTTCAGGGAGGGGTACTTAATAGGCTGGAAGGGGACAAGCTCATGGGATGATAATTCCTAAGAGTTAGGGTTATAAGGAGGAGGAATAACATGAGCAGGGGAAGGATCTGGAATGGGACCTGAGGCCGCAGCAGCTGCCTGAGGGGGAGGGTCAGGGGAACTGAGCGGAGGAAGATGATCCTGAGGATCCCATGTGTTGGTGGGTGTGGGTTGTTTAGGAACAGGGACTCTTTCTCTGTTAGAGGAGTTGGTTTCTGGCTTATTACTTCTGGTTTTTAAAGGGTAGAGGAGGACAGGTTCTTGCCTCCAACAAAGAGCGTAGTCTGTTTCTTTTTGGGAGACAGGGCTTTTGTCATTAACATGTTCGATTAAGAGCTGACAAATCCACTCTTCACTGGAACCAAATTTTGGCTTGAAAACTGAGGGTTTGAGGATGGGCCCTCGAGTCCAAATAAAACAACAATATTTTATCATTTGCTGCTTTCTTTTATGTTTAGTTCTTTCATTACCTTTCCAATAGTTTAACATAAGTCCCAAGGGACTATCAGGAGGAAATTCATCACTCGCTTGGCTCTTTATTTTTCCTTTCTTACTTGAAACATTTTCCATCTCAGAGGTTTGGGATGGTGTCTAACTCAAATAGGCCTTTCCCCGGAGCTTCTATTGGGGGTGCTCAACCTCTCCTACTAGCGATTTCTTGCCCTCCCTCCTTTCAGAAGCTCACTGAGGCTCTGAGGCTCAGTCCCTCATATTAGAGATTTTCTTGCCTGTCAATTTCCAGAGGCATTGTTAAGGCTCAATCCCTATTATTAGAAATTTCTTGCCTGTCCTTTAGCCCCACCTGTTGGAGGCTCCTTGCACCCTTCTTTCGCTTTGTCTACTCTGGCCGCTCTCCTCTTGGGAAATGGCAAGATCCGCCCTAAGCCATATGAGGAACTGCAGATAGGACCCACTCAATCCACACAGCAGTAGTGTTAACATCATCTACACACACTTTTAACCTCCGAGATACCCTGACCACCAAGGAAATACTTTGTTAGTCTTGCACCGTTTTTCACGTTGGTCTGTGCACGGAGTTACTTGGTCGCCACGCTGTTGTAAGCCTCTCCTTTCCCCGTTGCTGAGAGCTTGGATTTGTTCATCAGAATGGGTGGATCTCAATCTCCTGTCCCTGAGGCCACTGCAACGGGATGGTAGGACACGTCTTCTCCTGGGTGGGGTGACTGAAGACGCCTTCTTGAAGGAGAATGGGAATCCCAGACAAGCCCCCAGAATTGTTAGAAATAAAATTTGAAGTTGTAAAGAAAGACGAGCACTCAAACAAAGGATTTCTCAGCAAAGCAGATTTACTTCTGCGCAGTAGGGTGCTTCTCGTGGAGCTAGTTGCCACAAGAGCACACTGAAGAAAGGAGAGTAGAAGCTTTTATTACTAATGGTACTCCTGCCCCGGTGTCCTTTCCCCATTGGCTGGGATCGGACTGCACAATCTAAACTAGACCCGATTGGCTAAACATTTAAACTTTCTTAGATAAGGTGGGTGCATGATGGGAGAGAGGGGAGAGGAGGAAGGGGTCATCTACAGAGGACTAGAGAGCCAATCTTTTCTCAAATAAGGAAAGGAATGTGAGCTGGGGCTGTGGCATGCCTAGGCATGTAGTAAAATCAGAAAGAAGGACAAAAGAGAAGAAAGGCAGGAGGTACTTGGAATTAGAGAATAAGTAGCTCAGCAGGCTGTTTGAAGAGAAACCTTGCCATATCTCACGTCTTTTATATCTTCTCATGCCTGTATGTATTATATGAACTGACATAAAGGAAGTCTTTTGGCCTTTCCTGAGGTCATATAATGTTATGTTGGATTTTTCATACCTGAAGTAGAGAATCACACTGAGTAATAATATGAATGCTTGTTTAATAATGTAAGCCCTTTAGTACTTACATGGTCATCTTAGGATGCATTTATATCCATTTGTTTTTACAAGATTAAAGTTTTCTTATTTTTTCCTGATTTTTAAAGGTAATATATACTCATTGTAATAAGGCTGAAAATGCCAAATTATATAAAGGAGAAAATAAAAATCAACTATAATATAATTATAGATCATCATCATTACTATTTTTTCATATAGTTTTTAAAATTTTTTATTTTTATCTTTATTCTTTATTTTTTTTAAAAGACGGTCTCTTTGTGTTCTTTAGGCTGGCGTCGAACTCCTGGGTTTTAAACAATCCTCTCATCTCAGACTACCAAGTAGCTGAGACTGTTGGTACATGCCACCATGCCCAAACTTCCAGCCTTTTTTTTTTTTTTTAAAAAAACTAGAGTTGTGAACTAGGCACAGTGACTCACACCTGTAATCCCAGCTACTTGGAGAGCTGAGGCAGAAGGATCTTTTTAGGCCAGTAGTTCAAGACCAGGCTGAGTAACATAGTGAGCCCTTGTCTCTGAAACAAACAAAAACGGAGTTATAAATACTATCTTGTAAACTGCCTTTTAATTTTTATTTTATTTACTTATTTTGAGACTGAGTCTCACTCTGTTGCCCAAGCTAGAGTGCAGTGGCATGATCTCGGCTCACTGCAGCCTCGCCCTCCCAGATTCAAGCGATTCTCATGGCTCAGCCTCTCAAGTAGCTGGGATTACAGACATGTGCCACCACACCTGGATAACTTTTGTATTTTTAGTAGCAATGGGGTTTTGCCATATTGGCCAGGCTGGTTTTGAACTCCTGACCTCACGTGATCCACCTGCCTTGGCCTCCCAAAATGCTCAGATTACAGGCGTGAGCCACCACACTCAACTTAAACTGCCCTTTTTATATACTGCAACTTATTTAACCATTTTCTACTGTGGACATTTAGCTCCTTTCCAGTTTTGACGTATTATAAATAATGTCTACATATAGAATTTAAAATTTTCATGAAATGTATTTTTAAATAGTCACAGAATGTTAAATGTTAAAGAAATATGTTAATAAATTGAATAACAGTATTTAATAATTCAGACATTTAAAAAATAAGGAAATTTTTACAAATCAAGTAGAATTTTGGTTTTTAAAAAAATTGTCTTTGCAGTTTTACGAGTACAGTGTTTTCTCCAGTTTACTAAAAATGAAATCTTGTTTGTCATTTAGATGCCACCTGGGACAGCAAGACCAGGTTCTCGTGGTGGTCCCATAGGGACTGGTGGAGTTCTGTCTTCTCAAATCAAAGTTGCCGATCGCCCTGTAACACAACAAGGTTTGACTGGAATGAAAACTGGGATGAAAGGTACCTATTTTAAGATAAGTATCACACTTGGGCCTGTGTTTTGTAAGAAATAAATAATTGTGAACAATTAAAAAACTGTAAAAGTTGAATAATTTTGAACAGTAAGTATTACCATGCCATTTTATTAAATCAGGATTATAGCATGTAAGAATTATTACATGCAATTATGGCATGTAGTCAGAATTATGGCATATAATTGTTATTCTTTGAATCACAAAATTATTGTGAGGGTTAAACAACAGAATGAATATGAAAATACAGTTTGAATTAGAAAGCTATATACAGATATGAGCTATTTCAGTCTTCATTTTTCTGACATGGAGCTGTAGTACAACTTGAAGAACTTTGAAATAATCTTGGAGAAAAGTTCAAGATTGAAAATTAGATTTTTAGTACTATAAAATACTCTGAAATAGTTTGAATAGTTTCTGTATTAAAATGACACTTAAAATACTTGTGTATTTATGAGAAGTGGATCAAGAAATTTTTTTTCTGATGATTAGTATCTGTTCTAATACTTACGTAAGGAAATGAGGCTAACACATAGATTTATATTAAATCTCTCATGCCTCTGCATATGTCTTTAGAGAAGCATAATAATACATTATATATTATAGTTTAAAATTTAGAACTGTGATATATATAAACCAAAATATGGTAAACTCCTTATTTTTTTTTTTTCTTTTTATCATAGGCAGTGGTCAGTAGCCTGTGGTGAGCTGTTTCAGAGTTTGTTTTCTATATTTTTGACAGATGATTTATCAGGAATGAAGATATGCTGCTAGTACAAAATTAATTATAACATATCATACATGCTACTTTCTATAATATAGTATATCATCCCTTTCAAGAGACTTAAGTTTTTTCATCTACATTCTAATAACATTTAAATCACTAAATATTAAAAATGAATTGATTATTTAGAAATGTTTGCTTAATGATTATCAGTACCATGAAAAAATATTTCAAAATTACGTAGTCATTTAATTAGCCTTTTGAAAGTGGATGCACAAAAATATTTATATGTTTAATATTATTTTAAAACATCAAGGGTAGAAACATATTAAAATTCTGCAGTAAATTTATCAAATGTTTATTTCTGTATTAATTTATCCTTCAGAACAGAACCGATATAATTTAGGATTGTTAGTTTCTACCAGTATACTTCAAAGCCTTTTATGAGAGAATTCGGAACATTACCACTCCACACGACTATCTACTGTGACTTTCATTCTTACCTCCTCTAGTGCCCCATTTGCCAGTGTAATAAGATATTACCTTTACTTCTCAGCGTAGACCTTATAGTTAATACACCTAGTTTTACCTCTCATACGTTGCAGGGTACTTCATCTCTTACCAGGTTTGAGACATTTAACCAAGAATACTTTCTTAGTTCTACTGAAATGTAAGACCATTTCTACAAAAGTCTCTGAGACGAATGATAAAAAATAATAGTCACTTTCTCATACTGAGGAATGTCTGCAATGTCCAGTATGACAGCCAGTAGTCAGAAATTTAAATTAGTTCCCCAGTAGCACCAGCCAAATTTTAAGTGCTCTGCAGTCTCGCTGTCCACTTTATTGGACAGTTTTAATTTAGAATATTTCTGTCACTGCAGAAAGTTACTTTGGACAG
The DNA here is from genome assembly GCF_047675955.1 of Chlorocebus sabaeus. NCBI lineage: Eukaryota > Metazoa > Chordata > Mammalia > Primates > Cercopithecidae > Chlorocebus > Chlorocebus sabaeus. The sequence continues at coordinate 56,099,616 of NC_132915.1, forward strand.
CTCTGTTCTAGATTCCCTTAGACTCAATTTTCATTCCATTGGCCTGTTCTGTAGAGTCTACTGTCTTAACAGCCCCACCTCTAGTCCCATCTTCGTAGTTTTAATTGAAGCCTCCTTTATGTCATGATTCTAAGATACTAATTCTCTTTTCAGATTCAGTGATTCTTCTTGATTCATTGGAGCATTTATGAAGACTGTCTTGAGAATTGTGGAGTGTAATTCTGATTGTGCTTTGGATTTGCTATTTTGGTGGCATTTCAGACTGAACACTAACACTTAAAACATTTTTTTTAGGTCCCCAGAGGCAAATTTTAGACAAATCTTATTATCTTGGGCTTCTTAGGTATGTTAAGCATGTCTTTTCATCCATATGTTTTACTTGAAATATTGTGTACCTTCTGTCAAAATAGAGTATGTAACTTTAATATGAAGTTTTAGCTATGGCACTTGTTAGGATTTATTAGGTGTCTATTGATTTCTAATAATTATTTGGTATTCTAACAATTTCTGGTTAATTTGGCTAGGCTGTAAAATAAATGTGATAGTATAATTAGCCTGAGATTTATAATTTTATGAATTTGCATGTGTACCTGAACTATATTTTCTCTCAGTTTGTTTGTGCTGCTATAATAAAATACCTGAGATTGGGTAACTTACAGGAATTTATTTCTTACTGTTTTGGAGACGTGGAAGTCCAAGAGCAAGGTACCAGCAGCTTCAATGTTTGGTGGGCATCTGTTTCTCAAAGATGGTGCCATCAAGGTGTCCTCATGGCAGAAGAGTGGAAGGGCAAAAGATACCTAGCTAGTTTCCTTCAACCCTTTTATAAGGCACTGATCCCATCCATGAGGGCAGAGCTGTCATGGCCTGATTTCAACTTCCTAAAGTCCCTACCTCTTAATACTATTGCATTAGAGATTAAATTTTGATATGAATTTTAGAGAGACACAAACATTCAAACCATAGCATACTTATTTTATTTTGTTTATATTTTAGAGACAGAGCCCCACTCTGTTGCCCGGGCTGGAGTGCAGTGGCATGATCACAGCTCACTGCAACCTTGAACTCCTGGGTTCAAGGGATCCTCCTGCTTGGCTTCCCAAAGTGCTGGGATTATAGGCATGAACTACCACCACACCTGGCCTCATAGTATTTTTTTTTTTTTTTTTTTTTTTTTTGAGACAGAGTCTTGCTCTGTGACTCAGACTGGAGTGCAGTGGCGTGATCTTGGCTCACTGCAACCTCTGTCTCCTGGGTTTAAGCAATTCTCCTGCCTCAGCTTCCCGAGTAGCTGCGATTACAGGCGTGTGCCACCACACCCACCCAATTTTTTGTGTGTGTTTTTAGTAGAGGTGGCGTTTCACCATGTCAGCCAGGCTGGTCTCGGACTCCTGACCTCAAATGATCCACCCATCTCGTCCTTCTGAAGTGCTGGGATTACAGGCATGAGCCACTGTGCCTGACCCCTTGTAGCATTTTTAAAGTTCACTTTTTTCATCTGATGATATCCAAGAGTAATTTTTTTTTCTTTTTCTTTTTCTTTTTTTTTTTGAGACAAAGTCTCACTCTGTCACCCAGACTGGAGTGCAGTGGTGTGATCTCAGCTCACTGCAACCTCTGCCTTCCAGGTTTAAGCTATTCTCCTGCTTCAGCCTCTTGAATAGCTGAGACTACAGGCATGTACCACCATGCCCGGCTAACTTTTGTATTTTTTAGTAGAGATGGGGTTTCACCATATTTGCCAGGCTGGTCTTGAACTCCTGACCTCAGGTGATCCACCTGCCTCGGCCTCCCAAAGAGCTGAAATTATAGGCATGAGCCACCGCACCTGGCCAAGAATAATCTTCTATGTTTTTTTCAGTAATTAATCTGAAATGTGTTACTTATATCGTTAAAATGTTACCGACTACATCTAATAAGAAAGGAAAAATGTGTATACTTATTTATGTTACGTTAATCAGTGCAGAGTCTTACGTAAGTATATATTTGGTCAGTTGCTATGAATATGGTCTAATTTTAACTAATTCGTAAGCTTTTTTTTGTTTTTTGTTTTTTTTTTTTGAGATGGAGTTTTGCTTTTGTCGCCAGGCTGGAGTGCAATGATGGGATCTCACCTCACTGCAACTTCTGCCCCCTGGATTCAAGTGATTCTCCTGCCTCAGCCTCGTGCCTGTAATCTGCGAGTAGCTGGGATTACAGGTGCCTGCCACCACACTTGGCTAATTTTTTTTTTTTTTAGACAGAGTTTTGCTCTTGTTGCCCAGGCTGGAGTGCGATGGCATGATCTCTGGTCACTGCAACCTCTGCCTCCGGGGTTTAAGTGATTCTGCTGCCTCAGCCTCCCGAGTAGCTGGCATTACAGGTGTGCGCCACCATGCCCAGCTAATTTTGTATTTTTAGTAGAGATGGGGTTTCTCCATGTTGGTCAGGCTGGTCTCGAACTCCCAGCCTCAGGTGATCCGCCCGCCTTGGCTGCCCAGAGTGCTGGGATTACAGGCATGAGCACTGCACCTGGTCTAATTTTTGTATTTTTAGTAGAGATGGGGGTTTCACCATTTTGGCCAGGCTAGTCTTGAACTCCTGACCTCGGGTAATCCACCTGCCTATGCCTTGCTTTTTTTTTTTTTTTGACATGGAGTCTCGCTCTGTCGCCCAGGCTGGAGTGAGGTGGCACGATCTTGGCTCATTCTCCTGCCTCAGGCTCCCAAGTAGCTGGGACTACAGGCACCCGCCACCACACCCGAGCCTGGCCACCTACACCTTTCAAAGTTCTGGGATTACAGGTGTGAGCCGCCGCACTCGGCCTCATAAACTTTTGTTATATGTCTCTGGGTATGTCTCTGGGGATGCATCTCTAAATCAATGACTTCTTCTTAATCTTACTATTTTTCCAGTTACCTGTTCTACTGTCCTATCTCCATCTTCCCGTTTTACCTTATTTTCTTCTTGGCATATTATTTGTATCTTCTTTCTCTTTTATTTCTCTTTTGTTTAATCCATCCTCCCATCATGCTCTGAAAGCCCTGTTTTATTTCTCAGTACGTGGATCCTTTTGAGTCTCAAACTCCTAGAAGGCAATAAAGAAAAGCATGGTTTTCCCCCATCTGTTCTCAAAGCTAAGAGAAGTAAGAAAGATAGTAAGGCCATCAGTTGTTTAGTATCTCTGATATTCAGCCACTTTTTAATCAAAAGAAGGAAAGGAAATATAGTTATTCCTAATGATTGCATTGCCTTTCTCCCCCAGGATTTGTGCCTCCACATCAAAGAATAGTTCTAGCTATTTGTGTAATTGGCTGTAGAGCAGTGGTTCTCAACTGGTGGTGATTTTGCCCCCAGGGAACATTTGGCAATTTCTATACATGTTTCTGATTGTCACGAATGAGGTTGGAGGAAGTGCTACTGATGTTCAGATCCAGGATGCTGGTAAACATCGTACAGTGTACAAGATAGCTCTCAACACGAAGTACTAATCACCGACCCAGAATGTCATTAGTGCTACCGTTGATAAACTGTGCTCTAGAGGGTAGCAGCAGCTGTGATGATGACAGTTAAGCACCTACATTTGCCTATGGCATGTACTAGTTTGACCAGGCTTTCATTCTGGTTCTATTTCATCTTTCTTAATGAATCTATGTCAGTTTCTCATCAGTTGAGTAGAATAGGATGGGATATACCTCATTCTTTTTTTTTTTTTTTGAGACAGAGTCTCGCTCTGTCTCCCAGGCTGGAGTGCAGTGGCACGATCTCGGCTCACTGCAGTCTCCACCTCCCAGGTTTAAGCTATTCTCCTGCCTCAGCCTCCCTAGTAGCTGGGACTACAGGCATGTGCCACCACATTCAGCTAAATTTTGTATTTTGAGTAGAGATGGGGTTTCAGGCTTGTCTCGAACTCCTGACCTCAAGTGATCCGCCTACCTTGGCCTCCCAAAGTGCTGGGATTACAGGCATGAGCCACCACACCCAGCTGGGATATACCTCATTCATAATGAAATAAGCCACCTAAACTTTTTGTGTTCTTTTAGTGAATTTCACAAAACTATTTATATTATTGTTACATATTACTGAAAAGTTTAAATTTTGCTTAACTAGAGTTTTCTGGATTGAAAGTATTGACGACCTTTTTATTTCTTTTCTAATAGAAGTAAAATAAGTGAACTTACAACAGAAGTTAATAAACTTCAGAAGGAAATAGAAATGTACAATCAAGAGAATTCAGTATATTTGTCGTATGAAAAGAGGTGAGTAATAAGTATGTAGTATTCATTCAGTGTTTTGTAGTTAAACAATACTAAATTTGTAACTATCCATACTGTTTGTAATGTTCATTTTCTTATGTATATATTTATGAATATTTATTTTATGCTTGCAGGGCTGAGACTTTAGCTGTTGAAATAAAAGAGTTTCAAGGACAACTAGCAGACTACAACATGGTATTTTTTCTTTTCTAAGAGAATTTACTGTTAATATTTTCATTAGTTTTTACTACTGCTTTAAAAATACATTAGTAGGCAAAGGGCATGCACAGATACTTTTTGAAAGAAGACAAACATACAGCCAACAAGCATATGAAAAGAAGCTCATCATCACTGATCATTAGGGAAATGCAGATCAAAAGAGTAATGAGATACCATCTCACGCCAGTCAGAATGGCTATGACTAAAAAGTCAAAAATAACACATGCTGATGAAGTTGCAGAGAAAAGGGAATGCTTATAAACTGTTGGTGAGAGTGTAAATTAGTTCAACCACTGTGAAAGCAGTGTGGCGATTCCTCAAAAAGCTGAAAAGTTAAACTTTTATTGAGTGTTGTCATTTTGAAAATTTTTAAATTTAATTATTTAACATACAAATTGCCACCATCTCTATGTTTTACTTGAAATATTGTGTACATTCTGTCAAAATAGAGTATATAACATAAATATAGTTCTACCAAAGGTGCTTCTACCTGTGGACTTTCAGAAGAAACAGTCCCTCTGGCAGTATTGATAACGGCTCAATCCTTGGGTAATATTGGCCCCATGGAAATTTCTAGTGTCAGAATTTTCTTTTTTCTAACTTTTTAGTTGCTTTAGCAGCAGTGGTGTCTGGATTTAATGAAAAAGACAAATTTTTATCTCACTTATTAAGAAATAGTGTTACAAGAAATAAACATTCTATCATAATGGTTAGGATAAGTTATGATATACCTACTTGATATTGTTACCTTGTGCTTATCAAAAAATTTTGCTGATTGTAGTATAACTTTTTATTTTTGTTTTTGTTGTTATTATTAGTGGTGGTGATGGGTTTTGTTTGTTTGTTTTTTGTTTTGTTTTGTTTTTTGGGCTTTTTTTTGAGACAGTCTTGCTTTGTCGCCTGAGCTGGAATGCAGTGGCTCAATCATGGCTCGCTGCAGCCTAGACTTTCTGAGCTCAATTGATTCTCCCACCTCAGCCTCCCAAACAGCTGGGACTGCAGGCACATGCCAACACACCAGGCTAATTTTTTTGTATTTTTTATTGAGATGAGGTTTGGCCATGTTGCCCATACTCGTCTCAAACTCCTGGGCTCAAGTGATCTATCTGCCTGCCTTGGTCTCCCAGAGTGTTGGGATTACAGGCTTAAGTCATTGTACCTGGACTATTTTTATTTTTTAATTTTTTTAGAGATAGGGTCTTGCTCTGTTGCCCTGGCTGAAGTGCAGTAGCATGATTATAGTTCACTGCAGCCTCGAACTCCTGGGCACAAGTGATCTTCCTGCATCAGCCTCCCAAGTAGCTGGGACTACAGGTGCATGCCACCATGCCTGGCTAATTTTTATATTTTTTGGAGAGATGGGGTCTTGCTATGTTGCTCAGGATGATCTCGAACTGCTGGGCTCAAGTGACCCTCCTGCTTCAGCTTCCCAAAGTGCTGGGATTATAAGCATGAGCCATTGAACCCAGCCCTCTTGTAATTCTTAAATTTGCTGGACTATACAATTCATCACAGACATTTTGTAGAGCCCGTTATTCAGTGGGATTTTCTTTAGTAAATGATGTTCTGTTTTAAATATGAGAAAAATAGTTGCTTTTCTTTTGTTGTTTTTTTTTTGAGACGGAGTCTCGGTTTGTTGCTAGGCTGGAGTGCAGTGGCGTGATCTCGGTTCACTGTAACCTCTGCCTCCTGGGTTCAAGTGGTTCTCCTGCTTCAGCTTCCCAAGTAGCTGGGATTACGGGCACGCTCCCGAGTAGCTGGGATTACAGGCGCCCGGCTAATTTTTGTATTTTTAGTAGAGATGGGGTTTCACCGTGTTGGCCAGGCTGGTCTCAAACTCCTGACCTCGTGATCTGCCCTGCCCGGCCTCTCAAAGTGCTGGGATTACAGGCGTGAGCCACCATGCCGGGCCGAGAAAAATCGTTTTTATAAGTTATGAAATGACATTAGATGAAAGGGAGTTTTAGTTATGCTGGAACAAATTAGACATATTCATATAGAAATACTAGTGTGTAAAATATGCTATTTATAGATTTAATGAACTAATATCTGATACAGAGCAGTTAGCTGGGTATCTGACATATAGTTAGCACTCAATAAATGTTAGGTCTTATTAGCACTTATAAGTGAAAAATGTGATATACATTATACCCAAATTGTTTGTTTTTAGTAGACCTTCTGTTCACATTCTGGCTGTATCACTTCCTAATTTTGTTTTTCTGTAAAATGTGTACAATCATATCTACTTCACAGAGTAACTGTAAAAATTAAGTGAGTTAATATATATGGAATAGTGTTTGACACTAGGTAAATACCCTATGTTGGCAACTGATATCCTTGCCTAATTTTTTGAAGTAGGCTTACTACTTTTCTATCTGTGCAAGCCCTGTTGATTTTTTAAAATTATTAGATGATAAAGAACATCTTTTTACATTTTTGCTAGTGTAAATTTGTAAATCTGCTAACACTCCTCTCTCCTTGGGGGCATTGGCAGGGGAAAAGAGAGTGATAGATCTTTCGAAAACTTTTGTCTTTTCCAGACCCTTATTTATAAGCTCAGCCATCTTTTCAGAGCAGGCAAAGGGGTCTACAAGGTATAATGTGCAGGAAGAGTAGTTTATTACTGCTCATTTATCCATGTTAAAAATGTAGTTTGTTTATTGGCAAGGTACCTAATACATGCTTACTTAGCTCAATATTTGTTTTTATCTTAAAACAGAACATATTTAAAAGTCTTAATACTTAAGTTACTACTCATTATTTGTAAGACTGAATACCTATATTATTAATTATAGAGAACATGTGTAAAGACTAACAGAATGGTGTTTGTTTGTATTTTTGTTTTTAGTTGGTAGATAAACTTAATACCAACACTGAAATGGAAGAAGTAATGAATGATTACAATATGGTAAGAAAATTTATAAATATAAGCAAATTGATCTGTGTAAGTCATATCCTACAAAGCAAAACATTTATATCTAGAAAAAGTTTGATAAAACCTTAAGTGCTATAGAGATGAATATTATTCTTAATTGTAAATACCGCTATTATGTATTCATTGAGCTCCCTTAGTTGCTCTTTTAAATTTTCTTCCTGTTGGTTGGCTTTCCTAAGTGGATTTTTCTTTTTTTTTTTTCTTGAGACAGAGTCTCAGTCTGTCGCCCAGGCTGGAGTGCAGTGGCAGGATCTCGGCTCACTGCAAGCTCCGCCTCCCAGGTTCACGCCATTCTCCTACCTCAGCCTCCCAAGTAGCTGGGACTACAGGCGCCTGCCACCACACCCGGCTAATTTTGGTATTTTTAGTAGAGATGGAGTTTCACCGTGTTAGCCAGGATGGTCTCGATCTCCTGACCTCACGATCCACCCGCCTTGGCCTCCCAAATTGCTGGGATTACAGGCATGAGACACCGCACCCGGCCCCTAAGTGGATGTTTAGTGACTGTCTACTGTGTTTGAACTGGTGTCACATGCAACATTAGTTAGGGAGTGCCATCTGCATTTCCTTGTATATATTAGTTCTCAATATTTCTGGCTTAGTTTATGCACAAATGTTGATTAATACTCAGTGTGACAAATGATAACTTTACATAGTTTTTGTCACCAGTGGATAAAAATGAATAGATATGACTCCAGACATAATATTAATTTTTGATTGGTAAATGAGAATTTGTATTTAACATGGACATATCACTGGGGACTCCAAAAAGGGGGATGGTAGGAGGGCAATAAGGGTGGAAAAATTACCTAGCGGGTACAGTGTTCATTATTTGGGTGATGGGTTCACTAGAAGCCCAAACCTTACCATTATATAATATATCCATGTAACAAATCTGCACATGTACCCCTGAATGTAAAATAAAACAAAAACAAATTTGTGTTCAATGTTCTTAGATTACTTGGTAGAAAACAATAAAATATGTTGATAGCTAGCTTATTTTGATTATAAGCATTTGGATGAAAATAACATACAATTTATGATTTATATGATTTGTAATTTATTTACGTGAATAAAGACTATTCTATGAAGACATAGGATTTATAAAATGCCTCTTCTAAATTTGGGGTTCTAAAACTATGATAGTTTAGTTACTTTTACCTTTAGAACACAGGAGAATTCTCTAATTAAGAATTGTATTTCAGCTGGGTGTGGTGGCTCATGGCTGTAATCCCAGCACTTTGGGAGGTGGAGGCAGGAGGATCACTAGGTCCGAAGTTCGAGACCAGCGTGGCCAACATAGTGAAACCTCGTCTTTACTAAAAATACAAAAGTTAGCCGGGTGTGGTGATGCGCGCCTGTAATCCCAGCTACTCAGGAGGCTGAGGCAGGAGACCCCCTTGAACCCGGGAGGTGGAGGTTGTAGTGCGCTGAGATCATGCCACTGCATTCCAGCTTGGGTGACAGAGCAAGATTCCATCTCAAAAAAAAGAATTTCAATGCCAGATGTAAAAAGTAAAAACCTTATGTGTTTTGTTGGTTGTTTGGGATGGGGGATCCATTTTCTAGGCTGGTTATGCACAGGTAGTTAATTAGCTATACTCAGATCCTGAATGGTTCAGGAATAAAACTTGTGGTGGTTCTAAATTTAACATACTACTAATCAAATATTTATTGAACATTCAATACATTCTTTAAATGCTGTTTACATAAATTGAATTCACGTTGAATTTGACAGATCACTGAAGTACAATGAATATTTTTGGTATGAGATTATAATACTTCTTAAGACTTTTTAAAAATCTGGTATTGTTTGTTAAATGAGACAATAGCTGTATTTTTTTTCTTAAACTTTTTATGTGGCGCTGGGATGATTATAATAATTTCTCATTTAGTTCGTAACCAAAATAACCTACAAAGAAAAAATTTGGTTTAGTATTTATTACTAACTTATATGTTAACTGTTTATTCAGCTTAAAGCTCAAAATGATCGAGAAACACAAAGTATGGATGTCATATTTACTGAAAGACAAGCGTAAGTATAGCTAATTTAAAAATCAGATTCATAAGTGAGCTTTATTGGGTAGTTTAAATTGTGATTCAGTTATTTCCTTGTAAATTTTCCTAACAATTTCCCTGTTGCCTTTTTCATTTAAAAATATTTACAACACAAATTTTGTTGCTTATGTATCTGTTATCTTCATATACCATTAAATAGCTAAATTCTGTATAAAGAATATTACTAAATAACTTACATAAATAGGATTTATGCTGCTAGGAGCTGAAAACTTATGATGGATAAGAACATCTTTATATCTACTATTTTTAGTTTTAACCTAGGCTTTTAACTAATTTGAATTGCGGTGTGTCAGCCCCAATCTACTGAAAGACACATTGTTCATTAGGAAGCTATTTACATTATTTCTTTAGCATTGATATTTAACAGTTATGTTAACAATCTATGTCATATATATAGATTATATGTGTATATTCAAATATAACTTGACTAAAGACTAAATACCAGCAGGGCGTGGTGGCTCACGCCTGTAATCCCAGCACTTTGGGAGGCTGAGGCAGGTGGATCATGAGGTCAGGAGTTCAAGACCAGCCTGACCAATACGGTGAAACCCCGTCTCTACTAAAAATACAAAATTAGCTGGGTGTAGTGGTGGGCGCCTGTAATCTCAGCTACTTGGGAGGTCGGGGCAGGAGAATTGCTTGAACCCGGGAGGCAGAGTGTGCAGTGAGCCGAGATCGCGCCACTGCACTCCAGCCTGGGCAACGGGGCAAGACTCTGTCTCAAAAAAAAAAAAAAAAAAAGAGATTAAATACCACCTAATGCTGGAAATAAAATGTTGTGGCAGTGGGGGTAATGCCTACAAAGTTAATAATAAATGTGATATAGTTAACTTCTTTATGTGTTTTATCAGTTGTTTGGGATGGGTTCATATTTTAGGCTGGGTATGCACAGGTTGTTAACTAGGCATACTCAGATAAAATTCTGAATTATTCAAGAATAAAACTTGTGTTGGTTCTAAGTTCGTTCTAAGGTCAAAAAGTTGGTGAAGAATAGTTAATTTAGAACCAACGCAAATTTTATTCTTGATTTTTTTATTCTAAGGCAACACAAATACAGACCATGAGCTGTGTTGTGTAAATACACACACAAGCACATTCTCTCTCAGATATTTATTAATATTTTAGTCTCTTTGAGAGCAAGGACAATAATAAACCCAAATTACCATATTCAGTAACCAAAATTCAGTAACACCAAATACATTCTCTTGTTATCTCTGCATAAAACAGTAAATATTTGATGATTAATAGATGTTAAAACATACTGATAAAACACTGAAAGATAAATGTAATTCTTCTATTGATTAAAAAGAAGACTCTCTTTTCCACTGTCTTTTTTTTTTAATAGAGTCTTGCTGTGTTGCCCACACTGAATTGAAGTGGCATACTCATGGCTTACTGCAACCTTGAACTCCTGGGTTCAAGTCATCTTGCCTCAGCCCTCCAAGTAGCTGAGACTACAGGTGCATGCTACTATGCCCAGCTAATTTTTTGTTTCTTGTGGAGATGGGGTCTTGTTACATTGCTCAGGCTAGTCTCAAACTCCTGGTCTCAAGCAATCCTCCTACCTTGGCCTCCTCAAGTGTTGGGATTATAGGCATGAGCCGTTGTACCTGGCCACCGTCTATCATTTGATGCTGCTGTAAAGTGATGTCTTAAAAACTCAAAACACTAGCAGTCTTTTTCCTTTTACAAGGAAAATTTTGTTCATGGTAACCAAGCTCTTGAAAACGTTCCTTTTTTGTTGTTGTTGTTATTGTTATCCTGGTTTTAATCCATTAAGCAAATATTTGTCGTTTACTATATATAAGATACTCTCTTAGGTACTTCAAAGAATAAGAAATATGTAAGCTATAGGCCAGGTGTGGCAGCTCACACCTGTAATCCCAGCACTTTGGGAGGCCAAGGCAGGTGGATCATGAGGTCAGGAGATCAAGACCATCCTAGCCAACATGGTGAAACCACTTCTCTCCAAAAGGTACAGAAATCAGCTGGATGTGGTGGCACGTGCCTGTAGTCCCAGCTAGTCGGGAGGCTGAGGCAGGAGAATCGCTTGAACCCGGGAGGCAGAGGTTGCAGTGAGCTGAGATCACGCCACTGCACTCCAGCCTGGCGACAGAGCAAGACTCTGTCTCAAAAAAAAAAAAAAAAAAAAAGGAAATATATAAGCTGTAATCCCCTAAAGGCTTTAAAGAGTTTAGAACGTTTAAGTTCTCATTTATTTCATCATTTATCTCAAAGTTACAAAATATGACGTCAGGTTTTAAAATTATATTTACATATTTTACAGATATTTCATCTAACAACATAATTTCAAGAGCAAAAATTTAAGAATGTCATAGATTTTTATATCTATTTGGTTTTTTTGATTACGGAAAATCTTCAAACATGGTAATGTGTCCTGAAGATGCATCCAAACCATTTACAACTCTAGCTGTAATTTGTAGTTGAGGCTGAATGAAATTGGTTCTCTTGTCTATTTTAAGCAGAAATTGAAATTAAGAACAAAAATTGGCCAGCCGCATTGGCTCATGCCTGTAATCCCAGCACTTTGGGAGGCCAAGGCAGGTGGATCACCTCGGGTCAGGGGTTCAAGACCAGCCTGACCAACATGGCAAAACCCTGTCTCTACTAAAAATACAAAAAGTAGCTGGGTGAGGTGGCAGGTGCCTGTAATCCCAGCTACTCAGGAGGCTGAGGCATGAGAATCACTTGAACCTGGGAGGCGGAGGTTGCAGTGAGCTGAGATTATGACACTACACTCCAGCCTGGGCGACAGAGCAAGACTCTGTCTCAAAAAAAACAAAAAAACAAAAAAACAAAAAAACAAAACAAAAATTATTGTTATGAAGTTTGCTTTCTTTTTTTAAATTACACTTTTAAGTTCTAGGGTACATGTGCACAGTGTGCAGATTTGTTACATATGTATACATGTGCCATGTTGGTGTGCTGCACCCACTGACTCGTCATTTACATTAGGTATATCTCCTAATGCTGTCCCTCCCCGCTCCACCCACTCCACGACAGGCCCCAGTGTGTGATATTCCCCAACCTGTGTCTAAGTGTTTTCATTGTTCAGTTCCCACCTATGAGTGAGAACATGCAGTGTTTGGTTTTCTGTCCTTGCGATAGTTTGCTCAGAATGATGGTTTCCAGCTTCATCCATGTCCCTACAAAGGATATGAACTCATCCTTTTTTATAGCTGCATAGTATTCCCTGGTGTATATGTGCCGCATTTTCTTAGTCCAGTCTATCATTGATGCGCATTTGGGTTGGTTCCAAGTCTTTGCTATTGTGAATAGTGCCACAACAAATATACGTGTGCATGTGCCTTTATAGCAGCATGATTTATATTCCTTTGGGTGTATACCCAGTAATGGGATTGCTGGGTTAAATGGTATTTCTAGTTCTAGATCCTTGAGGAATTGCCACACTGTCTTCCACAATGGTTGAACTAGTTTGCAGTCCCACCAGCAGTGTAAAAGTGTTCCTATTTCTCCACATCCTCACCAGCATCTGTTGTTTTCTGACTTTTTAATGATTGCCAGTCTAGCTGTTGTGACATGGTATCTCATTGTGGTTTTGATTTACATTTCTCTGATGGTGAGTGATGATGAGCATTTCTTCATGTGTCTGTTGGCTGCATAAATGTCTTCTTTTGAGAAGTGTCTGCTCATATCCCTTGCTCACTTTGTGATGGGATTGTTTGATTTTTTTCTTGTAAATTTGTTTAAGTTCTTTGTAGATTCTGGATATTAGCCCTTTGTCAGATGGGTAGATAGTAAAAGTTTTCTCCTGTTCTGTAGATTGCCTGTTCACTCTGATGGTAGTTTCTTTTGCTGTGCAGAAGCTCTGTAGTTTAATTGGATCCCATTTGTCAGTTTCGGCTTTTGTTGCCGTTGCTTTTGGTGTTTTGCCCATGCCTATGTCCTGAATGGTATTGCCTAGGTTTTCTTCTAGGGTTTTTATGGTTTTAGGTCTCACATTTAAGTCTTTAATCCATCTTGAATTAATTTTTATATAAGATGTAAGGAAGGGATCCAGTTTCAGCTTTCTACATATGGCTAGCCAGTTTTCCCAGCACCATTTATTAAATAGGGAATCCCTTCCCCATTTCTTGTTTTTGTCAGGTTTGTCAAAGATCAGATGGTTGTAGATGTGTGGTATTATTTCTGAGGGCTCTGTTCTGTTCCATTGGTCTATATCTCTGTTTTGGTACCAGAACCATGCTGTTTTGGTTACTGTAGCCTTGTAGTATAGTTTAAAGTCAGGTAGCATGATGCCTCCAGCTTTGTTCTTTTGGCTTAGGATTGTCTTGGCAATGTGGGCTCTTTTTTGTTTCCATATGAACCTTACAGTAGTTTTTTCCAATTCTGTGAAGAAAGTCATTGTGACTTGATGGGGATGGCATTGAATTTATAAATTACCTTGGGCAATATGGCCATTTTCACAATATTGATTCTTCCTATTCATGAGCATGGCATGTTCTTCCATTTGTTTGTGTCCTCTTTTCTTTCATTGAGCAGTGGTTTGTAGTTCTCCTTGAAGAGGTCCTTCACATCCCTTGTAAGTTGGATTCCTAGGTATTTTATTCTCTTTGAAGCAATTGTGAATGGGAGTTCACTCATGATTTGACTCTCTGTCTGTTACTGGTGTATAAGAATGCTTGTGATTTTTGCACATTGATTTTGTATCCTGAGACTTTGCTGAAGTTGCTTATCAGCTTAAGAAGATTTTGGGCTGAGATGATGGGGTTTTCTAAATATACAATCATGTCAGCTGCAAACAGGGACAATTTGATGAAGTTTACTTTTATATACAGCAGTAGAATAGATTTATTTCTTGTGTTAACCAGATGGCCAACATCTCAATAACACCAAGATCTATCTTGAATCTATACATTCAGAGTGAACAAGAAATGCCATACCTTGAGAAGGCAGGTGTAAAAAGCTTCTGTTTTCATTCTTTTCTCTTTCAGTACAACCATTTAGTGTGGTCTGACCATGTGGCTTATTATGGAAAACACGTCCATAAAAAGTTGGTTATAATAAACAGCCTCAATATAATACTACAACAATATGTAAGACACCTGGCTTTAATTCAGTTTCACGGGCTTGTTTGAACTAATGATTCTCTTCTAATCCTGTACTTTCCAGTTTGGTATTAGTCAAGATCAGTTGTCCTATAAAAATATATGTAATTATAATTTTATACCCATTTATTTTTCTTTGTTTAGTCAGCTGTTTATTGAATACCCCATATTCAATAGAGGCTCTTGAATATAAAAGTGTAGTCTTTACTCATTTGTAGTTATATTTCATTTTTCTACATTTCTCAAATATAAATATTTGCATCTTATAATTAGGAAATAATTTGGCAGAGTGGTACATTATTTAGAAAAAGATATTTTATGTTTCTATAATTGCCTCATAATTGAGATTTAAAACAAAGTATAATTGATATATAAAGAAACATTAGCCATAGTATACTTATATCCTTTGTTGAGAACATGTTTCTGTAAACACAAGAAAATCTATATTATAAATTAGTAAGTTCTTCTATTTTACAGGTATATCATCCTAGATAGTTTTTATTTTCTCTCAGTAGACATTTGCATTGAATTTACTAAGTATGTAACTTTTTTTGTTGTTTTTAATTTTTTTTTTTTTTTTTTTGAGACGGAGTCTTGCTCTGTTGCCCAAGCTGGAGTGCAGTGGCGCAATCTCAGCTCACTGCAACCTCCGCCTCCCGGGTTCAGGTGATTCTCATGCCTCAGCCTCCTGAGTATCTGGGATTACAGGCACCTGCCACCTCACCTGCCACCTCACCCAGACAGGGTAAAATGCTGTCTCTACTAAAAATACAGAAATTAGCCAGATGTGGTGGTGTGCGTCTGTACACCCAGCTACTTGGAAGGATGAGTCAGAAGAATCGTTTGAACCCAGGAGGCAGAGGTTGCAGTAAGCTGGGGTTTCACCATGTTGGCCAGGATGGTCTCAATCTCTTGACCTCATGATCCACCTGCCTCGGCCTTCCAAAGTGCTGGGATTACAGGTGTGAGCCACTGTGTCTGGCCGTAACTTTTAAAATGACTATTCTGTAGATTATGACATAGATCTATTTTATTTTAGTTTCTTTTTTCTAAGGAATTGTCAAGTACATACAAATTTGTAAAACTTTATTGTATACATAAACAATTTGAACATACACAGAAATAGCATACTATACCATACACAACATACACAAAAAGAGCATATTATATCCTTATGTACTCAGCCCCCAGCTTCTTCAGCTCATATTTGACCTTGCTCTATCCATACTCTGGCCACTGTTCCATTCCATGTGTTATAATGAAGAAAATACCAGAAATATTATTTCACCCATAAATATATTTCATTGTTTCAGAGGTATACTTATTTGTAAAAGACATAAATTCTTAATTTCTCTTCATATGAAGGTAAAAATTATAGATTGTGCTACAGTTTTTAATGTACTGTTTGCATTGATAAATTTTTAATTATGATTGTAGCTAATTGATTATAAGGAATTGGCAAATAATTCTCTTTAGACCCTTCCTATTACAGTCTATAGGCCAATGCTTTCCAAACTATGTTCTTTGGATTGTTATTGAACTACGAGCTCTTAGTAGATGTAACTCAAAGAATGGGTTTTGTTGTCAAGTAAGTTTGGGAAATTTTTAATACTTTGCTCTCGAATAATCAGAGAGCCATAAATTTAGCTTAGTAAAGTTTTTCATAAATCCTATTGTAAAGAATCTTGGCCAGGCACAGTGGTCCATGCCTGTAATCCCAGCACTTTAGGAGGTCTAGGTGGGCAGATCACGAGATAATGAGTTGGAGACCAGCCTGCCCAATATGGTGAAACCCCATCTCTACTAAAAATACAGAAATTAGCCAGGCATGGTGGCGTGCACCTGTACTCCCAGCTACTCGGGAGGCTGAGTCAGAAGAATCGCTTGAACCCAGGAAGCAGAGGTTGCAGTGAGCCAAGATCGCACCACTGCACTCCAGGCTGGCGGCAGTGCCACGTTCTGTCTCAAAAAAATAAATAAATAAATAAAAAGAATCTTGTTTCACTTTGTTTAAACCTAGTTTTTCCTATAGTAATTTGACTATGTACCTTTTTCTTCCCTGTAAATACTTGTGAATGTCTCTCTGGAAATTAGTATTTTGGGAAAACAATTTGGGAAACATTGCTGTATCTATGAATAGATAGAAACAGCTGTCCATGGACCACATGAAGATTCCTCAGTCCCAGCACAGACCAATTTGAATAAAAATCTCCCAGAGAGAGGTAGAAATATGTATTTTTAAAACAAGATTTATGGATTATTGTGATGCCCACTTTGTAAGCCACTGTGATGTTCAACTGTAGTGATCCTGCATTATGGTGACAGCCTTTCTTTATAACCAGAATCAGTAGTGACTTATTAGGGATTATGCCTGAACATTGTGCTTGTGCTTTAAATTGCTATAAAATTTTAAGGAAATTTATTATGCTATTTCAGGAAGCATTTTGAAAAAATATTTTCCAACTCTATGAATTTCTTCTGTGAGCATAAAATCAATCTTGTTGTATTATTTAAGCTATCTGTTCCTCACTTTGACTTACCGTATATTAATAAATCCCAAACTTTTATTTCTTTACTGATTGAAACTTTAGTATAATTTAATACATATTATGTCAAATATCTGTGTTAATATGAGAATCCATTCATTCTAATTAATGAATAATTTAGGCCTTTTTACTAGTCTGTATGGTCACCCAAACACTGCTAAGAATAGGAGTGCTGGTAATGTAAACTATGTAACTGTCAGCTACCAGGGAGTGTCAGTTACTGTGTTTGGACCTGCTTGCTCAATACAATGCAAAGAACATAATTTTATGATATTCATGTATGTTGTCATTAATATGAATGTCTGCTAGCTGTATTTTAGTATATCACATAGCAAAATCTCCATATCTAAACTGTGAGTGAGCTGATAACTTTGTTTAAAAAGCAAACTTTGAAAGAAATTAATTTTCTTCACGTAATTCATGGATATCTATATATTTGTCTTCAATAAATCCATCATCGTCTACCACAAATGAATGTAATTGTTCAAATATTACTGTAGTTTCTTCAGAGTTTGTTTCTGGTATCTGTGAAAGAGAACTTGGATTTCCAGTAAAACCATCTTCATAGGTTTCTGCTTCATGCTCTTCCAGGCGATGATGATTATAACTAAGCAGAATATTGTACCATATTGGGCATTTGATAGCAATAAAAATGAGAAGTGAAGTTGTCAGTGCAGTGACAACAACACCAACGAGAAAAGCCCAGCTTTTTCCAAGAGGTGTATGTTCTTTAATGGAATACCGAGAGAGAAGAGAGAAAGAAAATTTGTTAAGTTGGCAAAATAATCATAATTATATATCCTAATTCTCCTCAATATTGGTATTAGAAATAAACATACATTGTAGTTTTCTTTAGACAAATTTTGTGTGGTGGAAGAATTCTCTTTTTTCAAAACAGCTATTGCCATTTTGTTACCTTTTTACCTAAGACCATTATTGATTATACTCGTTGAGATTTGTGACTAGACTAGTTAAAACAAAGGCTCAGAGAAGTTAAATAATTTGCACAATGGCATTTGGCTTGTAACTAGCAGAACCTAGTTTGGAAGACCAATATTTTGTAAATCTTTAGTTGGATGAGGAATCTTTCTTTTATATTTTTATAGAAATTTAAAATAAAGATAACTACCTCAGTTTATTTAGTATGATACATTCAGCAGTGTTAATATTAAGAACTGATACATTACCTGAATTTCTTGTTAAGTTGTTCAAAGAGCTATTAAATGTTAAATTGCTGATGGGCTGAAAATGAATATAAAGATCTTCAGTTACTGGTGAAGGAAGTTTTGAGTGGCATTCAGCCTTAGGAGGTACTGTTTTAATATTGTAGCTCTTCAGGCTGTTGGGGTAGCTACACATGGTGATGTTCTCATTTTCTAGTAAATCAGAAATAATAAGATTTAGAATAGAGAAAAATAACCGTTAACAACATTTTATAAGTTTTATCTAGAATTTTTGACATATCTGTCATTCTTAAAGGCATTATAAGAAATTCCTGTTGTATTTGTCTAGTAACACAGTGAAAGGATAATGCACATTTCTGTTTATTATTTTATAAATACAGCTTAAATGCAGTATCTGTTTATTATTTAGTTTATCTGTATTAGCGTAGATTGTATTATTAATATTGTGGTTACATGGTTACAATCTGGATCTCAGGCACAGTATTTGCAGTTAAAATAGGTCACTTGTTTTCATTTAGTCTAGGAAGCACTATTAAAAAATTACTCTTACATATTGACTTTGCTAACAATACACGAAGTGACGTTATCATCTTACATATATAGAATATTTACATTTCTGGCTGGGCATGGAGGCTCACACCTGTAATCCCAGCACTTTGGGAGGCCAAGGCGGGTGGAGCGCCTGAGGTCGGGAGTTCGAGATCAGCCTGACAAACATGGAGGAATCCCATCTTTACTAAAAATACAAAAAATTAGCCAGGCATGGTGGCGCATGACTGTAATCCCAGCTACTCAGGAGGCTGAGGCAGGAGAATTGCTTGAACCTGGGAGGTGGAGGTTGTGGTGAGCTGAGATCACACCAATGCACTCTAGCCTGGGCAACAAGAACAAAACTCTGTCTCAAAAAAAAAAAAAAAATTCTGAATTTTTCCCCCTGGTAATAGGAAAGGAGAACATCTATGCAGCTGTTACTTTTTAGTGTTTCTTCCTGTTTTGCTTAAACAGAAATTGTTTCCTTTTTTTTCTGTTTTCTGAGACAGAGTCTCACTCTGTTGTCCAGGCTAGAATGCAGTGACACGATCTTGGCTCACTGCAATGTCGCCTCCCAGGTTCAAGCGATTCTCCTGCCTCAGCCTCTTGAGTACCTGGTACTACAGGCATGTGCCACCGCACCCAGCTAATTTTTGTATTTTCAGTAGGGATGGGGTTTCACCATGTTGGCCAGGCTGGTCTCGAACTCATGACCTCAGGTGATCCGCCTGCCTTGGCCTCCCAAAGTGATGCGATTACAGGTGTGAGCCACTGCGCCTGACTGCTTCCTTTTCTTTAAAACATGATATGAGAAATTTTTCTGTGGTGGAACATTGAGTTAATCACATGTTGGTTTTGCTTAATTATGATAGCTTACCTAATGTCACATTTGATGTGTTCAACCAGTTCTGCAAATTAAATAGACTGCAAGAGCAGTTCCATAGGTTTCCATATAAAGTTATTAATTCCAGATGAAATAGTGGTGGTACATCCAAATAGCTAATCAAATTGCCTTGCAGATTCAGAAGTTTTAGGTCTCTTAGAGGCACAAATATATCAGTATTCAGTTGTTCTATTTTGTTTTGGCAGAGATGTAACTGTTTTAGTTTATTTAAGCCTAAAAATGCACCCTGTTGAATTACATAGATGGAGTTTCTACAGATATTTAAAATTTCTAGACTGGAGAGGTTATCAAAACTGTTACTATGTAAGACAGTAACATTGTTCTCAATCAAGTAGAGCTCTGTGAGTAAAATGTATGTTTGTAGAACTCTTGTGTCTGTACCATTAAGAGTAATTTGGTTATAACTGAGATCAAGTATAGTAACATCTTTCTTGATATCTGCTGGAATCAAGGAATAATTTTTTTCAGTGAAATTACATTGGACTTCCTAGAAAAAGAAAAAAAAAAGAAATGCATTAATCAGAAAAAGTATCAATAGAATTTCCTCAAATTTCATATTTCAGCACTTAGACATTAGAAGGAAATTACTTTGGGAAAAAAAACCTACTATCTAATCTTTGGTGTTATAGTAGAGCAAATCTTTTTCTTTTCTGGGATGAAATACTAAAAATTAAGGATATTCTGATACATACAATTGAACAAAGAGATTCCAATTTGTTATATGGGTATTTTCCAACTGTTATTACATGATCATTACAGAAAGTAATGCTATTGGTATATTCCCATTTACATATGTGGAAATATATGGTAAATAATAATTCTGTTAACATTTGATATTCCAGTGTGCACGATTGCTTTATAGTGAGGAAATTATTTTAAACTATATGTGTTTTTAAAATCAGCAGAGCTAACAACATTATACCTAGGGCTGTTAAATAATTAATAAATAGGCTGGGCATGGTGGCTCATGCCTGTAATCCCAGCACTTTGGGAGGCCAAGGTAGGCAGGTCATCTGAGGTCAGGAGTTCAAGACCAGCCTGTCCAACATGGTGAAACCCTGTCTCTACTAAAAATACAAAAAAAAAAAAAAAAAAAAAAAAAAACAAAAAAAAAAACCAGCCAGGCATGGTGGCAAGCACCTGTAATCCCAGCTGCTTGGGAGGCTGAGGCATGAAAATTGCTTGAACCCAGGAAGCAGAGGTTGCAGTAAGCTGAGATCATGCCATTATACTCCAGCCTGGGCGACAGAGCGAGTCTCCGTCTCAAAAGCAATCAATAAATGTCAATATATAGCTCTCTGGGTTTAACAGTTCAAAGTTTGGTGTTTTAAAAGGAAATATTTATCTTATATCAGAAATGGAGCCGTGTATTGAATTTAAAGAGCCACACAATCTGAAATACTTCCTTTATGTGGATATAGATGGAAAGAAAGAAATAGTTCTGGTTTTTACTGAATAGTAAACTAAGAATAAATAGAACTAAGAATAGTTCTTGTTTATTACTGTTTTTGCAGTTAGATTTTTTCACCAATAATAATTCAATAGCAGTTTCCCTCATAAATACGTGATTTTTTAAAAAAGAGTTTCCTACATTTTAAACAAGATTTTAGTCTTGAAACTAATTTCTGATTTTATAGTGAAAATTTTCAGATCGCTCCCTTTAATCAACTTTTAAAGAACTCAGTTTTTAAAAATGAAGGCTGCTTTTGTCAAATTGGAATTTGGATATACACAGCTAAGTAAACAATTTTAGTAGGTCAGATTTTCTTTGCTTTCTTATTGCTCTTTGATATTTTACTAAATATACAGAAAATGTACCTTTGAAAATATTTTTACTATTTTGATTGTAAAAACTTACTCTTTTAGAAGACTGGATTTTGTCTGATAATAATACCATGGAGAGAGGCCAAAAGAGGATTGTGATGCCTGTGACTTTCATGTTGCAGACCTGATAGAAAAGAGAGTATTTTTATTTTGATGGTAAACTAGAATTTTAGAGATTTTAAGGACATTTTTATTTTTTGCCCTTTTGAATCTGTTTATTCTTTTTTTTTTTTTTTTTTTTGGCTCAGACAGGGTCTCACTCTGTCACCCAGACCTGGTGGCATGGTCACAGCTCACTGCAGCCTTGATCTCCCAGGCTTAAGCAGTCCTCCCAACTCAGCTTCCTAAGTAGCTGAAACACAGGCATGTGCTACCATGCCTGGCTAATTTTTAAAATTTTTGGAGAGATGGCGTCACCGTGTGTTACTCAGCCTGATCTCAAACTCCTAGGTGCGAGCCATTTCACCCCAGCCAGTGACGTAGCCTTGAAAAGTGCAGGGATTATAGATATGAGCCACTTATCCTGGCCTTTCAAATCTACTTTTTCTCGAAATACATAAAATGTGAAACAAGTGCACGGCCATTCACCATCCTTGGACTCTGATCTTAACAAACTAGAAAGCCCCTTTGAAGAATGAGAGACTTATTTTTATTTTTTCTTTTTAGGGAGAATTAATATCTTTAAGGGTGTCTGATTAGTTTCTAGATATGATGAAAGGAGCTTTAAAGCAATTTAAGTGGTTGTAAACTTTAAAAATTTAATATATAAGTGCACAAAAGAAATTCAGGAAAATATATATTTATGCATAAGTATATGCTTATATTGATGGTCTGGATTTTTTCAATTTTAGGCATTATCTATTGGTATTAACCTTGACTTAAAACTGTGGGAGATGAGAATCTTTAGCACTCTTTTTCCCCCCCATGGTAATTTTTAAAAATTTTATTGAGGCATAATAGATATACATAGTTTTGGGGTACATGTGATAATGTAGTGCATTCATATAATTTTAAAAAATCAAATTAATGTACTTGGAGTATCCATCATGTTAAATATTTTTCTTTTTTTTATACTGGAAACATTCAAATTCTCTTTTAGCTGTTTTTAAATGTACAGTAAATTAGAGGAGAGGGAGAGCATCAGAGAATAGTTAATGGGTGCTGGGCTTAATACCTAGGTGACGGGTTGATCTGTGCAGCAAACCACCATGGCACACATTTACCTATCTAACAAACCTGCACATGTACCCTGGAACTTAAAAATAAAAGTTGAAGGAAAAACATCATTGTAAACTATAATTACCCTACTGATCTAACACTAGGCCTTCTTTTTTAAGTAAACTGTATGTTCGTATGCATTAATGAACTTCTCTGCATTCCTCCCTCCCCACCACCCTTCCCAGCCTCTGGTAACCACCAGTCTACTCTTAATCTGTATGAGATCCACTTTTTTAGCTCCCACATGCAGGTGAGAATGTGCAATATTTGTCTTTCTGTGCTTGGCTTAATTCACTTAACATAATGACCTCTGGTTGCATTTATGTTGCCGCAAATGACAGGATTTCATTTTTTTTATGGCTGAATAATAGTCCCTTGTATATATATGCTACATTTTTTTAATCTATTCATCTGTTGATGGGCACTTAGGTTGATTCCATAGTTTTGCTCTTGTGAATAGTCCTGCAATAAACGTGGGAGTGCAGCTATCTCTTTAATATAATCATCTCTTTTTTTAAAATGTATATCCAGTGGAATTACTGAATCAAATATAAATGTGTTATATTTTTAATTTTTTGAGGAACCTTCATAGTGTTCTCCAGAGTGGCTATACTAATTTACATTCCCAAGAGTGTATGAGGGTTCCCCTTTCTCCACATCCTCATCAGCATCCGTTATTGCCTGTCTTATTGATAGAAGCTACCTTTTTGGGGGTGAGATTATATCTCATTGTAGTTTTGATTTGCATTTCCCTGAATGATTACTGATGTTGAGCATTTTTTCCACATACTTGTTTGCCTTTTGTATGTTTTTTGAGAAATGTCTATTCAGTTCTTTTGCCATGTTTACTTGGATTATTTGTTTTTTATTGGTTTGTTTTTGGCTAGTGAGGTGTTTGAGCTGCTTATATCTTCTGATTATTAACCCCTTGTTAGATGGGTGGTTTGCAAATATTTTCTCTCATTCTGTAGGTTGTCTCTTCACTTTGTTGACCGTTTTCTTTGCTGTACAAAAGGTTTTTTGCTTGACGAAACCCCATTTGTACATTTTTGCTTTGGTTTCCTGTGCTTTTGAGGCCTTACAGATACAAAAAAACCTTTGTCCAGACCAGTGTTCTAGAGCAATTCCTCAATGTTTTCTTGCAACAGTTTTATAGTTTGAGGTTTTACTTAGATTTAAGTCTTTAATTCATTTTTATTGCTGGATATGGCAAGAGATAGGGGTCTGGTTTCGTTCTTCCGTATGTAGTTATTCAGTTTTTCCAGCACCATTCATTGAAACAACTATTATTTCTCCATTGTATGTTCTTGGCACCTTTGTTGAAGATGAGTTGGTGTAAATGCGTGTGTTTATATCTGAGTTCTCTATTCCATCCCATTGGTCTATGGATCTGTCTTTATGCCAGTGCCATGCTGATTTGGTTACTATAGCTTTGTAGAAAATTTTGAAGTCAGGTAGTGTGATGCCTCCAGCTTTGTTCCTTTTTGCTGAGGGTTGTTTGGCTTTTTGGGATCTTTCATGGTTCCGTATGAGTTTTAGGATTTTTTTTCTACTTCTATGAAGAGCGTCACTGTATTTTGATAGGAATTGCATTGAATCAGTAAATTGCTTTGGTTAGTATTGATATTTTAGCAATGTTCTTCAACTCCATGAACATGGATTATATTTCCATTTTTTGGTATCCTCTTCAGTTTGTTTCATCAGTGTTTTATAGTTTTTGTTATGTAGATCTTTCACTTCTTTGGTTAAATTGATTGCAAGGTATTTTATAGTCTTTGTAGCTATTGTAAACAGGCTTGCTTTCTTGATTTCTTTTTCAGATTCTTCACTGTTGGCATATGTAAATTCTACCAATTTTTATATGATGATTTTGTATCTTGCAACTTTACTGAATTCAGTTATCAGTTTTTACAGATTTTTTTGTGGCGTATTTAGGGTGGTTTTTAAAAAAATTTTTTTAAAGTATAAGATCATGTCTGCCAGGTGTGATGGCTCATGCCTGTAATCCCAGCACTTTGGGAGGCTGAGGTGGTTGGATCACGAGGTCAGGAGTTTGAGACCAGCCTGACTAACATGGTGAAACCCCGTCTCTACCAAAAATACAAAAATTAGCTGGGTATGATGGTGGACACCTATAATCCCAGCCACTCAGGAGGCTGAGGCAGGAGACTCGCTTGAACCTGGGAGGTGGAGGTTGCAGTGAGCCGAGATCACGCCACTGCACTCCAGCCTGGGCGACAGAGTGAGACTCTGTCTCAAAAAAAAAAAAAAAAAAAAAAAAAAGCATGTCATCTGCAAACAAGTCTAATTTGACTTCTTCTTTTGCAATTTGGATGCCTTTTATTTCTCTATCTTGCCTAATTGCTCTGGCCAGGACTTCTAGTACTGTGTTGAGTAAAAGTGGTGAAAGTAGGCATCCTTGTATTGTTCCACATCTACAAGAAAGGCCTTCAATTTATCCCCATTCAGAATGGTGTTAGCTGTGGGTTTGTCATATATGGCATTTGTTATCTTGAAGTATGTTCTTTGTGTGCCCAGTTTAATGAGAATTTTATCATAAAGGGATGTTGAATTTTTCAACTGTGTTTTCAGCATTCATTAAAATAATTGTATGGTTTTTGTTCTTGGTTTTATTAATGTGACGTATCATGTTTATTTTATTTTATAATAATAATTATTTAAGGTAGAGTCTTGCTTTGCTGTCCAGGGTGGTTGGAAACTCCTGGACTCAAGTGTTCCTTCCACCTCAGCCTCCTGAGAAGCTGGGATTACAGGCACATATCACTGTGCCCAGCTTACCATGTGTATTAGGCTGTTCTTGCACTGCTATAGTGAAATATTAGAGACTGGGTAATTTATAAGAAAAGAGATTTAATTGACTCGCAGTTCTACAGGCTATACAGGAAGCATGGTGCAGTTCATTTTTTGGGGAGGCCTCAGGAAGCTTACAGTTGTGGCAGAAGGTGAAAGGGGAGCCAGCACATCACATGATGAAATCAGAGCAAGGAGGAGAGAGTGGGAAAGGAGGTGCCACACACTTTTAAACAACCAAATCTCTTGTGAACTCAGAGCAAGTTCTCACTTATCACCAAGGGGATGGCCCAAGCCATTCATGAGGGATCCGCCCTCATTATCCAAACACCTCCCACCAGGCTTCATCTCCCACACTGGGGATTACAGTTCAACATGAGATTTGGATGGGGACAAATATCCAAACCATATTGTCATGCTTATTGATTTGCATATGTTGAACTATCTTTGCATCTCTGGAATGAATCTCACTTGGTACGGTGAATAATCTTTTTAAAGTATTGTTGAATTTGATTTGCTGTTATTTAGTTGAGAGTTTTTGCATCTGTGTTCTTCTGGGATATTGGACTGTAGTTTTCATTTTTGTTGTGCCCTTGTCTAGTTTTGGTGTCCGGGTCATGCTGATCTTGTAGAATAAGTTTGGAAATATTCCCTTCTCTTTAATTTTGTTTGAAGAGTTTGAGTAGAATTGGTATTAGTTCTTCTTTAAATATTTTGTAGGATCCAACAGTAAAGGCAATGTAAATAGACTTAATTCTCCAATTAAAAGGCATAGTGCTGACTGGAAGCTACTGACTGGCTGTTTAAAGGAGCCTGGTACCTCCTCCTCTTGTTCTTACTCCCTCTCTCTGCCATGTGACACACCTGCTCCATCTTCGCCTTCCACTGTGACTAAGAGCTTCCTGAGGCCTCACCAGAAACTGAGTAGATATTGGTGCCATGCTTTTGCAACTTGTGGAACTGTGAGCCAAATAAACTTCTTTTCTTTATAAATTATCCAGTGTCAGGTATTCCTTTATAGCAATGAAAAATAGACCAACACATCATGGTTCCCTGTTTGCTGTGTCTTTTTTTTTTTTTTTTTTTTTTTGAGGCAGAGTTTCACTCTTGTTGCCCAGGCTGGAGTGCAATGGCGCAATCTCGACTCTTTGCAACCTCTGCCTCCTGGGTTCAAGTGATTCTCCTGCCTCAGCCTCCCAAGTAGCTGGGATTACAGGCATGCACCACCACACCTGGCTAATTTTGTATTTTTAGTAGAGACGTATTTTGTATTTTTAGTATTTTTTCTCCATGTTGGTTGGACTCGTCACAAACTCCTGACCTCAAGTGATCTGCCTGTCTTGGCCTCCCAAAGTGCTGGGATTATAGGTGTGAGCCACCCCACCTGGCCTGTTGACTGTTATTTCTTGTAGATATATATATATGTGTCATTGCATTGTCAGATTAGTTGTTTATTCCAATATTCTCTGTGTGGCTTATTTTGTTTTTTATTGAATATATTTGCTTAGAGGATCTTTTACCACTAGGTTGCTGCCTCCTTTTCAGCTTTAGATGGCACCTTAAGCCCAGCTTCACCTTGGCTCTGGTAAATGACCAGAGCACTGCTCTTCCTGAATGGGGGAGGTTCCAGGGGATATCCTGGTAGTGTGGGAATGGTGGCTAGAGGTTCATGCCCAGCCAGCCTTCCCACACTAGAGACCTGTGGAGCCAACCTCCTACAAAGTGGTGCTGTTGAACAGCTACTCTGATTTGGTGTCGCTTTGGCTGAGTTACAGAGCAGAGTTTCCAGATCTGGGGATGGTAATCCTGTCTCTCCTCTTTGTCTCTACATGTCCTCAGGAATATTTCTGTCTCCAGGCACTTGAGATGTTTCCCATGGGTTAAAGCAGGGGCAAGTCTCCTGCCAGGGAATACAAGATGGTGGGTAGAAACTGTAATTTGGGGGAAATTTTCCCACATGCTTTGTGCTAGGTTGAATGGGGGAGGGGCATTGTGGATATGGAAGTCCAATTCTCTTACTATCTGCTCAAAGTTTGTTCACTTCTCTGTGGCCCTAGAACTGTCTCATCTTCACATTTGAATTCTGGTATATTGCTGGTAATTATCTCAGGTCTGTATATTTGTTTTGGTTTTCTGTAGAGGGGAGTGAAGCCAGCTTGCTTCTTGGCCACCATTTTGGAATTGATAGCCCCTTCAGCTCTCTTTCAAATACCCCCTCCCTTCATCTCCAACACATCAAATATATACTTCCTATGTCTTTATCTCCTAACATAGTTACTTGTAATTTTGGTTGGATGAGTATTCAGTGTTTGTACTATCATGAATGATTGAACTCAGTCAATAAAAAGCTGTTATTGGCTAAGCCATGTAACAGGATCACTTTTCTGTTGCTGCACCCTTTTTGTTTCCTCCAAACTAATTGTACTGTTTTTTCATGTGCTTAGTTTTCTTGTTATGACCAAACTCTCCCCTACCATATCTGTCATTTGTTTATGGATATTAAGTATTTAACCTGTTTTATCAGCTTAAAAACTCCCTCCCAGAGCCTGCTACCATGCTCTAATCTGGAGGAGCTAGCTGATCACTAGGCCTTCTGCACAACTGTTTACTTCCAACCTCATCAAAGAGTCTACCTTTTGCCTTTGTTACTGGGTACTTATTTTCTAGAACACCCTGTCTGGTTTATTGCCTTTCTTCAATGGAGCTTCCTCAGTAGCTTCTAGAGAACGTGGATAGGAGGGAAAACTTTTTAGACTTGGAAAGATATTTTGGCTAGAGATAGAATTCTAGGTAAGAAGTAATTTTCCCTCAAAATGTTGATGGTATTACCCTATTGTCTTTGAGTTTCTAGTATTACTGTTAAGAAATATACCATGTCATTCTAATTATTTATCAAAACTTTTAAAATCAATACTGTATTCATTATCCTGTGTCTTTCCCGCCACCACACCCGGCTAATTTTTTTGTATGTTTAGTAGAGACAGGGTTTTACCATGTTAGCTAGGATGGTCTCGATCTCCTGACCTCGTGATCCACCACCTCGGCCTCCCAAAGTGCTGGGATTACAGGCATGAGCCACCACACCCGGCCTGTTTTCATTTATTAAACTGGGTACTTGGTCAGTCTTTTCCATCTAGAAGCTATGTCACTCAGTTTTGGGAAATTTTCTGAATTATCTCATTGATGATATAATTTTCTTTATTTTTTAAAATAAAATTTCACTTTTTTTTTTCTAGAATTTCCTCAGTTGGGTGTTGGACCTCCTGGAATGATTTTAAAACCTTTACTGTCCTACATTTTATCTCAGTGTGTTTTTTGCTTTCCTTTCTGGGAGACATCCTCAATTTTATCTTCACATTCTTCTATTAATTTTTTGCCATCTTTTTTAATTCTAAGAGCTTTTTTGTTTCAGAATATTTTCTTTATTAGTATTCTGTTGCATGAATATATTATATTTTCTTGTTTATCATTGTGCCTTTTGTTATTTCCTTTTCTTTGAATAGCCTCTATATCCTTAGATTGTATTTTTCCAGTTATCTTTGGGCAGTGTCCTTTATATTGGAGGCCTTCTTCTTAGTCTGTTAATATTTTATTTAGGGTTTATGTGTGAGATTGGGAAACTAAAAAGCTGATAGGAAAATGCATTTGTGTGGGTCTCATTGTTTCTAGACTTGACCACAGAGTGTAACTGCTGGACTGTTTTCTTGGGGAATGTCATTATCCACAAAATGACTCTTCTGATTTACTGCCCAAAGAGATAATGGCCTGGTAGCCAGCATTCTGAGTGCTAAGTGATAAAAAAGCTGGATTTATATCAATATTTAGTTTGGAAACTATAACTTAATCTCAACAATGCCTTTGCACTCACTTGTGTCCATTGCCCAAATTCCCTTTGTTTTATTCTGGTGGCGTGGGGGATCCTCTAATCTGCTTGTGTAGAGAAGGAACATTATCTGGCTAGACAGACAGAGAGGAATTAGCCTCTCCTCTACTTTCAGAATACCTGGTGCTGCCACTTTCTGGGCTATTTAGAGTTTCTGCAGTGCAATTCAAGTGACTCTCAGCTTTTCTCATTGCTGACTTGGGAAATTTTTGTTTTCCTAGTCAATTTCCACTCAGCTATTAGGTTTCTGGTTTCTAGGTTTCATTGCTATTGACTCCTGTTCCATTCTGTTTGTCCTTGTGAGTTTATATCCCTTTTTACCTTTTATTTTCATGTTAATCAGGTTTTGAACACAATTTAAAGTTAATGGGTGCATTTAAGGTTTCAGCTTTGCCTAGAAATCGACATTTATTGGACTGTACTCTTCTTGCCAAATAGTTACTTTTTTAGTCATTTTATTCATGACCTTGATGTTTCTTGTTCTTTATCTCTGTTTTCTTAAAGTCAATTTTAGAAACCCTTTTGCAAACAAATTATCCATTCGAAAATATATAAATATATTCTGTCATCCTTAAGGATGTTCAGAAATTTAGTCTTTTGAGCATTCTTACAGCATTTGTTACAATTAGTTACTTACGATTTTTTTAAGGAAAGTTTGTTTCATTATAGCAGGTAATAGAAGAACTAATCAGAGTAGGCCGGGCACAGTGGCTCACGCCTGTAATCCCAGCACTTTGGGAGGCCGAGGCGAGCAGATCACCTGAGGTCAGGAGTTTGAGACCAGCCTGGCCAACATGGTGAAACCCCATCTCTACTACAAATACAAAAATTAGCCGGGTGCAGTGGTGGGTGCCTGTAATCCCAGCTACTTGGGAGGCTGAGGCAGCAGAATTGCTTGAACCCGGGAGGCAGAAGTTGCAGTGAGCTATGATCGTGCCACTGCACTCCAGCCTGGGTGACAGTGAGACTGTTTCAGAAAAAAAAAAGAAAAACTAATCAGAGTAAGCAAGAATCCATGCAGCATACTAAAGTCTCTCGCCTCCTTAGCAATAAGGAATTTACTGCTATTATAGTGCTAATCTGTTCTAGTCAACTTCCTCATTCCCTTTGATTTGTTGATCCATTTATGCTTATTCCCCTTCTACCTTCTCTCCTTCCATAGTTAAATCAAGTTTGTTAGAGAAAGCTGTACTCTGCGTCTTATATTTTATAAAATTTGGATGTAGATCATAATAGAATGCCCTTTAGAGCCAGAAGTGCATTTAAGCTATCACTTATTCAAGATGATTGCCCACAAAAGAGGGCTGCCTAAATCATTTACAAAAGGTAGTTTACCTGTGTTTAATGATTCCTAGGAATAGGTGTTCAGCTTCTTCAATGACTTGTTTCACTATTTCTCAATGATAGGTGACATTCTTACTGATGTCTCTGGTAGGATGCAGAGGTGACTGAGGAGAGGTGAGTTAAGGGAAGTGCTATTTTTTTCCAGAAACAAATAGGATGGGGAGAGTGAAAGAAAGTGAATAGGCTACAAAGAAAACTAACTAGATTTAAGTTAAAAGTTGATATGAAATAGAAGCAGGTGAACAAAGTAATAGAGGCAAGGCATGACTGTGAGCTTATGTGGAAATGGAGACAGAGTATAGTTTTATATTTATTATCTGTATCTGCTATTTAATGCTAATAATTGTTTTCTCAAGTGTGCCAAAAGAAAAAAATCATAAGGATTAGAAAAGGATTTTCTTTTCCATTTGGTAGATCTTAGAAGCAGCGTATACTCAGCTCAAGGTAGATTCTGTACAAGAAAGCGTTCAACAAATCTAAAGCATTGTTAGGTCTGAAGCTGTGAAATACATTGATTGATCCATACTATGCGTGAGAGTTTTCACATTTGTGTGCCTTTTGAGAGGAGAAAGATTGTAAGAGGGGGCGAATGTTGATTTTCATGACACTATTCAAATCCCCAGACAAAGCATTTGCTAGCATTATTGGGTGTCTTAAAAAAAGAAAAATCATATAGGCAAAATAGCTAGCCAAGTAGATAATGCAGAAATTATCCATGAATCAGTTTAGCCTATTTCAACAGTTGGTTTTAAAGGAAGTCAGTTATTGCTGCTTTATTTCTCCTTTTGGAATATTTTCTAATTTGGATTTTTTTTGAAATGATAGTTGAGTTTCATATAGTGATTACTTAGGAACTAATATAAAATAGAAAACTGGAATAGAAAATGGAATATCAGTTTCTTTTGTTATTTCACAAAATTACGTGCATTTTTACCTAGCGTATGATCTACGTTACTGGAACAAAAAAAGAGCTTTACTCAAAGGAAATGGTAGATACTGAAAAAGAAGCATTGTTCTTAATAAAGTTTCAAGTACATGTTTCTTAAGTTATTTATTTTATATGATTATTGTATGCTATGAAATAAAGAGATGCTCCAATTATTTTGGTTTTGTTAAATAAAATCTAAATGTAGTTTTTCCATTAAATATTTTAGATATTTATGCCAGAATTCAATGTCTTTAGAGTATGATGTTAATAATACACAATTAACTTCGTTTCCTTATTTATTGTGTAGATTTTTTTCAAATTTAAAACCTTTTGTAATGGAAAATTTCAAGGAAAAAAACCTAAGTAAGGAGAATAGTTATCACCCTCCTTCAATAATTATCAACTTATGGCCAGTCTTTTTTTTTTTATCTTGCAAATAGGCTTTTAGACTAATGTCGCTTCAGAATGCTCTGTGATTAACGTATTTTAAAATAAAAAATCTTCTAAATTTGATTGGCTAGATGAAGCCTTCCCCCCTCCCCAAAAACAATTACTTAGTATTGTATTCTAACTTTATTTAGGAAAGACCCTTTGGCCATGTCCCAGGTATATAGTATTTTTGAGGTAGACCGTGTGAAAATATAATCACATTTTCTTATTTTTCATCACTTCTTAAAGGCAAAGATTGTTGTACAGACTTAACAAACTTAAATGTGATTTTTTTAAAAATACAACAATAACCAAAGCTATAAATATATAGAGCTTACCTTTTTTCTTTTGTCTCTAAGACTGGTGTGCTAAAGGAAATTACTCTGTTTCTTCAACAGCATTAAAAAAATATATCGTATGATTACATTTCACTTTGTTTTAACCTTTGTACCCAGTGAACAGGTGACTTAAAAAAAAAAAAAACTAGACTTCCTTAGCAAAACATTGACTAGAAGAATAATTTCTTAAAGTTGTCTTTTCCTTTTTTTAGTGTAACAAGTAAGACTGTTTGCCTAACCTTTGTCTTTCTGTCTTTCTGTCTTTCTTTCTTTCTTTCTTTCTTTCTTTCTTTCTTTCTTTCTTTCTTTCTTCCTTTCTTTCTTTCTTTCTTTCTTTCTTTCTGTCTTTCTGTCTTTCTGTCGTTCTGTCTTTCTTTCTTTCTGTCTTTCTTTCTGTCTTTCTGTCTGTCTGTCTTTATGTCTTTCTTTCTGTCTTTCTGTCTTTCTGTCTTTCTTTCTGTCTTTCTTTCTGTCTTTCTGTCTGTCTGTCTTTATGTCTTTCTTTCTGTCTGTCTTTCTGTCTTTATGTCTTTCTTTCTGTCTTTCTTTCTGTCTTTCTTTCTGTCTTTCTTTCTTTCTTTCTGTCTTTCTTTTCTTTTCTTTTCTTTTCTTTTCTTTTCTTTTCTTTTCTTTCTTTTCTTTCTTTTCTTTCTTTCTTAGTCTCGCTCTGTCACCCAGGCTGGAGTGCAGTGGCATGATCCTGGCTCAATGCAACCTCTGCCTCCTGGGTTCAAGCAGTTCTCCCTGCCTCAGCCTCCTGAGTAGCTGGGATTACAGGTACCCAGCATTGCTCCTGGCTAATTTTTATACCTTTAGTAGAGATGCGGTTTCGTCATGTTGGCCAGGCTGGTCTCAAACTCCTGACCTCAGGTGGTCCACCTGCCTCAGCCTCCCAAAGTGCTGGGATTACAGGTGTGAGCCACTGTATCCGGCCTACTTTTGTGTTTCTTTTAGTAAAATGTTAACAATTTTACTTACTGATTTAGAGTTTACAATATTGAAAATGCATACTTTTGAAAGATATACTGTTGCTAAATTAATTTATGTTTGTCCTGATGGCATTTTATGCTTAGAAGGATTCAAATTGAGGTCAGATGCAGTGACTGATGCCTGTAATCCCAGCACTTTGGGAACCTAAGGTGAGAGAATAATTTGAACTCAGGAATTTGAGACCAGCCTGGCCAACTTAGCAAGACCTTGTCTCTATTCAAAATAAAAAGTAAAAACATTAGCAGGGCATAGCGTTGTGTGCCTTTAGTCCCAGTTACTTGGGTGGCTGAGGTGGGGGGATGGCTTGAGTTTGAGCATGCAGTGAGCCATGATTGTGCTACCACACTCCAGTCTGGGTGACAAGTGATACCCTGTCAAGAAAGAAAGATAGAAATAGGGGGAGGGAGGGAGGGAGAGAGAGAGAGAGAGAAAGAGAAAGAGAAAGAAGAGAGAGGAGGGGGAAGAGGAAGAAGGGAGGGGAGGGAAGGGAAGGGGAAAAGAAAGGAAGAGGAAAAGAAAAAGAAAAGAAAGGAGGGAGGGAGGGATTCAAATTGTAAAGATATTACCAAGTTTTGTATTCTATTGAGTTTCAACTTTTTTGTTTACTTATTTTTATGACACCATCATCAGTGGTTTTACTGCCAACTTATAACAGGAGCAAAGTACTCAAAGCATCAAAAAGACCTGACACCTGGACATCATATGGCCTTGAGAAAGTCAGTTACCTTTCTTATGCTGTAATTTCTCCTCTGTAAAATGGAATACTTTATAACATTAGTTCTTCTTCCTACATTGTAGGAAGAAACGTTGTTGGTGGTCAGTAATCAAGTTTAGAATGAATTCCTTCCAAAAGATTAATTCCACTGGGCTTCAGTATCCTTAATCTATGAAACAAAGAGATTGAAATAGATATTTTCCTCTTTCAAATTCTGTGAGCTCATATACCTATACAAATTGTAGCAGCAGGAAACACATTTGTTATACTGTTGTAATTGTTATAATTGAAGCTTCAAGTGAAGATACCACATCTTCTCCAATAGTGACACAAAAATAAATTGAAATTCCAGGTTGTCTGTTTTATTATGTTCATCTTTTATTTGGTTATTTTAGATTTTTTTTTGGTAGGGAAATTTCTGAGTTTAGGTTGTTTATTGTAGTAGTAGGATATGAATGTGTAGAAGGTGTATAGGGGATTTGTGGATCCACAGGCTTAGCTGGTGATTGTGACAACTGTAGAAGTTGACATCTATGAGCGAAAGAGAGTAAATAGTGATAGGTTAATCAGATTTTGAAACCCAAAATAGAAATTAATGATCTTGGGACTGAAAATGTATGTTCAATCCAGCTTTTTATAAAATGTAAATCTTGAAAGTATTTAGATAAGTGGCATCTTACCTATTCTTTTTTCATAATTTTTCTCTACCCTATCAATAATTGACCTTGCCTAGGCAACAAGTGGCATGTCATTGGTATTCTTTTGACTACATGATAAAAATGGTTATTGCTTCTAATTAATTTCACTATTACTACTTTTGTGTAATTATATTTGTAATGTTTGTTGTGTTTTTAGAGAAATGAGCTTAATATTTTACAGTGCTAAAAAATATCAATAATTTGTGAAACAGCAATGTTAACTAAAGCAGTAAGTAAAAGAGAATTTAAGCAAAGCATATTATTAATCTAAAGCCATAACTTTAAAAAAATCAAACTGCACTGCAGGCCTCTCTTCTCCTAGTTCTGTCAGAGCTGCACTGGATGATTTACATGGCAAACTTCTATACAATATTTAATTTGGTCAAAAAAATTTATACTGAAGGATGTTTGAAAACCACAATTCTAAAACTTCTTACTTGTCTTTTTTTTTTTTTTTTTTTTGAGACGGAGTTTTGCCCTTTTGCCCAGGCTAGAGTGAAGTGACGCGATCTCAGCTCACTGCAACCTCTGCCCACTGGATTCAAGCAATTCTCCTGCCTCAGCCTCCCAGGTAGCTGGGATTACAGGCGCCCGCCACCAGGCCCGGCTAATTTTTGTACTTTTAGTAGAGATCGGGTTTCGGCATGTTGGCCAGGCTGGTCTCGACCCCCAGACCTCAGGTGATCCACCTGCCTTGGCCTCCCAAAGTGCTGGGATTACAGACGTGAGCCACCGAGCCCAGTCTCTTATTTGTCTTTTGAAGGTATAACTTTAAAAAAGTATAAATGCATCCTCATATATATAAGTCATTAAAGATTTTCTTTGATAATCTTTGTGATTTCTTAGTAAAGTAAAATGGAGAGTAAGGAAATAGAGGAATTTGGGGATGGAGAAGAGAAAGATGCCAAATAAGTTTGTGCTAATGGGGCCAAATTTTATATAGGTCAAATAGCATTTTTTTAGTACAAATATAAAGACTTTTCAGTCACACACTATGGTTGAATATCTTTAAGTATCCTATTAAATTAGGACTGTGACTTGTATAAAATAATTGGATACTTTTTCCTCAGTACAGTATCAGGAATATTACGTGCTTTTGATTTTAGGAAAGAAAAACAAATGAGAAGCGTAGAAGAAGAAATTGAACAGGAAAAACAAGCAGCAGATGACATTATCAAAAATATGTCTCTTGAAAACCAAGTCAAGTACCTAGAGATGAAAGCCACAAATGAGAAACTGTTACAGGTAATATGAATTATTACTCTGTGCCAAGCATGTATCAGTCTTGCTACTAACAGTATAGTTTGAATATTAGCAGTGTCAACATCCCCTGAGAGCTTGACTAGACTTTGAGATCAGTTTTCTTTTTAACAAGGTCCCCAGCTGATTCAAACGGACATTCACATTTCAGAAGCATTTATTTAGAAAACTTCGTTTTTGTATGCTGCTTGATGACCCAGCTTTTACTCTTATTATTTTTTGTTCACTTCTATTTATTCATTTTGCATTTCATAAAGACACA
The DNA here is from genome assembly GCF_047675955.1 of Chlorocebus sabaeus. Classification (NCBI taxonomy): domain Eukaryota; kingdom Metazoa; phylum Chordata; class Mammalia; order Primates; family Cercopithecidae; genus Chlorocebus; species Chlorocebus sabaeus. Next base: position 56,136,039 of record NC_132915.1, read on the forward strand.
TGAAAATACTTGCATTTATAAAAATACTTGTCTATAAATTAAAAAGTCTATAAATACTTGCAGTTATAGACTTTTAATGCAAACATTAAAAGGCCTCATAGGTGGAGGATGCAGTGAGCTGAGATCACGCCAGTGCACTTCAGCCTGGGTGACAGAGCGAGACTCTATCTCAAAAAAAAAGAAAAGAAAAAGAAAAAAAGAAGTCCTCATAGACCAGCTCCATATAGCTATTTACTTTCCTTTTCCTTCCTGCATAATAAACAGCTAAACTTTTTAACTGTTAGCATTATGATTTGAGTGGCTATTGTCCTGTAATTATATTGCTTAAATATCCATTTTTAAAAATTAATTTTTTATTGATACACAACAATTGTACATATTTATGGGGTACATGTGATAGTTCCATGCATGTGTGCAATGTATAATGATCAAATCAGGATAATCAGGATATTCATTACCTCAAACATTTAGGATTTTTTTTGTGCTGGAAACTTTTTTTTTTTAATTTTTTTGAGACGGAGTCTTGATGTCTCCCAGGCTGGAGTGCAGTGGCGTGATCTCGACTCACTGCAAGCTCCGCCTCCTGGGTTCATGCCACTCTCCTGCCTCAGCCTCCCGAGTAGCTGGGACTATAGGTGCCTGCCACCACACCTGGCTGATTTTTTTGTATTTTTTTAGTAGAGACAGGGTTTCGCCGTCTTACCTAGTATGGTCTCGATCTCCTGACCTCATGATCTGCCCTTCTCAGCCTCCCAAAGTGCTAGGATTACAGGCATGAGCCACTGTGCCCGGCCTTATGCTGGAAACATTTTAAATGTCCTTTTCTAGCTATTTTGAAACATACAATTAATTATTGATAACTATAGCCACCCTACTGTTCTATCAAACATGATAATTTATTCCTTCTCTCCCCCTCCACCGCCCCATGCCCCCAGCTGGGCACCAACTTCTCAGCCTCTGGTAACCATCATTCTACTACCTCCCTCCCTTTTTTTTTTTTTTTGTTGTTGAGATGGAGTTTCACTCTGTCACCCAGGCTGGGGTACAGTTGTGCGATCTCGACTCACTGCAAGCTCTGCCTCCCGGGTTCACGCCATTCTTCTGCCTCAGCCTCCTGAGTAGCTGGGACCGCAGGTGCCCGCTACCATGCCTGGCCAATTTTTAATGTATTTTTAGTAGAGACAGGGTTTCACTGTGTTAGCCAGGATGGTCTCGATCTCCTGACCTCATGATCCGCCTGCCTCGGCCTCCCAAAGTGCTGGGATTACAGGTGTGAGCCACTGTGCCTGGCCGAGATCCACTTTTTTAAGCTCCTACAGATGAGTGAGAACGTGTAATATTAAATAAGCAATTTAAATCCCTGCTTAGGGGATATTGAGAATCCTCTCAATGCTCAGTCATGATGGTGCCCTTTCATGCCCAGATGGCCCTTAATAAAGATTAAGCAAAGAATTAGGCCCCATAAATGCCAATAATGATTATAGTTTTAGTTTCTGAGATATTCCTTTGCTGACAATTTAGTAACCTTTTTATTTTAGACAAGATTTCTAAGATACAATGAAGCATTGAAGAAAGAGTATGGCCTAGCCAAGATGGTGAAACCCCATCTCTACTAAAAATACAAAAATTAGCCAGGTGTGGTGGCAGGCGGCTGTATTCCCAGCTACGTGGGAGGCTGAGGCAGGTAATTGCTTGAACCTGGGAGGTGGAGGTTGCAGTGAGCCAAGATCATGCCACTGCACTCCAGTCTGGGCAACAGAGTGAGACTCTGTCTCAGAAAGAGAAAAGAAAGAGTATGATAGAAATGCCAAAATGGTTCCAAAATATAGTTAATCTTGTATGGGATAATGAATGAGTAAACAATTTAAGGATCTTATCCTAGGAGTGAACCATATTTATATTTACATATATGTGTATGTGTGTGTGCATGTGTTGTGTGTGTATGTATGTGTGTGTGTGTGTGTGTATAGTATAGAGAAATTAGGCAAAAGATATGAAAACATGATTAAACATCAATATTTTAAATAATAACCTTAAACAATGACATGATTTGAAATCTTCTGATACTTGATGTCTCAGAACATAGTGATGATTCACTGTGAAAAGGTCTAAGGTCTAGCTACTTTTGAGAAACTCATGAGGTTTTTTTTTTGGTTTTTTTTTGAAGGCACACACAGCAAGGTTTTAAGAATAATAAAAGAAGATGGGAAAAATATAAATAATGAAGTGTTAATAAATTCTAGTCAAAATGCAAGATGCCAGTGAAGATATTTAGAAAATTTACTTTGTCACATCTGTATTTGAAATGTTGAGAAATAGAGAAACAAATTTTTTTTTCCAAGCTCCCTCCCCCTACTACTACAAATTATTCTTAATGTAATTTGGATTTATGTTTGCTTTTTTTTTCCACTTAGGAATTAGATACACTTCAACAACAATTGGATTCACAGAACATGAAAAAAGAGAGCATGGAAGCAGTAAGTGTAAAATCAAATAAGGGTTCTCATACTACTCAGTTAAAAAAGTTAATTCAGCCAAGTAAACTAATTCAAGTACATATTGATCTGGCAGTTTACTAATAGGAGTTTAATACTTTTTCTTCCTATTCTGGACCCACAAAGATCCTAGTATGGTAAGAAATTAGATTCAGTTATTGAGTACCTACTATGTATAAAACAAATCATTCTGCCCAACCTAGGACATGCAAAATCCAATAACAATTAAAATTTTTTTTTTTTAGAGACAGGGTCTTTGTCACTCAGGCTGGAGTGCAGTGACATGATCGTAGCTCACTGTAAATTCAAGCTCTTGAGCTCAAGCGATCCTCCCTCCTCAGCTTCCCAAGTAGCTAGAACTTCAGGCAGGAACCACCACACCTGGCTAATTTTTATTTTACTTTTTGTAAAGACAGGGTATCATTATGGCTGGTCTACAGCTCCTGGCCTCAAGCAATGCGCCTACCTTGGCTTCCCATTGTGCTGGGATTACAGGCCTGAGGCATTGTGCTCAGCCTCTAATGGCAATTTAAAGACACATACCCAAGAGACTAAAAACAAAGAGGGAGAGACATGAGTTCATCTCTTTAAGGATGTAAAAACTTCCATTTGTTTTCTTATTTGTTTATTTAAAACATTTTAACTCACAAAACAAAATGTGCTTATGGTTTAAAAATAGTTGAACAAGATTAACATAAAAATGTCTGTTTTGTGTCCTTCTTTCCAGATGGAACTACTGGAAAGACGTTTATCAAGTGCTTACTGTATACTTTTTTGAGCTGTAAACTTATATCAGCATCATCTTCATATAATCCCCACAAGAGTCCTAAATCCCATCTTGGTTTTACAGTTGTGAAAAACCTCAAGTGGGGTTCATACTTGCTATGCTATCTGCAGCTTTTTTTTCACCCTAACATTATATCTTCAGTGTCTATTTATATCAGTTCTTAGAGAACCTCCTCATTATTTTAAATTGCTACGTTGTATTATGTTGTATAATTATAACACAGCCTTGTAAATGAACAGGTTGTTTATAGTTTTCTGGGATTATAAACAATACTTGGCGAAAGCATACATTTTATGCAAAGTTGTATTAGTATATCATAAGATTGAATTCTCACAATGGATCAAAAGGTGTACACTTTAAAAATGTTGTAAGATTGCCAAACTGCCTTCAAAAAGGTTGTTCCAACTTTTACTTCTAGATGTAATGTATGTGAATGCTTATTTCCCCTGCATTCACTGACAGCAAATATTATCTGACTTTTCCAATTTTAGCTAGTTTGATAGGTAAAAATTACTACCTTATTTGAACTTTCATTCATTTATGCATAAAGCTGAGTATCTGTTTGTATCATTTTTGGCCAATGAATTTCTTTTTCTTTGAACTCCTTTTTCATATTTTTGGCATTTCGGTATACTGACTGTACCTCAAATCTTGCCTCCCTTTCCTGATTCCCTGTGGATTCAGGTGGATGACATGATGATAGTATTAGGAACTGTTGTAGATTGATGGATTGCTGACACCCTAGCTTGTAAAAGAAATGAATATTTTGTAATTAATTCTTTTGAGAATTTGCTATTGCAAAAGTTATTTAATTAAAAATAGTGAGGTAGTTGGCTAGGTGTGGTGGCTCACGCCTGTAATCCCAGCACTTTGGGAGGCCGAGGTAGGCAGATCATGAGGTCTGGAGATCGAGACCATCCTGGCTAACATGGTGAAACCCTGTCTCTACTAAAATACAAAAAATTAGCCCGGTATGGTGACAGGTGCCTGTAGTGACAGCTACTTGGGAGGCTGAGGCAGAAGAATGGCATGAACCCAGAAGGGAGAGCTTACAGAGAGCCAAGATGACGCCACTGCACTCCAGCCTGGGCGACAGAGTGAGACTCTGTCTCAAAAAAAAGAAAAAAAAATAGGAAGGTAGTTTTCTGTGTCTGATTGTCCATCTATAAATACACTTAATTTTTATTTCCTTGGATCTCTGGTGATGGAAATACGCTTAAAGAAAGAAGGACCACATTTAGTATTAATACAACCAGCTTGTAGAATTCGTCACTAATCTTTCTTGGAGTGGGTTTGTGAGAGTCAAGTCTTAATTCAGTTGGTGAGTTTAATTTCCATAGGAAGAAGATAAGCTATAACCTTAGATTTACTTTTTGTACTGATGCCATTCTTCTCTGATGTCAGTACATTTATGCCTACACTAACTAGAGTTTTAAAGATACACAATGTTTGCAAATTAAGATAACATAAGTCACTAATTCTATTTACCTTTTGCCAGATTTCTTTCTTTTTAAAAAACTTTTTTTTGAGACAGAGTCTTGCTCCGTTGCCCAGGCTGGAGTGCAGTGACACGATCTTGGCTCACTGCAACTTCCGCCTCCTGAGTTCAAGCAATTCTCCTGTCTCAGCCTCCTGAGTAGCTGGGATTACAGCGTGCATCACCATGCCCGGCTAATTTTTGTATTTTTATTAGAGATGGGGTTTCACCATGTTGGCCAGGCTGGTCTTGAACTCCTGACCTCGTGATCCACCCACTTCAGCCTCCCAAAGTGCTGAGATTACAGGCGTGAGCCACCATGCCCAGCCCAGATTTCTTTTATTTATTTATTTAGGACTTGTTCTTCAAGAAAATATGTGTCAGACAGTGGTCAATCAACTAGTATTTATTGAATACTTTATGTTCACTGCTGTACAATGTATTAGGTCATGCTTATTCAGTTCACAAGAATGGAAAAAAATCAGGTGAAGAATTAACATGAGCTTAAGTCTTCCAGAACAGTTTTATCAAGATGCAATTCAAACAAGTCTATAGGATCGTTAGGCAAAAAGGAGAAGAGACTATGAGAAAGGATAGCATAAAATATCTGCATTTCCTCTATATGTATTTTTTAGCATGCCTTTATCTTATCTGATGTCTAATCTATTACTTGAACTGTATATATAATCCATTGCTTATGGACTTTGAAAAATTCTCTTGTCTACTTGTTCCTTTTTTGGAGGTTCCTTCTTTCATACTTTTAAAAGAGAAGAGGTCGGCCGGGCGTGGTGGCTCACACCTGTAATCCCAGCACTTTGGGAGGCTGAGGTGGGCGGATCACGAGGTCAGGAGTTTTGAGACTACCCTGGCCAACGTGATGAAACCCTATCTCTTCTAAAAATGCACAAAAAGTTAGCTGGGCATGGTGGTAGGCACCTGTAGTCCCAGCTACTTGGGAGGCTGAGGCAGGAGAATGGCGTGAACCCGGGAGATGGAGCTTGCATTGAGCTGAGATCACACCACTGCACTCCAGCCTGGGTGACTGAGCAAGACTCTGTCTCAAATATAAATAAATAAATAAATAAATAAATAAATATTAGCTGGGTGTGGTGGCGGGCACCTGTAATCCCAGCTACTTGGGAGGCTGAGGCAGGAGAATCGCTTGAAACTGGGAGGCGAAGGTTGCAGTGAGCCAAGATCGCACCACTGCACCCCAGCCTGGGTGAAAGAGTGAAACTCTGTCTCAGAAAAGAAAAAAAATAAAGAGAGAGAGAGAGAAGAGGTCTTGCCTCTTAAGAATTTTGTTTTGTTCATGCTGTAGGTCTGTTTTCAAATGTCACTGTTAACTCTTACGTCTTTGTTAACTTTGAAAAGTTATTTACGTTTCAGGTCCTTAGTTTTCTCATCTGTAAAATGGAGATGATAGTACTACCTTGTAGAGTATCACTTTGGATAGTAGAGATAACATATAAATAACATGCAGCATAGTGCCTGGCACAGAACAGATGCTCAGTAAACAAGAGTTTCAAATGTCATTTTAATCATCACCACCACCATTCCTAGCTTTTTTTTTTTTTTAATCTAATAACATTTTTGTCACGTCCTTATTTTTTTCTTTGTGAAAGGTAGGATAGTGGTGAGTACACAATAACTGTTATGTGTTAATTTCCTAGTGCTGCTGTAATAGAATATCACAAACTGGGTGGCTTAAAACAAACAAATTTTCTCACAGTTCCAGAGCCTGGAAGTCTGAAATCAAGGTGTCAGCAGAGCCATGCTTCCTCTGAGACTCTAGAAAGAATCTTGCTCTGCCTCCTCCTAGCTTGTGGTAGTATCCATTAGCCCTTGATGTTGCTTGACTTGCAGCTGCATCACCTCAGTCTTTGCCTGAGTCATACCATGGTATTCTCCCTGTGTGTCTCTGTTGCGTTTGTACTCTTCTTATAAAGTGCACTATCATATTGCATTAGGGCCCACCCCTAATGACCTTATCTTAACTTGACTAAATATGCAAAGAGCCTATTTTAAAATAAAGGTCAAATTGACAGGTGTATGTCGTTAAGACTCCAGCTTACCTTTTGAGCAGACACAATTCAACTCACAAAATTGTGGAAAAATATATGTTATGACCTATTTAGGGAAAAATATCTTCTCTCCAAAGATCACTTCTGTGGACTTTGAATCAGACATTGTGTTTAAAGTTGCACATATGTTTTGACATTGTCTTTATCCTCCCGTTGGTAGAGTTGTCCTATATTTATTCAGGTCTTATATGTAGAAAATAAAATAAACTAAGGCTATCAACTTCTTGTGAATCTTAGATTGAAAATAGCTTATTAAAATATACAGGATTTATTTTTATTCTTCCAGTTTAGGAATGTGCTTTGTAGCATTATTGAGTACTAATGATATTTGCTGTCTGTATTTAAAGATGCTGGTAGTTTACTCCCTATTCTTACTACCTGAAACCTATTTGATAATAATTATTGATAAAATACAAATTAAAAATTTCCCTTCTTATTTTCCTTTAGGAAATAGCTCACTCCCAGGTGAAACAGGAGGCTGTATTGCTGCATGAAAAGCTTTATGAGTTGGAGTCCCATCGAGATCAAATGATTGCAGAAGACAAAAGCATAGGATCTCCAATGGAAGAAAGAGAGAAATTACTTAAGCAGGTGGGCAAAAGAAACATACTTATTTTAAGATGTCTGGTTTTGGTACATGTATTGATTTGTTTTATTTAAGGGATATTAATGCAACCAAAAGCTAGTAAGTTTATTGTCTAAAAATAGTTTATGTGAAGAAATGACTTTTTAATCTAGATTTTCTTCTTCTTCTTCTTCTTTTTTTTTTTTTTTTTTTGGATATAGGGTCTCGCTCTGTAACCCAGGCTGGAGCACAGTGGTGCAATCATAGCTCACTGTAGCCCTGATCTGCTGGGCTCAAGCGATCCTCCACCTCAGCCTCCTGAGTAACTGGGACTATAGGCATGTGCCAACACACTAATTTTTTATTTTTATTTTTTTGTAGTGATGGGGTTTTACTATGTTGCCTAGGCTGGTCTCAAGCTCCTGGCCTCAAGCAATCCTCCAATTTCAGTCTCTCCAAGTGTTGGGATTATAGGCACCCAGTCTAGATTTTCTTAAGTATTTCATACTGTCGTAGGTGAAGCTAACTTTTCCTTATTAGGAATACTTGAAACTCTTCTTTATTGGTCATTAAATATTTAGATAATCTTTTGGAAGATATGTTTCCTTTTTGTTTTGGGCCTTGTATTTAGAAAATGGAGTATCCCAAGGCTAATGACTTTTTGTGGTTGTTATTATCGGTGCCTCCATGAAGAGAATGGAGTTAAAATGTCCTGTGAAATTATCATATGTCCTAAAGTCATGACACATGTAACATATATTTAGTAGCTTTCTTACTACCTCAAGGGTAGATGTAGTTTAGCTCCAAATTATAATTAGCATGTTGTTTATCGTGACACACCCTAACTATAAGGGCCTTAGGAGAACTTCATCTATATTTGGGCACAGCTCCAGTCAGGGACTCCCTTGCCCCTAGACTTAGATCAAGCCCATTGCATTTAGAAGAAATTTAGGTATCAATTCAGGGACTATTTAATTATTAGAATCATTCCAGAAGGGTATTAAATCTAGAACCTGTGTAGTTCCTTGGAAATAAATCATTGAAGGATGGGGAGGAGTGATCTTGAGGTACACGTACCACATAAAATATAGAATAGCTACTTAAATTTCAATTTCAGATAAGCAATGAATAATCTTTCAGACACATATATCTATTTAGAAAAAGTATTCATTGCTTATGAATGATACAAATAATCCAAATATTACATGGTATATATATCCCCTCAAAGATATTCACTACTTATCTGAAATTCAAATTTAACTGGACTTGCTCAATCTAGCAAAACCCTACCTGTGGGAAAGTGAGGGAGACTCTCAGAAATCCTAGTTGTTTATATCAACTTATCCAGGCCTGAAGATGTGCTAACCTGATGGTGCCTGGGGGGTAGCTATGAGTATATCAGTTACTACCCTTACTTTGAGGAAAAAGGATGGAATCTGTGAATGGTTCCTTGGTGCTGTTCCCTTTAACTTCAAAGGTTGAAGTCTAAAAAATAGATTTCAAGAAGGAGACTAGATTTGACACTTTAGTACAATGCACTCTAGAAGGAAATTGTCTTTAAGATAGCCTTACAATGAGTTATTTTTTAAAATACTACTTTCTTTTTATGCCTTTGTAGGTTAAAGATGATAATCAGGAAATAGCCAGCATGGAAAGACAGTAAGTACCTTTATACTAGGACATTTTACATCCATTTCTCACTTTAAAAATTACATTCTAAAGGTACAGGAGTGGCTTTCATTCTTTCAATTTTTCTTATAGCTTTAAATATTTCTTTGAGAGTTTAAGAGCCATTGCATAGTATAATTGTTTTTTATAAATATCTTTATTAAGATATACTTTATACCATATAATAGACATATTTAAAGTAAACAATTTAAAGCTTTTTAGTATATTCACAGAAGTGTGCAGCCATCACCTAAATCACCTTTATTTTTCAATTTTTATTTATTTTTATCTTTTTGAGACCAGGTCTCACTCTGCTGCCCAGACTGGAGTGCAAGTGGCATGATCATAGCTCATTGCAACCTGAAACTCCTGGGCTCAAACCTCCCAAGGAGCTAGGGCTACAGGCACATGCCACCATATCTGGCTAATTTATTTTTATTTTTAGTAGAGTCAAGATGTTACTATGTTGCCCAGGCTAGTCTCCAGCTCCTGGCTTCAAGCGATCCTCCCATCTCAGCTTCCCAAAGAGCTGAGGTTACAGCTGTGAGCCAGTGTGCCAGGCCCCCAGTCAACTTTAGAACTATTCAGTCAGCCCGATAAAACCCTACACCCTTTAACCATCACCTCCCTTATGCCTCTCCCAGCTCTAGCCATGCCTATTCTGGACATTTCATACAAATGGAATCATTCAATATGTGCTTCTGTGTGGCAGGATGCTTTCACTTAACACAGTGAGCCTTGCTTTCTTGAAGATCAGCTGACTATCAGTATTTGGCTTTATTTCAGGGTTCTCTATTCTGTTCCAAAGCTCATAGATGAGCCTTGAAAACTAAGACTAATGGAATATTATTTGGAAATAAAAATTAATACAATACTAATACATGCTCAGTATTTTATTAATTTTTATTAATACTGATACATGCTTAGTATTTTATTAATTTTTATTTCCAAATAGTATTCCATTTTATGGATATACCATATTCTGTTTATTCATTTATAAATTGATGGATGTATGGGCTGTTACCATTTTTTTATTGTTATGAATCATGCTCCTATGAACATCCATGTACAAGTTTTTGTGTGGACATATGTTTTCACTTCTCTTGTATATATACCTAGGAGTGGAATTGCTGACTCATGACTATGTTTAACTTTTTGAAGAACTGCCAGATTGTTTTTCAAAACAACTTTACCATTTTACATTTCATTTATTTCTATTTGAATATATTTATTTAAAGTTTGTAAAACAATCATTTTACCACCAGTCACCAGAAAGCATACCAATTGTTTTAACTTTCTTTCTTTTCTTTTTTCTTCTGAGACAGAGTCCCGGTTTGTTGCCCAGGCTGGAATGCAGTGGTGCAATCTTGGCTCACTGCAGCCTCCACATCCTGGGTTCAAGGGATTCTCATGCCTCAGCCTCCTGAGTAGCTGGGACAACAGGCACATGGCACCGTACCCAGCTAAGATTGTTTTAATTTTAATCAACTAAGTTGTAAACTAATAAGTAGTCAACAATGATGAAATTGCCTTTTAATGTTTCTCATATTCTATTGTAATGTTTTTGTCACTGATTACGACTTATGAAATTAAATTTTGGAATCACAGTCTCTAATATGAGCTGAATTGCAGCCCATGTTAAGTCTTGCAGTACTGGCTAAGGTAGTAAGAAAAATGTTTTTTTTTCTGTTAATTTGTAACTTTAAGCAAATTTCTATATTATTATGGCTGAGAGAAGATTTTTTTTTAGGAACGTTTAAAGCAGCTTTATTTTATCTTTTTTATTTCAATAGTTTTTGGGGAACAGGTGGTATTTGGTTACATGGATAAGTTCTTTAGCAGTGATTTCTGAGAGTTTGATGCATCCATTACCCAAGCAGTGTCCACTCTACCCACTGTGTAGTCTTTTATCCCTCACCCACCTCTCACTCTTCCCACCAAGTTCCCAAAGTTCATTGTATCATTCTTATGCCTTTGTGTCCTCATAGCTTAGCTGCCATTTATTTATTTATTTATTTATTTATTTATTTATTTATTTAGACAGAGTCTCGCTCTGTCGCCCAGGCTGGAGTGCAGTGGTGCGATCTCAGCTCACCGCAAGCTCCACCTCCCGCGTTCACGCCATTCTCCTGCCTCAGCCTCCCAAGTAGCTGGGACTACAGGTGCCCGCCACCATGCCTGGCTATTTTTTTGTATTTTTAGTAGAAACGGGGTTTCACCATGTTAGCCAGGATGGTCTCGATCTCCTGACCTCATGATCCACTCGCCTCTGCCTCCCAAAGTGCTGGGATTACAGGCGTGAGCCACCGCGCCTGGCTGCTTAGCTCCCACTTATAAATGAGAACATACGATGTTTGGTTTTCCATTCCTGAGTTTCTTCACTTAGAATAACTGTCTCCAACTCCATCTCGGTTGCTGTGAATGCCATTATTTTGATCCTTTTTATGGCTGAGTAGTATATATATGTGTAAATATATATCTACACACACCTATACATACCACATTTTCTTTATCCACTTGTTGGTTATTGGCCTTTTGGCGGTTTCCCTTTTTTCCAGTTGCAAATTGTGCTGTTATCAACATGCATGTGCAAGTGTCTTTTCATATAATGACTTCTATTTCCTCTGCATAGGGACCTAGTAGTGGGATTGCTGGATCAAATGGTAGATCTACTTTTAATTCTTTAAGGAATCGCCATAGTGTTTTCCATACTGGTTGTACTACTTTATATTTCCACAAGCAGTGTAAACGTGTTCCTTTTTCACCACATCCACTCCAACATCTATTTTTGTTAAATTTTTAAATTGTGGCCATTCTTGCAGGAGTAAGCTGGTATTGCGTTGTGGTTTTGATTTGCATTTCCCTGATAATTAATGATGTTGAGCATTTTTTCATATGATTGTTGACAATTTGTGTATCTTCTTTGGAGAGTCGTCTATTCATGTCTTTAGCTCACTTTTCACTTTTTTATGTTTTTTTTTTCTTGCTGATTTGTTTGAGTTTGTTGTAGATTCTGGATATTATTCCTTTGTCAGATGCATAGTTTATGAATGTTTTCTCCCACTGTGTGGGTTGTCTATTAACTCTGCTGATTATTTCTTTTGTTGGTGCAGAAGTTTTTTAGTTTAATTAAGTCCCATCTATTTATCTTTGTTTTTGTTGCATTTGCTTTTAGGTTCTTTCAGTTCATGAAGTGTTTGCCTATGCCGATGTCTAGAAGAGTTTTTCTGATGTTATCTTCTAGAATTTTTACGGTTTCAGGTCTTAGATTTAAGTTTCTGATCCACCTTGAGTTGATTTTTATGTAAGGTGAGAGATGAGGATCCAGTTTCATTCTCCTACTTGTGGCTCGCCAGTTATCCCAGCACCATTTGTTGAAGAGGGTGTCCTTTCCTCACTTTATGTTTTTGTTTGCTTTTTCGAAGATCAACTGACTGTCAGTATTTGGCTTTGTTTCTGGGTTCTCTATTCTGTGCCATTGGTCCATGTACCTATTTTTATGCCAATACAATACTGTTTTGGTGACCTTATAGTCCTTATAGTGTAGTTTGAAGTTGGGTAATGTGATGTCTCCAGGTTTGTTCTTTTTGCTTAGTCTTGCTTTGGCTGTGCAGGCTCACTTTTGGTTCCATGTGAATTTTAGGATTGTTTCTTTTCTAGTTCTGTGAAGAATGATGATGGTAAAATGGGAATTGCATTGAACTTGTAGATTGCTTTTGGCAGTATGGTCATTTTCACAATATGACCATCAAGACAAGACAAGACAGGACAGGACAGGACAGGACAAAGACAAAGACAAGACTTAGGAATATGCCTAACCCAAAAGGTGAAAGACCCAAAAGGTGAAAGACCTCTCTCTTCAAGGAAATCCATGAGTATGGAATATGTTTCTATTTGTTTGTGTCATCTGTGATTTCTTTCAGCAGTGTTTTGTAGTTTTCCTTTTAGAGGTCTTTCACCTTTTGGGTTAGGCATATTCCTAAGTATTGTGTTGTGTTGTATTTTATTTTATTTTATTTTATTATTTTATTTTATTTTATTTTATTTTCACAGCTGTTGTGAAAGGAGTTGAGTTCTTGATTTCTTTTTTTTCTTTTTTTTCTTTTTTTCTTTTTTTTGTTTTTTTCTTTTTTGATACAGAGTCTTGCTCTGTTGCCCAGGCTGGAGTGTAATAGTGCAATCTTGGCTCACTGCAACCTCTGCCTCCCAGGTTCAAGCGATTCTCCTGCCTCAGCCTGCCGAGTAGCTGTGACTACAGGTGCGTCCCACCACTCCCAGCTACTTTTTTGTATTTTTAGTAAAGACGGGGTTTCACCTTGTTAGCCAGGATGGTCTCCGCCTTCTGACCTTGTGATCCACCCACCTTGGCCTCCCAAAGTGCTGAGATTACAGGCGTGAGCCACCGCGCCCAATCGAGTTCTTTATTTCTTTGTCAGCTTTGTTGCTGTTGGTATATAGCAGTGATACTGATTTGTGTACATTGATTTTGTGTCCTGAAACTTTACTGAATTTATTTATAAGATCTAGGAGTTTTCTGGATGAGTCTTTAGGGTTTCTTAGTTATATGATCATATCATTAGCAAACAGCGACAGTTTGACCTCCTCTTTACTGATGTAGGTGCCCTTTATTCATTTCTTTTTTCTGATTGCTCTAGCTAGGACTTCTAGTCCTGTGTTGAATAGAAGTGGTGACAGTGGGCATCCTTGTCTTGTTCCAGTTCTCAGGGGGAATGCTTTCAACTTTTCTCTGTTCAGTATAATGTTGGCTGTGGGTTTGTCATAGATAGTTTTTATTACCTTAAGATATGTAATCATAAAAGGATGCTGGATTTTGTCAAATGCTTTTTCTGCATCTATTGAGATGATTGTATGAGTTTTGTTTTTAATTCTGTTTAATTGGTATATCACATTTATTGACTTGTATATGTTTAAGCATCCCTGCATCTCTGCTATAAAACCCATTTGATCATAGTGAATCTTTTTCATATGCTGCTGGATTTGGTTAGCTAATTTTTTTTGAGGATTTTTGCCTCTAAATTCATCAGGGATATTGGTCCATAGTGTATTTTTTTGTTTGTTTGTTTGTTAGTTATGTTCATTCCTGGTTTTGGTATTAGGGTGATACTGGCTTCATAGAATGATTTAGGGAAGATTCCCTCTTTCTCTATCTTTTGGAATAGTTTCAGTAAGATCAGCAGCAGAGGCTGCCATATCCCCCTTGGAACATAACTTCCTTGGTCTGAAACCACCCTCTCCATCACCCACATTGGCCACAGCCAGCCCCATCCAAGGAGAGTCTGAGCTGAGACACACCTAACCCTGCCCTCACCTGTTGGTCTTTCTCTACCCTGCTTGTAGCCAAAGACAAAAGACATAAACTTGTGGTAGGTCTATGGCCCCACCAATCACCTGAGAAACCCAAATATTTGTTCAGGTGACCTTAGGGCAAGCTTGTGTCCCCCCATACTACTGCAGCTGATGCCCTCTTGAAAGTGCCACCTCCTAGCTAGAGGCCAACCAACACAAACCATTACAGCAATTCATAACAGAACAATCCTTCTCCAAGGGAAGGAGAAAACAACAGCTAATTCCACTGTCTATAACATCCACACTAACCAGAGGCCCTGAGTCTGTTCACGTGACAGTTTTACTGCCAGCATGACCGGCATTCAGGAAAACCAGTGCACTAAACAAAACTACAACCAAGAACTCTCACAGAATCCACTTCACTCTTCAGCTACCTCCACCAGAGCAGGTGCTGGTATCCACGGTTGAGACCCTAAAGACAGATCACCTCACAGGACTCTTTGCAGACCCTTCCCAGTGCAAGCCCAGAGCCCGGTAGCTCTGGTGGGTGGCTAGACCCAGAACAGCAATAATAATCACCACATCTGGCTCTCAGGAAGCCCCATCTCTAGGGGAAGGGAGAGAGAGAGCACCACATCAAGGGATCACTTCATGGGACAAACGAATCTGAACAGCAACCCTTGAGTCCCAGATCTTTCTTCTGTCATAGTCTACCCAAATGAGAAGGAACCAGTAAAACAATTCTGGTAATATGACAAAACAAGGTTCTGTAACATCTCCAGAAGATCACACTAGCACCAGCAATGGATCCAAACCAAGAAGAAATCTGTGAATTGACAGATAAAGAATTCAGAAGATCAGTTATTAAGTTACTCAAGGAGCCAGCAGAGAAAGGTGAAAACCAACTTAAAGAAATTCAAAATATAGGATATGCATGAAAAAAATATCCAGAGAAATATGTAGCATAAATAAAAAAAAAATGGGGCCCTCACAACTGCTGGACATGAGAGACACACTTAGAGAAATGCAAAATACAATGGAAAGTTTCAACAATAGAATCAAACAAGTAGAAGAAAGAACTTCAGAGCTCTTAAGACAAGGCTTTCAAAATAACGCAATCCATCAAAGACAAAAAAAGTATTAAAAAAAAAAAGCACAAAGCCTCCAAAAAGTTTGAGATTCTGTTAAATGTTCAAACCTAAGAATAATTGGTGTTCCTGAGGAAGAAGACAAATCTGTAAGTCTGGAAAATGTATTTGAGGGAATAATCAAGGAAAACTTCCCTGGCTTTGCTAGAGATGTAGATATCCAAATACAAGAATGTCGCAGCTGAGCGTGGTGGCTCACACCTGTAATCCCAGCGCTTTGGGAGGCCGAGGTGAGCAGAACATGAGGTCAGGAGTTCAAGACCAGGCTGGCCAATAAGGTAAAACCCTGTCTCTACTAAAAATACAAAAATTTGCTGGGCATGGTGGCGTGCACCTGTAGTCCCAGCTACTTGGGAGGCTAAGGCAGAAAAATCACTTGAACCTGAGAGGCAGAGGTTGCAATGAGCTAAGATTGCGCCACTGCATTCCATCCTGGGCAACAGAGCGAGACTCCATCTACAAAAAAAAAAAAAAAAAAAGGAAAGAAAGAATTTCAAAGAATACACCTGGGAAATGCATCACAAAAAGGTAATCACCTAGGCATAGTCATAAGGTTATCTGAAGTCAAGACAAAGGAAAGAATCTTAAGAGCTAGGAGGCAAAAGCATCAGGTAACCTATAGAGGAAAACCTATCAGATCAATAGCAGATTTCTTAGCAGAAACCCTACAAGCTAGAAGGAATTGGGGTCTACCTTTAGACTCCTTAAACAAAATAATTATCAGCCAAGAATTTTGTATCCACTGAAACTAAGCTTCATAAGTGAAGCAAAGATAAAGTCATTTTCAGACAAATGCTGAGAGAATTCACCACTACCAAGGCAGCACTACAAGAACAGTTAAAGGGAATTCTAAATCTTGAAACAAAACCTCAAAATACACCAAAGTAGAAACTCCTTAAATCATAAATCTCACAGGGCCTATAAAACAACACAATGGAAATGAAAAACCAAGGTATTCAGGCAATAACTATCACAGTGAATAGAACAGTACCACATATCTCAATACTAACGTTGAATGTAAAGAGCCCAAATGCTCCGCTTAAAAGATACAGAATAGTGGAATGGATAAGAATTTACCAACCAAGTACCTCCCATCTTCAGGAGACTCACCTAATACATAAAGTCTCATGTAAACTTAAGGTAAAAGGGTGGAAAAAGATATTCCATGCAAAAGCAAGTAGGAGTAGCTATTCTTATATTAGACAAAACAGACTTTAACAACAATCGAAAAAGACAAAGAGGGACAGTCTGTAATGATAAAAGGACTAATCGAACAGGAAAATTCACAATACTAAATCTATATGCACCTAACACTAGAGCTCCTAAATGGAAAAAATAATTACCACTAGACCTAACAAATGAGATAGATGGCAATACAATAATAGTGGGGGACTTCAATACTCCATTGACAGCACTAGACAGGTCATCAAGACAGAAAGTCAGCAAAGAAACAATGGATTTAAACTATACCCTAAAACAAATAAATGGACTCAGCAGATATTTATAGACCCTTCTACCCAACAACTGCAGAATATACATTCTGTTCATCAGCACATGGGACATTCTCCAAGACAGACCATACGATAGGCCACACAAAATAAGTCTCAAAATTTAAGAAAATCAAAATTATATCAAGTATTCTTAGACCACAATGGAATAAAATTGGAAATCAACTCCGGAAGGAACCGTAAAAACCATGCAGATACATGGAAATTAAATAATTTGCTCCTGAATGATTTTTTAGGTCAACAATGAAATCAAGACAGAAATTTAAAAATTCTTTGAACTGAACAATAGTAGTGACACAACCTAGCAAAACCTCTGGGATACAGCAAAAGCAGTGCTAGGAGGAACATTCAGAGCATTAAGTGCCTACATCAAAAAGTCTGAAAGAACACAAATAGACAATCTAACGTCATACCTCAAGAAACTAGAGAAACAAGCACAAACCAAACCCAAACCCACCAAAAGAAAAGAAATAACAAACATCAGAGCAGAACTAAATTGAACTGAAACAAAAAATATGAAAGATAAATGAAGTAAAAAGCTGGTTCTTTGAAAAAATAAGCAAAATTAATAGACCAATAGCAAGATTAATCAAGAAAAGAAGAGAAAAGATCCAAATAAGCTCAATTAGAAACAAAATGGGAGATACTACAACCAATACCACAGAAATACAAAAGACCGTTCAAACTTATAATCAGCATCTTTACATGCACAAACTAGAAAACTTAGAGGAGATGGGTAGATTCCTGGAGAAATATACAATCCTCCTGGATTAAAGTAGGAAGAAATAGAAACTCTGAACAGACCATTAACAAGCAGTGAGATTGAAATGGTAAAAAAATAATAATAATAAATAATAATAATAATAATAATTACCAACATAAAGTCCAGGACCAGATGGAGCCACAGCTGAATTCTATCAGACTTTCAAAGAATTGGTACTATTTTACATTTCTATGTAATGTAATATGAGCAGCATATGAGCAGTATGTGAGGGTTCCAGTTTTTTTCACATGCTCACTTGTTATTACCTCTTTTTCTATTATAGCCATCCCTAATGGATGTGAAGCGGTGTCTTACTGTGGTTTTGATTTGTATTTGTTTGATGGCTAATGATGTTGAAGTTCCTTTCATATGCTTATTGGCCATATTCTTTGGGGAAATGTTTAGTTCCTTTGCTCATTTTTTAAACTAGATTGTTTCATTACTGAGTTGTAACATTTCTTTATATATGCTAGATAGAGGTCTCATCAGATACATGATTTGTAAAAATTTTCCCTTGTTCTATGAATTATCTTTTCATTTTCTTGGTGTCCTTGGAAGCATAAAAGTTTCCAATTTTGATTATGTCCAGTTTTTCTATTTTTCTTTTGTTGCTCTTGCTTTTAGTGTCATATCTAAGAAACCAATGCCAAATCCAAGGCCATGAAGACTATGTCTATGTTTTCTTCTAAGAGTTTGGTAATTTAGTTCTAACGTTTAGATCTTTGATCAATTTCAAGTTAATTCTGTGTACGATGTGAGGTAGGAGTCCAATTTTATTCCTTAGCTTCTACATATGTACTTTTCCCAGCACCATTTATTGAAAATACTCTTCTTCCATCATTTAATTATCTTAGCACCCTTGCCAAAAATCAGTTGACTATAGATATATGGTCTTATTTCTGGACTCACAATTTTAGTTCATTGATATATATGTCTATCCCTATGCCTATAACACATTGTTTTTGTTATGGTAGCTTTATAGTAAGTATAACTGCTTTATGTTAAAACAACCCATATAATCTTCTGCCAGTGATAGGTTTTCCCTTATTTTCTCATTTTTGAGACTAATTTTCCAACTTAATTTGGCTTGTAGAAACCTACCAAAAGAGTATTGTTAAATATTTTTCGTTTTCTTAATACTGCAAATCAAACTCAAAGGAGAGTTGGGAAGGGGTGTGCTGTTTAAGTCAGGCAACCTGGTGTTCTCAGAATATACTTAGGCTCCAAATATGAATCATTAAAAAAGATCTAGGCTGGGTGCGGTGTCTCACACCTGTAATCCCAGCACTTTGGGAGGCTGAGGCAGGTGGATCACGAGGTTAAGAGATCGAGACCATCATGGCCAGCATGGTGAAACCCTGTCTCTACCCCATCTCTACTAAAAATACAAAAATTAGCTGGGCATGGAGGCGCGTGCCTGTAGGCCCAGCTATTTGGGAGGCTGAGGCAGGAGAATCGCTTGATCCCGGGAGGCAGAGGTTGCAGAGAGCCAAGATCACACCACTGCACTCCAGCCTGGTGGCAGAGCGAGACCCCGTCTCAAAGAAAAAAAAAAAAAAAGATCTAGACAAGATTCTTCCTCTCTAAATGTATAGTATTGTCCTCATAATAGGATATGCTATTTTTCTATATTTATGCAACTTGGAAAAGATATCCTAATGTCATAATCAATTATAGTATTGTCCTTAGAATAAGACATATTATTTTTAGATATTGTTTATGCAACTTGGAAAAGACATCTGACCTCCCCATCAAGTGTTTTTATTGAATGTCTACATTTCCTTCATAAATTCATTAAAAATATTTTCAACAGGTTAACAGATATAAAAGAAAAGATAAATCAGTTTAATGAAGAAATTAGACAACTTGATATGGATTTAGAGGAACACCAAGGTAATGCTTCTGGTATTTTTATAATGTAGATTAACAGATGTTTAGCAGTATTGATATAGTATTATCGATGTCTCAGAGACTGTTTAACTACCTGGGATGTATTATTTAATTCTCTATGATATTGCTAACTTTAACTACTAAAATGCATACTATATGAGTAATATTAAAGCAGTGATTTAAACTGACCACTTACGAGTTAAAATGATTGCATAAAATTTATTTATCTTTGCCAAGCAGTTTTGTTTTTACAAAAACAGAAGTGAAATGTTTAAAGTTGTTATACTTCCTCCTAACTTATACTTCCTTCCTAGTAATAGTCAACAGTTTACTGTAAACAAAATAGTCGGCCGGGTGCAGTGGCTCACGCCTGTAATCCCAGCTCTTTGGGAGGCTGAGGCGGGCGGATCATCTGAGGCCGGCGGATCATCTGAGGCCGGGAATTTGAGACCAGCCTGACCAGCATGGAGAAACCCCGTCTCTACTAAAAATACAAAATTTAGCTGGGTGTGGTGGTGCAGGCCTGTAATCCCAGCTACTCAGGAAGGCTGAGGCAGGAGAATTGCTTGAACCTGGGAGGCGGAGGTTGCGTTGAGTCGAGATCGCACCACTGCACTCCAGCCTGACAACAAGAGTGAAACTCGGTCTCAATAAATAAATAATTTATTAATAATAATACAGTCAACTATTAATGGCAGTAACTGGTAGCATTAGAGGGGATGAAAATCAAATCACAAATACCACACAAATAATCCAGACAGAATTAATTAATTAATAATAATATAGTCAACTATTAATGGCGGTAACTGGTAGCATTAGAGGGGATGAAAATCAAATCACAAATACCATACAAATAATCCAGACAGAATTAATTCCCCACCCAGGCCTAGTAATGAAGTAGCAAGGAAGTAGCAAGTAGTAAAGAAGTAGCAACTTTATCCTCCCCAACTTTCCCCAGGAGTGGAGTTTGAAGAACCAATGCAGAGACCAGAACACCTGAGGGAGCTTGGGGTTTGACTATGTAGAAATACTGTGGTGGGAGTTTGGGTTTGGGGGCTACATTTTTATATATGGTTAAAGGAGGAGGTTGAGCATCAATTTCCTAACAAGCTTCTCCCTAATAAGAAAGATAAAAGTAGATTCCCCATAGCATTTTAATCATAGTTTAAATGAAAACCAGTTAATATGCTCTTGGATTATCAAGAATTGACTGTATATTCTTATGAGTTAGGTATGGTATAAACAGTGTGCACGTGTACATGTATTCTTGTTATGGCTAAGGAAACATTCATAGCAGTGCAGTGGCTCAATCACAGCTCACTGCAACCTCAGACTTTTGGGTTCAAGTGATCCTCCTGTCTCAGCCTCCTGAGTAGCTGGAAATACATAACGTCTGCCACTACATCCAGCTAAGTTTTAAATTTTTAATAGAGATGAGGTCTCGCTATGTTGCCCAGGCTGGTCTCAAACTCCTGAGCTCAAGTGATCCTCACACCTCAGCCTCCCAAGGTGCTGGGATTACAGGCGTGAGCCAGCACATCTGGCTGTCTATTCCTAAATTAATTTTTAACTTCAATTTTTATGTTTTTTATACTTTTTCTTGATTTATGAATAGCATTAGCCACTACTGATTAATTACTTACCTGGCTAAGCACTTTTTAGTCTTGCAAGAATTTTTTAAAGCCTCGTTAACCTATTTTTTACATAATGAGGCTCAGAGAAGTTATATAATTTAGTCAAATTCCTCCAGCTAGTAAAGAGTTAATTCTATTTTTAAACCAAGGTCTCTCTGACCCCAAGGCTTTAGTTCTATTGCCTAAGCTTCAACTTGACTTTCTGATATGAAGTGCCATATTGCAAATTTAAAATATTCTTATAAAATACTTACACAGTTGAATTTACACATGGCTACTACTGGCTTTAAATAAGGTATCTAAAGGCAGACAGACTTGAAAATAAGTCCCAGTATTAGGTAAATAAACTTGCCCAAGCTTCATTTTTCTCATCTGCAAAATTAATATAATGATCCTATGTTACTGCGATTTATGATTGCTAAATGGCATACCAGGTGAGGTAGGCTAACAGTACATTGTTAAGACTAGAGTCATGTCATTTTCTTTTTTAAAACATTTATTTATTTTCATTGACAAATAAAAATCATATATATTTATTGTATATAGTATGTCTTAAAATATGTATGCATTGTGGAATGCCTAAATTGGGCTAATTACCATATGCATTACTTCACATACTTATTTTTGGTAGTGAGAACGTTCAAAATTCACTCTCTTAACAATCTTGAAGAATATACTGTTATTGTTAACCATAATCACCATGTTGTACCATAGATCTCTTACCTAAGAGATATATTCCTCCTACCCAAACACAATTTTGCATTTTTTAATCATGTTATTTTCTTTATTAAATCATTTCATTGCTTTTGATTTATGTAGATCTAGTTTCTAGGTTTTCTATATTAATATATTCAAAATCATTCTGAGAAATCTGATAATGTTCTTGATTTTAGATGCTTATAGGACACATTCTAAAGAATTTTCCTTTTCCTAAGTCTAAATTTCTAACATTTAATTTCTTTCCACTAAAATAATGCATTTTGGGGGTAACAATTTATTATTAATTGTTAGTTTTAAGACAAATAGAAGGCTTTTAATTTTTACTTCTATTTTCCTTTTTATTTTCTAACCTTTGTTCTTTTTTATTAATGTGGAAAATAATCTAATGCAGTGTAACAGTGGCATTTATAATGTATATGAATCTATGTAATATGTAATTATATGCATTTATATTATGTACATATATGTTTATTTATGCGTTTGTTTTTTGTTCTGCTACACTGTGGTCATCCTAGATTATTGATACATTAGTACAGGAGGTTTTTGTTATAAGATTACTTGTTATAAGATTACTTGTCAGTTCAAGAGCTCGTTATTTCTT
This sequence comes from Chlorocebus sabaeus, assembly GCF_047675955.1. Lineage (NCBI taxonomy): Eukaryota > Metazoa > Chordata > Mammalia > Primates > Cercopithecidae > Chlorocebus > Chlorocebus sabaeus. The sequence continues at coordinate 56,158,686 of NC_132915.1, forward strand.
GCCTGAACAAGTTAGCAATAGCCTCCCTAACTGGTCTCCTCACTTCCAGTCTTGCCTCCTCTCAGATTCTTCCCCGACAAATGCTGTCAGAGTGATGTATATAAAATGTTATTCTGTGTCATTGTGCTGCTTAACACTGGTTCCCCATGATATACAGCATAAAATGTAAGAATTCTTGCATGTCATTCTAGTCCGTCTGTGATATGGCCTGTGCATCGTCAACCTCCTCTCCCACCCCTCATCTCTATCCTTAAATTCTAATAATAATCTGCTTGTAGTACCCTATGTCTCACACCTTTGCCATATATCAAACTGTTTCATGCCCCAATGTTTTGCTCTTACTATTTGTTCCGTGTTTTTTGTTTTTTTTTTTTTTTGACACGGGGTCTCACTCTGTCGCCCAGGCTAGAGTGCAGTAGTGCGATCTTGGCTCACTGCAATTTCCTCCTGGGTTCAAGCAATTCTCCTACCCCAGCCTCCTCAGTATCTAGGATTATAGGCACATGCCACCATACCTGGCTAATTTTTGTATTTTTAGTAGAGACGGGGTTTCACCATGTTGGCCAGGCTGGCTGGTCTTGAATTCCTGACCTTGTGATCCGCCCACCTCGGCCTCGGCCTCCCAAAGTGTCTCTCTTTTTTTTTTTTTTTTTTTTTTTTTTAACAGAGCCTCGCTCTTGCCCAGGCTGGAGTGCAGTGATGCAGTCGTGGCTCTTTGCAGCCTTGACCTCCCGGAATCAAATTATTCTCCCACCTCAGCCTTCTGAATGTGGGACTACAGGTAAGCTCCACCCTGCCTGATTTTTATTATTATTATTATTACTGTTTTTAGAGACAGGGTCTCATGTTGCCAAGGCAGGTCTCAAATTCTTAGGCTCACGTGAACCTCCTGCCTTAGCCTCCCAAGTGCTGAGATTATAGTTGTGAGCCACCATGTCCACCCCCTTGTCTTGAGGGTTCTTTCTCCTGTTTTTTATCTGACCAAATTCTCATCCTTTAAGATATAGCTCAGGTATCCATTTATCCAGCATAACTTTGTTTTCCTTCCCTGATTTGTTTCTAGGCTATGCTAAGTGAGCGAACTTTCTCCATGTTTTCAGAGCACACTATGTATAAACATATCACTGGATTGACCACGTAATATTACAGTTATCTATTTATGTGTTTGTCTTCCCTCTTTGGCTAAGTCCTCAAGGACAGGGACTGTGTCTTACGTACTTTGGTAACCTCTTTCATCAACATAATGTGTGGGAAAATACATGCTCATCAGATGTTTGTGAAATGAACTAAATCACATTTTAGCAGAAAAAGAATTTCAGAATGAACTAAAGGTAAAAATTGAGCTCTACCTACTTCTTTGGCTCTCTAGTTTTATGATGTAGGTATGCATTGTTCCCCAGAGACAGCTTGACTGCAAAGGCTTTATTACTTTCCAGAGCATTCCTACCTTGGATTATGTTTTCCAGTAAAGTGGTGGATACTTATTTATATGGACATTCTTACCCTGACTCACAATTATAGATGCTGTGTTCATTAGGATAGCAATAATAATCAAATTGCGTTGTCTGTCTAGTTCATCCTTAGTTCTGCCCCCTGGCTTTATTCCCTCTTTGGCTCATTTTATTCATTTCTTAGATGCCATCTGGCTTCTTGTGTGAACAGCATCTGTGTATAATCCAACCAGACCACCTTTTGCCTTGTAGGGTTTCTGGTTAGGAAAGCACATAAACCATAAATGATGTTATCTGGCTTAAGTAACGCAATCTTTCAGTTTTCAAATAAACTTTAAAATATTTATATAATTCATTCTAAATTCAAAGATCCTTAGAAACTGAGTTAGGTACAGTTGTGTTCTCTGCTAGGTATTAATGCTGACCTTGTCATCTTACAACTTTCTCAAGTATATCATATTTATTCATTTTGGTAAGTCCTTAATGTTATAATTTTTCAAAAGCTACATTGAATAATTATGTTTCAAAATTAACTAAATAAAATCAGTTAACAGTTATTGGGCTACTTTATGAAAATCTTTATTGTCCCTATGATGCTGAGTTTTAAAAAATTTTCCCTAAATTAGTAATTTTAAAGGTTCTGATTAATTTGTTTTAAATGATGATTTTTATGTATGAATCTGGTTTGTTTATAATGTGAAAAATTCAAGCAGTATAAAATGTATGAATATAAAGTAAAAAGTCATCTCCTTTCTCCTCACACTCATACAAGTCTTCAGAGGTCATTATGGTTTACAGTGTGATGTTTAGCCTTTTAGACTTTTTTTCTGTGGCAGTGTGGAATAAAGCAAAGAAAATACTTAGACGTTTGACCAATAACACACTTGAGCCCACTCTTAGACTTTTGACTAATTCTAGAAGGACTTCTTTGCTGTCAAATTGTTCCTTGGTCTTATAAGTGATTTTTAAAAATAAAATAATCTCATAATAGAAATGTTTTTTATAATTAGATATTATTATCTTTTTAAAACTACTAGGAGACTTGATTCTGTGATATTAAATATTTGCTAGGCAGCACCCATATAGTGTTTCTTTATTGATGGGTCAGGTAATTTTGTTATAATGGTTCCAAATTTATTTGGGTTTAAATATGTACACTGTTTGGCTGGGCGCAGTGGCTCATGCCTCTAATCCCAGCACTTTGGGAAACCAAGACGGGTGGATCACCTGAGGTCAGGAGTTCAAGACCAGCCTGATGAACATGGCGAAACCCTATCTCTACTGAAAATACAAAAATATTAGCTGGGCCTAGTGGCACATGCCTGTAATCTCAGCTACTTGGGAGGCTGAGGAAGGAGAATTGCTTGAACGCGAGAGGTGGAGATTGCATTGAGCCAAGGTCATGCCACTGTACTCCAGCCTGGGTGATAGAGCAAGACTCCGTCTCGAAGGAAAAAAAAGGGGGTACACTGTTCTATATTTTAGCAGGGAAGGAATTTGTGTCTGTGTGTGCTAACTAGAAGCAATGAGAAAAAGCTCTAATGAAAGTCATATGGTCAGAATTTGGCTACAAGCTCTACATCATTAGTAAGGTGGAGTGTTATTGGCAGGTGTCATGCTACTTTCCAAAAAACCTGAACCCATCCTGATTTCTCCTTTCTCAGTTGAAGTGCCAACAATTTCATGTTTGCTTAATTTTTGCTTTCTAAAATATGGGTTCTGTACAAGCAAGGGAAAGTAATAGAAAAAGTATTGTTCTTCTGAGTAAAGCAGAACATACCAAGTGGACAATAGCAGCTTATATTTTCACTCAACATTGGATACTATTTTAAATAAGGATGTTTTTATCCTCAAGGCTTACTTCTAACATATAGCCAAGTAATTTTTTTTTTAATAGAGATGAATCTTGCTGTGTTGGCCAGGCTAGAGTGCAGTGACTATTTACAGGCATGATCATAGCTCACTGTGGCCTCGAACTCCTGGGCCCAAGCAGTCCTCCTGCCTCAGCCTTCCAAGTAGCCGGGATTACAGGCTCATGTTACTGTGCTCAGCTTGTTTTTGTTAAGGAATCTGTTAAGAAATTCTTTTATTCTTACTACAAATTAATACTTGAGAGTTTATATCTTACATTGAAGTCCTTCAGAGTAAATGGTGTCTTCATCTACTTAGCTGAAATCAGGCCCTTACTTTACTCTTTTTTCTTTTTTCTTTTTTTTAATGAGATGGGGTCTTTCTGTCACCCCAGCTGGAGTACAGTGGTGTGACATCATAGCTCACTGCAGCCTCAAACTCCTGGGCTCAAGTGATCCCCTCACCTTAGCTAAATAAAATAAATAAAATAAAATAAAATAAAGTAAAATAAACTCCTGAGTAGCTAGGAGTACAGGTGCATGCCACCATGCCCAGCTAATTGTTAAAAACCTTTTTTTGTAGAGACAGGGCTTTGCTCTGTTGCCCAGGCTGATCTCAATGTGCTTGGCTCTAGCAGTCCTTCTGCCTTGGCCTCCCAAAGTGTTGGGATTACAGATGTGAGCCACTGTGCCTGGTTGGTTTTACTCTTTACTAGTGTATTCCCTTACATTAAATAAATTCTATAAAGAACAGCATTACTATTATAAGACATGTCAAAGTCTTTCACAAATCACAAAAAGGTGATCAGTTTTCTATGCAAAAATACTGAGCCTTTTGAAATCAGGATAGTTCTCAGCTTTACCCAATACTGGCTTAGATTTAGACTTTCTCAGCTCTGCTAGGTCAGTTACCAGTTGTCCATCTGCTTTCAGCTTCCAAAATGTTATTGCTATTTTCTCCTATTTCTATATGCTGGGGGTTTATACCTTTAAAAATTCTTTTTACTATAGTTTTAGTGGGGTTTGGGGAAGGATCAAAATTAGATGTGCATGTTCAACCTGCCATTCATACCAAGAAATGACAATTGTAAACCTTACTTACCTAGAATTTCTGAGAGTTTAAGCACCTTGAAGGTACATCATTTTACTGATTTTTTAAAAAAAATTTTGTGTGTGTTTGCCTTAAATGACCATCCTCATGCTTTCATTAACTGGGCAATTAGCCTCAGCTTATATGAGGTCATCCTTTCCAGCTTTAAAAAAAATGTCCTGGCCAGGAACAGTGGCTCACACCTGTAATCCCAGCACTTTGGGAGGCCGAGGCGGGTGGATCACGAGGTCAGGAGTTCAAGACCAGCCTGACCAACATGGTGAAACCCCATCTCTACTAAAAATACAAAAATTAGCTGAGCGTGGTGGCATGCACCTGTAATCCGAGCTACTCAGGAGCCTGAGGTAGGAGAATCGCTTGAACCTGGGAGGCAGAGGTTGCAGTGAGCCAAGATCACACCACTGCACTCTAGCCTGGGCGACAGAGCAAGACTCCATCTCAAAAAAAAAAAAAAAAAAAAAAAGGGAAAAAAAAGTCCTTAAACTACTAAAATTATTTTGAAGATTCAGATTAGCTAATTTTTTAAAATTGTAATTTTAAATATGAATCTGACATGTATTTAACATGAAAAATGCAAGCAGTGGAAAAGTATATAAAGTAAAACGTCATCTCCTTTCTCCTCATCCAAGTCTTCAGAGAAATCATGGTTTATGGTTTGATGTTTAGGCTTTTAGACTTTTTAAATACATTTACAAACATATTTTTAAATGGACTAATACTAATATACAATTCTTCTGAGCCTGAGTCTTTTCATTTAACTGTATAATACACATTCTTCCCTGTGAGGATATATACTTCATTCTGGGAAATGGTATAGCATAGTGGTCAATGTTAGGGCTCTAAAGTCAGACTTAAGAATGGTTCTTGGTCCAGGTGTGGTGGCTCATGCCTTTAATCCTAGCACTTTGGGAGGGGGTGGATTGCTTGAGCTCAGAAGTTAGAGATCAGCCTAGGCAACAGGGTGAAAACCTGTCTCTACAAAAAAATACAAAAATTAGCTAGGCGTGGTGATGTTTGCTTGGCTTATAGTCCCAACTACTTGTAGTCCCAGCTATTAGCTAAGGCAGGAGGATTACTTGAACCTGGGAGGTCGAGGCCACAGTGAGCCGAAATCACTCCAACCGAAATCACACCACTGCACTCCAGCCTGGATAACAAAGTGAGACCGTGTCTCCAAAAAAAAAAAAAAAAAAAAAAGAGAGAGAGAAGAAAAAAAGGTGCCTGGTACACATATTAAGCACTTCTGACAACCATTAACTACCCCCATGATTGTTGTTACATAGGATTCATTGTATCCACATTGATATTTAGGCTGTTTATAACTTTTTACTCCCAAGAACAGTGCTACTGTAGTACATTCATGTTTATTAACTCGTCTATTTATTTCTACAGAATAAATTTCTAGAAGTGAAATTTTGAATAGAATATTATTTATATTTACAACTGGTTTCTTCCCAAAAATTTCTTCCCAAAAAAGCTTATATTATGTTATACAACTAAAAGCAGTATGTGAAAGTGGTTCCTCACCAATGCTAGCTATACGATTTTTAGTTTTTGTCAGTCAAGATAATGTACACATCACTGACAGTTCCAAAGTTTTGACTGTTAGGCCTGAATTTGTAGTACTACTGTGATCCACAAGATGGGGCTAATTTTCTGAGCATCTATTAATATATACACAGTAGGATTAATAAATAGAGTTAACAAAGTACAGTCACTGTCATATGTCTCTCCAGGAGGGATTATTGGGCATTATTACTCACCAAAAATGATTAATTTCCAGATTCAAGTATTTTCCTAAATGTGGAGTTGATTGTAAAACCAAATATGTGATTATTAATATACCATAGTACATACAAATAACTAGTTGCTACAATGTGGTAAATACATCATAATAGAAATATACACAAAGTGCTATAAGAATATTGAATTACTGTCCTAAATTCTGAATGAATTCATGGTAACTTTCTGCATAATTTATATGTGTCATTCAAAAGTAGTAAAATAACAAAATACAATACTTTGGTTTGTCTGTAGTATACTTTTTCATACCCAGAGTTTTAAAGCTTAGGTTAGGACCATTTTTTCTTTAGTTATGGAAGGTAAAATAAAAAATGTTAAAGACAATAATTCTATTTATTTATGTATTTATTGTTTATTTATTTTTTGAGACGGAGTTTCTGTCTTGTTGCCCAGGCTAGAGTGCAATGGCGTGATCTTGTCTCACCACAATCTCCACCTCCCAGGTTCAAACAATTCTCCTACCTCAGCCTCCCAAGTAGCTGGGATTACAGGCATGCACCACCATGCCCGGATAATTTTTTGTGTTTTTGGTAGAGACGGGTTTCTCCATGTTGGTCAGGCTGGTCTTGAACTCCTGACCTCAGGTGATCTGCCCGCCTTGACCTCCCAAAGTGTTGGGATTACAGTTGTGAGCCACTATGCCCCGTCAGAATCATTTTATTTAAAAGCACGTGTCCTGTTACTGGAATGCCTGGATTCAAATTCAGGCTGTGCTGTTTGATCTTGGACATGCTATTTATGCTATTTAATCTTATTTTATCTTAGTTTTTTTCTTTAAAATGGAGGTAATTACAGTACCTACCTCTTAGGGTTATTGTGAAAATTAGATTAGATAATTAAAAAAACTTAATTATTAATAGTCTACTGTTGGCTAGAAGCCTTACCAATAACATAAATAGTAAATATATAAACACAAAACACATTCATAATAGCAATCAATTTAAAATATACTCATAAATATTAATTAGTGACTTATCAATGCTGTTAATTTATAAAAGGAAAATTGAATAACATTACCGCAGTTATTTTCCCAAAGCATACTTTAGAAAGTATTTTCCCATCAGTATTTCCTTCAGGATGTACAAAATTTATTGAATTTCGAAGTGGTTTATCTTCTGGTATCTGGTATTTCAAATGGCATCTATCCATTGCTATTCTGTGGTTTTCCAACATATATCTGCTGAAGAAGAATGAATTATTTTTGTTCAATCTAGAAATTGTTTAAACTATACTTTGAATCTTTCATTAAAATGGTGGTATTATGACTACACCAGGATCATCGTCACCATCTGAAACTTGTTAGAAATGCAAATTCAGTACCCCAGACTTATTGAATTTGAAACCCTAAGGAGAGAGCCCAGCAATTTGTGTTTCAGTAAGTCCTCCTTGTGATTCTGATTCATGTTAAAGTTTGATAACCACTACTTTTGAAAATGATTAAGGACCTTATGTTTAGTATATGCCAACTACTGCCAATTATACTATATGATTTTATATACAGTACTCTGTTGGAACAAACTTCACATAGTCCTTTTGTTTTACATAATTAGATAATTAATAAAAATTATACAATTTATACAATATATAAAAATCACAATTACAGTTTTTAAAGTGCCTCCTGTCTTTAGAAATAATTATCTGACCTTGTTTTCATAGCTGTAAGGAAACTTTTCTGCCCAAATTTAAAATACAGATGACCCTGGCCGGGCACGGTGGTTCGTGCCTATAATCCCAGCACTTCGGGAGGCCGAGGCTGGCAGATCAGAGGTCAGGAGATCAAGACCATCCTGGCTAACATGGTGAAACCCCGTCTCTACTAAAAGTACAAAAAATTAGCTGGGTGTGTTGGTGGGCGCCTAGAGTCCCAACTGCTCGGGAGCCTGAGGCAGGAGAATGGTGTGAACCTGGGAGGCAGAGCTTGCAGTGAGCCGAGATCATGCCACTGCACTCCAGCCTGGGCAACAGAGCCAGACTGTGTCTCAAAAAAACCCAAAAAAATTGCATAATATACATTAAATATATATTAAGTATATATTTATATATTAAATTTATATAATTATATATAATTTATATATTAAATACATATATTAATATTTAATATTTGATATATTAATATAAACATATTTTAATATAATATATTTATATTAATTTTATATTTACATTTTATATAATATATTATAATTTATGTTTATATAAAAAATATATAAAATATGTTATATAAATATATTATAAATATATTTATATATTATATATTATCATATAATATATAAATATATATTAATATATAGATAATAATACATAAATACCATATATTATATATTTATTTATTAATATGTAATTAATGTATAATTATATATTAATAAATAAATATGTAATATATAGATTTATAAATATATATTATATATTTATATTATATAGAAATATATTTTATACATTATGAATATACTAATATATAAATATATACATAAAATATATATTATATATTATATTTATATATTAATATATTTATTATATATTATATGTAAATATATTTTAAATAACATAAATATTTATTAAATATATATTAAAATAAGATATATAATATATTTTTATTATATATTTTATATATATATAGAGAGAGAGTTGACCCTTCAAGACAGCGTTGGGATTAGGAGTGCTGAGTGTACCATGCAGTCAAAAATCCATGTATAGCTTTTGATCCATAAAAAATTATTAATAGTCTACTGTTGGCTGAAAGCCTTACCAATAACATGAACAGTTAACACATATTTTGTATGTATTATATACTGTATTACAATAAAGTAAGCTAGAGAAAAGAAAATGTTATTAAGAGAATTATAAAGATTTTTATTATTTCCCAGTTATGAAATGGAAGTAGATCATTATAAAGGTCTTCATTCTCATTGTCTTCACATTGAGTAGACTGAGAAAGAGGAGGAAGAGTGGTCTTGCTATCTCAGGGATAGCAGAGGCAGAAGAAAATCTGCATATAAGTAGACCCACCCAGTTCAAACTTGTGTTGTTCGAGGGTCAACTGTATTTCCCAGAGAATGTGTATTTAGAAAATTGGGTGAAACCTAATGCCAAGGTTAGTTTAAAACATTAAGCTTATATATACTCATTTTACCATAGCAATTTAGTAATACAGTCAATTCTCTGTATCCACGAGTTCTTCATCTGCAGATTCAACCAACTATGGATGGAAAATAATTGAAAAAAAATACAGAAAGTTTCAAAAAGCAAGTTTGAACCTGCCATGTGCTAATAAGCACTATGCGGAATCCATATGAATGAACTGAAGAATACCCTGCTATAGCCTCCCATTGTTTCACAGATCCCCAGTCTCTCTCTAGCACCCATTGTTTGAGTACTGTTCATCTGGCAATTTGTTCATTGGCTACTTGTGTTCACTCTTTGCTTCTTTGAAAAAAAAGACTCCTAAAAATCAGTTATATGGTGAAAGAAATCCCTTACAGACTAAGAGAGACTGTAAAGTGCCGTCTCTCAACAAGAAACTAAAAATCTTAGATCTTTTGAAAAGTGGCGTGTGATTTACCAAAGTGGCACAATAAAACAGAAGGAAGCTGACATTTGTGGAAGTGTTAGTGCTGCCCCTACAATGGCAAAAAAATTGTTGCTGTGATTCATGATAAAATGCTTGGAGAGACTGGCCAGGCACGGTGGCTCACGCCTGTAATCCCAGCACTTTGGGAGGCCGAGGTGGGTGGATTACCTGATGTCAGGATTCAGGACCAGCCTGACCAAAATGGTGAAACCCTGTCATTACTAAAAAGTACAAAAATTAGTCGAGCGTGGTGGTGGGCGCCTGTAATCCCAGCTAGTAGAGAGGCTGAGACAGGACAATTGATTGAACCCGGGAGGCAGAGGTTGTAGTGAGCCAAGATTGTGCCATTGCACTCCAGCCTGGGCGACAAAAGTGAAAGCCATCTCAAAAAAAAAAAAAAAAAAAATTGCTTACAGAGATGAAGAAAACATCAAATATATGAGAAGACAAAGTATCACAAAAGCATGTCCCTGTTGATGGCAAAATTATGTATGAAAAAGCATTTAACCTTTGTGAGCATTCCTGTGAGGAAATTGAAGAGAGTGAGAGGAAGGAATTGAAGGATAGTAAGGGATGACTAGTTAGCTGTGGAAAGTACTACAGCCTCAAGAACTTAAAGATCACAGGAGAATCAGCATTAGCTGATGGCCAGGCAGTATTAGCATTCCCACAAGAGCTCAAGAAACTCAGAAGACAAAGGATACCTTTCATAGCAAGTCTTCAGTTGTGTTGAAACAGACTTGTTCTGGAAGAAGAGGCCTAATACCTAAATCCTTAAGAGTGTCAAGCAGGCTCTGGGGTTCAAAGCCTGGAAAGATCATCTTACTCTGGTGCTATGTGGCAACACAACAGGTCACATGGTCAAGCCAGGTCTTGTGTACCAAACAGTCTCTGGGCCCTTAAAAACAAAATCAAAAATTGCCTGCCTGCGTTCCGGCAACACAATAGGAAGGCTTGGGTGATGGCCATCTTGTTCCTGGAATTCGTTTTTATTCCTAAAATGAAGAAATACCTGGAAGAGAACAGGGTGCCATTCAAGGTCATCCTCATAATTGACATT